>NC_139336.1:32515000-33145000 GCF_056507025.1 Lutjanus erythropterus | reverse complement strand
GGGTGTGTCATAAAGCACAACCTTATAATTTTATTCACAGATTTTGGTGAAACTGAAAAAAATGTATATATTTTTCCCCCCTGATGTCCTCCAGCTGCTCAGCTTCAACTCTCAATTATTTAATTACAGAGTTTCCAGATGGACAGTTTTAGCAGCCTACTTGTTGCTAAGGGAGCTAACTGTGACTGCTAGCTGCCACTAGCGGGCAACATATTGCAACACAATTAATGCTGGTGTGAAAAACAATATTTCCTAACAATGAAAAATATACCAAAGACAATACATATGTTCCTATGCATCAAGATATATTTCTGTAAAGTGGAAAATATTGATTTAAAAAAAAGTCAACTTGATGATTTTTCCATAACAAGCACAGACGCCAGGGAGACTCCCAGCCTCACTGAGCAGCTAACATTAGCTCAGCTAGCTACAACAAAAAACTTTTTTTCAAGAAAGGCCCCAAATGTGCTTTTAGTGACTGTCAAAGCTCCAGCGTCTCTCTGTGTCTCTTCTTTTTCCTCACAGACGTGGAGACTCTGACATCAGCTGGTTGGTTAGCTCAGACCGCTAGCTGTTCCTGCTACACTGAGCGGTGTTCAGTCTCTCTGGTTGGTGTAGTAGCCAAGAGGCCACGCCCCCTACAGTGGTTGTCCTGTGCAGGATTAAGTGGCATCTAGCAGCAAGATTATAGGTTGGAAACACCTTGTCTCACCCTCCCCTTCCAAGCTTGAAGGAGAACCTACAGTCGCCACGAAACTCAAGCAAAAAGGCCGTATCTAGAGCAAATATTTGGTTTGTCCGTTCTGGGCTACTGTAGAAACATGATGAACTCTATCTGTAACTATTTTTATAATACTTCTAGTCTAATTCTGAGCAAAAATACCAAACGTTACCTCCACCTTTGAACTGAAGAATTTGCTTTGGATTTTGGAGTGTTCAGACTGAGCCACCAACCAAAAGTGTCAGCAGTGTCAACCTGGGAATCAAACTCAGACAATCAGCTATCTATCTTTCTCCAGAATCTCTCAGTGTACCATTAACTTGTGTGACCTGATCGACGAGATACAGCGAGCTCAGGTGACGTGTGTTTATCTACCACAGTTTGAAATGGTAACAAGGTCACTGTGTTCAAACACACTCGCCTGCCGAGGTCACAACCAAAAAAAGTAAATCAGAGATGCTCGGCGTAAAGCAGAAGTTTGTCTGACAGGAAGGAAGTAACGTCCAGCAGACGGACAGCTGAAAGAGTTCATGCACAAGGATGAAGAGGACGTCAACAGCGTGAGATAAAACCTGCAGAAACTTTTAAAAAGATACACAGTGTAACTGTCCTCATGTTCAGAGATGTGTCCAACATCTAAAAACCGAAAACGCTTCATATCACTTGTATCATAATGAGGACTTCTTTTAGTTATATTAGGCTGTAGAATATCAGAAATTAGTCTGTCATCCCAGGAGCAACTCACAGAAATTATATGTAAATTATATAAATAAGTCCTGAGAAAGATAAACACACTTGACCTGACAAACAGAGGCTTTATTAAAGAGGCCACAACAGTCAGTGTGGGTCAGTTGTCACCCTGTAACTGGATCTGTAGTAAAAACACAAGGGCTGCACACCTGACTGCAATATAATCAAAACTGCAATATGTCCAAGTGCAACATTCAAATCGCAAGTTTTTGAAAAGGGAGAAATGTGTGAGGAAACAGTCTTATACTGAGGTGCTATAGTGCTGCAGAGACGCTCCGGCCTGATGAACCAAAACAAGTCTGTTTGTTTCACATCATCACAATTTTAAGTTAAAAAAAAAACAAACTGAAAATCACGGCGCAAAAATGATCATTCACATTATTCATATCACAATCCCAGTTTCAGTCAGAATTAAAGGCTCTGAATTTTCACTGCCTTTGGACACCGCAGGAAGGAATTCAATGTCACTTCCTGTCTCCACCAGCTGGCGCTCTGACTGTGTCTCCTGATTGTTATGTTGAGAGGTTCAGGCCGGGACTTTCATCAAACATATCAAGTTTGGTGCTGATCGGATCATTTATGCTAAAGTTATAACAATTTCGTGTTTCATGGTGAGCCGTCAAAACCTGACGCCGCGGTCGCTCTGTTCAACGCTGATCAAAACTTTTGATAGCTTTCGAACACAAACTTGTCTAGATGCCACATTGGATTATTTCTGTATGAGGAGTTAAAATATGACATGTGTGAAATGCTAAAATTGACCAAGAAAATTAAAAATGGCCGACTTCCTGTTGGGTTTAGCCTACGGGCCCAAGAGACTTTTTTGTGCGTCTGGACATGATAAATGTGCGTACTGATTTTCGTGCATGTCAGTGAAACGTGCCCCGGGGGCTGCTCTTTAGAGGGTGTGGCCAAGCCGTTTACCCACTCGGTGCTCGGGGCCAATAATCACAGCATGACATGTTTTTTTACCGAATCCTGCAGCCTAAAGTTTGTTCTAAAAAGCTGCAGCTGTAAAAACCATGAAACCTAAAAGCAGGTGATTATTTGAGTGAACACTTTCTCTTTTTCTTCAGCATTATCAACATTATTCTTCCTGTTTTACTGAAGTGTTTACTTGGGTGGTGGACAAAAACAGACTGAATAAACTGATCCACATGGTCGGTGACGTTGTCGGGGTTTGAGCTGGACTCTCTGCCGGTGATGTCAGAGAGAAGGATGCTGTCTCAGCTACATGGCATCTTGGACAGCGTCTCCCACCCACTCCCTGACATGCTGGATAAACACAGGAGCACATTCAGCGGGGGGACTGATTCCACCAAAACGCCACAGGAAGTCATCCCTACCTGTGGCGATGAAACGTGGCGAGATGTTTGTGGACGTCAATCAGGAGATGATGCACTCCCTCCAGGACCCCGAGGTGAGCAGGTAAGGTTGTAACTGACCGATCCTGGTGTTCTCAGCGGAGATCTGATATTTTATCACTCAAGGTTGAAACCTGAAATGTCAGTCCAGAAGGAGATAAGCTGATTTGTTGACATGATGCTCGACTGATAGAGAAAATGAGTTTCACTTTGTTTCCTGCTGCACTTTCTGCACAACACTTTGTTCATTTATATAAAAACATGTATTGATTCTGTGAATATGGAAAATATTGACTGTTGATCTACGAAACATTTAGATAAAGGGGATGAGAATAAAAAGCTCTTTATCAAGATAAACAGTTCATTTCTATTCTCTTTCAAAATACATTTTACTTTGTTGTATTTATTTTCGTTCCTGTATGTACATTATTAATGGAGGATGTATGTTTTGTAAAACGGTGGCATCTTGTGGGATGAGATGGATGTTTGGCATCACAGAGAAATAAAAACAATAAATTGACTGACTAAGAAATAAAAGTAGAAACTATACAAGAGGAATTAAACTCAAGATTACAAGATAACCAGAACACAAACACTCAGAACTCACAACCAGAGTCGTATTTAATCTGATTAATCTGATTAAATTGATCTTAAATACGTTTATAGGATAAGATAATAGTACAGCAATAAAGTACAGAACTGTGTTTCCTTTTTTTCCCCAGGGGAAGTAAATAAATAATAAATTATATTAATAAGTCTTGGAAAGACTTAATTTGTGCAGAAATGAACATTCCTGACCAGACTCACTGTCAGGTTTGATCAGTTGCCACAACTTTCTTGAGTTCATAAAAGTTTTATCATTCAAGTTAGTGTTACTCTTCTATATTAAAATTATTTATTAAACAAACTCAAATATTCTCATTAAATTTAACTCAGAGTTTTCATTCCTTCCTCTCATTACAAAAAACCAACAGAACTGAATAAACTGTAAGTATAAAAACCCAGTATTTCATATTCAGTAAACTCAATATATTTTTTAAAGCTCTTTAAAATATTTGTGTTTTAGCGACCTTATTTCCCTCATTAATAAAAAAAAAAAAATTACATGTATATGAGTTTAATAAACAAAAATAAAAAAAAATCTACTGACACTCGAGACTTTTAAGTAAGTAGAACTTTTAAACAGAAGATCCACCTGTGGGTCTCGACCCTGGAAACTCTGAGAACGACTGACATGGAATATAAAATAATATAAAGTATGAGTACAATATAATAATAAAATTCCTGTGTATGTATTCTGTATTGCAAATATTGTGAGAGATAAAATATTTGAGTCTGGGATGTAAAATCACCTCCAGCTGTTTCCAGTAGTTGAAGCGGCTGCTGTGATCGTGGTGTACGGCGCCCCCTGCTGGACAAAACTGTGCTGCGCAACCTGCAGGCTGAGAGCAAACAGCATCACAAAAAATAAAGTCAAACTTCTTCACAGTTAAATGTTGGATTGACTCAGAGAGATTTAGTTACATCTTCAGACGTCAGAGAGAAAGTGAGACTGAAAAATGGATAAAATGGATTTGAACAGGCATCATAAGACTGTGGATGTTTTTATTTATTTATTCATAATTCCCATATTCCTCTTATGTCTCATGTTTATATGTTGTTGATTTTGTTTATGTTCATTCTCTTAATAAAGTCAATATAAAGAAAATCACTAACAAACCTCAAAGTTGTATTTAAGTAAAGCTTGAGTAAATGCAGCTTTTCAAACTTGATGGATCGCATATACATTTTATTTTGGCAGTTCTGGAAGTGTTTTTGTTCATTTCATTTATTTATTTGGTTCAGTGTGTTTGAGGCCTTTTTGTTTTTGTTTTTGTTTTCTTTATAGGTCACCGTTATTTATAAATGACGATAAGAAACAAAATTAACAGAAAAGTTCACCAAATCAGTAGACAACATCGCCTAAAAAGAAAAAAAACTGAAGAAAATAAAATTTACAAAAACGTGTGACATTTAAAAAGACATATTATTTTATAATCAGTAGACAATACTTACATAGGAAAAAAAATCTGAATAAAATAATAAAATAAAATGTGTGACATTTAATTAGACATCTATAATTAAACGAGTTTTTCTTGATAATGTGTCCTTTAGTATAATCCAAATCAAAATGTGAAGTTTGTCACCAAACTTTAACCAAAGATACAGACTGAGGTGATTTACTTCATTTGAATTAAACACCTCGCTCGTCACAGCTTTGTCAAATCTGAACGCACAGACATGAAAAACACATTTTAACATTAGATGTGATTTACCTCTGCTGAGAATATCTGCATCTCTGATGTCCATCGAGAACAAACGTCCAAAAATCCACTTCAGTTTGAAATCAGAGAAAGACGCTCCACATTAGTGCGGAATTTGCCAGAGAATCTTCACATTTTAAAGTTTTCTTTAGTATCAAACTAATCCAGTGACAGTTTTCTGTTCATCCACGAGTGCACTGCAAACACCAACTACTAATAGCTAATTCGGCTAATTTTTAATGGTGCTTATTCGCTAAACAGTCACAAAAACACGGGACTCAAGTAGTAGCGAACTAACTGACGGCATGGGAACAACATACTTCCTGTTTACATTTCCAAAAGCATTATGGGAACTGTAGCTCAAAAATACATGGCGCATGATTATCCCTCAGACAGAAGTAAGACAAGGAAAGAAAGACATTTCAGAATACGTCAACTTTCGATTAAAATCTAAATAATGACACTTAATGGCAGTATAATGACAGTCTTATGCACATTCAATCAAATGCAGTGTTATCTTACTTACAGCAGTTTACAGCCTTAAAATATACTTTATGTGACTTTAACATGATAAAATCAGACACATGAGCATGTAGATTGGTGTAGAAATATATTTTCTCAGATAAATGCTACACAGTCGTTACAGTTGGTCCTGCATTTGACTTCAGTATGATGGCAGTAATTACTCAATACCCATGGTGCAACAGGAGGCAAAAACAGATAATGTGCAAAATGACAGAAGTGATTATTCTGTGCAGAGAGTAAACAGTTTATAAGATCTAGAACAGCTTCTTCTCTCTGTACCTGCAGCTCAGGTGGACCTGAACGTCACAAACGAGCAGCAGACATTTTTAGATGAACGCCACATTCAGTATCCATAAATGCACTTGCATATAATTTATGTTTCAGTCATGCAAAACACTTTGACATGTACGAATGACGGCTTATACAGACATGCAGAGAGTCACATCCCAAAACCTTCCACATATGAAATACCTCAGATTATAAAACGCAGAACAGTCAACAAATGTTTCCTGGAAAAATAAACATATACTTCATCTTTATGGAAGACTTAAAAATAAAAACTCACAAAGATATAAAGTGAATTATAATACACACTGATATATGATTTTCCTTCTTATGTATGCATTTAATGTGTCATAATAAAATGAAAAACATACTTACGTAGCTTTTTATTTAGCTGCAACTGGAGCACAGACTTGACAGCACTAAATATAACTGTGGACAGGATCAGCAGCAAAATATACAGCAACAACCTTTACACAATATTTGGAATATTTTCACTGCTTTACCTCGCTGTCAGACAAACTTTTCTGATGGGAAATTGTTGTCGTATGGGCAAAATATCTCTCCCTCTGATGCAACCAAACTCCTTTGGCAAAAAAGTCATTTTATTTCACAGAAAGCAGGCGTTGCTGGTCCGCCGCCGCCTCGATCTGTTAGTTTGTTTGTGTTATTCTGTGACTTCTGTGACTCCGAACTAACCTTTAAATATGCCAAAGTCACACAACAACAAAAACAAGCTAACCGATCGAAGCAGTGGTGGACCAGCAACTGAAGTGTTCTGTGAGGTAAAATTAGCGTTTTTGTCAGTGGAGTTTGGTGGGTTTGGAGAGATCAACATTTGGCTCATATAACGGCGCTTTCTCGTCGGAAAACTACCGATCTAAACTATCCCTTCAGTGTTGCAGATGGTAAAGGTGGGGCTTTAATACATTACAGCATATTTGTTGATTACATTAAACAATCAACAGCTCAGAACCAATTACGACACAGTAAATGACACAGTAGAGGAATACAACCCCAATTCTAAAAAAAAAGTGCTTTAAATGTAAATAAAAACAGAATGCAATGATTTGCAAAAAACTTTTCAGCCTACATTAAGTTGAATACAGTATGAAGACAACATGATTAAACTGATTAACTTTATTGTTTTTTGTAAATATACACTCTTTCTGAATTTGATGCCTGCAAAATGTTTCAAAAAAGTTTGGTCTCTGTTGTCATATTTTGTGCTTCATAACGCACCACACATTTTCAACGTGAGACAGGTCTGGACTGCAGGCAGCTCAGTCTAGTACCTGAACTCTTTTACTATGAAACCACACTGTTGGAACTCGTGCAGAATGGTCTGGACTTTAGTCTTTGTCTGGAATGGACTGCATGACTGTGACGGTGTAGCAGGTTATTATTGAGACAGAAATCAAAAGTCAAAACTTATTGTAACTTACATTTCAGTTATCTTATATTTTGTGTGTTTTCAGACAAAATTTTGCAGCATTTTGAGTGAATAATACATTTTTTTTAAATAATTTATCTAATTTTAAGAAAATATTTCTGATATTCCTCTGCGTACCTCTGGAAGTAGCTTGCGTACCATCAGTGGTACATGTACCACAGTTTGAGAATCCAGGGCCTAGATGGCATCATATGTTGCTCCAATTTTAGAGAGAGTGTGTATTTACAAAAAACAATAAAGTTTATCAACATTAAATATCTTGTCTGTGTACTGTATTCAATTGAATACAAGCTAAAAAAGTATTTGCACATTATTTCATTGTGTTTCTATTTAAATTTTACACAGCAGCCCAACCTTTTTTGGAATTGTGGATGTAAAATGGCGCACAGCGTCATGCAATGCGGCGTTAACCGCGTCCAGTTAGGCCATTCCAATTGTAAACAATGCAGTGATGACATCATCAGGGTTATTACACAAGAGGAGTCCTGCTCAGAAACTGACCTCGATGTGTAAAAATGGTGCAGTGCTCCTTTAGTCTTTAAGCAATGTAAAAGAAAATGATTGTAAAGAGTCTGAATCGCCATAGTAACACTTCCCAGACTAAAATCCAGTTGATGCGGTTTTTTACTAAGCATATAAATGATAAACATGCTAGGTGTCGAGTGGATTTGATCAAACCTGACGTATGTTTCATGTGAGGTTACCGAGTCACACGTGTGAAAACTGTCAGACATGAAGTTACAGTGGCAGAAATAACATGCAGCTCTAAAGTAACATCAGACACCGACGACACATCGAGTTCAACACAGCACAGAAATGTTCAAAGAAATATAAAAGCTAGAGTCCATGCAACAGTAACACACATCATACATGCACACACACACACACACACACACACACACACACACACACACACACACACACACACACGCACACACACTCACGTACATTCATAACGTACATTATCACAGGTTTGACTTCATCCTGCGTGTGTCGTCACAAGAAATAAAAGGGATTAAAAAACAAGCTTTTCTTTACAAGATTTAGAAAATAAATCTTTCCACAGTAACAAAACAAAAACAACTTGACAGTTACAACTTCATCAAAATATACAGGAAGTATAAATAAATAATGTAGTTTACAGTGTTTACAGTTGAAAGAGTTTACAGGAGAGAGGAGAGATGAGACTGAGCCGCTAACTCAGGTTGGTCCTCCTGCGTTTGTTGGGGCTTTGTCCGGGGTCGACCTTCAGCTCGCTGTACTGCATCTGAACAGCAACACACACACACACACACACACACACACACACACACACACACACACACACACACAGACACACACACAGAGTCAGGGAGATGCAAACACACAGATGAAAACATGATGACAGATTCTCTACGAGCACCAGTGACAAACAGACTGCAGAGTGTGTTTGCTAACGACTGCCATATTGTTTGCTAAAGAATTTTAATATACTGAAGCTCATTAATTATCTAATTGACGCTAAAACCACTGATCAGTTGTTGCAGCGTGTTCTGCTGAGGGGTGGAATCACTGAAGGCTGAACATGACACCAGCAGCAGTTTAGGTCTTCAGCTGGTTCACACTACGTGTTTGAGCGGCGCGTGTACGTGGCGTTGTTTACATTTTGGCGTCCATATTAACAGATCAGAGCAACAGGACCCCTCTCACTACAGCTTCACTGTCTACATCTATGCAGTCTCTTCTCCCTCTCTCTCTCTGAACAAGGGGGGGGGGGTCACTGATTGCCTTCAGAAAACAATTTTCTTCTTCTCTTCTGCTAACAGTGTAGAAAGACGGGGCATTCAGCAGCAGTAACAGCCTGTGTGGACTCCACAGCGTGCAGCAGTTCAGCAACAGTGCTGTCACATGCTGCTCAGGCGTGTGGTGTGAACAAGCTGTTACACTGCATCCATAATGATCTAATTAAGAATCTTAAAAAGTCTCAAATTTAACTTGTTGAAACCTGCAGAAACACTGTTTAAAGATTAGGGTACAGACTTTGCCTCACTACTGAGAATACTAGAGTACTGACATGATAAATTAAAAATCCATTTATAATTTTTGTTGTATGTTGCAATAATAGTACAGTTATCACAAAATCCCAAGGCACATCTGGACCTGCCTCACGCTGCACCATGGTATGTTTTACCAGATAGACTTGAGTTTTAATGACAGTCTTCATCATCTGTGACATGAAAATATTATTAAATAGATTAAATAAATAACACAGAGAAATTAAAAGTGGTCGTCCTCCTATAGTTCAGTTATAAAATGAGTGGACCTGTGAATCATCTGCGCTGCACGTTCCACGTTCCTTTATGCTCTGATTAAAAGATTAATTTGGACCAAACCAGACTTGGTGATTGTTGGAACAGTGGAAAGACGAACCAAGACGTTTTGGGTGAGTTTTATTTAGTTTCTGGGAAGTTTGAATGAAGCTGACGATGATGCAAAAGCAGTCTGGTGAGTTTGGCAAGAGGAAATAAATAACTGTTTCACGTTAAACGAAACGCATCCTACTCTTTAAAATAAGGTCTCTGACTGTCATGATCCTTTCCATTATGTAATCAGACACCAGCAATAACAATCTGAGCCTGTTGGTAGCAAAAAACACAAACAACAAGCAAATAAACAAGCTTCACCTTCACAAGAAAAAATAAACAAATGCTCGGCTGGAAGAATCTCATTCATCTCTGAGGGCTCCGATTAATGATTCGAATCTTTGACTCTCAGAATCACAACTGAACGCCTGTTCTGGTCTGATTAAATGTGTGTTTGTCTGACGTCTTTGTCCTTTTTGACTTTCAGGTTTCAAACTTTGCACAGTTAAAGGCTGCAGATCAGTCAGGTAGCTCCAGTTCCTCTTTTCCGTCCTCGACCTGAGAGGAACCTGATTCAGATGCATCCTGAAACCTGTTTCAGCTCATATAGTCATCTTCAAACCCTCTGGCTGTTTGTAACATGTGTGCACAAACAGCGGAGCGAGCTGCACGAAACATCACAGCAGCATTGAAAGGATCTCACAGTAATTTTGACCAATCATGTCTAGTTTAAAGATGTTTTAAGACATAAAACAAGACTCATCTCGGGATAATAATCTGCGTTTGAGATGTTCTAGGTCGCTGTGTGCATGTTCTTTTCTGGAGGGGCTACAGATGAGAATTAACTGTAAGCTGCAACATTTGAGTTTAATGAACCTGCACAAGTGAAATATGAGTAAATATAAAAATAAAACAAAAAAGCCCTCAGGAAAAAGTTCCTCTCATGGGTCATCTTCACTCTTTCCTGCATTTCCACACAGATCTTCTGCATGTTCTACATCCTGTCCCCCTGCAGTGTTCCTCCTAATCACTCTGTCCTTCTTACAGACTCTACATGAGTTTCTCACCACTTGAACATCAGACGGCACTCTGGAGAGAAAGTCAAGCAGCTCGTTGTTGTCGATCATGTACGGATCACGAAGCTTCTTGGTGAATTTATTCACACCTACAGGGAAAAAAGAAGAAATCAGTTTAGAGTAAATATGAATATTGTCTGCGTTCTTGTAACCACCAGCTGGAATAAAATCAGGACTCACCCCACGCCAGCACAAGGTATCGCAGAGGGATGAGGTAGAGCAGAACTGTGGCCGAAAATAAGGCAGTGATCGCCAACCAGCTGAGAAAAGGCACTGTCCAGTTAACGGTGCTGCAGAGGAGAAGACAAATAATAAGTAAAATCATGTCTTTATACTGCATGTAGTTTATAATGAGACTGACAAGATGGAGCTAATTAAACATAACGAGCAGGAGGTGGTTCGTCTCGATATCTCCAGAAACAGAAGCAAATTCTTCATTCTGCCTTCTTGTAAATGCAAAACATTAAGTAAATGATTAACATGTCCAATTTTACAAATACAAAAAAGAGTGACCAATATAGGTGCTTCTTTGTCACCTGTGGTCAAAGTCCCCAGACTCCCTTTAAAAAACGAGCAATTTTAAGAGTTACTGAGTCAGGAGCAACTTTATAAACTTTGTGAAATGCTGTCTGTGACAAATTATTTTGTCCGTCTTGTGAATTCAGTAAATGTTTGACATGCCAGGTGTGAACAGGCTCTGGGATGTAGTGAGTAAATATATTTAATTACATTCTGCCCAATACATAGTGGTAACTGAAAGCTACTCAGAGAAACAGATAAATGTTTTAATCAGCTTCTCTCTTTTCTTTCCTGAATTTTAGCTGCTGGACGGTCAGAAGACAACATTTAGAAAAATATTAAACAGTAAATTCAAATGAAATTGTAGAAAAGGAGATAAAAATATGATTTTAAAACCCACTTCTTTATCCTCTCTCCATATGAGGCCACGTCATCCAGAGCGTTCTGCACACTGATGAACACGTCCTGGATGGCGTACAGTTTATCCATGAAGCCCTTGTGCTCTGACTCCTGACAGGAAACATCGGTGTTTCAGCACATTCAGTAAAAAACAAGCCTGACAACACCTGAACATGCAGCTGTTTGATGACGACTCTACCTTGTCCTCTTTATCCTCGTCTTCATCTTCCCATTCAAACATGGCCTCCATGGTCTGCAGCAGGAAAGGAAGCGATAAACATTAAACTATTTTGATTGTAAATGTTCATTAAAGCAGTTCTCCTCGTTTCCTCACCATGTCGGTCGTGTCCCTGCTGGAGGAGAAGAAGTAGTTCCAGACCAGCAGCAGCAGCAGAAACATAGGCAGCATGTAGAGCTCGAAGTTCCAGACCACCACCACAAACAGCTGCAAATAAAATCCAACCAAAAACATCTGCAACTGGCTGCTGAACGTCTCCACACGCCTGTTTTATCCTGTTACGTTAATCCTACATCCTCCTCAGTGTTTGGACTGTGTGTGTGTGTGTGTGTGTGTGTGTGTGTGTGTGTGTGTGTGTGTGTGTGTGTGTGTGTGTGTGTGTGTGTGCGCTTCATACCACAAATGAGATGATGCTCCTCTGTGCAGACTCCCACTCAAAGCAGCTGTTGATGTATGTGCCATAGCTAATCAGGACCATGATGCACCTCTTCACACGGTTAAAGTTCTGGTGGAGCAGCTGAAAGACATTATATATACTTAAAACATACAACGTTTAAACTGGACTGTTTTTTAAATTATATTTTTCAACATTAAAGATGTATTTTCTGATACGGGGTTCAACCTGGACAAGTCGCCAGTTCATCACAGGGCGCAAATAATTTCTTTGATTTTATTTTAAGACCCTTCAAAACTTTTTAAGGAGCTGTGGGAACCGTGTTCATCTCCTCATGCCTCTTATCATGATTAAAGTCACCAGAGTAAATAATAATTCAAATAAACAAACCTGCTTGGAGACTTTTGGTTCCTCCTCGATGTATTTCTGCTCTGCAGGGACCACAGTCCTCAAAGCAGCTTTAACCTGCAGACCAAACGTTTAGATCAGGTCTGAAATGTAACTGAAGACAAATGCAGTGAAGTAGAAGTAGTCCTATAAAATGTAAAGAACACTGTCTGTCACTGAATGAGCCTGTGACCAACTGAAACCACAGACGTCACCAAATCAACCACGACTGAAGTCTTCAAACTGCCACTTCAGTATTTGTGTACATGTAGTTAGTTACTCTCCACCTCTGAGTAAATGAACGCCATCGCTCCCTCTGACACTCACAGTGTTGTAGATGACATCGATCTCCAGGTAAATGACCCCTTTGGTCGGACCGGTCAGCTCCTTGTTTTTCAGCGTGTAGCCCTTCTGCTCACCGTTACGGATCTGACAGACACAAAAACAACACAGGCGGAGGTTAGATTCACGCACTTCAAGTGCATCGACACGTTTCAACCAGAAAAACTGAAAACTCACACACACACACACACACACACACACACACACACACACACACACACACACACACACACACAGATCTTTAGAGATCAGAACATGTTCTGTATGATACCTTTTTATCTTCGGGTATTTAACATTGGAAATAAATTACCTGCCTGGAAATACAAACATCAGCATAAACAATCTGTCAGAAGTGAATCCAACCGAGTTTATTAAAGTAATAAATAATAAAAAATAGCAACAACAGAAAGCCCATATGTTATCAGTGTACAAGAAAAAAGTTATTAAGAACTTAAAAACAAAGAAAAATATAGAACAATACAAAAAATAATACAAGTGATGGCAAAGTAATAATGACAAAATATAACTTCTGAACTTTAAACAGTGTTGTGATATCTTTATATATTATATTTGTATTTAATCTGTTTTTATTTGTTGTTGCACTCACATTTAATAAGGGGATGACCACTTTTCCCAGGAAGTCGGCGCTCCTGTCTCTGTCCTCATCAAACACCGTCACCTCCAGCACTGAGTGGACGTCTTTCACGTTACTGAGGGAACAGGAAAAAGAGAGGAACATGACCAACAGAACAGACAGAACGGAGACAGGCGGCATTCAGAGCGTTCTTTATGTGCAGTTTAAAAGAATAAAAACAACAAACAGACAGTCACTCACAATGTGAAGACTTTGTTCCACTCTGGATTGAGGTTCTTGTAAACTGTGTGTGTCTGCAGTCTGTCGTTATTCAGCTCCAACACGCAGAACGGATCGCTCTTACCTGGAGAACAGCAAGGGAAGTCAGATTGACACATTCAGAACGGAACACAGGGAGTATAAAGTACATTATAGGACGTATCATGAGAACATTGGGAGGATTTATTGATCACCGTTAACGTCTGCAGCCATGAGTCCCTCTGCTCTCATCACCTTCACCTGAACGATTCCCACGTCTCTCAGGTTAGAGAACGACTTCACGAAACCCTGCAGAGGAACGAGGCACAGAAACGTTCTATATGACCAACCCTTCCTGTGTGTGAGAGAGACGCCGTCCGTCTCACTTCCTGATCGATCGAACCATGATGCATTGCTCTAGTTTAGATTAGATTAGTCCTTTGGCTTGTCCTCATAGGAGAACGCTTTTTGGTTCCACTTGGAACCCTTTCAGAGAGTTCTACACAGAAACCAACATAAAGGGTTATACCAAGAACTATTCAGAACCCTCTATTAGAGGTTCTACAACGAACCTTTCTATGGTGTAATAGTTCCACCTAGAACCTTCTATAAAGAAGGAGGTTCCACAGAGAATGATTTTATATTCCAGCTGTTTTATGTGGAGGGGTTCCACCAAGAAACTTTTCATATGCCAAGGATTTCATCTGGAACCCATCCTGGGGGTTCTATCGAGAACCCTTTTATATCCCAAACATTTCATCTAGAACCCACTTAGGGGGTTCCACCAAAAACCATTTCATATTTCAAGGGTTTCATGCAGAACCCACCATGGGGGTTCTATCAAGAACACATTTATATCCCAATCATTTTATCTGGAAGTCACTTGGGGGTTCTACAAAGAACGATTTTATATTCCAAGGGTTTCATCTAGAACCCTAGAGGCCCTGGAGGCTTCTATCAAGAATCCTTTTATAGTCAAAGGATTTTATCTAGAACCCACCCAAGGGGATTCTATTATATTCCAAGGGCTTTAATGTAGTTCAACCCATCCAACAGGTTCTAACCAGAACCAGTTTATATGCCAACCATTCTATCTAGAACCTATCAAGGGGGCTTCTGTGGAGAACCCTTGTATAGCTCAAAGGTTCTTTATCTAGAAACCACCTTCTTTGATGATTTCAAAAAGTTCTAAAGTGTTCTAAATGGAACCCTTAGTCTTAAAAATAACCCTTGATGAAAGAAGAAAATGGCTCTGGGTAGACCCTCAGTTCTTTAAGAGGAACCTTTATGGAACCCTTGTTTGTCAGAGTGTGGCCAACATAAAGTAATTAAAATGAGCTCAACCTTCAACATCCACAGCAGTAAAATGTAACATTTAAGAAATAAAACAGAACACTGACGGGGAACATTTTACTGCACAATGGAGTATTTTCACAGTGTGGTATTAGTACTTTCACTGAAGGATAAAAGTGCCGCTCACGTATCGTTTGAGTATCTCGCGGCGCTCCTGCGGGTCGTCCAGCGGCGTGACGGACAGGTCGGCGATGGAGACGTGAGCCGAGGCGGTCAGCGTGACCAGCAGCACCACGAAGCCCCGGGACTCCTCCAGCGGCAGCTCCAGGTGATGAGTGTGTTCCTTCGCCAGAGCGGAGAGATCCAGCTGACAGCTGGAGAACAGACACAGAACACACACTCAGATCATAAAGAACATACCGTGGATAGAACGTTTATTTACTGAAGTACTGCACTTCATCTGAGAGGTCTGTACTTGTATTTTGATTTAAAAACATAAAACGGTGAAAGTTTAGAAAATTAATCAGTAACTATTCTGATAATCACTGAAGTAATTTTTCAATGTTTGAGAACGCTCGTCTTCTATATGAAACCAAACCAAACCGCAGTCTGGTTTCATACACCTCACTATTCTATTTTCATCTTTGGTTCCGTGGGAGAAACTAAAACAGAAAACCCACATAAATGAAAGAGTGAAACAGGACAAAAGCAGATGTTTCTACAGGTGAGTGATGAGGCCTCCTGAGTATGAAAATGATGTCAGTCAGAAGATGTGGCCATAAAAGCTCCTTCAGGGTGTTCTCTGAGTGCTTCGCGAGGTTTAATAACCATTGGGGAGGTTCTAGAGATTGCATGGGTCGCTGAGGAGGTTCTACATCCTTTCGGAGGTTCCAGGAAGGATTGAACAGGTTCTAGAGGTCCTTTAGGATCCTCTATGAGGCTTTGCGGAGGTTTAGTGGTCATTGCAAATTTTCCAGAAGAATTTCCCAGAAGTCCTTCTGAACATTCTACAGTTCTTTTAAGAGGTTCTAGTGGTCACTGGGGATTTTCTGCATCCTTTTGAGGGGTTCTAGTCATCATTGAAACTCTCTAGAGGGTCTCTATAACGTTCTAAGAGGCCTACTCATTATTTCACAGATGAAACAAACACAAGAAAGACAAACTGACCGTCCGATGAAATCGTCCCTCCTCCCGGTGTCTCTGTCCCACACTGTGATCTCCAACACTCCTCCCGTCTCTTCGTACATATGAAGGTCAAACTGTTCTCTCCACTGAGGACTCAGGGTCTTTGGCACCGTCTGCACACACACATGCATCATGGGAAACGTGCTCTTAATCTGAAGGAGCGCCAGCTACATCCCTGAACATCTGAAGGTCTCTCTGACTGAACTGAGATCAGCGTTAACACACCTTGCTCCTGTACTTCTGCGGTCCCAGCCTGAACTTGACGTACGGGTCGCTCAGACCGTTGGGGTCCATGGGAATCAGGCTCCGGCCCTCGATCAGCGCGATGCTGACGATGCCCCTCCAGAGCTGAGCTTTCCGATGCAGCTCTGAGAGACGCATTGACTGCTGCTACTCGTCCACAGAGACAGACACAAACACGGAGACAAATCAGAAAGAAGAAGGACCTGTTCTTCATATGTTAGCTTGATCTAGATTGATTTTGTTTTTATGTTGTTTTTTTTTATGCAGTTTACTGTTTTCTAAATGTCTTATCATTTAAATTTATTTCTTGGCTGGCTTTAAGTTTATCTGCAGCTGCTGTCAGATTGTAGTCGATTGACTTTACAGCCATGTTAAGAGATTATAAAACTGTTTTTAGACAGTTTTTAACAATTTCATGATCATTTACACAATAAAATGTATTTAATTCAGAGCAATAAGCACACGACGGCATAAAAACTGTTTGACGTGAGACAAAAATGAGACCCTGATACTGAAATGACGATGAACATGAGCAGAAAGGTGATTATTATTAGCGTGAAGGTTTTAGCAGAGTTAATGGACAGCTGTGATGGTACACACACGACGATGATGGTGATGGTGATGATGATGATGATGATGATGGTGATGATGATGATGGTGATTTACCTTAGTGGATCGTTTCCAGGATCTCCTGAGCAGCATAGTCTGAATACATTAAAGAACATTAATTCAACTGACTCCTGCAGGATGGGGAAACACTGACGGTTTAATTAGATACTTCAGGAGTGCTGCGGCCATTTTTATGCCACTAGAGGGGGCTACAGGACGGCTTTATTTCTAAACTACAGGCAGCTAAGTCGAGTGATGAAGGGGAGGTGTACGACTCAAGTCCAAGCTCAATTAAGCTCCATGAATAAATCAACTAAAAATAGATTGTGACAGAGGAAACTACTCTCTGCCGGTGCTGAATATTCATAATGACGGCCTCACAGGCGCTCTCATTAGCTTTGATCTATCTGAGCTCCTCTTCTTCTTCTTCTTCACTCTCCTGGATGTTTTTCTGTTGCCGTTGTTTGTTGACTTTCCCACGTCTTCCTTTCCTCCTCTGTGTTCCTCTCGTTGTCGTTTCTCTCCGACTGGAGCCGCAGCTCTGAGTAACACTGAGCCTATAATTAATTTAAATGCTGAATAAAACATGTGAAGACGGGCTGTGGTTCATATCTTAGTGCTCAGGATATATTTGGAGACCCTCTTTTGATACTCGAACGCTGATCAAGGATATGTTGTAGGTGACAGAAACCGCAAGCCGCGATTACGGGTTCAAACGCCTTTTTTGTGATTTCAAAATAGATTTACACACATGGCTCAACATTATTAAGAACAGAAAACACCAAAACTCTTTCTTTTAAGGTATTAACATCCTCAGACTGCTTCTCATATGTATAGAGTCGCCATCTTAAATACCCATAAGTTTAAAGTCAATTGGACTTACAGTGTGAGGGGCGTGGCCTTTCAAATAGTCCGCCGCCATCTGGCTGACTGGGCTCATGTTTCTTGGGAAGCACATCACTTCCTGTCATTGGTTCATGTTTCTAGCTCATTCCAGATCACAAAAACTTGAGCCACTAAAATCCTAATGCTAACAAAAACAAAACCTGCAACAACTAAAAGAAAAATCACAGAATTAAACTAGTGAAGGCTTCAGAAATAAATTTAAAGTGCATCAGTTATACAACTGATGCTAAATTAGTTTAATTTGGTCTGTGATGAATCACCAGACTAAGAGGTACAGCAGGAGAGGAGTCTATCAGGAGTCTATCAGGAAGTCACTAACCACCTCCACACTCACTTTATTTACATACGGCTTCCAGCGATACGTCTTAACCATGTTCTGCTGCAGGAGACACGCAGCACAAACACTCGTCATTACTGAGTGAACACAAAACTAAAATCCTCACAGTGACGTGCTGTTGTATTCTCATAATTATAAGTTTTCATTCCAGTAGTGCTGAAACAGTTAGTGGGGTTAATGGATTAGTACAGTGATCCTCAACCTTTTCAGCTCGTGACCTTTTAAATCAAAGAAACGTCGACATGAGTCTCTCCATCACTGGTTGCATAACAGCTGTGACCTTTTTTTTTCTGTTTTTTCACCATTTTAATCTTATGACCCCTGAAATTTTATGTGCAACCCCTCCTGATACCCAGGTTGGGAACCAGTAGAAAACTAGACTGACCTTGTTTAGTGCATCAAATAGCAAATTAAAGGGATGGTTCTGATTTTTTCAAGCGTGGTTGTATGAGGTATCCACAGTGTTTTCCAACTGGAAACTGCTGTTATATAAGCCAAATATCATGCTCTCCAAACCAACCAAACTCCTTTGACAAAAACAGTAATTTTACCTCACAGGACACAGGAGTTGCTGGTCCATTACTGCCTTGACTGGTTAGTGTGTTTGTCTTATTGTGTGACTTCTGTGTTTTAAGGGTTGGTTTGGACTCATCAAAGTCACACAATCACATAAAGAAGTTAACGGAGGGAGGCAGCGACAGACCAGCAACTCCCGTATTCTACAAGCTAAAATCGCTATTTTTGTCAGTGGAGTTTGGTGGTGGGGTGAGTGCAATGTCATGAGTGATATAACTTCAGTTTCCCATCAGAAAAGGTCTTCTGTCAGCAAGATAAAATAAGAGAAATATTCTTAATGTAGCATACATGTTAAGTATTTTTTGTGACTATGAATAACGAACCCTAACCCTAACCCTCTTACAACCACACTGCAAAAAATCCAAACTGTCCTTTTAATAACTGATTAAAGGTTTAAGTTGTCTGCTGTGTCAAGCAAAACTCTTCAACATCTGCTGGTTACAGGCTCTGAAAAGTGAGGATTTACTTCATCTCTGATCTTCAACTCTGGGAACTTGTGATGGAAATCTTCATTTGTACATTTCTTTGATTTTTTAAGCATTAAACAATTTACAACATACTCAGTTGACGTTCACAGCAACAAAGTAAACTAAACCAAACTGAACTGAGAGCCGTAATCGGCAGCATACGTACCGTTGAGTCTCGTCGTTCCTCTAAAGGACTGTCTTTAGGTGTCAGGGTGACGGCCAGCTCCAGGGTGCCCAGGTCCTGATCAGGGTGGTGAGGGTCCTTCAGCACCAGAGTTACAGGTATCGTCCTGTAACACACATGTGGGACACGTGTAAATACTGTTTGTGCAGCTGCATGACCAACTCTGCTCATTCCCTACTCAATCATCTGACATTGAGGTGTCACAGACCTGAAGACAGCTCTGCTTTGGAGTGATATTTAGCTCCTTTCCCTTTCCTAAAATAGCATGACATGTTCGGTGTCAACAGATTCAACGTAATGTCAAGATACATATGACACAGGTGGCTTCACTGAGTCCACAACAGCCTTGAAAAGACAGTATTATTAAAGGGATACTTTAGGATATTTAATGAGGGCTGGAGAGGAGCACCACCACAGAAGCTGAGCAAAGTACTACTGTAGACAGGGTCAGCAGGAAAATGGATTTTAGCCACTTAATAAAGGTCCACTCTGAAAAAAATCAATATCAGGTTAAGCGCATGTTGTATTTAGAATGTTTTCTTTGCCGTCAGACAGCCTTTTCCTACAGGAAACTGCAATTATATGAGCCAGCTCTGTCCAAATAAACCAAACTCCATTAACGAAATCAGTAATTTTATCTCACAGAACACGGGAGCTGCTGGTCTACTGCTGCCGCGATCTGTCAGTGTGTGACTTCGGTGTTTTAAAAAGTTAGATCAGATTCACTGAAGTCACAGAATAACACAAACAAACTAACAGATTGAGGCAGCAGTTGAACAGCAACTCCTGTGTTCTGTGAGGAGTAAAATGACTGATTTCACCTATGGAGTTTGGTTGGTTTAAAGAACAATATGTTTGGCTTTGTATTGTATTGCGTGTGTTGTGTGTTATTCTGTGTATTACTTTACATTATGTTACATTATGTTTGTTGTTTCTTTGTGTCTTAGCTTGTCATGTTTCCCCTGCCATCGTTTACGTCCTTTTAAATAAATTAGAAGAACAGATCACGACCAATGGTACAATGTTACTGTGTCTTAAATTTTTCAGGGGTTTAACATCAAAGTGTATCCTGAGGAGAATGCTGTTTTTAAGTTTTTAAACATGTTTAACTTTTTCAAGTGTGTAGATGTGTTTCAATGAATTTGAAAACTGAGGAAAAATTGTTTTCCCACTTGATGACCATGTAAGTTATGACTTCTTTTCAGCAGGTTGTTTTGGATCAGTTACCCTGGAACATTAGTAAGACTACCAAGGATCACACTCGCCCCTCAAGGTCTCGCTGCTAGCTAGGCTGGGAAATTAGCACAAGCTACCCACAAAATGTGTGCGAAAGTGGCTGGTAGATTTCAGACACAAAATATTGATTTACCACTAAAGTGGCTGGTGACTTTGAGCATCGCCTGTCAGTAACCCTGGGGAAACAGAAAGGATATCAAACGGTGGCATGAACATCATTATATAGACGCACCTCTGCTGCTCCAGAGACTCCAGGTAGAGATAAGCAGAACCCATGAAGTCATCTTGAAGGCCAAAGTCATAATCAAACACCTGCAGAGGAGCAAATAAAACCATGTCTCAGACGCTCATTAAAAATTCATGTGGAAAGGCTCTGAGCTTTGTGCGTGTTTGTTTCCAAGTCTTTACCTTTATATACAGAGGTTCACTCAGACAGTCCATTATTAGAGTCGTCCTCTCATCCCACACCGGGTTGAGATTCTTGTGGATGGTTTTGCTTCTGAACACCTCTTTACCAGCGAGCTTGAACTTGACATATGGATCACTGCTGCCTGAAAAAAGAAAATAAGATCCATTAAAAACAAGGACAGGAAACTAAAAATTTGCATTAAAAGTAGCCACAGATATTTTTATTAGACTGAGAATTCGGCATTCAATTAACCCAATCGCAATTAACTTTGTCTATTTCTGCCCAGCAACTGCTGAGTCACTGGTTGCTATGGTGATTGATGCACCCTGAGGCAGTGAGGACAGATACTCACCCGCCAACTCTACTAACAGATCAGAACTCTCAAACTAACGCTGTCGGCTCAAATGCACTTAATGTGTAAGTCTGTTTGATGTTATAGTTACATGTATACGACCAGCACGAATTTTCCTACGTTTTGATATAAAAATAATCTATGAAGAGTTAAATTTGTGGGAGTGAGAGCGAGTTTAAGAGATTTTTTTTTTTTTTTATTTCACAGCTGCTGTCCACTCTAACGATGATGTCACTGACTCTGGCTCTGAACATTCCGCCTCATACACACCCATTATAAACTCTGAAACTGACCAAAAAACTGATTTCCTGAAAACCACGCTAGTCATCAAGTCCCAGGTCTCATGACCTGTTTAAACTTTGAATAACTTTTCTATGTTTATGTATGACAAAGCAACATGGCCCCCTGATTTCCCTTTATTAGTTATTGGAAAATTTTACCACACTTTTTTTTAATGATTTTCATGCCAACGGTTGCACGAAACTCTATGGTTGGTATTTTGCACCAGCAAGGATTCATTTTTAAACCTGATTAAATTATGATTGAACTTTAAAATATGATATTTAACTTTAAAAATATAAGATTAACTTAAACCTTGGTTTAGTTAAACTCCAATATCCAACAATTTAATATGTGATCCAGGTTTAACTGTTGAAAGGTTGACTGAGTTTTTTTTCCTCAGCTTCCTGTTGTCCATTTTCAGTGTTCTATTATTTGGCCATATTTTGATATGTCAATTTGGGCAAAATGTTTTTCTCAAAGGAGGAGAGATCTCTGACAAGCCATCATGAGTGCTCTAACTGACCTTATAGCTAGCTATAGCTATAAGGTTAGCTAACTTTTTACCTGGCTAGTAAATAATGTTAGGTTTAGTTAACTATTTTGCCATCTAGCAGCAAACAATGTAACCTTTTGCTAACTTTTTAACTAGCTGGCAAATGATGTTTAATGTTTCGTTAACTTTTTAACTAACAAACAACATAAAGTTTTGTTAACTTTTTTGCTTAATAGCAAACACTAATGTTTTGTTAACTATTTTTTGAATGCGCAAACAATGTAACATTTTATTAAGGAATAGAGAACAGTCAAAAGCTATTTTTTATTTATTTTAATTTTGGTAATCAAGCATCACAGTTTACATCAATAAAACTGGATTTACTAAACTTCTGAATTGTGCAGTTTTAAATCTGGATTTACTCATTCTAAGTCTAGATTTGCTAAACTCTGATTAGAACTAATCTTAGATTAAATGAATCTTTATTGGTTCAACCCAGTCTTAGAAAAGTCTAAGCACAATCACAGTCAATCTGCATGTTTTGGATCATTGGATTAGTATAGATAATTAGTGTCTGAATGAGCATTGCACATCAGACACACTGATAGAACTGTACCTCCTCTGTCTCGGACGGCCAGATTGTGTCCTCTCTTCAGCTCGATCTCCAGCTTGTACATCCCCGAGCTGTGGGTGGATCGCTCAGGAGTGACCCCCGCGGAGCACTGAGCACCCATACCCTGTCAGGTAAAAAAGACGCATCAGTTACAAACTGCACAACTTGAAATCAATCACTCCTTCACCGCACAAGCCACACGCTCAAAATAAACTCACCAACATTTTTAATAGAAATAAAAGCTGCTATAAGCCGCCACTGAAGTATAGCCTTGACTTTCTCAGCTGTGTCTGCACCAACGCTACTAACACTGACTGACTGAGTGTCTAATTCAGCTCAGTAACTCGTCCCAGGGGCGACCAGTAACAGGAAATTACACGAGAGTAGCTTCCTCCCATCCGACCAGAGTGTTGTTGAGCTGGTATTTTTTTTCCATTCTTGTTCAACATTCAGTGCTACTGCAGCAGCATCACCTCTGCTGTGGCAATGCACAAACCCAACACTATCAGACACACTGGAGTGCATTATGGCCTCATTACCTCTTCCAGAAAAACTTTCAGCACTTTCAAAACATTTCAGAAGCGTTTCTCTCATCTTGCAATAAGCTAAAATCTGTCAGCTGACACAGGATGTACAACATTCTCATGCAACTTAATGAGCTTCAACCATTAACACAGAAGAACACAAAAACCACAAATAGATTACTGAAAGCAGAGAGAAAAAACGATCGTAAAGAGATGAAACACAACCACAAAAAGACACAACAACAAAACAACACAAACCTACTGCAGAGACGAAAAAATGACCATGAAGATACAAAACAGACACAATGCAGAATGAACATGAAGAGACTGAAAACAGAGATGCAAAACAACAAGGACTCGAAACAAACAAAAAAGCTGCAGACAGCCACAGACACAAAACAACCACAAAGTGCAGAATGATGGAAAAGAAATGCAAAACAACTACAAAGAGAAACAATCAGGACTACCACAAAGAGACACAAAGTGACAAAAAAAAGACTAAACAACTACGAAGATGCTCACAAAGAGATGCAAAATGATCACAGAGACTAAAAGCAACAAAAAGGCTCTAAACAACCAAACAGAGACTCAAAACAACAACAGAGAGACGCAAAATGACCATAAAGGGAATTGAAGCAACTACAGTGATGATAAAAAAGCTAAATCTAAAAACATGAATTTGTAAAATAATCTTCTCTTATATCATCGTGTCTGTCCTCAGATTTGGAGAGTGAACATCAGCAAAGTAATGGACCTAAAATGAGCAGCAGATTCCTCTCCTTCACTCCTTTCCTCCTGGGTTTCCTTATTTTGATGAAACTGAATCTTGGCGTCCTCATGTGAGCACAAAGCAACAGCTGACAAACTGTTTACCTGTATAAGTATGTATGAACGCAGCGAGCCAGAGCGTATCAGTCACGTTTACATTCACCTGCTGCGATTATTAAAATCTAGAAAACCTGATTCTACATCTGTCAGTAAAATCTCCTCCTGCTCGTATGTAAGCAACAGTGTTAATTAAACTTTAATCTCTCCGTACATCATTTTTAATGCAGGAGAACCACTCCGCTGGGGATTCAGCATCCTGTCAACACACACATATCCACTTACAGAGATGCTCTGATCAATACTTGTATAATGTGATAATACATGAGGACAACACTTCTATGGCTGTGGGATATGAGGAGAGGCCTCAGCTGACTGTGTGCATCACAGTTCAGATGTCCAGAGAGAACTTTAATACTTCTGAAAAACGCACAGAGAGCAGCCAGTGGGTCGATGCACTGACAACACAGAAGATAATCCACAACAGAAGCCCATAAAACTACGACTTTCAATTTATTTTACTGTAAAAGTCTCCATTTTCACATTTTCAGGACTTATTTTGCCCATTTCTGAGTTATAAAATGTATTTTGGTTTCACTTTATTTCACAGAATAAGATGTAACGAGCTGAAAAAAAAAGAAATATGTTCTTTATTAAACAATATTACATCCTTATTAGACTTCATTAGAGGGTAATTAGGGACACATAAGAAAACTGTAAGGTTCTGTGTGACATTAGAGCTGCAACAATTAATCAATGAATCAATTATTAATCAATATTAAATTAATTACCAACTATTTTGATGATTGATTAATGGATTTAAATAATTTTTAAAGAAAAAAGTCCAAATTTTCTGTAATTCCAGCTCCCTAAATGTGTTTCTTTCCTCCTCTAGGAAATTATTTCATTGATACTGGTTCAAAAATCACCAAATATTCTCATCTGAAAAGTTCATCTTTGCTTAAAAAAAAAGTGAATCAAGGTTTATTTTGAAGACAAACATTATGTCTGAGCAAGATTTACAGCTGCAATGGATAATCAATTAATTGATTATTAATCAACTATAATTCACTGCCATCTTACTACATCAATTTTTAAGAAAAAAAATCTCTGATTTCAGCTTTCAGCTTCAGTCTTTTCAAAATGGTTTTAGAACTTGGTGCAGAGTTTATTTTTATTGTTATGTAACTATGATGTTAGCTAACACTAGCTTCCTAATGTTAATGTCTGCATTAATAAGAAAAATAAAGCTAATATTTAAAAGTAATGCAAAATTACTCTCCTGAATAAAAATTACTTTTATTTGCAGTAAAAGTACCTTTTGAGAGGAATAAGAATCACGATGCTGAAGAGAAGCAATTTTTTTCTGATCACTTATCTTGAAGGTTGTTGTGTTTTTGTTACCTCAGAATGAGACGTTTATCTATAGAAGGTGTTGCTCCTCTTTTTACAGTCGCCCAGAACAGACAAAACAAACACTCCTTGGTTCTCCTACATGCCTGGAAGGGGAGGGTGAGGGGAGGTCACCACTAGAGGCCTCCAAATCCTACATGCTGCTCCTTTAAATATCCTTAATAATTTTCCACCACTGCTAACTGTGGTGAGATGAAACAAACTATATTCATATACAGTATCTGCTTCATCTGTAGAAGCTACAGGACATAAACACCAGGAAAATACAAATTAGACAAATAATGATAAATTATCTGACTGAGTTTGGTTTCTCTCTCTCTGGAGGTAAAATTAGTTTTTCTCGTTTCAACAAAAATCTGATTTAGAAGCTGTATGTGAGACTAAATTAACTCAAAATATCTTCTTGTCACTTCCTCTCACCTCCACCAGCAGAATAAAACTCAAAATTACATTAAATCCATCATTTCCAGTCAAAAACAGAATTACATAATTTGCCAAGAGCATGAATTCAAGCTTATGGCTCTTATAAAGAACAGAGAGAACCTTCTGCAGCATCATATCAGCCTCTCTGCCTGCTGCAGGAATCAGTTACACACATTATGAAACTCACTTCCTGAGGCTGAAAACTTTTGAAGTGTGCCAGGTTCTGCTGCTCGGGCATTTTGAAAAATGCGGAAACTCCTCTGGGCAGCGAGTGAAAACAGGCTAATAAAATAAGTGAGACCGTCCTGTGTAACATGAGGAGCAGAGAGAGTGAGTGAGTGAGTCTGCCTGTGTGAGGAGGAGGTGGCGGTGGAGGTGGAGGGTTGTTGAAATGTTATGTGGTCTCTGACAAGTGGGGTAAGTCCAGTTCAGACACGAGGAGGTTAAATAAGGAGATAAAGTCGACCAGAATGATGCTAACAGGAGGAGAGGATGAGGAGTTCTAGGTCAACTTTACATAACTGAAAACACTGCAAGTTACCATCTTTTAAAGCAGTTTTGACTCATGTTAGCGACCATCAGAGCAACATTACCATTTATTTAGTCTCATGTTTTTGTAAAGCTGGTGAATCTGAAGTGGGGTTGTATGATGTATTTTAGATTTGGGACGATACTCTTCTATCCTGATTGGATATTATCACGATACTTCGGTGCCTTGAGTGATTTTACAAATTTAGCGATTCTATACTATGATTTACTGCGCTTTTTATTTACTTTTTTAACACCAGAACATGGGAAAAAGTTGAATCATACACTTCTAGAGTCTCTATATCATGGGTCATATTTCCAAAAACACTGCACGAGTCAGTCAGTACTTCTGAGTTTTATTTCAGCAGCATCATTGCTGCAGCTAGCCTGGTTCTATGCAATGCTAATTTCTGTTAGCAAGTTAACGATAATTTCCATTTTGTGCTGGCATCATGTTAAGCACTAATTCTCTATATATGAGAAGTAGGTAGAAGTAAGCCCTATGATTCCCTACCAATTATTCCAAATTTATTTATAACCCAAACTAAATATATAAACAACAACTTATTTTAATATATAAAGCCATTAGCTTAGCTAAACATAAGGACTGGAAGCAGGAGGAAACAGCTAGCCTGGTTCTAACATTCAGAAATACATGTACAAACACCTGTAAAGCTCAATAATTAACAGTTTGTATGTTTGTTTTGTCTGTACACAGAGGGAGGAGTTTATCCATCCACCCATGGATAACTCCACCTAAGACCACAATCTGTCGTTGTTACGTTTCTGTTTGCGTACAGTTTAAACAAACAAAATAAAACAGGCTGATTAGTGAGGTTTAGAGGTGTACTAAACAACATAAGATGAGTTTTTAGTCATTTTAGTGCAGAAATGTTACATATTATCCCTTTAATGCTAAGCTAGGCTAACATGTTGAACTTTTCCTTTAATTTCATTTGTGATAGTTTCAGATATAGTTGTGTTAAAGCCTGCATGAGGTCAGTTTCCTGCACTTGTCGTCTTTTTTCCTTCATTGTGAAAAACAAAAATAGACGAAATGTGCGTTGTCAAGTCCTGTTGAAAGTGTCCCAGTCAGAGGACAGGTAGCAGACAGCGGCAGTGTGGTGCTCCTGAGGTGACACGTTGAGGCAGACTTTCCTGCTTCATCATGGCTCTGAATCATGCTGTCTGAAGTCACTCTATGTCTAATCACCTGGCAGGTATGAATGGGGGAAACGCATGAGAGCTGCAGCCAAACCTGCCACAAACGCCGTCCCAGGCTGAGTCGAGGAGTTTACATTCTGGGAGTCACCGGGCTGCCAGAGTTAACAAGCTGCTTAGAGAGGATTAACTGTCTTGTGGAGGTAAAATCAGGAAGCACCAAGCTGAGAATAGCACCAGATCACACACAATCCCATCAGCTATACTCATGCACTCTTATTTTAGGACTGTGTGTTTGTGTTCATGCAAACATCTGTGAACGCAGCCAAGGATCGAGTCTTTTGTCCGTCAGGAGGATTCAGGCTTTTCACCAGCTGTGACAGCAAGTGGCTGGTATTATTTTCAATAGAGACGCTGCAGCTGATAATTACCTGTTTCTCATGTCCAATAGCAAAAAGAAATCTGAAAATATTACATTTTTGTATTTTAAAAAGAGGATCGTATAAGCTGTAGTTTGTGCACGCCTGAGGGTTAGACAGGCTCAGATATAGTGAGCAAAGATGGAGGATTAAATGTTCCACAGCTGTGACTGAACCAAATCTATGTGACATCAAAAACTATGAACAGTTCTGATTCTTCATGAAAAAAAGAAGGGAAAGATTGGTGAATGTCAGGGCCACGATCCAGGATGAAACAAGAAGCATCAGTGAGTACATCAGGAAGATGTTTCCCCCTGAGACGACATCAAGAAATACTGCCAGTGGTTAGAAAGTGTCGGCCTGGAGGATCTGATCATGGCAGTACAAGAACTGGCCCTGAGCATCAGACCCACAGAGGTGAGGGTCTGCCACAGCAGGCAGGAGGAGTCACAGTGCAGGCTGTGCAAAGATGCCCCAGAGCAGACTGCAAGATGCAACCTGAGCTAGTGCACACTGAGAGGCATAACCAAGGGGATGGGATAGAGTACAGGAACATCTACAGACAATTTTACCAGTCCAGTCGCGTTCGATTTAATGCCCTAAGATAACTATGACCTGGATGAATGAGAATATTCACAGGCATATCTACAGGTACTGTTTGGACACACCACCAAAAATGGTTGAGAGCAACAGAGCTAAGAACCTGTGGCAGGCTAACCAACCAGAGACAGCAGTGACTGAGCAGAAGAAGGCAGTTGACATAGATAGATTTGACGATCCCAGCTGGAACAGATGTGGAAGGTCAAGTCCAAAGTGGTCCCAGTGATAACAGGAGCATCAGCGGCTGCGACTCCAGCAGATTCAAGGTACAACATCTGAGGTCTGTGTCAGAAGAGGAACAGCTGAGATGCTGCATAGACTCGATCCCTTAAAACATTCTGACAAGCAGAGCGAGGGCCAAACTTGGAAGCTTTCAGTTTTAAGTTTTAGTGTTTATTTCATGGGTTCACCTGTTGAACTTGGTGTTAGCATGCTGTGCAGCTAATGTGGCTCCACCCACAGGTTGGGATGATGTTGTACTAATGTTGTAATATTGAGAGACAGTCAAGAGAAACCATGCGAATGTTGAGCCTCATTTGAAGCAAATAAATAACTACAGCAGTAGGTCGGATGCCGCTAACTGTTCTTTCATGTTGTTTTTGTAGTGTGAGCTAGATTAGATTTGTTTGATTTTTCATTTCTTTGCTTTATTTAGATAATTTAGAGCTATGTTTGGAACTTTTTTGAGCTCCTTAATTAAACAAATATCATTTTTTAAATGAGTGAAAGGTGTTGAATGTGTGTTGGAGCCTGGAGCCAACCACCTCTTCAACTTTTAATGTGGAAAAGCCGACACGACTCATACAGCATCGTTGAGAAAACCTAAATAACTGCAGGGGAAATTTTGCCCCAGGTCTGAGTAATATGATAATATATCATATATATTATCATACAACAGAAGCAGTAAGTTGAGAAGCTGGAAGCAGCAAATGTTTAATGTTTTCCCACGTCTAGAAACGTGATTTCGATGTGTGAAATGTAAAAAAAAAAACATGACAAACTAGCATTGGTCTGTCAGGAAGCACATAATCAGAGACAGGTGAAGATTAGTGACCCAGGCAGGGGAGGGGCTGGAAAATGAGTCAATAAAACCACTAAAGGGAGCTGAATACATGAGGGTAACATATGTCTTCTTCACATCAGCAGCAGAGTTGTCCATAACGTGAAGCTGTAACCTCAAGGGCCCATTAGCATCAATACTGTTGCCAATACAGACCGCAGTGATCAATACTCCAAACGAAAGGCAGAGGAAGCTGCCAGCAGGCTCAGAGCAGAAGAGCTGCCAGATGTTGAAAGCTAAGCGATGTACTGATGTGGACAGGGTCAGCAACAAACTGTATTTAAGACACCTACAAAAAAAAATTAATATCAGTTTAAATGTATGCTATCTTTATCTTTATCTCTTCTGATTGGAAACAAAATATCAAAATATCACTGTTTCCAAACCAACCAAACTCCACTGACAAAATCAGTAATTTTACCTTGCTGACTCGATTTGTTAGTTTGTTTGAGTTATTTTGTGACTTTGGCGAATCTGAACTAACCTTTTAAAACACCAAAGTCACACACTAACACAGACAAGCTAACAAATTGAGGCAGTGCTAGATCAGCAAGACCTGTGTTCTGCGAGGTAAAATTACTGATTTCACCTATGGAGTTTGGTTGGTATGGAGGAAGAGTGATATTTGGCTTATATAACAGTGATTTCCCATCAGTAAAGTCCCTCTAACAGCAACTCAAAACAGTCACACATAGGAGTCTAAAATACATTTTGCAGCAGTACATTGCTTAGCTTCCTACTGCAGTACACCTGCTGCTTCTCCAAATTGTGGACAAGTTGACCGCCATTTACAGAACTGTAGGTAAAAAAAAAGTTCCTCATACAACCACACTTCACATTTTACTATTATTACTCTTGCCTTAAAGGTTGAAATATGGCATGGACAATATTGGGTTTTTGCAGAAACTCAAACTCATTTTGTCTGATTGCCAGTATATGCACATACTTTTTCCACCTAACATCGAGAACATCGAGTCTCTCCTGCATTGAACTAAAACATAATTCTAGCAGCTCTTCTCATGATGACCTAACTGCATATTCACTGGACAAAATGAGAAAACTGCTGCTGACTGTTTTTTTTTCCTCTTTGTTCTTCTCTAACTTCTTGCAGTGATTACACTGACAATAAGATGTTTAATTCAAAGCCAATATGGAAGACGTGGATATTAATGTGCATCCTGACTTTCAATTAAAGTAGTAGTAAGAAAGGTTGTCAGAAGTATCAATACATCAGTACTTAATTATAGCATGAAAAGTACAGACGCTAAAAATGATCTGAGTCTTCATTCAAGACCTCAGTTCAGTTCAGTCTTTTTGTTCAGTGTCTCACTTTGTGCAAGTTGTTAATAAAATAAATAAATCAAGTACAAAAGTTAGCAAATTTTGTGCACCTTTGTTGAGTGACTTTTCCCTTTCGTATTAAGTATTAGTTTTTTAGTAGTATGATATCAAATTTTAAAATAAATAAATAAATTTACTTCAGTAACGGTACAGAAGTATCAGCATCAAAATACACTTTAAGTAAATTCTGTACATATCTGATTTATTATTTAGCAAAGGACTATTCTTCAAGTCATCATTTTCTTTGTTTATTAATACCATGATATATATTCTAGACTTTTTATTGTGCTATTGTTGTACCTTGAGTTTTTGGTATCATCACATCCCTAATAATTATATGTCATATGTTATTTGTTGATTATATTTTGTATTATGGTTATAATCTGTATCTGCAAAAGCTGTCAGCAAATGCAGTGGAGTAAAAAGTACAATATCTGCATCTGAACTGCAGTGGAGTCTCAAAATCGTACTTATGTAAAGTTTAAAGTTCTTGAATAAACACTGGAACTGGAACACAGTAGTGACTGAAGGCTTCTCTGATAAACAAATGAATGTTTTAAACAACTCCTCTCTTCTCTTGTCTGAATTTTAGCTGCTGGAAAGTCAGAAGAAAAGATTTTTAAGAGTTAATTCAACTAAAACTATACCAGCTTGGATAAAAACATGATTTTGCAAAGCGCTCAGGACTTTCACTTTGCATAATATCAGTAAAACTCAACTAAAAAATTCAAAGGTTACTTCATGTTGGGCAGCAGTCACACGTCACCTCATACATTTTTTACTTAACTTCAAATCATAAGACACAAAGACTGAGCTGATCCCACTTGTGTTCATCTGCAGAGCTCTCTGCACATTATTCAGACAGGGATCACGAACAGGGCGCTGATGCTCACCGACAGCAGCCGTCCACACGTGGAGGCGAAGGAGACGGAGTCATCGCAAGACGCACAGCGAAGTAACTCTCGAATCGCTTGACGGGACTCTGCCACCGGGGCCTCTCTCACGAAGAGATCCAGGGTTCGAAGAGGACGCAGGGGGGATAATACAGACGAGGTGAGGCGGTAGGCGGTCGATGGTGGAGAGAGGAGGGGACTGGGGGGAGAGGGTTGTTTAAAATAGAGCAGCTATGTGAGAGGCATAGCAGAGAGAGAGAAACCAAGGATACGTCCAAGGTTAGTCCAGATTGGCAGAAAAACAAACTTCTGTAGGATCTCCAAAGAAAAACAGCTGCAGCCAAGAAGGAGCGAGTGTGATGCAGCAGGAGTCAGAGCTGAATGAAAGAGGGAGCAACAGGTGAGGAGGAGGGGGGAGGGAAGAGGAGGAGGAGCCCTGCTGGTTGGTTAGTTGACTATAATCCTCGTCCAGTGGAGTAAGCCTGACTGACAGACTGGGCTGAAGGTACGATGAGAGGAGGACAGGAGAGAAGTCTCCTCGGGTCACAGACAGATTTAAGGCCAGTCAAGAAGAGGCAGAAAATACTGACCTGAAAAAAGCTGAATTCTCTCTTACATTTCTGTCTAAGAAAATCTGATGAGACTGCAGCTATTCTGCATATTTTTTTTTTAATTTTCAAATGAGGATAAAACAGGTTTTGGACATATTTGCATTTAAAGGAGCAGATGTGATCTAACCTGCATGTCTTCTACGAAAGGGATGCATGGAAAACCTGCACAAAACCCAACATGCATGAATTAGTTTTCCTAGTAGCATCTAATGTCTTAATATGCAAATACTAGTGAGGTAGAGATGAAAAACAACCATAGAGACTGAAAACAACCACAAAAATACGCAAAATGACCACAGACATTCAAAACAACAACAAAAAGATGTAAAATGACCACAAAGAGACTTAAAACAACCACAGAGAGATGCAAAATATGCAGAGATGCAATACATAAATACTGATTTCTTAGAAAAAAATATCTGTTTTTAATCCACAGAGTTGAATAAGAAGATCTTTAAAACCTGTAATAGCACGTCAGACGAGGACACGTTCCAAAAGCATTCTTAGAGGTTCTACATGTGTCAGTGCAACAAAAACACAGATATGCAAAATACTGAGAAAAAGTCACGCCTGAACACCCGAAAACATCTGGCAACATCTTTGATAAGGATGAAAACTACATGAGCTGACACACAAGTTTCACAATCTTATACCCACAGCTGACTGCACAAACACAAGGAAAGACAAAGTTATCAAGTCTCAAAGCTATTTGTCTTGTGTGAAAAAAAAAACAGAACTCTTTACTATTTGCCTGAAAGCACACGAGCAGCATGTTTTCCCTGAGTCAGCTGTTCTGCACAGTGGAAACTCAATAAATGACACATCTTCAACAGCCATTACACACAAACCCATCAACAGAGGTCTGACAGGCCTTACAACAAATCACACTCAATACCGTCTGTCCAGTGTGTGAAATAATGACCTGTGGCTCCTTTTCTGTTGCTGCTTCACATCATTCACAGGAACCCGCCTGCTGCACAGAGGGAGCTGAGAGCATGAGTCACAGAACCGAGGCCACGCTCGAACGCAAAATCCTGCAGCTTCTGTCTCTATGATGCCTCGAACGTGACCTGAGCAGGTCAGAACAGCTAGAGACACAACGTCTCTGATGTCCCAGAGGGAGACAGAACAGGCTGCAGGCGGAGAACGTTATTTTATCTCTCGTCTCTCCAACAAACCATCGAAAAACAAAGAAAAGATGTCAACACACAACAGCTGCAACAATCTGGGAAGGGTTTTTACTCAGAAGCCCAGAGGTTTTAAAGGAGAACCTTTCCATGGTGCAGTGGTTCCACCCAGAACCCTCCCTGGGGGGCTCCTTCTCAGGGTGCTAGCAAGAACCCACCCAGGGGGTTCTAACGGAAACCCTTGTATATCCCAAGGGTTTTATCTGGAACCCAACTAAGGAGTTCTACAAGGAACTTTTTCATATTCCAAGAGTTTTATCTGAAAGCCTCGGAAAGGGTTCTATCGAAAACCTTTTTCTATTTCACGGGTTTCATCTAAACCCCACCCAGGAGGTTCTCTGCAGAACCTTTTAATATTTCTAAGGAGAAACCTTTTTACTTTCCAAAGGTTTGAAGCTGAACCCATCCAGGGGGTTCTTCCAGAAAAACTTTTTATATTGCAAGGGTTTTATCCAGAATTCACCCAGTAGGTTCTACCGAGAACTCTTTTATAGGGGTTTCATCTAGAAACACTTTTATATCTAGAACTCACCAAGTAGGTACTATCAAAAACCCCAAGGTTTTAATCGAGAACCCACCCAGGGAGCTCTAACAATGAACTTTGTATATTCCAAGCGTTTTATCTAGAACCCATCCAAGGGGTTCTACCAAAAACCTTTTTATATAACATGGATTTCACATAGAACCCAACCAATGGGCTCTCCCAAATACCCATTTATATTCCAAGGGTTTGATGTAGGATCCACCAAAGGGGTACTATTGATAACCCCAAGGTTTTAATCTAGAACCCACCCAGAAGGTCATACCGAGAACCCTTTTACATTACGGGTTCTTTGAATGAAGATGGTTATTAATAGAACCCCAAAGAACCCCTGACAAAGTCAAAGATCCTTCAGAAACAAATGGTTCTAGGCAGGAACCATCCAGGGGGAACTCATCTGGATGTCCATTTGTTTCAGAAGACAGAAGCTGCTGTCTGCTCTGCTGTATTGATGGTGACCAGAGAAAAAGAAATCTTTATCTCACGACTCTCAGGCTCTCGTCAAAGTCAGTTCCTCTAATTTAATTCTTCCCTGACATGCAGACGTTCCCTCGTTCCACGCAGCGTCTCTCTCAGCTCCTCTGATGTAAATCACCTTCAGTGAAGGACCTAATCGTTTACACCGGCCGGGCCAAAACACTGTTTGAAGACACGGCTTTGCACCACCTCCCCTCCGACATCCACTTGGAGATCTGCCAGCTGTACTCAGAAAGAAAAAAGGTGGTGTCATGGAGTTTATTTTTATTTTATTTCTCAGAGACTTTTTTCGTCTTTGCTCTACTGGTCCTGCAGGCTCTTCTAGCAAAGCACACTCACACACCGCCCTGACATGACATCTTTAATTAATTTAGGCCTTTTTCACCGGTATAAATAATAAAATGAATGATGACTGAATTCCATTTAGCTGCTTCAATTTTAAGGCTCCTTGTCTTGTGCATGCTGGCTCGCTGTCAAGTCTTACTGGGACACTTGAATGGAACAGAGCCATTCTTACGTTGCCTTACTGCTCTGACAAGTCAAAGCGTCTGCTGTGAAAAATGCAAATTGTGCACCTTCCATTCCTCTCTGATGATACTAATGATACAGGACATTTGGTGAATTTCACTTTCCAAGAGTGAGATGAGACGGTCCTTACCAATGTTACATCTTTCTGTAAGCGTGGGAGCCAATCAGCTTAGCTTAGCACTAGAGTTGAGTCTTGAGATCCAATCCCAATTAAAGATCAATTCCAAGATTATTAAGAAATTTTAATTTTGATTGGGCTTAACAATTCCTACACAATTTCATTTTCACTACTGTCAAATTAAATAGTGTACTGCAAACACCTAGTCTGACACACTGCATGTACACTGCAGTTATGAGTCCTGCCATTGGCCATTGTGGGAAAAAAGAACAACCTCGTCCCTAAATAGCAGAAGTTACTGAAAACTATAGTTAAATGCATCTCAGAATTTTGAGAAAATCTGCAGGAGAAAATGTGAATGAATGCTTGTTTCCAGCCATCATGATGTTTTTATAAGGAGTTGGTTCATCAACATAAGCAGAAGGAGGCACAACGGGATGCAGAAGAGGAGGGGGAAACAGGAAGATACCAACTTTTGGCGTTTCTGCTCAGGTTTTTTTATGCTCACATTAAGGATGTCAAAGGTTTTTTGACCCGTTAAGTATGTTAAGTAAGCTGAGGAGGATACATGGCTGCTGATACAGACATTAAAGTATTTGATAGATATTAAGTGGTGAATCAATTTTCCAATCAAGACTCTGGAAAGTTTGCAAAGAAACAGTTACAACACTTAATTCCCTGCAAAAACACAAACTGGCTTTTTTTTTTTTTTAAGTTTGGGTCTGTTTAAAACAAGAAGACAGACCTTTCTCACCACATTGCTACAACAGCACAACATGATGTTCTAGCTGATCTTACTTTAAAATAGAACCCAGTTATGTAACTAATAGTCTTTTTTAACTGTATAAAGTAAACATCCTCAAGACTGCTCAAAATGGCGATACTAGTTTCATCAAAGTGGAACGTGTTCCTGGAACCGATTCACCGTCCACAATCAGTTCAGATTGTTTCCAGCTGTGCACACCGAGAGAAAATACAGCACAACGTAGCTGCAGCTCTAATCAGACCACTGATGGTTATTATCTTACAGAAAAATACTGCTGTAAATAAATAAATAACTAAATTTTACACTGCATTAAACTCTTAGTCTGGTATTTATCATGAGAGTGATCACTTATGACTGTTCTGGCAGTTTGTTAAAAAGTAATTCACTCCTGCACCTTTATTTATTCTATCCTATGACGGTGCATAAACTTTATTCTCCCTGGGATTAAACACAGTTTGCGGTGCAGGGAGGAGTTTGTGTATTTCAGGCTGAGCTCAGCATTATCTGCTTTACTTTAGTTTAGTTGTTAGTTTACTTTTTTTCTTGCTGTGTGTGTCGTAAAGCCCGGCTCATCTTCTCAGTGTTACACGGTTCACTTTATGTCCATTCTCTGCACGTATCCTGCAAACTCATTTTCTGTTCCTGCTGAGATGTGCAGGACGCCGCCTCCCCTCATCCCCTTGTCACATGTGAGTGACAGCGCTCTGCAGGGTTTCCCCCCCGGAGGCTGCGTAGTCATCCATTATATATACTGTACTGTGCGCTGTTTATACATAAATGGATTTCAGATCACAGCCACAGGATGAGTCACGGCTCTTGTTTATTAATCTCCTCTGACATTTTGACATGTCGCTATGATTAATAACCACAAAGTGAACAAGTGATGTGAACAAACAATCAATCAATCGATCGATTAATCACCTGCTGAGCTGAATCAGAGACATCCTCTCATCACATGACCAGTTAAAAACTCTTTTTATACTCCAGTTTATTGCTATTTTCGTTTACTTTTCGATCACCACAGCAGGAGTCTGCAACCTTTACAATCAATTTGCACACGTACACGAACGTGACTCCAAGCTAAAGATCTACAGTGAAGATTCACACTGAAAACGTGGAGAAAGTGACGACTTTCATGTCAGCTTGGCATGTTGGGGCTTTAGGAGACCTGGACTGGAGCAGACGAGCAGTATGGAGGCGTTTTGTGTTGTTTTTCAGTTTTTAACGTTTGAAAACTGGTCACTGTTCACTGATGTTGTCTAGGAGATTCTGCAGCTCTTGTTTTTCTGTGTTTCCAGTGTTTTGTGGACCAAAAAACTAAACCAGACCTTCAATCAGCTTGAGGGCGAGTAGATAATGACTGAATTTTCATTCTTGGATTCTTTCTCCGTTTTCTCCTCCTTCTCTGAACAATTGGGTCTTTTAACCACCTGAATCCTGAGCTCTTTTTGTTCACTGGGATGTTTACAGCGAGTTACTGCTCCCCACCAAACTGCTCCGTCTGACTTTCTCTGACTCCTCCTCCCAGCTTCCAATTACCTTTTCCCAAAACATCTCCCTCCCCCACCTACTTAGCTCCTCCTAGGTCACTGTGCAAGGAATTTATTTGTTGGATTCTTCAGTTGTTTGTTTTTATATTGAACTGTCTGTGTGGCCACCAAGTTTTATCTCCATTCTGCAACGTTTCAGTTCCACAAGCATCCAAATTCCCTGAAAACTGCAGGTCTGCTGCAACTCTCACTTTGTTTTAGATCAAGGCTGAAGATTTTTGTTTGCCTCTGTCTTTCATAAACTGCACTGTAACTTTTACTTTCCAGTTTTATGTTATTTAACTTTCTATTTAACTCTTTTAATTGTGCTGAAATGTCTCTTTACATTGCTTTATGTTCCTTTTACATTTTGTCTTAAGGCCTTCTATGTTTTATGTAAAGCACTTTGAATTACCTTGCTGTTGAAATGTGCTGCACAAAGTTAGAGTGAATGGAAACAGGAGTTTAAGCGTCACGAACGTGACACATTGAAGGACATAACGTTCTGAGGTGTGTCTGCCAACAGTTTCCTCAACTACCCGAGCTCATTTTTCATGAGACACAATGGCTTCAGGAAATATCACACCACCACATTTCATGTGGGAAAGTGGACAACACAGCTGGACAGTGAAGGCTGTAAGCTTTTTTATATTTTTTAACATTTGGACCACCACCAGGATTTTTTGGTCTGTATAATATTTATTTTTCCTTAACTAGGGATGGTAATGATTAATAATCAACTGATGGATCACTGTTAATAAAAACAATTAAAATTTAATTGTGCCTCATTTATCATTGTTTCATCTGTAAAAGTCATTATAGCCACACTGGACTGGGCTGCACTGAGGGACAGTCCACGTCATGGTGTCCCTCGTCCACATCGCTCAGCTGACCGACTGATGGTCAGATGTCAGGATGTAGATATATATTTTCTGACACTATGAACACGGGGGCATGGCTTCTGGTGTGCAAGGAAGAAAACTGAGAAAGAGGAGAAGAAACCATAAACTGATCTTGTTTGTCATGGGTTCAACTCCCGCCTGCAGCCCTTTCCTGCATGTAATCCCCCCTCCACTCTCCCTCCCCCTTTCATGTCAGAGATTCATCTGTCCTATCAAAATAAAGGCTTAAAATCCCCCCAAATTATTTTGTAAAACTCTAGATGGATGAACAGCACTACAGGTGAGAGGAAAAATATGTATTTTAGACTTTGAGGTGAACTATCCCTTTAATTCTAATGACAGGAACAGCATGTGTCCTTATTATTTATTGACTGAAATGATTAGGAGGTTAACCAATCATTACTTGAGCAAATAATCAGCAGATTTATTGATAATAAAAAATAAAATACCCATCTATATAGTTCTAGTCGCAGCCTCTCTGCATAATGAGTCACTACATAATAATTGTGATATAAAAAAAAAAAGTAAATAAAAGTAAATATTAAAATTAAAAAAAGCAAAAATTACAAAAAATAATAAAAAATTAAATCTTTTCATTGTTGGTTTGTGTATTTGTTTGTATTTACCTATAAAAGTGTCATAACGTAATATATTAATTTATTTATTAATAGATGTTTGTTTTAAAATGTCAGAAAAAAGTAAAAATGTTAATGAATGTTCCCTAAAGCCCATGATGATGTCCTCAAATGCTTTGTTTCGCACACAACCCAAAAATATTGAATTTACCGCCATAAAGGAGTAAAGAAGCTAGAAAATGTTCACATTTAGGACCCTAGAACTTTAACTTTTTTCTTTTCAAGCTGATTAATCAATTATCAAAATAGTTGCTGATTGATTTAATAATCAATTTATAATGAATCAACCGTTGCAGCTCTACTGATGACGGTTATATTATAAGGTAAAAGCACAACATGTAAAAGCCTGGAGCTCACCGGCTGCTCTTCATCCTTCTTCTCCAGCTGTTGTTCTGCTGCCGCAGCAGCTGTTGCCGCTTCGCCGCTTCCTCCTTCTCCGCTGCCGCTGCCGCCGCGCGGTGCCTCGGCCAGCCTCTCCAGGCACGCAGACCCCAAAGAGGAGCTCTTATGGTGGGATTGCACCAGTTGAGCCACCGTGGGCTTGTTGGGGCCGGAGGACTGGTGCTTGGAGGACGGCTTCGCGGCCGCTTTGCCGCAGAGCTGAGCCTCCTCCAGCTGAGCGGAGGAGAAGAGCAGGTCGGGCTGTGAGGAGGAGATCACCCGGTCCAGGACGACGTTTTCCTTCCTCTTCATCTTCTTGAACATCCAGCCGCCCCGCTCCTTCTTCTCCTCCGGGTCTCTGGAGCCCAGCTTGGGGCTGAGCAGCGGCTTTGCTCGGGCTTGAAACTGTTTCCACATGGTGGTCTGTTGGGACGAGCTGCTCTCATTATTTTCGTCCCCTTCGCTCCGCTCCATCCCCGCCTCTGCCCGGAGTCACACTGACCGACGGGCGACTGATCCGCACATCAACTTACGTAACCTGTATTGACCCTGTTCAGCTTCCTTACACCGTGAAAAACACCCCAAAACACGAGCTCAAACACGGGATATATTTCATGTCTCCACCGCTGCCACTCCGGGTCGTCCAGCCCCCTTCACAGATATATTTACAACACCAGGCGGTGACAGGGAGCTCCGCAGGGCCCGCCTCACATTTTTATGGGTCCTCAAACCCCCTTGATTTAACTTCAAAGTCTTGCCAAAATGGCGCCAATTCAAACTCAGAAACTGTTTTAATGTCAACACTCATGCAGAATTTGACCATCAGGTTATCAACTTCAGATGGTTTAAGAACCGGCTGTACTGCTGAAATTCTACTTTGTTTAATTTTAATTCTTTTAATTCTACTTTCACTGGTACGTAGCTAATGTTAGCATGCTAACATCCTAAACTAGTGAACATTAAACCAATTAAATATCAGTATGTTAGCATGGTGACGTTAGCATTTAGCTCCAAGGGTATGTTTGCTTTTAGAGGGAGAGAGTCATGGTATTATGTGACTTCTGAGTGTTAAATGCTTCATAGCTAATGTTAGCATGCTAACAGCTTAAACAATGATGGTGAACATTACACCTGCAAGCAGTATCAGCACACTGTTGTTAGCATTTAGCTCAAAGCAGTGCCCTCCACATGAAATAGAAATCGGAGTCCATATATTTTTCCATATTTTTATGTATTTGGGCTAAGTCAGCTAACTTCGCTGCATGGCTAACTGAGCTACGCATCATCTTGTTTTACAGCAGGAAACATGATTGGATTTTCAAGGATTTTGATTTAATAGTACAAAGAATGATTTTTTTAAGCATGTAAATAGGCACAAAAAGTGACTGGTGATGAGATTTTCAAAGGGTTATGAAGGTATTATTCATTTAATCTGGGCTTTAAATTCTGACAGAGCCGCTAGCATAGCTGTAGTCTTAAGGACTGACACCAAAAATAATTAAATATTACATTGTGATGGCACGACCTGAGAAAGTAAGGCCAGGGTTTCTGTAAGAAAGCAAAAACAGTGATTTTACCTCGTAGATAATGTGAGCTGTTGTTAACTGTTATCTTGATTGGTCAGTGTGCCACTTTGTGACTTGAGGGAATTTGATGTAATCCTTTAAAACACGTAAGTATTAGTCAATATTTGTTATTTTGAGGTGATAATATGTCATTATTGTGTCCACCATCTCATTCTGCTGCCCCCAGGTGGCCAAAAAGGGGTTTTGTCCTATCCTACCATAATTTCTGTTTTAAAGTTCAGAGAATTTACACCTCTTCTTTAAATTAACTTGAATATTTGAGTTTTAAGAAACCCCAAAACATGGTTGCACTGGAAATATTAAATAATTAATGACTATTCTTTGATTTTAATGAGAACTCAACATTTTTTTTGTTTCTAAATCTCAAAGATTCAAGTTTATCTAATAAGGAAATGTAAATTATCTCAACAAAAGATTAAAATTTATGAGACTTCAATGTTTATTACTTTTTTCCAAAACATAAGTTTGATTCAAAACTCAAAAATTGAGTGTGGACAGTTGCCTTTAAATTTTTTCTTTTTACAGTGATTTTCTATATTAAAACAAAGGTCCTTACAAGTTACAGATTTAGCTGTGGCTTTAAATTGCAGTGAGACAACTTTAAATACAACTTTGACAATTTTGTCATTTAAAAATAATATTAAACAAAAAGGTAATTCTCCACAACCTCAATTAATAGTCCATGCCCATGTTTACTTATTGACAACAGATGACAGACACTTTTAGTTGAAAACAAAGATTTTATTTAATTTTTTTTTTTTAACCCTTTGCCCTTGTTTTACTGTAAAGCACTTCATGGCCCAGTTTTTAAAAAGTGCCATACAAACAAAAGTTATTACAATATTATCACAAAGTTAATATATTGTTGGGATTTTCTTCAGTTGTGACAGTTCCTCTGCAGATATGTGGGTCAGTATTAAGCACTGACTCTGCACCATTAGGCTTACATTTCTAAATCCCCCCGACACGGTCACTGAATCACATCTGTAACATACCGTATGTATAGATATGGGATATTGAGAAATACTGATTGTTATATTATTATACACACAAATTCAAAAACACGTGTTCTGGAGTTATTGTACTGTACGTAGGACTGTTTTTACATGAATTCTCCTTTATGATTGTACACTTCTCAGAAAATGCATGGTTAAAGGTTTTATATAAGGATGGGATTATCTGAAGAATGTGTACATTAACATGGCTTTACTGACGACCACGCTGAGTGAAAACTCCTCGTAGTCAGAGAAAATATATGCACGAGCACGCACACACACACACACACACACTGCAGCACCGGGGTTTAGAAGAGGCTGATGGTATGTCACTGTTGTTATAGAGCCATATGTCTGTTATGACTGGTTGGTTTGTAGCTGTGTTTTTTTTTTTCTGCAGTCACACTGTGGGAGTTTGGTTCCTAAATTCTGATGCAGGCTTTCGCTGCTCGCAGACACACTAAATTAGCCCTTGGTGGACAAATCTGATTAATCACTTTGTCTCACCAGCGTCTGAACGGATTGTAACTTAACTCTTCTCAGTTGCCTGTAAGAGTCTGTTGACTGATTTCAGCTGAAGGATTTGGGACTGCGCTCGGTACAATGGCTGGCATTCCCTTCCATTTGTGAAACACTGTCCAAAGCTACGCTCACTCTTAGCCATATTAGCCACAGCTAGCTTCATTAGCTTTGCTACCCTACCAGTAAAGCAGGCAAATGACACTGATCTGGTAAATGCTTTTCTGTAATAGTCATGTTTCCCTAAGTGTACTTTTATAAACAGTTTGAAGTATTGCTCTACAAAAGGTTGATGTAAACTGCAAATTAAAAAAAAAACTTACTTGAGGTGTTTTTTTCTACAGAGTTAAAGAGATGGAAACACTTTTTCCAAGTAAGTTCAGATGGTGAGCTGATTAGCTGTTTCCGTTCTGAGAGACGAAGAAGAAGAAGATTTTGATTAAGATTTTTTTTAAATTTTCCTCTTCTTCTCTGACTCTTATTGGCTGTTGGCAAACACCTGGTTTTGTTTCCAGTTTGCGACCTTTACAGACCTGATGTAACATGGCCTACACCACCAACTTCTGATGAAACTCTGCTTTGGTAGAATAGTTTATTTGCTCAAAACCAGTTGATGGAAAGGCACATAATTTGGATTTTCTCTTTGCTTTTCAAAAGGTGCTTCAAGTTCACTTGACAGTTTGATGGAAAGATGGCTAGTAAGTGAATTACCTCTCAGTTTCACACTGTAGATGTCAGTGAAAAGTGTCATTCTTCACTGAAACAACAGTGATACAGTTTTTACATGACACACAGCAGCAATATAGCAGCAGTCAGCAGTGACATATATCAGTATGAACTGTCATACAACAGTGGGAAAGTAGTGTGTGCCACTGAAACAGCAGCGACATCTTGCCATAACTGCAAATGACACTAAAACAAGAGTTTTTATTCTGTGCTTTGAGTGCATTTGCTCTTTTTTCATGTGTTAAATTTTCCTCATTTTAACCTTAATTATTTTCATTGCATCATACCTTTTGGTTTTGTGTTGTCTGAGAAGAATTTTGTGATTTCTTCTTTTGAAAAGTGTTATATAAATACAGTTATATAGCAAAAACCAACAGTGACCAACCACTCAGAAAGTGCACATGCCACCAAAACCAAAATTAAAACCATCAGCAACTTTTAAATGTAGGCGTCACTCCACACATGCAGCAGGAGCCCAAACGATCAGTGCATAAACCAGTAAATTAACTGAGGGCCCAGTGCATTTGTCTCATTTAGTACTTCAAGTAGAAAACACACTCGGAAATCTACTGTGATCTAAAGGTAACAAAGTGCAATCTACTCTATATTGCCTAACTACACTCACTTGGCTAATGACTGCATTAAAAAAGCTAAGTTTATGAAAGTTTTTACAATGCTAAAAACATTTAAATGAGGTCGGAATACATTTTCCAGCATGCTGTCGATTATCTACTGTGTGTCTGTGACTGTGTTTTCAGAATCAGGTGAAATACTGCCTGAAATTATCTAAGGATTTCTTCATCTCATCCCCTGAAGAGAAGTCAGTGCTATGTGTTTGATTATTTTAAATACAAGGTCAAAAAATGTGAATTAAGAGGTCAGAGGTCACAGTTCCTGCTCGTGCATCTGCTGCTGCATCTTCTGAAGCATCTGCTGCATCCTCCTCAGCTGCACAGATAATGACAAAGACAGAGAAAAGGGAACAAGAGTCGGATAAGAGACGGCTTACATAACAACACATGTGGCTCATCATTTCACATCGGCATCTCAGTTACGTAACACCTGCTCAGCTGCATCATTCAGCGTTTGAGGTTTATTAAGGAGTCACTCACCTCTTCATCTTTCATTTTGATGAGTTTCTCCGTCTCCACGTCGGGCGTGGACAGCGGCAGCAGCGGGATGGGGCTCTCCACCCGCTTATCAGCGTTCATCTTACTGTAAGATGACAGATAAACATGGAGGATGACAAGAGCGAGACACTGGGGTTTCATTTGTTTCGCTGCAGTATGGAAATCAGCTGGCACAGAATTATTCCTCTTTGTTTATTCTCAGTTGTGTTACAGTCATGAAAATGTGAGGAGGGAAAAGTCTCCATGGGTAGAAGTGTGATGATTATAACACCCTTTGAATTATTCAGGTTGTTTTTGCAGCCAAACGAGACGATCAGAGTGAAAACTGCTGAAAATTGGCGGTGTGCATGACGAATATAGGTCATCCATCATGTCCCAAGTGTCTTTTCTGATACTACCACTGAGGGGAGCCCAAGTCAGAAAAAACAGAAATGTCCACCTGATAAATTTCAGTCCATATTCACTCTCTTTCAGCTCTGTTTTTGGTCTCCACCAACTCCTGAGGGAATACCTGACCCGTTAGCTGAGCAGGCTGTGTACAGTGAGTTTTTAGAAGAGCGAGGCTTCAACACAAGCTACACTTTCCTCAAACTTTCACTCTACTTTGCTCTACTTTTTAATTTTTGGTTAAATGAGAGACAAAGACAGGAGGAGAGACATTAGCCATCGTCTATTCCATCCCTGCCTCCAAAATCCCAAAAGCCAACTTGCGGCTGTGGGGCTCCAGATAACCTGCCATGATGGACACACACACACACACACACACACCTCTCTGCCCCACAAACAACCTCTGAACGCCTTCCACAGTGACTGGGCCGATTGCTCATGGGAGCCAGGGGTGTAACCCTCCGAACCACCGAGTGAAGATGTCCTCGCAGGGAACCCGAACAGGCGCACAGCAGCAATAACCGTATCTTTCCACCGCTTTTCTTGTTCTGCCACAGCAGCAGCAGGTCCTGAGCCATTACAATATATGTGGTATCAAGTGTGATATGTTGGCCAATAACTTATACTGTGTCGTCTTTGAAGTGTTGTTGCTGAGCTGAGGGAGCCACAGAAGGTGCGTTTGTAACTGAACGTTATGGAGGGTGAGGCGAGGGGGAGGCGGTGGTGGTTCGTGGGGTTTAGTATAGTGTTGTGGGGACCACAGGTCACTGAGCCTTATTTAAGGTCCGCCCCAAAAATCCTGAACACAGAAATCACTAACAGTTTAACGGTCAACCTCCACAATTCAGTACTACATAGTTCTACATAGTTCTGTCTTTAAGGTATTTTCAGCACACATGTTCTAACATGTATAATGTGTCAAGAAGAAAAACTCCCTTTTCACTCTATGCAGACTTTAAAGCTTTTTTCTCTGAAAATATCTGCCTGCTGCAGCCGAACATTACACTGCCAGAGCTGTGAGAGGGAATCAATAAAGTTGTGGGCCAGACAGATCAACAATGAGCTGAAACTCACTATGAAGCTCCAAAAAGCTGAGGGGAGATTCAGCTGAACACTCTTTCACAACTGTGTCATTTGAAATATTATCATTATAAAAATTCAGCCATCCATTCATCCAACCACTTATCTGAAGTCGGGTCGCAGAGGAAAAAGTTCCAACCAGCTCTGACTGGGGGATCCCGAGGCGTTCCCAGGCCGGGGTGGGGGTATAATCCCTCCACCTAGTCCTCGGTCTGCCCCCTGGCCTCCTCTCAGCTGGACGTGCCTGAAACTCCTCCCTTGCAAGGTGAGCAGGTGGCATCATTACGAGATGCCCGAACCACCTCAACTGCCTCCTTTCTGCACAACTACACCTCAGAACCCATTTCAGCTGTTTGTATCCACAGTGTCTTTCTTTCTTTCGGTCATGGCCGACCCGTCATTCACAGCGTCTTAAAATGCAAATTCATAGCTTCACAAAGATGACATCTTCTTGTTTGTCTTCGTTGTCTGAATTCAACTTTCAGAAACTTGCTGATGCCTGAAATCTCAAAAGGGTCCAAAGAGAACTTCTGAATGAGTCCCTGTTCGTAACTGCATCCCCATGCAAAGGTGACACATCTTTCACAACAAAACAATGTTCTCTGTGATGTATTAGTTCAGGTTTGAAGGTCCCATAAAATGGTCAGTTCATAGAAAACCTGTACATCTTCATTCATCCCTCTCTCCTCCACTTGGGGCAGAACAGTCGTGCCTTCAATACAAATCAAGTTCACTGTTTACATCCACTGTTTCTGCCAAGGACTGAAATCTCTCCAGTGTCCTTTTACTGTCCAACTTTCTGTGCAAGTGAGTGAGTGCCAGGAAAACTTTGGCCTGGGTTAGATTACATTCTTCACTCTGATGGTAATGAGCAGCTTCAGACAGAAGAAATATCTGTATCAGCTGTGTTATTTGTGTTTTCCTGAGGAGTGTATTCAAATTTAAGTTCCTCCACAATATGGGCCTGATTTAGGAAGATCCCAAATAACGAATACTAAATTGAATGTTTAACATATTGCACTTTTGTGTGTGATCTACTAAGAATAACTGTGGAAAATGACAACTGATCTCAGTCTGAAGATGATTTTCAAGAAGAATTTGCACTTTCTCCTCCCAGTATTTTGCACACTAGAGTAGAAATGTTCCATATAGCATATTCATTAAGGTGAACGTACTAAATGGACAATGCATGCTGTCTTGCACAGGTGAAACAAGCAATCCTGCATGTTTGCAGGTGATATCAAGTTTATATAACTTAATAACAAATTTCCAAACTGTTTTTTTTGGAAACACTTCAGCTCATGTCAGCGGTCTGAATACTTTTGCTGGAGAACCGGATTCAGCCCACAGACTGCTTTCTTCCTACCACTGGTGTGGGTTTTGAAGTCCTGTTCATGCACCGCTCCAGTGATGAATGCACACCTGTTCTAGTTTCACCATTTCTGTATTTGATTAAGTCTTCCTTGCAGTTTGCACACACACACACACACACACACACACACACACACACACACACACACACACACAGACACACACCTGGTCATGGTCTGGATGCACTGGGCTCTGTAGTTCTCGTAGTGAAGGTCGCTGGTGATGTCCTTCAGGTCGTGCATGTGGGTTCTGATCAGGATGGTCCTCAGCTTCACAAAGTCGCAGTGGGACGGGTTCTCCACTGCACACAGGAAGAGATTAACATCAGGGCCGGTCCGTTGCTGATAATTAGTGTTGCCACGGTTACTGAAACATCAAAAACGGCTGCAGAGAGTTTGCACAGGCAGCTGCGGAGAGTTTCTCACCCTCCACGATGCCCCACGGGTAGAGCCTCCCTCTCACTCTCTGACCTCGAGCTTCTACCACGGTGTTGCTGCCGATCACTGCGAACGGAGTGCTCTCCTGCATCACAAAACAGTCAAGAATTCACATCCTTTACTTAAATTATATTATTATAACTGCCATCAGTTATAATTAATGCAGTAAATTCCCACCCAGGGAGTATTTGCAGTTGCCAGGGGCTGTGTGGAAAGATCAGCTGATTAAATGATTAAAGAATACACATATTAGAGTTAAGGACGGAAATAAACGGCCAAATAGGTTGAAAAAGTGTTGTAGTGGTGATCTTTGGTGAAATTATAATAACCAGTAAGCTGCACATCAATCTGAGTCAGTTATCACCACATGTTGCACATACTGGCTTTAGGAAACTCTGATCGAGATTTTTCATAATTTTCTGACATTTTATAGACCAAATAACTAATCAATTAATCAAGAAAATAATCAACAATAACAATAATCTTTAGTTGCAGCCCTAGAGTAAATGTACTCAGTTATTTTCCATCAATGCAGGAAACGAAAACGCCTTTTAACCTAAAGATCAGAGATGAACGTTGTGATTCAGACTCCTCAGATCAGAGGGGAGCTCACCTTCAGCTCTTTATCTTGTCGCTTGAACTCCTCGTCCTCATCGGAGTCGCAGTCAGGGAACTGGTAGATCTTTATCCCGTACTTATCTATCTCCTCCCTCAGCTAAAAGGACAACACACACATGAGGGATGTGATGGATAACACACACACACACACAGCCTCCCACTGAGGGCTAAAATTCAGGAGGAATCACTGGCATTACAACTCGGTCCAGATAAAGTCTCTGAGGAGAAACGTCTGAGTCATCCACCTCTAAAATTAACTGAAACTGAACCCAAATCTGCACCGACGCTCGCTGCTTATTTCCATACTTCTTAACTGAACTGTTTATCCCTCTAGTCCAATTTTAACAACTCAGAATATCTATATATTTGTCTGTTTCAGAGCGATTAAGCATGATTGTTTAAGCGGCCAACCAGAACTTATGTACATTCAAATCAAGGCATACAAAAGTACTTATTAGAGATTCTTTTTTCAAAACCTAAAAAGAACATTTAAAAGTTTGATTCAATCCAAGTATTTGGAATAGTTCAGCATTTTGAGAACCGTGCTTATTCTCTTTTTCAGGCTGACAGGATCGACATGTCTGTTGTTGAGTGCAGAGCTGAAGTCAGGATGTGGTTAACGTGTCTTTGCAGAAAGTCGCCCGCCACAAAATGTTGTTTTTACATTTCTGTTCATTTATGGATTTTTTTAAAAAAAGATCCAAACTATTTATTAGTGAGCTTTAGAGGAGTTGGTACGTGTAGTTTTTAACTTTGACGGAGTCAGAGTAGCTGTTTGTTTAAAATAGTTTGCTAAAAATAATGAATTGGGTTAATGGGTTAATTAATGGATAATGTAATGGATGAATGTTTGAAATACTTGTTTCAAAGTACCGAATAACTGTTGAAATAGTTATCTAATGGTAAATGGTCAGAATTGTTAGCTAAAAGTAACTGACTGTTGAAGTAGTTAGCTAAAAGTTAGTGATAAACCCTGTAACAGGTTAGTTAAAAGTAATGGATTAACAGTTAATGCAAATGCAAATAAATAATAAAAATTCCTTTACAGCAATATATTATATTCTTTCCAGTTTTAGCCAGACATCTACTGTATTTATGCAAATGCAGAGACATCTTTGTGGCTTTAATTCAGTGCAGAAATATTAATGAAAACACTGAATAGCCGGCAGCAAAAACAGATGCTGCACAGACAGAAAGGTCAGAGCGTAAATTCAGCTTATATTGCGTACATACATTATAAAAAAAGAGAGTTTACATCATATCTCATACTTTAGGTAGAGTGCTCAGATGTGGTGGTCATGGATTATTTATGTAATCTACATGTATATTACTGTATATTAGTGGTCTTACCCGCTCTTTGAGTTTCTTGATCTCAGTGGGAGTGAGGCAGTCGGCTTTAGCGATGAGAGGAACAACATTAACTTTATCCTGCAGGGCCTTCATGAACTCTATATCAACTGGACGAAGCCTGCAGGAGAACACAAGAACTTTAACTGAGCGTGTTAATACATCCATGTTCATCAATCCCCTGTGATGAGCGTGTGTTCTACCGTGTTCTGTGTTCTGCGTCTATTACCCGTGTCCAAAAGGAGGTATGAAGTACAGACAGCAGTGGACTCTGTTGTCCTGGATGTTCTTCCTGTTCAGTCCGCTCTCGTCTCTGAAGTAGTTCTCAAACTGTTGGTCGATGTAATCTGTGACCGCCCTCCAGCTGCAGAACACAAACAGTCTGTAAATGTTCTTCTGTTTTTACTACAAACCTACCTACATTCTATTAAAGTAAGAAGAAAGGGTTCCTCAAGAGTTCTTTGTAAGACCGGGTAAGGGTTCCATTAAGAACACGTTCATCCAAAGAACACTTTTTGGAAGAAAGATTGTTGAAATCATCGAAGAATTCTTTTATCAAGGGTTCTTTGTACTATAATGCAGACAGGTTCTCCATTAAATCCCCTGGGTGGGCTCGTGATAAAACGTTTGGAATGTTAGAGGGTTCTGGGTAGAACCCTCTGGGTTCGTTCTAGACAAATCCTTTGGAATATAAAAGTGTTCTCAGTGGAACCCCCAGGATGGATTCCAGATAAAAGCTTTGGAATATTAAAAGGTTCTTAGCTGAACCTCCTGGATGGGTTCTAGATAAAATTCCTCAAGGAATATAAAAGTGTTCTCAGTAGAATCTCCTAGGCTGGCTCTAAATAAAACCCTTAGACTATAAAAGTGTTCTCAGTAGAACCCCCTGGGTGGGTTCTTGTTAGCACTCTTTCAAGGTGGAAAGGTTCTGGATAAAACCCCCAAAGAGGGTTCAGGGTGTAATCATTATCCTGTCTGGGTTCTCTGTAGAACCTCTCATAGGGAGCTCTGGCTGGAAACGTTCACCAATGGTTCTATTATATGGTATATGTTGGGTTCTAGGGAGAACTCTCTGAAAGGGTTTAGAGTAGAACCTTTATAAAATGCTCTACCAGCAACCAAAAACGGTTCTCCTAGCCCTAACCCTAACCCTTTATGGTTCTAGTAATCCCCTTTCTGAGTGTAGTTGTGTTTCCATAATACAGGAGAACGTTCTTGTTGTTCCTCCTCATCACTGCTGGTGTTCTGTTTGGGGAGTCGGTCCTGCAGCAGCTCAGCTGAACAGCAGGAGATGAAGGTATCACTGCTTTAGTGAGCAGTTTTCACACAGTGGGACCCAAACTGAGAACAGACTGATGTTCTCTAACCTTCAGGGAACAGCAGCCGTTAAAACAACACACTTCTGTGGAGTCATTTTATCCACTTCATTAGAAAACAGAACCTCAGGGTGGAACTTAAAACTTTTTATTTAGGATTTTATCAAAACATTTTGTTTAGAAGACCCACGATGAATCCAAACCACACTCATAGAAATAAAGGGGATAACTAGAACCATAAAGGTTCTTTGGCTTTGGCCTCATAAGATAACCCTTTTGGGGTCCTGGTAGAACCTTTTATAAAAGTTTCACTTGGAACCCTTTCAAAGAGTTCTACCTAGAACCCAACATAAATGAGTTCTCTTTCTGTAATCCCATAATGCTCAATGCATCATGTGCTTCTTATTTTCTCGGCCCTGTCAGCTTGTTTCCTTTGGTCCAGAGCCACGATATCGATTTGAATTCTTCAGGACATTAATTATATTTCACACTCTCTCACTGCCTCTGTTCTATTGATCTGTGTTCTTTCTCCTGTTTGTGAAGAAATGTGTGATTTTCGCTTTAAAAGTGCCACATAATTCTCTCACTTCTCTCTTTTTTTGTTATGTAGTTTTTTTTTTACTTCAGCTGAGACAAAGGATTTTCTGACATGTTTCTGCAGTAAGTTTAAAAAAATAAGAATGATGTTTGATTTGATCAGAGAATAATAAATAAAAGTGTAACGGACACTTTTACAACAAATTAAGACAAGAGACGAGCATCAGAAAATACAGACACAGTTTTAGTCTTTACTCATTGTACCCTTTTAGGGAAAAAGGTTCCAAAAGGGTTCTCTGAGGTTTTACATTCCATTCCATTCTTTTATCAAGAGTTCTTTGTACTATAATGTAAAAGGGTTCTCAGTAAAAAACCTTGGGTGGGTTCTAAATCAAACCCTTGGAATATTAAAGAGTTCTCTGTAGAACCTCCTAGGTGGGTTCCAGATAAAAGAGTATTTCCTCCTGTTTGTTTGATAAAAAGTACAGTAAGCAACTATTTTAGAATTTTACTGAATCTTTTTTAAACATGAAATTATATGATTATAAGATTTAAATTCACAGTGAACCAATAGGCTTGGAGCAGAGAGCGAGAAACAGGAAGTCAGGAAGTACTGAGAGATGAACCGACACGTTGATTTTGGTCTTTTCATGAGGTTTGTGGACTATAATAAAAAAACAGAGTATCACCAGCCTCATCCTTTACTGGTTGCTGTCCTCAGGGGAACGTGCACGCTGAACAGTCTTAGTAAGCATGTAAAATATCAGGCCAGTGTTTAAAAGAAAAGCAGCAGCTTCTTTGATTCTCTTGCTGAATAGAAGAATTGCAGCGCTTTTATTTTATACGTGGGTGAAGACTCAGAGAGACGGAGCTGAGAAGGAAGGGTCAGAAACAGTAAGCGGTGTGTAGGGGAGAAGTTCACCTAACTTCAGGCTGTAGAAAGCAGCTCCCACCTCCTCATATTATTTACCATCTGAGCCTCCAAAGCTGCAGTTACTGACCGGATCTCACAGAGTGAACTCTCACCACTCAGTGTTGTTGACAGCGTCTCCAAAACCCGGGGTGTCCACGATGGTCAGTTTGAGCTTCACCCCCTTCTCCTCGATGTCCACTGTGTGCTTTGTGATCTCCACCGTCTGACTGATTCGCTCTGCGGGTCAAAAAGACCAAATGTAAATAATAATAATAAAGTCTGTCTCCGCTGCAGGTCCTCACAGTCTGAACTGAGATCAGTGGGTGTGGTGATCAGACCATCTCATTGGTTGGTGACTCACCCTCTGCATTGAGCAGTTTTCTGTCTTTATGCAGATCAGTGAGGAACAGGCTGTTCACCAGAGTGGATTTACCCAGACCAGACTCACCTGTAACACACACAAATACACAGAAAAGCGCATCATTAAAGGAGCACTCCACCAAATTTACACATCAGGATCAGGTCAAGGCTGGAATGTCTCTCTCTCTACTCTCAAATGGACGCATGCACGGACATCTAAAGACACCAGAGACATGTGGTAGTTTTGTTTGTACCAGGTTTGTGTGGTTTGCTTCCTTGCTAGTTGGCACCAGAAATACTGGTCTATTAAACTATTTATCAATATTTTAGTCATGCACAACGCCAGTTAACTGTTGTCTGTAAGGTGTTATGCAGGTGTCCACCACTATTTGGGGCTGCTTCCCCGTCAGTCAGCAGCTCCTTTCGCTCAGCACAAATGCCCCAATGCCCCAAGTCTAGACAATTACAATAAGTTTGAATGTAGGCTGTGCCAGAATAACCTGGTATATGACCGCTCATGTACCCACATTCTGCACAGACATGGACATTAACCTGCAAGCAGAGCAGCTGCTAACACTGCTAACATTAGCCACACTGTGAGGCAGCTAACATCAGCTTCAGGTAAACAACGTCGTTCACATGCAGACTCTGTGATCTTTTTGGGTCTGAAAAGGTGAAGCATTTAATGAGCTGTTGTCATGATTTGTAGGTTAACATTTCAGCAGCATTTAAAATACGACTGGCTGATTGTAGACTGTGATTAACAGCTTCAAATGGCTCTTAATACACACAGTATTTTCATAGTGTGTTTAACATGATCAATTGAGAAATTGAGCTAAATTTTAACTGCTTTTTGAGCGTTTTCTTACTGTTACACTAGTTGACAAGTCTAAAGTAAATTTTGCATTTGCAAAATTCAGCATTTTGGAGTAATCTACAAATCAAGTGGACACACTGGGGACAGGTCTGCAGAAAAACACAAATTGGAGGTAAGCGGATGTCTGCACAGGGCCGAGACGTACACACTCTCATGATGAAATTCACGTCACATGGACCCTAGTGGACCTTCATGTACTTGTGGACGGGGAAAGTATCATTTTGGCTTTAGACTGTGGTCATTCGACTTTAGTGAATTTTGAAAAGGCAGAGCCACAGCCTCAATTAAAGGGACAGTTCTCCCCAAAATTAAAAAAAATACATATAATTCCCCTGGCCTGTAGAGCTATTTATCCATCTAATTTTCTTTTAGGTAAGTTGCAAAGTTTTGGAGATATCAGCTAGAGATGTCAGCCTTCTCTCCAATGTAATGGGAGTAAATGCCACTTGGATTGTTTTGCTCAAAGCACCAAAAAAATACATTTGAAATTTTGGAAAACCAGTGTCTCTTTCCAAAAATCATGACCCCTGTTCCTACATGAAACTGCTCACAACAAAGTATGTGGATTATCTTGAGTAACCAGGCAATGATATTTGGAAAGACTCTCATACGTACCGTTACTTTTCATGGGAAACGATAGTGGAGAAAATAATCCTTTCTTTAATATATACAAGGAAAACTCCTGCATCGAAATCAGCAAAAATTTACTTGTTACTTAAAGTAACAGTACTAAAGACAGTAACATGTCCCCTGTGGCTGGTGTATTATTGTATTTGATCTCATTAAATGTTGCTGACTCAGTCTTTAATGTAAAAGCAGTATTTTACTGACGCGGACACTTCAGAGACAGTTTGAAATCTAGTTTGAGCAGACAGACTGAGACACACTTCTACAGAATGAATTTAACTCAAACATCACATTGGTGTTTTTTGCTTTCTAGACATGAACATGAACCTCCAACTGTTTTTGTGCTCATTTAAAAACCATTATAAGAGAAATAAATTCACAAAACCAAAGTCAATCTAGCTGTCATCATAATGGGCACTTAATGGACTCAAAATTGTTTAATAGCACAATATTAAGAAATTTAGCTTATCCTCCAGCATCGTTCAAACTGCAGGGATTCTGCTCTTACTGTTTTTTCTATCTTGGCTCATGCTTCTGAATATTTAACAGATGGATTTAAAGTGTAATTAAATGCAGACCGTTTTTTGGACGAGAGCTTTGTGACTTATCTGTCTTATCTGCAAGATGAACATTTATCAGAGCCAGTCATTTTCACAGGACACACGAAACTTGTGAAGAAGACTGAGATGGTGCGGAGGTGTGGTGGTAAAGCTGCCTCACGACAAGGACATCCTGCCTGGGTTTTAGTCTTTCTGTGTGAAGACGGCTTTGGACTGGATCCACGTGCAGAAGTGGTGCACATGAGGCCGTATTAAGAGGGAAAACAGCCTTTACGGCACAAAAATTGAAGAGCAAAAGTGCAACGAATGGATTAAACAGACTGCTTTCCAGTGCTGGCAGCCAATGTTAGCATCTGACTGACTGGTTTGTACACAAAATATTATATGAGACAGACATGAAACTTGATGCAAACTTGAAATATTTTAAAAACACAAAGATTACGAAATGTTCAGTGTGGGAATCATCAGTTTTCCAAACTAATAGGGAAAATGTTCACTACATTATTTTGTGGAGTTATGTTAAAAAATACCTTTTCAGAACTGGAACATATGCAGGAAGATGCATGTTATCACAGGTTAAGCTAACGTTAGCAGCTCTGTCCCACTCTTTTATTCTCCCACAACTCCAGACAAACTTTCATTAGATAGTTTAGTAAACTCATCTTATTCCTCATCCTCAGTTTATTTTCTCATGCACAATTAAAACATGCGGTTTGAAAAGAAGAACATTAACACATGCATTTAACCTCTGTGTGTAAGCCAACTGGGACTGACTCTAGCGTTAGCCTCAGTCTTTTAGCATGATATATTAGTCATGGACATGCTATTCAAGGCCACTTTTAGAGGATTCTTACTTTAAAACAAATGAGCTGGAAAAGTTAAAGTCTGCTTCAATCAATCATGGAGTTTTAGCGTTAGCATTACCTCACGTTAGCTAGATACAGTCAACTCTTCCACTGACAGTTGTCATTTTGGCTAAAAATATCAGCAGTCACTGGACAGAAGAAACAGCTTTTGTTTACAGCTGTGTGAATTTGAAAGCCAGCTGTTCCAAAAAGAAGGATTTTGTCAGTAAATCTGCCTCCATTATCATTGCTAACTGCTGTGCTAGAACAAAACGTACAGTTCATTTCTCACCTGCCACCATGAGAGTGAAGTCAAAGCCTTTTTTCACTGACTTCCTGTGCACCTGGTTGGGCAGCGTCGCAAAGCCAACGTAATCTTTTTCCTACAAACAATCACACACAAAAATAAATTAGTTGTAGTGACTCAACAGAAACTAAAGAAGCAAAAAAGGGGTTAACGTTTACATTTTAGGTTTACATTTTTAGGCTCAACAGCAAACCAAACAGGTTGTAATGTTTTTATTTTATGTCTCATATAGGCTTTTTTTTCATTTATCAAAGTTATTTTTAACAGAAGTTTAGCAGTTTTCCCCTTTCTCCATCCTGAATTGATTAATCTGCTGCCTTATTTATTGTGTGGAAAAACAAACTAAACATCTAAAATGTAATTTCATGAAATGGGACATTTTTCATTTATAGAGAAAAAGCAGGGCAAAATAAACCTGGTTTTAGTTTTAGGTCTAACCTTCATCAGTTCCTGAGGGCCGCTGTTTAACATCGTCAATCCAGTTACCCATGTTGTCACTGTCGGCAGGCAACAGCAGACACGTGGTCTGGAAAGGAACCTCAGATCCACGAGATCTCGCAGGAGTGAACATTTTGGCCAAAATCTTGAAAAAGAGTCTCACAAATTTGAGGTTCCCTTCTAGACACAGCCAGCAGAGACCAAGGGTAATGGACACGACGTGCCACCGCAGCAATGGCAGCGCCGCAAGATGGCGGATGTGTCTATATGAGATGCTGAGGGGCGTGACAGCAACCTAGACAGTCTAGTTAGCTGTCTTTCTATGGCAGTGAGTGCAGCAGGAGTAGTGTAGTCCAAGAACATATACCTTTTATGTTTTTAGCTTTTAAGCCTATTTTGTTGTTACTGCAAATTTAAAAGCTGTTTTCATGGAAATCACACATTTAGGTTATAACTCAGTTTAGACCAATCATAGTCACATGTAGGGCAGTATATATATATATATGTATATATATATATATGTATACATATATATATATATCATAACGGCTGACTAATCTGGGTCAGATCTTCCCTCACAGCTCGGTGCTGCAGCGCGGTAAAGTCGCTGTGTTAGTAGGACATTCCCATGATTCCTTTCATGTTTTATTGAAGTCACAGAGAGAGAGGGTGGCAGAGAGACTGAGAACGTGCCCCGCGGTTCCCCCAAGTGTTCATAATACAGTGTGGCAGGCTGCCACTGGCTCAGGAGGAGGAGGAGGAGGAGGAGGAGGAAGAAGAGGAGCTTAAAACTACAGAGGAAGAGGATGAAACACAGACTGGAAGGAGACAGATGGTGTGTGATGTGAACTAAGTGGACTGGTCAGCTCTTCCCATCATGCATTAGGGTTTTCCATATATTCCCACTTACAGAAAGCTTTTAATACCAAATCTAATGTAGAGTTACACTCTCACAAATAAGGGTTCCAAGAGGGTTCTTCCTGCGGGGCTGAGGTTCTGTCCAGAACCATTTGCTTCTGAAGATGGCTTGTTTGAAGGAAAGGTTTGCCAAGGGTTCTTTGTAAGACTAAGGGTTCTATTATGAATCATTTTCTTCAAGGATTGTTGAGATCTTTGAAGAACTCTTTCATCAAGGGTTCTCATCAGAACACCCTTGGTGGATTCAAGAAAAACCCCATGGAATATAAAAATGTTCTCAATAGAACCTCCTGACTGTATTCTAGATAAAACCCTCAGAATCTAAAGGGTTCTCAATAGAACCCCCTGGGTGAGTTCTAGCTAAACACTTGGAATATAAAAAGGATCTCAGCAGAACCCTGAGTGTGTTCTAGACTAAACCCTTGAAATAAAAAAGGTTATCAACAGAGCCCTCTGGGTGGGTTCTAGACAAAACCCTTGGAATGTAGGAGGGTTCTTGGTAGAACCTCCTGACTGTCCTAGATAAAACCCTTGGTATATAAAAGGGTTCTCATTAGAACCCCTTGGTAGGTACTCAGTCACACCCCGTGGGTACATGCTCAATAAAACCCTTGGAATGTAAGATCGTTCTTAGTAAAAAACCCTGATTGCGTTCCAGATAAAACCCTCGGAACATAAAAAACATAAAATGTTCTGGATAGAACCCTAAGAGAGGGTCCTGGGTAGACCTCACATAGGGGATTCTGGGTATCATGTAAGGTATTACCCTTAATGTTCTGTTCTAGGTAGAATTCTACCAGAAAGCAAAACGGGTTCTCCAAGCTGAAGAACCTTTTATGGTTCTAGTTTGTCCCTTTACTTCTCAAAGTGTACATTAGCTTGATTACTTAGAGAACAGGAGCTTAACATACAGACATGTTTTTCCTTCAGTTCTGGTTTTAATCCTGGTTTTATTCCGGTTTTATTCCTGGTTTTATTCCTGGTTTTATTCTGGTTTTATTCTGGTTTTATTCTGGTTTTATTCCTGGTTTTATTCTGGTTTTATTCCTGGTTTTATCTCTGGTTTTATTCCTGGTTTTATCTCTGGTTTTATTCCTGGTTTTATTCTGGTTTTATTCTGGTTTTATTCTGGTTTTATTCCTGGTTTTATCTCTGGTTTTATTCTGGTTTTATTCTGGTTTTATTCCTGCTTTTATTCTGGTTTTATTCCTGGTTTTATTCTGGTTTTATTCTGGTTTTATTCCTGGTTTTATCTCTGGTTTTATTCTGGTTTTATTCTGGTTTTATTCCTGCTTTTCTTCCTGGTTTCATTGCTTCCATATTGACATTTATTCTGTGGATGCGTTTGTGTGTCACACCCACACACACATCAGTAAATCACAGAGAACCAGACTGCTGGCTAACACCACGCTGCGTCTGTGTCCGCTGCTCTGACTCAGCCTCGGCGCTGCCGTCCAACACCACATGAAAAGACTCAACTGTGAAGCAGGATGAAGGAAACATTATGAAACTGCTCGTGGGATTTTGGGCATATAGATCTCAAAATAAAGACACTCAGAAGATGCTGTATGTAACACAGACAGTAGTGCTGTTCTGCTCCATCTAGTAGCTCTGATTCTGCTTTAGCTTTTGTAAAATGTTTCACAAAGATAACATTTTCACTTAATTTTTCCCTTCGTGTGTGTTTACTAATGATGTGCATTCGATCTTCTATACACGACACCACCTAAACGTCCAGGTTACTCCTTTTTTCTAACCCTAAACGAATAGTTTGGACTGAAACTAACTGCATGCTTTCTTCAAACCCACCAAAAAATTTAGAAAATGTAGATCTCAAGTGCAAACATATAGCTTACATGAAAAGCTGGAACAAAATAATATAGAATACCATTCATTATTGATTACTGTGCTGATTATTTTCTCAATTAATTATCGATGAAATGTTAGTTACAGTGCAAGACACAAACAAGCTAACAAACTGACCAGCAACAGACCAGGAACTCCTGTGTTCTGTGAGGTTAAATGACTGATTTTGCCAATGGAGTTTGGTTGGTTTGGAGAGAACAATATTTGACTAGCAGCGGTTTCCCATCAGAAAAGTCTGTCTGACAGCAAGATAAAGCACAGAAAATATTCTAAATATAGAGTAAAACTAAACTGATGTGCTATTTTCTGACTTTTCATCTAAAATAATCAGCAGAGTAATCAATAATCAATCTGCTTCCAGCTTTTCATGGAAGCTATATGAGTGAAATATTCAGATAAAAGCCAACCATGTTACTATCAAATGCAAAAATTCCAAATATTCCCCCAGAATTCAGCCTGATATATTTGGTTTGAAAAAGTTTGGGATCTGTGCAGCAATTTAAAATAAAGTTTTTGAGGGTTTGAACAAAGTTTGCACAGTATGTTTGTACTGACTGACCTAAAGGTTAAAGTAAATCCACATTAGATAATTTTTTGTTATTTAACAAATAAGTATAATTTATTAACAATTAATTTATTGTTAATCAACTATTAACTTAATCTGCAACTATTTTGATAATCGAATAATAATAGTCTTTTTTTTTTTTTCACAAAAGTCAAATTTTTCTGATTCCAGCTCTTAAATGTGAATATTTTCTGGTTTCTGACAGTAAGCTGAATATTTTTCAATTGTGGACAAATCAAGACATTTGACGACGTCATCTTGAGCTTTGATCAACATTTTTGACCATTTTCTGATATTTCATGAACCAAATAACTAATTGACTGACTGAGGAAATAATTATGAAAATAATCATTATTATTCAAAACATTATATTAGGCTACAGAATTTCACCACATAATCCAAAAGTAATGGAAAGTAATCAAGTTACATTACTTTAATATCGTGATATTTGAATTATTTATATTTATTTATACTTTACTGATTAATTTAATAGTTGATAACTAATCAATTATCATTATTATAGCCCTAGAATAATCAGATTGTAGCAGCTGCAATCACTGGATGTTTGTCTTTTTTTGCTTGAAAAATGACTGAAATTATTTGAAAATGATTTGTTGTGGACTGACTGATCGATTATTCTGCAGCACCTAAGCGATGTTTCCAGATGTGTAAAGACATTACAGTGTATAAAGATGAGTGAATTGAAATAAATAGTGTCAAATATTAAAATAAGTGAGCGTGCACGTGATGAGCTGCTCACTGACAGTGAGGACAAAGGAGGGAAACCCGACAGACTGACCAGGGTCACTGACAGCAGCAAAACAAAGGGACACTCTTGGTTCCTGCAGGTGCGACACAGCAGGAGGCTTTTATTTTGTAATATAAACACACACACACACACACACACACACACACACTCACACACTCACACGCGCGCGCGCCTCTGTTTGTGTGTCTTACCTCTGCATCCTCTGTGCGTCATGAAGCCAGATTCCAGCAGACATGAGTCGGTTTGTGGAGCAGAAATCATCCATCCATCCATCCAGAGGAGGAGGAGGAGGAGGAGAGCATGAAAACATCATCACAGTCTCATTAATCGATGCTTCATTAACCAACCAGCTGTGGCACGTGGCAGGCAGGTTCGTTAATTACCTGCAGGAGCTTACCTGACCGGGGCGCGCGGCTCCTGTACCTGCTGTTGTTGGCCGTCATCTCGGACACAATTGGAGGAAAGAAAATGCGTCCGGACTGAATGAAAAGGGGCGGGTCTGAACCGCCGCCGCCGCCGCCGCTGCTTCTGCTCCCTGTGATTTACACTGAGCAAGATTTCAGCACCACAGAAGAAGACGAGTCCGGTGGCACCTCTGATACGTGCAGAAATTAATGTAAATCGCAGAAAATTCAGAATATCTGTTCCAGACTCTTGTCATGCATGCAGACTGATCCACTCACTGTGTTTATTGTGTGAAAAACTGGATGCAGCTCATGTGAAACACCAGGCGGTGGCAGTGTTGGTCTGTTCCTGAACGTCACATGTTGACACACAGACCTGAATATACAACATGCATTATTTAATTCATCTGATAATAAAAATTTTTAATAATAATCTTTTTTTTATTATTATTGTCTGTCTATGTCTGTGTTTTATTACTCACTTGTCTTTCTGTTACTTACTGTTATTTTTATATTGTGGGTTTTTCCACATGATTGTGCTCGAATAACTGGTGTGACAATAAATAATGAATTTTGAGTATAAAGCAGACATTCCCAAACACTGGGTCGTGACCCACAGGTGGGTCACAGGAGCTTTTATTTGGGTCGCCAAATAAATAAAAGATTATGGAAGAAATTCTGCAAATTTAAGATTTATATCTACACCTTGTCACACCCTCCCCTTCCAAGTGTGTAGGAGAAACTACAGAATTAAAAATGCAAAAGGCCCTGTGTAGAGCCAGTGTTTGGTTTGTCCATTCTGGGCTACTGTAGAAACATGGTGGCCTCTGTGGAAAAGGGAGCGACTCCCTCTGTGGATTCTGAGGTACAAAAATACAAAGATTCTTATTTTCAGTTGATTTTACATGAATGAAAACATACTTATGAATATTATATTACATTTCTGTCCATAAATCTTCTTAAATCTTAAATAAGTTTTAGACGACTGAAATAAATCTTAATATGTTTCTTTAAGCATAATGTTTATTTATTTTCATCTAAGGCCTCAGATTAGATTGTTAGGCTGGTTGGGTAAGAGTGGGCAGATATCTCATTCTCAGGGGTTCAAATGAAAGTTTTATTTATTTATACAACATCAAACAGACACACACACACACACACACACACACACACACACACACACACACACACACACAGCATCATGCCCTCACACATCTGAATTTAGACTTCCTGGTAGGAACTCAGTGTTTTAAGGAAAATATACAGCAACAATGCAGCATTGTCTGACTCTGTGTGGGATGCCACCCACTGGCACAACTGACAGGGTCGCATTACATGTAATTAAGATTATGTAATCAGATTACAAGAATAAGTAACTATTATCAGCCCAGATTATATCGGAGTAACACTGTCAAGAATTGCTTGATTACGTTTCAGATTAAGTATTTAAAATATGAAAAATTGAGATCTTTAAAGAAAAAAAAATGTGGAGCTATTTTTTGTGGCTGCATCCTTTTATTAGTATAAGGCAAAATTTTCAGTGTTTTATTTGAAGTGATCCAAAATATTCCATCCATCCATCCATCCATCCATCCATCCATCCATCCATCACAGTGGTAGCAGGCTGAGCAGGGTTTTCCAGACATGTCTCTACCCAGCAACATCCTCCAGCTCCTCCTGGAGGATCCCGAGACGTTCCCAGGCCACATGAGATATGTCACCCTTCCAGTGAATCCTGGTTCTACCCGGAGGTCTCCTCCCAGAGGCACACCTTTTCCTTTGGATGTTTTCCAAAGCAGGATCCTGACCAGATTTCACAAACCACCTCAGCTCCTCAGACTGCCTCTGACACTGAGCACCGCCACCCGGCTGCTTACATCCACGACTGCAGTCGTTTAATCACTATCCTCAAGCTCATGACTGGAGCTGCAATGATTATTTTCATTGTCGAATAATATGTGGGTTAGATGACGTCCAAGATGACGTCCTCAAATGTCTTGTTTTTCCCACAACTCAAATATATTCAGTTAATTGTCAAAGAGGAGTAAAGAAACCAGAAAATATTCACATTTAAGAAGCTGAAATCAGAGAATTATGAGTTTTATTTCTTAAAAAAATATTCAAGCTGATTAATCGATTGTCAGTTGATTTATGGACAATTAATTGTTGCAGCTCTACTCATGTCCACAGGTGAAGGTCGGAACATCAGATCAACTGGTAAACTGAAAGCTTTGCCTTCCAGCTCAGCTTCCTTTGAAATACAACGGTCTGGCACAGCGCCTGTGCGCACACACTCAGCCTGCAAACCTCCCCAGTGTGTGCTGAAGGCTGCGGTCTGATGAAGCCAACAGAAAAACATCATTTGCATGAAACAAAGGCACAGTTCTGAGGTTCCCAAACCGGACACTCTCCTTGCCATGGCTGCACCTTGAGAACCTGTCCGTTCATATCAAAAACAGGATCAGAGACAAGAGTCCAACTCCCTTGAAAACGTGTTTGACTTTGTGGCGACACAGACGCAGCTCTCACTCTGGTTATCCAAGGACTGGATGGCTTGTAGCAATGCCCCCCATACCCCAATCAAACCCTGAGAAATCTATTGGTCTTTTCCCACACACAGAGCTGGCCTGGCTTGACTCGGTTTGACTCAGTCCAGCAGCCCAGTGCAGCAGGGGTTTGCATTTCCATTACAACGGGACTACCCACTGGAAGGTGTGTCTTTTACCTGAAGACAAGCTCGAGGAGGCTCAAGTACAGCAGCTGTATGTAGTGGATAAACCTCTCTGGGATAAACACACTGTTTCCTTACTTTCTTCACAATACACATTAATTATGAAGCAGCACAATCAGGAATGTTTTCATTTGGGGTTTTTTGATCAGCACAGGTGAGATCAAATATGAAACAGTAAAGTAAAGCAGATACCTGAAAGTACAAACAGCGTGAAAGTACAACAACACCCCCAGGGATTTTCTGCAGATTTTAAACAAAAGAGATGCTGCTTGTAGTGTTAATGAGAACTTTACTTATTCGTGTCTTGGTTTGTATATTGATGAAAGATTAAAGGTTTATGCCATACAAATGTCTGCCTTCTCTCCAATATAAAGTCACCAAACTGCACTTGGCTTGTGGTGCTAAAAGTCTCCTTCCAAATATCATGACCTGGTTATTCAAGATAAACTTTAGATGTGCACATAGAAACTACTTTCTATGTGCAGTAAAATTTACTGGAACTAGTTTATTTTCTGCTAGAAAGAAAGTGGTTCCTACATTTAGCTGCTAACAACCAGATCTATGGATTATCTTGAGTAACTAGGTCATGACTTTTGGAAACAGACACTGGTTTTGAATTTTTCAGATGTATTTTTGATTCTCTGAGCCCCACAAGTCAAGTGGAAAAATCTGTATTTTTGATTTGGGTGTGAACTGTCCCTTTAATTGATTTTTCTTAATGAAAAATCGAGGTAGACTTTTACATGAAAGAGTAAACACGTCTTTGCCACGAGCCAACAGCTGCTCCACACTCAGACATGCCAATCACCTCCCTGCCTGTCAGTGACTCATCAATCAATCACAGAGCGGGAACGCCTCAGCGGTCACAGACAGTGAGCGATTCAAACACAGCAGCAGGACAAAAACAAGCCAGAAAACACACGAGGTTTGGTGAGATTTGTCGTGCAGGGCTGACAGGTACCTGAGGGAGGAGACAGGAGGGGAACAATGATGAGAGCGTGGGACTGGAGGCGGGAACGGGCTGCCATAACCCGCTCCGTTTCCTGTGCTCGCACACAGGCTGCAGGGTGGTGGAGGTGGTGGTGGGGCTCAGACAATGAGCGACCTTCCCTCCCAACATCACCAAAACGGATTTCTTCTGATCTCAGGGGGCTCAGGACCACACTGACCTCTGCACACAAACAAATAACACTGTAACTGCTCTTTATTTATTTATGGTGCCCACACGGTGCTTCAGTTAGCCCACATTTAGCGCTCAGCGATGGGATCCTGCAGCGTGAGCCAGGGATGGTTGGATTTAATAAACTGGGATTAACATGAACCGTTTGACCTTGAGGTCAAAGATGCAACATAATAAATCAGAGTTTAGAGGTTTAATCCACACCAGCTGACAGCGAACGCCAAGAAATGTCATCAAAGTATCATTATTAGAGTCAAGGCTTCTCTGTGGGACATTAAACAGGATCCGAGCACCCTGATGTCTCTATAAAGACAATAGCTAACATTGATTGAGGTGTATTGGATGAAATATAATTGTGAAGGCTGTTTTACACTATTAAAAAAAGTAGTTGGGACAACTTAAAATTTCAGGCCAGTGCACTCCAATAGATTTCTTAGCCCAACTGGAAGTCTAAAGTTTTGAAATAAACTTTAGTAGTTGCACGAAAAGTAGAAGAACATAAACAGTTTAAGATAAATAAATCATTACCAATGAAAAACAACACTGACCCCTTTCAAAATAAAGGTCTGATAAGCTTTAATGATAAGCAAAACGTTATTGACTGTCTTTGCTAGATATTTAATATTTGGTTTCTCCATGATGGCCTTGCGGGCCACATGAAACCTTTCAGGGGGCTGCATCTGGCCCCTGGACCGCATTTTGCCCCAGTCGGCCTTAAGATTTTAAGGTCTAACATGCTGTGACAATAAAGGGATTTTAATTGTTTTAAAAGAGGGTGCCTTGGAGTTTTCTTGTGATTTTTACATAAAAAATTTGTAGTCTGTTCACCAAATTTAACAAAAGAAATCGCACATCTGAATTTTACAGGCGACTCGTCCTGAACCTCATGACAAATCCAAAAAAGACAGAAGTCTTTAAGGGAAAATATACAAATAATTGAGGCTCCAGACTGTTTTATTTTGGCCAAACAAGTAGATCCATGAGTTAAACCCTCCTTAAAACATAAGCAAATACATAATGAGAGTGAATGGCATAGAACATGACTTGGCCATCCTGGGGAAAAAAAGGTGTACTGGGATGTAACAGGGTCCAGTTTCGAAATTAATAAATTACATTGGAATTGTATCAGTGCATCACGCTGTGAATCAGGCATTTACTGATGTCTGTATCGGAACAACCCTAATGTAAAATCTTAATTTGAAAAGTAACTAAAGCTGTTGAATAAATGTATTAAAAAGTACAATATTTCTCTCTGAAATGTGGTGCACTTGAAATATAAAGTATCATGAAAGTACAAGTACCTAGAAACTGTACTTGAGTAAATGAATTTTCCACCAGAGGAGCAAACTGACACCATCAGTAATTCCTGGAGTTCAGTATTTTCTTTCTTGGTATTCCTGTGTCTTTTTAAAAAGGACGAATAAAGATGTTTTCCTCCTGCTCCTCTGTCTCCTCCTCCCTCTCCTTCCATTGTCCCTCCAGTAGGGAAAAGGAGAAAAGGCTCGCTCACAACAATATGGCACTTCCTCCTGCGAGGTGGCGTGCTCGACAGTGGCCAACGGATCAACGCGGCACACATGTGATGAGCTATTGTACGGCGCTGAGCCGCGGCCTTCCTGCGTTCGCCCGTTTCCGAGCTGAAGTCATTGTGTGACCCCGTCTCTGTCTGCGGGGAGGAAACGCTCAAACACACTCTCACATGGGCACATGAGTACACAGCTCACATGCATGTTTCTCTCACACACAGGCTCCTCCTACACAATCATACAGAGTTTAGATGCACATTACTCTCATATATACAAATAACAAGATTCTATACTTTCAAACAGCGTGCAGTGCATGACGTCCAATTTTGCATGCAGCTGAAACGCCGATCCTTCCAAGTGATACTAGGAAGGAAAAACTCTATTTTATATGAAAAGAACATATGTGAAGCTTATAAAATACAACACATTGGCAAAGTTACTATGTGTTTGTGGACTGATTTCTGTAGAAATTACTATACAAATATAAATTTTCCTGGAGAATACAAAGGATGTGACATTCTGAGGGGCTGGCTAACGTTAGCTTAGACTTGGAGTCTGCTAATATCAAGTCTAATTTTACTGATCTCATCTCTCACTGTGATGCTGGTCAGTTACGGTTCAGTCTCATGTCATGTCGCTGTTTTAGCCAATATCCTGTTACACGAGTAACAGGCTACTGGCTGCAGTTCAGAATCTGGTGCAACAATGACAAATAAGTAATATTTTGCAGTATTTGTAATAGTATTGTAGAGTTTGTCATGTCTTGGAAAACAAGATACTAAACTTGCATCCAGTGAAATACTTTCTGTGATGTCATAGACGTGTTTCTGGGGGCCTCACTGTACCATAGCACAACTTTTTAATTTTATTCATTGATTTTGGTGAAACTGGATCATATTTTATGGAGGAAATACTCTCTGGTTAGTTTTCTGATGGAGAGAGAGCTTTACTTGTTGCTGAAGTAACTAACTGCTAACTGCTGTTAGCCTGGTTAGCTGTAGCTAAAGGTCTGGGGAGTCAGCACTTTCTGTGCAGTTTTCTTTCGATATGTATGAATATTCTTGATCTATTTTCCATCAACATGATGCATATGATAAGCGCAGCAGCTTGTGCACACAGTGAGCGTGGATGAGCAAAAGAAAGAGAGTGCTGGTAGCTGCACTGAGGACAGACAGCTGTCCATGATCAGAGAAGAGGGATTAAAAAACTGCAAGTGATAAAATGTGGACAAAATATGTTTTCAGGGCCTTTTTAGTGGCCACCAGCCTCCTGTTTGCACACATATTGTCAAAAAAATAGAACTGACTCCTAAATACATACAGTCGTCTGATGCAGCAGGGACAGGACACTGGGATGCTATCTAACTGTATAAAGTAGTTCAAAGTGTCTCCTCCTGCAGCTCCAACAGTAAAATGCTGCTCAAACATTGATGCATCAGTATGAACCATCTAACATGGACACAGAAAATCAGATATCAGTCACAGCAGGAGACATTTTCCTGCAGGATGAGGACTTTTACTACTGATATTTTGAGTTTAAATTGTTTGATTAGTACTTTTACTTGAGCAGAGTGCCTCAGTATTTCTCTCATTGGTTGCACCATTTAGAGATCAGATCAGAGATCAGATTTCATGATATTTTTTTTATTTCCTGCCTTCTGTGAAATCAAATGTGGGTCAAATTACCAGAAATAACCACGATAGAGTCGACAGCACTGACAGAGATAACACAGCACTCATATTTAATGTGTCGGTCAAATGTTTGATGACTTCTAAGTGTTTGTATGTCTTTAAGATAAGAAATGAATGAAATCCAGAGAGCAGGATGCTGAGAGAAGCAGGAGGAGGAGGAGGAGGAAAGAGACATGCAGGCCCAGAAATAGAAAAAGAAACAAGGAGAAAAAGGAGGTTTAGTGTTTAGTTGTGTTATCTCTCTGATTGTCCCCACAGAGACAGGAAATGGTGCTCTTACACACAGGAAATGAGCCGATGGTCCTGATAAGGCGAGAAAATGGCTCCGGAAATCAAAACAAGTCCATGCCGACGCAGCTGAGGGACATGAGAGAGGAGACGGGACGAAAATTAAAGGAAAAGTACACTGAAAATCTGTGTTCAGAGTTTCAAATAGCACAGTGTTTTCCAGCTTTTTTTGGTTTGACGTACCTCTGGTCCTATCAAACACTGCCTCTCCTGCTTTTTCTTTTTAAACAGATTCAGAAAGTTTGCATCTGTGCTGCCACCACTTGGAGCGGAGCTGGACCTTTAAACCAGCCACATGTTACTTTCAGCTGTGGAGTTTTCTGCTAACCTTCTGACACGTTTTACACACAGCTGAAGCCTGATGAGATAAGCTGCTAGTCGGTAGTTTGTTAGTTGTTGTGATAATACAGATGGGCAGAACACCTATATACAGTGTTATTTTTATGTTTCTGTTTAAACAAACCTGATTGACCTCAGTATTATTCAAAGGAGGGAAGGATCACCCTCATTTCATTTGGAACAAACAAAAATCTAACGTGGAAACACACAACCGTAAACAGAATAACAGATATTCAACAAACACCAACAACACCGTCATCACTTTGTTCTTCTCAGGAAGCTCGGAGCATTAGCCTGATTACTCTTTCAGAGTTTTGAGGTCACATGTCAGCAGGACGACATGAACGTGCCTCAAGGCGACAATCGGCGGAGGACGGCCTCCAGACGTCACAGAGGACAGACCATTAACCTCCATGTTCAGTGACATGTGCACACATGTGTTATTAACATGTTAAATCTGTGTCAGAGGGAGACGAGTGACGGAGACACAGCAGGTCACAATGAGTCAGACTGAAACCGACGGACCGAGGATTCAAAGCACTAAAACTACACTGTAAAAATACTGAAAAATACTATCTCATTAGATGAATTTGTCTCTGCATGAATGTAAAAGCAGGATTTTACTGTTGTAGTTGTTGAGGTGGAGCTAAATGATTATTCATTATGGATTAATCTGCTGATTATTTTCTCCATTAATCAACTGATTGTTTGGTTTCTAAATATTCTGAAAACAGTGAGAAACGTCGTCCCAAAGAGTCCAAAGAGATGACTTCACAAAACTTCACAGAAATATTCATGGGGTGGCAAAAAATATATATACTGATTTAATCGCAAGCAATCACATATATCAATATTTGCTGACAAAAGTCCCAAAATTAAGACATTTTAACTCAAAAATATGGCATCACTGGGGCACATGAGTAAAGCACTGAACAGAAATGCCCAAGGCTGGAATTAGAGATCAATTAATTGTTTTATGTCCAAATCTGCAAACATCTTTCCAAATGCATGTCTCTTTGACACGTCAGCTGCTCCGTGCTTTTTCCACTAAGTTTTGCCGGCAGCCAGTCGTGAGTCTGAGCGAGTTTTATATGCTGAATTGAAAACAAGAGAAGCCCCAAAGGGAAAAATAGAGAATTCAAAAGCACCAAGAAGAATTGTTTAAATTAAAGACAGAAATTGACTAAAAAAGAATTAGCATATTAGATATTCTCTAAGATTAAACGTTAAGTTTATGAGGAAAATATGTATACATTTTTAAGAAAAAATTAATAAATCTGCACGAAAAAACTGAGATTAAAGTCACAATTCTGCATAAAAAAACTCACTGAGCTTTACTACGCGCTTAATTTTGGTGAAATTAGCATGAACTGCTCGTATAATTGGCAGGAAACACGTGACTTAAATGTCACTGGTCACTTCCTGTGAAGCATCAGGATAAACTTCCTCACATTAATCCATGAAACCAACTGTGTTTTTTGTTTTCTTCTTCTGCAGTGGTTTAATGACATCAGACTGGAAAATTAGCTCCACCAGCGCTTCGTCTCCATGAACCAATGAATTCACAGAGCAGGAGCGGATAAAAAAAAACATGTATTAATTCAGTTTCTTCAGCTGATTTCCTGTTGTTCTACCTTTGTTGATGTGATCATATACAGCTGGATGACAGCATCATGCATCATAACAGTGTAATTAGCTTTAGTCAGAGAGGATTATTGCTTTAACGAGTGGTTGACTCAGACTGGAGGAAATCCCAACACTAGAAAGTCATCAAGCTGCCCTGATAAGAGACCGTGTTGGTGCGTCTTTAATGTCCACCGAGCCTCCTCTTCCTCTGACTAATTCTCCACCTGCTGTAACAAACAGCGGACGTGACACATTCAAGGAGCTCAGAGTGGCATCGCAGCTCAGCCATCCTGTGTGGATTCAGCTGCACTTTCATTATAAGGACCAATAATCACTTTATTCTCATTATTCATTCACCTGTCAGTTATTTCTCAGATTGATCTTTAGGCACCGGTGGAATACAACTAATTTACTTACTTACAAATTTGAGCAACTTGTACTTGTCTTTTCTTTTCCTCCCACCTTCTACCTCTTTTCCACTACAACTCAGAGGGAACTTTCTATTTCACCATTTATCTAATAGCTACAACGGCATATTAGAACCATTGTAGGTTAAAAAAAAAAAAAGCACCAGAGAGAAAACAGAAAAGAGAACACATCACTTCAGTCTCAGACATGTTGCACCAGCTCCCTGAGTCCTCTAGAATTTATTTTAAAGTCCTTCTACTTGGGCACAAAGTTCTCAATAAGTTCCGTCCAGCATCACAGATTCCTCGTTGTTTATAATCCCAGATGAACTCTTACATTGTAAAGTCATATTTGTGAGGAAAACTCTAAAACCAGATGTATGTGGGGAAAAAAACTCAAAAACAGTGTGTTGTTTTTGTACATCAGGAACTACACAATGAACAGATGTTTCTGGTTGAGTTGAGCAGTGAGTTTTTGTCCTATAGATTTGTGACTTTAATCTCAGAAATTTTTCTCCAAAAATTGCGCTTTTTTTCATAAACTTATCACTTTAATCTTCGAGAGATCTGATAAAATAATGTTTTTAGTCAATTTATGACTTTAATCTAAAAATTACTCTCCAGAAAATTACCCTTTTGTGTAAATCCATCACAAAATTAATTTTTTCTTGTAGATTTGTGACTCTAGCCTCCAATTTTTTTAATTAAAAAAATAAAGAAAACTAAAAGATGCAGCTTTCTGTCCGTTATGCTCCCCAGCACTGCAACTGGAAAGAGTCACCGGACCCAAACCAATGAACAGAAAGAAAGAGTGACGTCTCACGTTGCTTAATCGTTGTTGGTTTTCACTTCAGCTTGTGCAGCGCACGTTCAGGGCGAGTCTGTTTGGAACGGATCGACTGCTCGGCTCATGTTGTCGCTTCTTGCAGCACTGTCAGTCAGTCGCGTTGTTGTGTATGGGGTTTCCTGTCTTCTATCTCCCCATAAAGGGGGCGTGGCCTGATATTGGTTGGTTTCTGAGCAAAACACCCACAAAATCGACAAAAAGTTGATCAACAAAAAGTTGCACTGACATAAAAAGATGAATTCTTTTAAAGCTGGCTAATTTCACTTCTATTTAAAAAACATTTAAGCGAGATAATGTGACCACCTGTAGCGCATAACACGGTCGTCTGAGGTAAGGAAATGCAGAAAGAGTGACTCGCTGTCAGCTCATCAGTGAATGAAGTCTCAAAGGCAGCAGCAGAATGTGTGTCGCTCATAACACTGTTTCCTTTATACGAGTCCAGTGTTTCTGTTGTGTTTAATCCTTCTGTTGCACTGCTGCACAATACAGATCACAGAGGTCACACACACACACACACACACACACACACACACGTTAGATAACCTACTCTTAAGACAAACATTAAAGGCTTCTCTGAACTAAACTGTCGGGCCCACGTGCCAAATATCGGTACCGGACAGACGCACAACTCAACAAAATGCCAAGGCCTCGCGCCTCTACAAGTGCCAAACACCCACGGCAGGTGACATTTCATTGTGGATAATAAAAAGAGTTGATGTGGAAAAGGAGGAGGAGAATATTCCCGGCGGCTGGAAGAACAATGGAGTCGAAGGGAAGTGATAAGAGACAGGACATCCTAACGCTGCTACATCTCAGCCCTCCCCCACAGCTGCTAACACGTCAGCTGGCAGCCCTGCAGCTGTCACTCAGCTTCACACACACCAAACACCAGCAAAATAAGGCTGTAAAAATTTTATGTTTGTCATGTTGAAAGTGATCGTAAATTTCATTCCAGTTTTGTTGTTGCCTGGTACTGCATACTGGAAATAAACAAGTACTTTAGTGAAGGATCACGCAACTGTACATACAAAAAGTCTAAAGTTTTCAGTTTCAGTTACAGTAAAGTTTTCAAAGTTAAGTTCAAATGAAGTTGGAGTTGAGTTGAGTCCAGTGAAGTCTAGTGTGGGTGACGTGAAGGAACGTGAAGTGGAGTTTAAGTTTGAGTTAAGCTTAGTCCAGTGTGAGTTAAGTTAGAGGAAATAAAAGGGAGCTAAAGCTGGAGCTGTGCTGAGTCCAGTGAAGTGAAGTGAAGTTTAAGCTGGTGTTAAGTTATGCTGAGTCCAGAGGAGTCAAGTTAAGTGACGTGAAATGAAGTAAAGTGAAGTAAAGTGAAGTAAAGTGAAGTAAGGTGAAGTAAAGTGAAGCGAGTTTAAGTTGGAGTTAAGTTGACTCCAGTATGGGCGACATGAAACAAAGTTAAGTGTCTAAAGTTGAAGCTGTGTTGAGTTGAGTTTAGTGCAGTGAAGTGAAGTGAAGTGGATTTCTGGAACACTAAGATGCCTTTCAGACACAGGACTAAAACAGCAGCCCTGCACTCTGACATCCATTATTTTCAGTAGCTAGCTATGCTGGCTTGCTGCGACCATGGTTACCATTCACCGAGCGAAGCAATGTGCGCCATGCTGCATGGCGTTTGGCGAGTTCAAACCAGACTATGTCTGAAAGGGCTGTGACTCCAAAACAATACTATAACAAACTAAATACTGAATATCATTGTTGTGGGGAATACTTTACATCTGTAATATTCAGATTATTTGCTGAAGTAAAACTACTACAGTGTACAAATAAAAACTCCATTAAAAGTAAAAAAATCCTGCCTTCACAATTTTACTTAACATAGAACAGAAGTACTATCAACAAAACTGTCTCTGAGAGGGAACAGCCAATCAGAGATGAGGAGGACAGTGGGAGTTGTTTGCTGTACAGATTGTAAAGACCCTCGAGGAAAATTATGATTTTTCTGGGCTGTATGAATAAAATTGAATTGACCATACATCTGCTACATTGCTTATTCTTTCAATAAATCTCACATTTTGCTGTTCTTTAGTTTTTGTACTTTTTAAAGCTCACCATATATCAGTTTGTTCTTTGTTTCTTGAGTAAATGTGACTTCACTTTGCAGCGAAAACAACGTTTAATGTTTCTGTATCGGAGCTGATTGTCAGACTCTCAACAGCGATGGAGGAGCTGCAAACATTTTTATGTAACTGTAAACACTGAGCCATAGAAAGAGGAGAGGAAGCATCTGGCTCTCAGAGGACACGCATGGAGCCCTGCACACACATATAACACACACACACACACACACACACACACACACACACACACACACACACACACACACACACACACACACACACAATGTTGTTTCAATCAGTGCTCATTGTGCTGCCAGCGACTTCAGTCCTGTCTGTGATTATACTGGTGTTGTCGCCTTATGGAGCCAACAGGAACACAGTTTTCATGACCCACTCACCTACTACGTGACATCATGACTTTATTCTCCTTCACATGCACGTGTGTGCGTGCACGTGAATTAATGAGCTTTGCAGATGGAGACCTGATTGTGTTTTTATGAAGGAATGTTGTTTGTCAGCATGTTGACGTCCATGATGACCAACAGCACCTGCTGCTGCACCTCTGGCCTTCATCTGAAAATGCTATCATGACTTTGACTTTATATTATCAAGGAAAGAGATAAATCAGTCAAACTAACATATGAATCCATATTCACTTTATAAAATTCATTTTAGCTCTCTAAGACTGGGCTGCTTAAACTCCTGATCCAGCATTAACTTTAAACTTACACTTGAGGAGGTTTAACTTTAAAAATGGAAAAAATGGATTGAGCAAAATAATCAAGTTCCTCAAAGAAAGTTAAGAGACAGACTCAACCCAACTACTTTTATAATGTGTCTCTTCTTTCTTTCACTCCAGTTTCTCAAAGACGGATACATTAGAGCTTCTCTGTCAACCCATCATGTGTAGGCTAATTAGCTTTTAGCTAGCTAGCAAGCAATGCAAATACAGAGCAGTTTTCTCCTGTACTTTACACTTACACAGCACTTTTTAAATTTTATTTGCATAAGCAAGCATCTCTATATTGATTAAACTCAACGCTTGAAGTTACTAAACTGAGGTTAGTTTTTAATCAGGCATCAGAGCTCTGCTTCATCTTAAATCTGGATTTATTCATTTTAAACTTAGTTTTGACGAAGTCTGATAAGAACTAATTGTACATTCAGTTCTTCTTTGTGGGTGCAGCTCATTCAGTGACATTAACGCTTCACATCAACACAAATATTTATAGTTTAACTCAAATTCGCTCCTGTTATGGTTATTGAAAACTTTATCTGTGCTGCCCAGCTCTTCCTCCACCCTGTTTGTGTTTATCAGCTGTGGCATCCAAGTGAGTCAGTCAACAGGCCACCCCCCCCCCCCAACACACACACACACACACACACACACACACACACACACACACACACACACACACACACACACACACACACACACCCCTCTACAACAGCTCTGATTCAGCCCTCTGAGTCTACATAAGGGAGACGGAGTAATTTCATGACTAAACCTGAAAGATTGAGAGTCATTACAGTGGGAGTGGTCCAGCTTTTATCATCACACATCACTTTCTCTCTAGTAAACATTAAAAACAGTCATTCTGGCTATACACACACACACACACACACACACACATGCAGAATACACTGACCTCTGTACACTATTTTCAGACTGAATGGATCAAGATTGAATGTATTTTTCCTTAAAATTTGAACAAGACAAACGCTAGAGATTCATTTAATCCCAATTATTCATCCTTTTCCTTTGTTGGAAACTTTGTTCACTGTTCAACTATGTGCGACTTTTATCCATAATGCAAAAAATGATAATGACATGTGACACAGATTATTTTGTTACCCAAGCGTCATTGTTCTCTGTGTCCCTGGCTGATATTCTGACCCACATATTGTCCTCAACAACACACACAGGATGCACAGGACACGGCAGCGGCCATATTGACACGCTCCATTGTGCTGCGACTGTGCTGATGAATGGACCCAGTTGAACCAACGTCCCCACTGTGATGAGAGACGCACCAGGAGCCTTCCTGTTCAAACGACATCACACCAAACCTGACTGAAAAAAAACCTGAAAAATCAGAATCTCAAGGCAACAACTACAATCCACAACACGTCGGTGTGGTCACGAGACGTTTGAGGTGTGCAGATGCCATCACAGATCCTCTGATGACGAATCTTACGTCACATGAACCCTCGCAGACTTGCTGATGCATAGAGTATAATTTAGGCTGAAGAGTCTACAGTCATGCTAACAGCTCTGTGAGGCTCTACTCAGGCACAGCAGTGCTTTGAGCTAAATGCTAAACTTAGCATGCTAACATGCCCACAATGCTAACATGCTGATGTTTAGCAGGTACAATGTTTAAGTACTGTGTAAGTAAATTATTACAAAAAAAAAATATTACAACCCTCATTCCAAAAACGTTGTGATGCTGTTCAAAACATAAATAAATAATCTATATTTCATTGAATACAGTGCAAAGACAAAATATTTAAGGGTCAAACTGATTAACTATATCACTTTTTGTCAGCAGTCCAGGATCTCTGTTGTCATATTTTTATTTTTTTTTTTAGTATCAGTCACGTTACTGTCACCTGTTACCAACTCACCTGTTTACCTGTGGAACGTTCTACACAGGTGTTTTTGGAACGTTCCACAACTTTCACAGTCTTTTGTTGCTCCTGTCCAAACTTTTCTAGAACATGTTGGAAGCATTAAATTCAAAATGAGTGTATATTTACAAAAAAACAATAAAGTTTATCAGTTCTAGCATTAAATATCTTGTCTTTGTGCTGTATTCACTTTAATACAAGTCAAAAGTTTTGCAGTTTTTAGAATCTGGGTTATAGAACCATACATGAACAGACAGAGCTGCGCTCCAAATACTTCATCATAACTTTATAGAAAAGACTTTTCCATATATATGTATGTCTTTGCTTTTTCTTTAAGATTCATGTTTTTGTTGGATAAACAAAAAGTGGAGAATCATGGGAAAACAGAAAAACGTGTAAACAGCGTCATTTAAACCCAGGATGTGGGATTCACGTGGCGAGAACACTGGACCAACAGGACGTGCCCACATCCTCCACAACATCTGGATCTCTGTAGTCCACATACACATTTATGTTTAAGTTCTACATTATTATTATCATTATCATTATAAATGCTGTAACTATATTATTATATGATATTCTGAACGGCAGAGTTTTGAAAGGGCAAAGAAGTGACGTCATGTTAGTCCAATCTAGGAATGTATGCAGTGTTTTGAAAAAAGTGTGAGGTGAGAATGTGGTCAGACCTGGTCTGAAGTTTTGATCCTTGATTGTCAGGTTTCACTTCCTGTTTCTTATTTTTAATATGTCTGATGAAGCAACTGTAAAAAAAAAAAAAAACCTGTAAGTTTAAGTTAGTAAGTTTTAAAAAAATGAGCCACAACAGTTGAGAAAAACTGCAGGAAGCTGAAATCACAGAATTCAATTGACAAATAATCAACTAATCAATATTATTGAGTCAAATATGTGAGTCAGATCCTGATAAACTGATTTACTTCAGCAGCACGTCTCACTGACTGAATCACAGGAAGACTCTCACACACACACACACACACACACGCAGACCTCCCCTCATTGGCTGAGACAAAAAGGCCTTTTGCTGCTGATTGGATCAAAGTTTGTGGGTTTTGTTTTGATGGAGGTCCCACAAATGAGACGCTGTAGAGCCGCACACTCAGTGAGACTCTTCATCATCATCATCATCATCATCATCATCAGACCCCTAAAAGACTCTTCATCAAGGATTTGTTAAGGGTTCTTTTAGGAACAACCGTCCTTAAAAGGGTTCCATTAAGAAGTCTTTTTATTCAAAGAACCCCTTTTGGAAGAAAAAGTTCTGTAAGGATTGTTGAAATCTTTGGATTTGTGATGAGTTCTTTGTATCATAACATTAAGGGGTTCTCAGATAAAAAAAAAAACCCTTGGAATATAAAAGGGTTCTCAGTAGAACCCCCTGGGTGGGTTCTTGTTAGTACTCTTTGAAGTTGGAAATGTTCTGGATAGAATCCTCAGGGAGGTTTCTGGGTGGAACCATTAAATCATTTCAAGGTTCTCTGTAGGGTTCTGAGTGAAACCTTGCACAGATTATTCTACATATAACCCTATTGGGTTCTAGGTAGACCTTTCTACCTTTTCAAGCAAATGAGTTCTGTCTTTTCAAGCAGTTCTGTTCAAAACTCTTGGAACCTCAGTGCAAAACTAATCGCCTGAACCAGAACGAGGACAGTTCCATGTTGGTGGAAAAGGCCTTTGAGGACCCTGTTCTTCTCAGAAATACTTTGGAAAACTGTTGTCAGTTTAAGAACTTAAATTAGAACCTTTCAGGGCATTTCCATTGAAAAATAAATGGGCTCAGAACCTGAAAAGCTGGTTCCCAGCTAAAACCCACAACTAGCAGCTGGAAACCGAAGCGTCTGTGCCATGTTCTCCACCCTCTGATTACCAAGGTTCCACTGAAAACTGGTGGAAACACAGGCTGGTCTGTAATTAGCACCAAGGTTCCGGGAATCTTGAACACAGCTGGTTAAAGAACCAGAAGTTAATTGGTGGAAAAGGGCTCTGTAAAGGTTCTTAACGGAACCTTTACTTCTCAGAGTATAGAGGGTTAAGAAGCTGAAATCAGAGAATTGACTTTAAAGATTTTTTCTTTAAAAAATGAGTCAGGGTGATTAATCGATTTTAGAAATAGTTGGTGATCAATACAACAGTTGATAACTAATCAATTAATTGACTAATTTTTGCAGCTCTAATCATTATTGGGTGAAATTATGAGTCAAATCCCAGTAAACTGTTTTGCTTCAGCTCGCGCTCTGACTCTGAATCACAGGAAGCTCCACACAGACTGGAGAACACACACACACACCAGCGCGCGCTCAAGCACGCGCGCAGTATCTGTGATGCTGTAGACTCCCCTCATTGGCTGAGACACAGATGCCTTTACAGCTGATTGGCTCAAAGTTTGTGGGTTTTGTTTTGATGGAGGTCCCATAAATGAAACGGTGCAGGGCGCACGGCGCGCAGAGAGCAGAGAGGAGACACTGAGGCCACACTCTTCATCTTCATCATCACCATCAGACCCCGCAGACTCTTCATTCAGGACTATCATCCCGCTGAAGCCTCGCGCCACCATGCTTGCTGCGTGTCTGGAGTTTCTGGGCCTCGCGCTGTGCGTCACGGGCTCCCTGCTGGTGATGGTCGCGTGCGGGCTGCCCATGTGGAAGGTGACGGCGTTCATCGACTCTAACATCGTGGTGGCGCAGACCATCTGGGACGGGCTGTGGATGTCGTGCGTGGTGCAGAGCACGGGCCAGATGCAGTGCAAGGTGCACGACTCGGTGCTCGCGCTGACGCAGGACCTGCAGACGGCGCGCGCCCTCACGGTCATCTCTGCGGTGCTGGGGGTGGTGGCGCTCACGGTGACGGTGGCCGGCGCGCAGTGCACCAACTGCATCCGGGACGAGACGGTGAAGGCGCGCGTGGTGAACGCCGGCGGGGTCATCTACATCATCAGCGGCCTGTTCGTGCTCGTGCCGCTGTGCTGGATGGCCAACAACATCATCGTGGACTTCCACGACCCGCATGTCCCGTCCTCCAAGAAGAGGGAGATCGGAGCCGCCATCTACATCGGCTGGGCCGCCACCGCGCTGCTGCTGCTGGGGGGGACGCTGCTCTGCTGCTCCTTCTCTCAGGGCGTCAGGGGCGCGTATCCGATCAAATACGCGCCCACCAAGAGCATCACCACCAGCGGAGACTTCGACAAGAAGCTTTACGTCTAAAAACTGAGTGTCCACTTCGTATCTGATGAGGGACATTTGTGTCGGAGCTGAAGCATCAAACTGTCTGAAACGATGATGATGATGATGAAGATGCTCCAGTGCGCTGAAGAGCAGCTCAGAGACACGATGAGCACAAACTGTAAATATGGACAACTGTGACTGAACTGAAGGTTATTTTTTAACATTTGTCAGGCAGCAGCAGATTATTTGTGCAACTATTTAAAATAAGATGAGAAAACTCATAATTTCAAGGCAACTGTCTAAATTTCTGGTTTTGAATCAAACTAATCTTTTGAAATAAACTAAAAGTTTGGCTGAACTGCAGGCGAGTTTATCTGAAAAAGAAGACTATAAAAAGATTATTAGTTGGTTAAACTTTTTCAGCTCAAGTTGCCTTGAAAGTTTTCTTTAATTTTTCATCTTTACAGCGTGGGTTTAAATAAGGGCTGCACAATCAATCAATATATTATTTTTAAGAAAAGAAAAATGTGATCATCTTCATTATAATGAAGTTCTGTGGTGCTGAAGAGACATCATGACCTACAAATCTTGGTACAGATTCCAACAAATGTCTTTTTTTTTCAAATGAAAATGAAAATTATGATGCAAAAATCATCATTTCCACTAAGTGTGACCTGTAATCACAATATCTGTCAAAATACTCACAGCAAGATTTTTTAAATCACATCTACAGTCCTGGTTTGAATCAGAGCTGCAACGATTGGTCGATTAATTAATTAATTAACTTTTATGCTCATTAGACCACAGACTCCCAGTTTAAGACGATACTGTCTAAAGTGTTTTTTTTTTATTTTCAGTTTGAAGACAATAAAGTCTTCACAGTCAGTCAGTGATCAAACTGGAATCACTATCATTTACAATCAATCAAATCGACTGAGGATATTTCCTCCCTTGTTGCTCCAGCTTCCAAAAAACATGATGGAAGTTGAGATATTCTCTTCCTCCTTTTGCTGAGGACCCTGTTTGAAATTAATCTGACTGTTGTCAACTATTAAATTAATCATCAACATTTTGTCTTTTTTTTTAAAGAAGCAAAAATGACCAAATTCTCTGATTTCAGCTCCTTAAATGTGAATATTTTCTGCTTTCTTTGCTCCTCTCTGACAGTAAACTGACTATTTTTGGGTTGTGGACAAAACAAGACATTTGAGGACGTCATCTTGGGCGTTTCTCACCATTTTCTGCACCAAACATCTGATCAATTCATAGAGAAAATTGTCAGCATCGCTACTTTCTATCATTAGTTGCAGCCCTGGTTTAAATCTGCCTGTTTTGCATCACAGGGTAACTTCCAGAGAAGTCTGAGGAGGCTGCTGATTAACAGACTGTTTTTTTAACAGATAAAATCATTTAAGAGGCTGAAATTTGCCGCCACAAATGTTTTACTATCAGGCTTGGTCAGTGGCCTGCTTCATTGTAAATATTTTTTGCCTTTTTCTCTCTCTGTGAACTCACTCTGTGTCCTGCTCATGAGTTTGGTTCCCACAGTGAACGTGCAGCAGACAGTGACGCTTTCAGACCGATGTGCACTCATGTTGTGATCAAAGAGGAGAATTTGCATTTGAATACATGTACTGTACAGTGTTTTGTACTTATTGTCATTTTTTTCTAGTCTTTTAACAGAACATACTTTTTCTAATAAAGAAAAAACAATTTAACCTGTCTGTATTTGTTATTTACAACCTGTTATACCTGATATTTAAAGAAGACTATCAGAAATATCCCAGGGGTGTAAATATAGAGAGTGCAGGCAGTGTGGTTGCACTGGGGGCAGTGGGGTGGGAGGGGCCCACAGAGACAACAATGTGCGGGAGGGAACTAAACGCAACAGAAAGATAGTTGGTTGACGCCCCAGGACATCAGATACCAACATTTTGGGCTGGTAAAACATCCCGAGCTGCAAAATAATGTGAAAACAAGGAAATATAGACAGAAGGCTGCAGGGTCTCTGCAGATACAAACACCAACACACACATTTAGACCTTAATGAGTGATGACTGAAAGACATATGAGTGTACACATTGTTTTTTTTTTTTTAAAGGAAAATAGTGGCTGTGTGTCAACAACCACGCAGCACGTAAGGTTAGGATAGCAACGTGTTTGTGCTTCATAACCAGCAGCTAGTGTTCACTAGGACCTGTCATAACTGCTTTACAACACTGACATACATACACACACACCTGTTGACTTCATCACTATGGATCAGCCTGTTGTGCCAAATCCTGATCTGTACATCAGAATCTCACTTCAGTAACGATGTCAAAGGTCATCAGAAACAAAATATATAATGAAATCAGTGCTGCAGGGAGTATTTAGATCATTTACTCAAGTAAAAGTACTGATACCACACTCAAAAGTACTCTATTACAAGTCCTGTATTGAAAATGTTACTAAAAGTATTATCAGGACTTTAAAGGAACAGTTCAACAAAAATCAAAAATCATATTTTTTCTGTTACTTGTTGTGGTATTTACTCATCAAGATACTTGAAGTTTTGGAAATATTGGCTGTAGAGACATTTGTCTTCTCTCCAGTATAAAGGAATTAAGTGGAGCCCAAAGCACCAAACAGGTACATTTACAGAAATACTCAACTGCAGTGTTTCTATCCAGAAGTCTTGATACTCAAGTTAATCCAAACACCTTGTCATGAGCAGTTTCATGAAGGAAAGTGGTTCCAGTAGATGCAGAAAAACTGCAACTCTCACCAAAACAAACTGATGGATAAACAACACAACAGGCCAGGGGAGAAATGTGCATTTTTGATTTTGGGGTGAACTGTGCTGATTTTAAGTTTTTGTGATGAACTGAAGGATGAAATGTTCCTTTAAGAGATATGAAGATTCTCCTCCTTTTTAAGCCAAATAAACCCTTTTTTTAAAAAAAAAACAAACAAAAAAAACTCTTGGATCAGCTGGAAAATGTCTCGTAACAAACTGGACAACAGGCTGCTTTTCTGACTTTTTAGAGATTCACGGTTTTCTCTGGATGTATTAAACTATCCAGCAGTCTTTATATTTAAAATGAGCTGAACCTTAAACATTTACAGCAGTAAAATGCAACATACACATGAAGGCAGCAGTGATATTAATCCAGATATAACAGTAAAACACTGACAGGAACTCTTCTTCTGCAACATCACCACTTTTGATACTTACTAAAGGAAAATATACTTGATTATTTTCATTTTTGATGAATCGGCTGATTATTTTCTCCATTAATCAACTGATTGTTTGGTTTATAAAAAATTCTCAGTGCTGGGTTTGTCCCAAAATCCTTAAATGTTATTAAAAAAAAGATTTGACTATTAAAATAATTAAAGGAATTTGTGAAGATGGAACCATGACATTTTTGCATGAAAAATCGACTTATCGTTTCAGCTGTGCTTGCATAAACTCTTGGGTAGTTTAATTTATAACAAAACATATTTTATAAACTCTTTATGTATTTTTTTTTCATTTGCAGTGTGTAACTAAATCTGTCAGACAGATGTAGAGCTGGAGGACGTCATCTGTGACATTTTACAGAGCAAACAGCAAATCAAGCAAGAAAATAGTCTACAGACTAATCAATACTGAAAATAACTGTTAGTCGCAGCCCTAGACAAATGTAGTGAAGTAAAAAGTTCAATATTTCCCTCTGAGATGTGGTGGAGCAGAAGGTTGCATGAGAAGAAAAGGCTCAAGTAAAGTGCAAGTATCTCATCTCACATGACAATAACTGAGTAAATGTACTTAGTTAGCACTGTGTGAAATAAAGGAAACAAACTGGAGCCAGAAAATGACGTCAAAATAATCAAGGGCCTGGTTCACACACCCTGATGGAGCAGTAAACGGCTGGTTAAACTGCCAAGAGGCCGGTACGAACAATGCACCCAGCAGACTATGATCGTGATTAGCACAATCAGCAGGGTGCAACTCCAGCGTCAGGAAGCTTGGCCTAGATCTGGACCAGTGAAGCAATCAGTCACCTCACGTGGATAAACAAGAAGAAGAGCGTGCACACAAACACAATCAGGAACACAAACACAAAGAAGCTGGTGATTCACAGAGTGGGAGATCCCCACTTAGATTAACAGCTGCCTCCGAAAAGTCTGGATCGACTGACAAGAACAAATTCTGGATTTCTGGGCAGAGCGGGAGACGGTTTTTACACGTCTCACCCAGTTATATTTGATTTCAGGCGTCTCTTGCACCATCAGTCCATTTGCAGCTGCAGCTACAAAATGCTCTTCCATGCAAAGAGAAAGACATAAATCAACAACATCCAGAAACACTGCAGACTTCTCTGGACCAGAGCTCATCTGAGATGGACTGACGCAAAGTGGAAAAGTGTGCTGTGGTCTTATGAGTCCACATTTCAGATTGTTTTCACAAATCCAGGGCGTCGTGTCCTCCGGGCTAAAGAAGAAAAGGACCATCCAGATTGTTACCAACTTCAACAGACAGCAGCTGTGATGGTATGAGTGGATTTGGAGCCACATATGACGCCATCCCTGATTATTTCAGAGAGACGATGCTGAGACACATTGTGGACGTGTTCCAACAGCGTGTCTTCGTAGTAAAAGAGTTCAGGTACTAGACTGAGCTGCCTGCAGTCCAGACCTGTCTCCCATTGAAAATGTGTGGTGCATTAAGAAGCACAAAATACGACAACAGAGACTGTGGACTGTTGAGCAGCTGAAGACGAATATCAAGAAAGAATGAGAAAGAATTTACCTTTAAAACTTCAACAGAGAAAGAAAGTAAATGACAAAGATTTGTCTGGTCTAACAGGGATCTCACATGCACAGCCACAGATCAGGGTTTGTTTAAATTAATAAAATATGCCAAAACTGAGTGAGAGTTAAGTTCTTAAACTAAGAGAGCAAAAGCAACTGAGCAAAAGAGACTGAAAGTGAAAAAAAACTTTGTTTAAATTACGAAACACACCAGATCTTATTTGTTTGTTTGAGTCTTTAATGTTGAAATAAAATCCATTATTTCTTTGTGAAAATCACTGTAATTGTGTTTTTATTACCATCTGCACACAATAAATTACATTAAAATATGTACAAGTTATTGAGGCACCAGAGGTCTGTGAGATCAACCACAATAAAACACACACAGCCTCTTACAGTCTGACAATTTCACAGATTTAACCCCAAACTGCTTCAGCCATCTTTGATTTTCAGGACGTTACTGCTGTAATGTTTTATTATTCAAGAATAAACTCTAACTGCCATGCAGAACATTAAATTAGTAAAACTGTATTAACCAGCTGTGAACATTCATTCAGTAAGTGTGTAATTGTGATTTTTTTGCAGGACTTTCAGGATTTCATGAATGTTGAATCTGTGTGAAGCAGAAGTGGGTCAAGAGACATGAAGGCACACTGTCGCCCTCTGCTGGTTCAACCTCTCATAACTGAAGACAGAATGTCTTCATGTAGGTCAGAGACAGTCAGGACAGACTGAACCTCATCTTAAAGGGTCAGTTCACCCAAAAAAAAACAGACAGTATACAGTACATGTCCATTCAAAGTGTAAGTCACACTACATGTAAAAATATGTCCATCATATCTGTGTTCAGATTTCACTCTGACAGGAAGTAGCTTAAGTGCCTTAATTTCCTCAGTGAGCTGCGTGTGACGGGCTCTGCTGCAGCTCTAGCTGCTGATCACAGTGATAAGCAGCTCAAACAGGTTGTATAAAGTCCAGAGGGAGCTGTGTGAAGTCAAGTCCTCAAGCGACGCCACTTGAGTCGGCATCGGATTTGAAAACCACAAGTTTGAAACTAAAACACATCTGTTGACAGAAAGAAGTGAGCTGAGCAGAACTCTGCTGCTGCTTCTCATCTCTGCTGCATTAGCTGCTACTAATATAACACACCACAATCTCCAAACCAACTGTCAGCAGGTCAAGTTGCATTGTGGGTAATGTAGGCACCAGGATTTGAAAGGAAGAAGAAGGTGTGGAATTAAAAAAAAGACAATATTTCTGCTTCTGCTGCATACATTTTGATCCTTTCCCTTCCACATAACCTGAACTTCTCAGCACCTGTAAGGTCTCGGTTCTGTGTTCTGTCTGTTCTGTTGTGACTTACAAACCAGAATGTTCTGGATGAACGTCTTTAAAAAGGCCACACCGGGACATTTTTTTATGCGCCGTTCAGTACATGAGTGCAGGTCAGTTTTGGGACAGGCAACAATGACCAAAAAAAAAAAAAAAAAGGACACCAACATAGATTTTCTTTTACTTGTAAATGTAACTGACTTCAAAAAGTATTTTTAAACCTGGGCCCTATTCTAGATACAAACCTGACAGGCTCAGATTGTTATTCTAAGTGTCTGACAACATCATGGAAAGGATCCTGACAGAGATGAGTGTTTTTGTTAAAGAGAAAGCTCCTATTTGCTTCACCAGAAACAGACACTATATATTGCTATAAACCACTGTTATATAAACCAAATATCACTCTTTCAAAACCACCAGACCATTTTCACAAAAGCAGTAATTTTATCTCACAGAACACAGGAGTTTCTGACCCTCTGCTGCTGATTAGTTTTGTTCTGTGACTTCTCTAACACATTACGTTGTCAGACACTTTTAACAGAAATACTTTGACTGGTACATTCGTCTCTGAGGATTACGTTCTAGCCATCGCAGCCGGTCTTGCAGCTGCCATTGAGGTGATCTACGGAATAAGAACTTTTATATTTACTACTCATTTAAACACCAAAATATGTTAAAATAGGCTCCAGATTTAAAAATACCAGAACTGGCCTTTAAGTTAATTAAAAGGGCCTGATCTGCAGAGTTTTTTTTGAGGTTCTCTAAACACACACAAGCAGAACTCTCTGTACGGCTCGACACCTCTGTGAGAAGATGAACTGACTTTAAACCGACGACGCGCTGATATCCTCTTAAGGCAGCAGAATCTGAGGATGTTTAACTTACAGTGTTATTGATTCATTCCTAAATCCCCTTGAGACAAGAAAACAAAGTTAATGGACACATAAAATCGTGTGAATCTCCTCTGGACTTCTGTATCGTCTCTGATCCTGATATAAAAGCTCCACTCAGATTTAAGTTGATCTTCTGGTGTCTTTACCTTTCTGGACGAGGTCTGATGGCGTCTCCGGGTTGATTTACCTGATTCCAGATGTGGGGTTATTATGTCCATGCTGCACCAGAGGCACTGACAGCAGCGTGTGGCTATGACTGGTACTCCTTCAGTAGCTGACCGGCTATAACCAGCCTCTGGATCTCACTGGTGCCCTCGTAGATCTCTGTGATGCGAGCGTCACGGTAGTGTCTCTCGGCCGGCATGTCCGCCACGTATCCCATCCCACCCAGAACCTGGATCGCCTGATTTAGAGTAGACAAAGAAAATTACAAACGTGTCTCTGTCGGGGGTTTTGTCTGCATCTCGACAGTCTGTCTGCTGGTTTCTTACCTGATGGGCGCAGAACGTGGCGGCTTCAGACGCTGCTACTTTGGCCATGGCTGCTTCCTGCAGGAACACAGAGGAGAGTTCATGAATTTTAAACCGCAAAAAATATGAGACTTGTTAAATCAGAGGTGACTGTACCTTGGTGAAGGGTTTATTTGAATCTTTAAGAAGAGCAGCCTTCCAGGTGAGCAGGCGAGCGCTCTCTATCACCACCGCCATGTCAGCCAGTTTGAACTAAGAAACAATGAAAAACACTCAGTTAGTTGATCCATTCAGGACATTTATGAAGAAAAACAACAAAGATTCTGCTTCTCAAATGATCCTAAACTGATTATTTTTGGGTTTTGAACAAAGAAAAGGAAAAATCATTGCATTCTGTTTTTATTACATTTTACACTCCATCCTAAGTTGTTTGGTGTTGTATTTTATATTCTGATGTCTTATAAACTCAGTAGATACTCGAGCAATGTTGAACAGCTTTTCCATAAAGTTTGGGGGCTCACAAGAGAGATTTTTAGGCCTTAAAACGCTCCACATCTCCAGTTTGTAACGCAGACTTACAGGCTTTTCTAGTGAGTTGCATTATGAGAAGAAATTCTGTCTTCAAGGATCCTTTTTGACAGATGAAATGATTTACGGCATGCAGACTGGAACAGCAAAGTCACAATGAGTAACACGTTAGCCAGTTAAAATGATTTTTCTTCAGATAAGTTTATTTTTGATGTTATATTTTGTGGTTATGCCGGTGGAAACACTCCCGCATTTGTCCACAGGGGCCTCAAAAATCAACACAGAATGAAAGATCCATGTAGCCGCTTTAATCAGGGTTAGTAAACAGATTTTTGTTTGTAAAAAGGCTGGAATGCTCCTTTAAAGATTAATTACCAAATTGAGAAAACATAAAAGTGTTTTTAAAAAAAAAACATAACACTGTAGTTACACTGAGGAAATTAAAAATAGAGCTATGGCAACTGAAAGTTTTAAGTCAAGGCTGACAAAAAACAAACACACTACATACAAAGATGATCCTACTGTACTTTGATCTGGACATCAGTTTTAAAAGTTTGAAAATTAACAGAGGTAATCCTGAGATCTGGAGAAGCAGCACTATCACTAAAATCAGGTGAAAAGTCAGAAAGTCAGATAGGTTTTAAACAAACCTCAGGGTTAGACTTTATTATAAAGATCCATCACTTTACAAACTGACTTCCTGCTTCAACTTTTTTCATTTAACTCCAGAGGTTCAGATCATCTGGATGAACAGTTGGTTTGTTTACAACCTTTCGTCCTCCAGCGTTCCCGTCACCAACAGAACTGACGGCCAAAAACTTAAAGAAGGAACCCCAAGCTGTAATGAGGCGTAGTTTTCTTTTCAGCTTGTCACCCTGCAGTTCAGAGTTACGTCTGACCGGTCAGAGGTCGTGTTACCTGTATGGCCTGCAGTTTGCTGATGGGGGCTCCGAATGCGATGCGTTTCTGTGCGTAGTCTGCAGCGCAGTCCAGAGAAGCCTGAGCAATACCGAGAGCCTGAGAAGCGATGCCGATCCGTCCGCTGTCCAGGGTTTGCTGAGAGACACAGACAAACATACAGTTTACATGCAACAGTTAGTGCAGTTCATTCAGATGAGTCGGGGACAAAACATGCTGATTTTTGTGTGTTTAAGTACTGAAGGTGCAGAGAGGACATCCTATTTTCTGATCAGACTTAAAGAGGGTGTTTAGTGTCAGTTTAGATAGAATCAACATACTTTTCTGTCAGTGATAGTCTCTCTCCCTGAAGTCGTCGTGACGAATGTGATGCATACATGTAACAAGCAAATTACAGACCTGGTTACCTGCTAATAAATCAGTTTTCTGCAGGAGAAATCGACCTTTCAGTTCCTCTAATCTGCAGATCGACCACCATCTACTGCAGGTAATACACTGATTATGGATAAATACTTCATATAACCACACTTCAAATAATCTAAACCATTCTTTTAAGGAACAGCAGGTCACCTTCAGTAAACCTTTCATAAAAACAATACAAACTCTTGGCACCATTATAGGTTTTCTGACGTGTTTTCTTGTGAAGTTTTTCCTCTTATAGTTGTTAAACAGGAAGAAGAGCAAAACTATTGAATGTCACACACACAAGTATACTGGGACATAGAGTAGATGATCAGTGGGTCTGTTTTATGCCACATTTTTTAACAATTTAACTGATTGTCAAAGGTTTAATCCCCCACCGAGGTAGTTTAATTCAGCAGAGGTGTTTACACAAAAAGTGTTTAGTTGTATTGAGCTCTTATTTTGAAATATAAGAGGAATAACGGGTTCTATGTCAGAAGTGTGCTTTAAAATACCATGGCGATCTTGAATCCGGCACCTCGAGGGCCCAGCATGTTGTCCTGCGGTATCCTGCAGTCCTCCAGGATGATGTTAGCAGTGGACGAGGCTCTGATGCCCAACTTATCTTCCTTCTTCCCCAGAGAGAGCCCCGGGTGTGGCATGGGGATCAGGAAGGCACTGATACCCTGCAGACGAACAGCAGGAAATAAAAAGCACAAAGGTGAGGGAGGATTCACTGTTAAGACTTTTATTGCTCAACAGAACAATCGACTCTTTGTCTCTGTGATCTGAACATGAAAACCAGCATAAAATGAGCTGCATCATGCCTTGTGTTTGAGTTTCTTGTCCGTGGTGGCGAACACGACGGTGGCAGAAGCGTCCCAGCTGTTGGTGATCCAGGCTTTGGTTCCGTTCAGCACCCACTCGTCTCCCTCCTGACGAGCTGTTGTGGAGGCTGCGCCCGCATCGCTGCCATTACCTGGAGTTTAATCAAATCACTTTAGAGGAACTGGTGTGGATTTAAACCAGGTTCACCTTATTGGATTTGGAGAACAGGCATGTTCTAGAATTAGGGCCGTGCCGAACGCCATTTTTTTGTATTAGAAGCTTCTATGGAGGTTTTCCACATATTTTATATTTTAAAAAATCCTTCAACAAAATCCTCAATTTCGATTAACGAGTTCATGAGATTAAATGAGTCAGACTTTTTTTTTTAAATTAACTTCTTCTAATGAATATAACTCCAAGCAGGAGAGTAAACCATTTTGGACTTGGACACTTTGGTGTTGTAAGAAATGTTTACATCACACGAGATAGGGGACGTGTTACATGACTACAAGTGCAATAAAAGCTTCCTTACAAAGGTAACTTATGTAATCCATCTATAAACCAACGAGATAGACATCATGTTGACCTCAAAAGAGTCGAGTCAAGTCAAAGCCAGCCAGTTTCTCCTCCTCACAGGCGTGTTGGGAGACTGTGTGCAGCAGGAGACCGGAGAGAAAGAGGTTTTTAAAAGTGTCTCAGTACTTTTGTAGCTTCTAAGTTTCTCTCCAGCATCGCGGTTTGTTCTTTCAGATATCTGGTTTATTTTACTGTTTCATGTTTACTTTTTAGTTATTGCTGATGAAAATCCAACATTTCCTGATTTTGATGCTTCAGAATAAAACTTTTAAATAACAAAACAAACAGGAGACTTTTATTGGGAAGAATTTATAGGAAATGAAACTTCAGCCACCCACACAGCCAACACTAAAATCTAATTCCACAAATAATATCATACTAATAATATTATTGCAGCTTTATCTTGATTTGTAACTGCACAGAAATACTGCGGATTCAAATGCTGATTTTGAATGTCAACATTATGAATTACAACTATTCATTACGGCCCCACAAACCAATGAGGACAGAATCAAATCACACACTGAACCCTTTACTTTAGATCAAAGGCTGATATTACTGTCAAGTAGACACAAAGCAGGACATCATCGGTCCCAGTCAATCATTTCTTCTAGAAAAGAAAACATCTGGATGCATTTTAACAAGAATTAAATACAGACTTTTTAACTACTTTTCACTGGAGCCATTGGGAATAAATTCATCATCTTAATGCAGATGTAAAGTAGGTTGGTTTTGTATTCATTCACAGGCATAATTACTTCGTCTCTTCCCCAGCTTACTTTGAGCTCATCATAACTTTTAATGTGTCTTATGTTACATCCTTCAGTTCACGGCTCCATTCCACTGGACACAGCTGAGTCAGACACAGGAACGGCATAGAGAATCCAGCCAATTTTCAAAATAAAACCCCCTGTGAGACACTCGATCATTAAAACAGACAAATAAACTATTTAACCCATGGTAGTGGAACAAAAAGTAAGAAAAACACTGCTGGTGGGACAAAACTATGGCACAGATATGTTCATCAACAGGTCAGTACATACATGTGCATGAGTGAGGAGCGTCACATTTACCTGGCTCACTGAGGGCAAAACAGCCCACCCTCTCTCCGGTGGTGAACGGCGTGATCCACTGCTTCTTCTGTTCTTCTGTTCCAAACTTCAGTATTGGTCCGATGTAGAGAGACTGAGAGCAGAAGAGACCAGTAAGACACACCGACACTACAGCACCAACCCAGTAATGTTCACAGGTGAATGTCTGCTGACGGGCTGGACTCACATTGTTCACAGAGACCACGACTCCTGTGCTGGCGCAGCCTCTGCTGATTTCCTCCATCGCCAAGCTGTACGCCAGATAGTCCATCCCAGCTCCACCCAGCTCCTCTGGGACCTCCATGGCCATCACCCCCATCGCCCCCAACTCCTCAATCTGGACAATTGATAGACATGTTGTAATGTGTTTGATGCCTTAAACCTGCAATAGCTGCAAAGACCTTTGCCTCTGATTTGGTGCTTTTGTTGCCAGTCTGCAACACTGTTGGCAGCTGGAAAACAGGGCTAAAATTGTGCTGCTGGGCAGGTGGTGCACAGTGGGTTTATCAGACTAAGTTTTATGAAAACAGCTGTCTGCTTGTGCCGGAAACAATGACATGAAATCACTGAAACTGCACCAAAATAGTCAAACAAACAATGAGCTGAAACTCGATATAAAATCCCATAAAGCCAAGTGAGCTGCAGATTCAGCTGATGATTCTCTGTAGGTTCATTATTGCCATAGACACCTTTCATATCATTATATTGTTATTACAAAATATTGATTATAGCCAGTTTTAAGTGGACTTGTTTTGTAAATTGTTATCCCTCATAAAACCATCTGGTTGGTTCTTATCTTGGCCTCTAAAACTCGACTGTAAAAATAAAAATGGGATCAAATTTCACCTCATAAGTCACTGTCAAATCATCATAGTGTGTTCTTTGTGTGAGTGTTTACCTGTTTGGCAGGGAACAAATGCTCTTTGTCTAGTTTGGCAGCGATGGGGGTCAGTTCTCGGTCAGCGTAGTCTCTGCAGGTCTGTCTCAGGATCTGATGAGTCTCTGGTAACTCAGCCAGCTGAGACAGACTCCGACAACCACTGAGACACAATCCAAGAGCTGGGGGACAGAAACATAAAGTAAAGCTCTCAGTGTTCCAGAGTCAAGCATGACATTTTTAATAAACCATTCATGACATTTTATTTTTTTGAGTCATTTTTAGAAGAGAAAATGGCAAAGCTGGTGCTGTTTTGATCCAGTTAAAATAAGGACAAAAAGGTCCAGTTTATTCATTTAAAGTTATAAAATTATCTTAATTATCTTACCAAATGGCACTTTTACTGAAGACAAAAAAGTCTTTCATAAACAGAATACAGTATCCATGTCTACTACAATCAGATTTGTTTTTTTCTCTCAGGTGATGTGTCCTCTGATGAACCGGTCTGAGTGGCAAGCCCCAGCTGCGGCTCCAGAGACGCCCACGGCGAGCCAGAAGTGACACATGATGTTATTACTGGTGTAATGATTCACAGAGTTCACCGTTAGATTTGATTCGTTATGATGGGGTCAGATTTGATGATGCTGTCAGTGAACACAGGGAGCACCATGAAAGAGCTAAAGCTCCAACACAAGTACAAAAAAAAAGCACTAATCATGAATCCTACTACAATATCTGCCAGAATAATGGGAACAGGATTTCTTTGACATATCACGCAGCCCTATCAAAAGACAATATCTCAAAGTATGATATCAACATAATACCAGCATACTGCTTAACCCTTGGACATGCTTCAAATATTTGGTAATGACGAGCCACACTGAAAAATTAATTAATCAGTTTTTTAAGTAACTTTTAAGAATGTATGTGAATGTGACTCCAAGCTGAAGATCAACAGTGATGATTTGGGATAAAAACATGGTGTCAGTGACATCTTTCAAGTCAGCTTGGCATGTCAGAGCTTTAGGAGACTCCAAATGAGCAGTATGGAGGTATTTTATGTTTTTTTTTTTTTCATTTGAAAACTGGTCACCAATCACTTCCATTGTTTAAGAGATTCTGCAACACTGTTTTGCTAAAAAACTAAACCTGACCTTCAGTCGGCATGAGGGTGAGCAGATAATGACTGAATTTTCATTTTTGGGGTGAACTATCCCTTTAAGATCACTAAACAATCCCGTGTTTTACAATGACAAATAAACCTACCATGTATTTAACAACCCAACATTATATAAAGGAGTTAAAATGAGCTCAAGCTTTAACATTTACAGAACTAAAATGCAACATACACATGAATGCAGCAGTAATATTAATACAAAAACATCAAATATAATTTATAACTTATTGCACAATTTTAGTGGATTTTGCTGAGAATACTTTCATAGTTATTTTTCAGTAAGGTTTTGACTTTTATTTATGGGGAATATGTTCACAATGTGGCACAGTTTTTCCTTAAAAATTCAATACTTCTTCCAACTTTGATAATAAATAGTTGGGGGGTACCGACTTCACTGTCTGTGAATGCAGCACCAGCTCACCAGTTAGCTTTATGTTATTTAGGTGAAAGGTTAACCTCACCATCAGTCACCTTCATCAGTCTGACAGTTTTAAAAAAGCCTTAAACAAACCAGAATAGCTGTTGAACTATCTGGCGACACGTTGAGCTCGTTTTTTTCAGTGAAAGTGACTCTACCTGTTAAAGTTATTGATGACAGCTAGCCCAACAGGCTAACATGTAACCTCATTTAGCCGAGAAGCTAACTGTCAGAAACAGGTTTGCCTCTAGTTACCTGTTAGCTAATCACTGCTTAGTATGTCACTTTACTGCAACCGAGGCTGACAGACATTTAGACTTTTACTGACAATTATAGTCTTAAATGAGCAACAGAGAGTTTGGTTTCATCGGGTTTTGTGCCGGTTACGTAGCAGGCTAAGCTAACTAGGTCTGCTGTAGCTCTATAGTATTTCCCACGTATCTATATGCACCCGAAGCTAACGCTCTATAGTTAAGCCTAGCTTGTCTTCCCGTGAGGTAAATAATTTTTTATTATATTTTTTTTCTTCATTTACTCACCTTTTCGTGCTTTGAAAAGTGCAGCCATGGCTCCTTCTTCTCTGCTTCAATACAATCTTCACTGAGTTTTTTTTTCACTGAGGTGTTATGAAGCACACTGCTGCTTTTACGTGCTGTCGGAATTATGGGAACATCGAGGTCGGAGCACATGAGGCCATCGGACATGTAAGTGGAAAAACGGTTGTATTTAATTTGCGTGTTTCAGTGTCGTAATTCTTTCAAGATAACCATTTTTTTCTAGCATTTTTGTAAAATTCTTATAGATCTGAAATGTTATAATCAAGTGCATTTGCTCCTTTTCTGTTGTGAATGAGAACATTCAAAGAGAACATGTTGTTAATGGACACTGATGAGGTTCTGGGAGTCAGTGAGGAGGTTCTAGTAGTCATTGAGGAGGCTCTAGTGGACACTGAGGAGGTTCTATGTGTCATTAAAGAGGTTAGTGGTATTGAGGAGATTCTATTGGACTTTGAGGAGGTTCTAGTAATCATTGTGGAGGTTCTATGAATCATTGAGGAGATACTAGTGGACACTGAGGAGGCTCTGGGAGTCAGTGAGGGGTTCTAGTGGTCATTGGGGAAGTTCTAGTGGGCACTGAGAAAGCTATATGGCTCACTGAGGAGGTTAGTGGTAATGAGGAGGTTCTAGTGGACACTAAGGAGGTTATATTGTCATTTAGATCGTTCTATGGGCCTTTGTTGAGATTAATGGTAATTGAAGAGGTTCTAGTGGTCAGTGAAGAGGTTCTAATGGATACTGAAGAGGTTCTAGTGAGCACAGCGGAGGTTTGAGGAATCACTGAGAAGGTCCTTGTGGACACTGAGGAGGTTCTAGGAGTCACTGAGGAGGTTAGTGGTCATGGAGGAGGTTGACCTTGTGGAGGTTCTCAGGGTCACCAAGGAGGTTCTGGTGGTCAAAGAGGAGGTTCTGGTGGTCAAAGAGGAGGTTCTAATGTACACTGAGGAGGTTTTCATGGTCATTTAGGAGGTTCTAGTGGTCACTGTTGAGGTTCAAGGGGTCCAAATATTATCACTCTCTCAAAATTGTTTTAATGCTAGTAGATTAAAAATATTAAAATAAGCCAAAAGTCTGAGGTGCTTTTGCTCATGTTCTATTGTTCCAGAGTCATTTTTTGTGTACTATCAAAAAAGGCAGATGTAACAATGCATCGGCATTTTTACAACTCTCTGGAGGACCAGTGAACGCAGCAAGTGGCCTAAATTAACTCTACATGTTGTAAACTCACCAAATGTGTGTCAGGTTTGTTCTCTTGCATGCAGTTCAGTTTATTCTGTACTTTTTAAAAGTGGGATTTTTAATGCAGGACTTTAAATTGTAATGGAGAACGTTTGGTATTTTACTTGCGGATCTTTTTGTTCCGTCACTGTCCAGCTGTTTAATTACAAAATAAGAAGGCAGCAAAGGGCCAAACTTAAAAAGAACCTGTTTATTTTTGACTGAAATGACTTGAATGTAGATCTACATTCTTAGAAATAATGGTTCCAAAAAGGTTCTCCTGAGGGGCTGTGGTTCTGCACAGATCAATTTGTTTCAGAAGAAGGCTTTTTTGAGGAAAGGCTTTGTCAAGGTGTTTTTGTAAGACTATCGGTTCCATTAAGAATCTTTTTCTTCCAGAACCCTTCTCAAAGACAGAGGGATTCAAGGGTTCTTTGTACCATAAAAGGGTTCTCACTGGAACCCTCTGGGTGTGCACTAGATCAAACCCTTGGAATATAAAAAGGTTCTCCATAGATTCCACTGAGTAAGTTCTAGATAAATCCACTGGAATATAAAAGGGTTCTTGGTAGCGGACTTTTGACACATTTTTTAATTGTTTGAAATTTGTTTTCTGTTTGTTTTCAATACAAAATTGGAGTGAGAGTGTTTGTCTGAATTATTTGTTTATTTATTTATTGTTTTGGTGGAACATGATTTGTCTTGATGATTTTTAAGAATGGGTGATATTTATGTTAATTTAATGAGAAAAGATTAGTTGAGTCCACTATATTCCTGTATGGTTTTTTTAGTGTACCAAAGTTTAAAAGATAAAAATAACTAATAAATAAATTTATTATTTTTACCAACACCCTTCACATCATTAATATCTGTAGGAATATTATCTAAACATTGTTTGTGTTTGTTTCTGTAAAAAGAATAAAGGTGATCCAGCCAGTGAGGTTTCAGGTTTTTCACAACATGTTTTATTTTTTAGCACCATAAAAAGTCAGTTAATGTTGTCCTGTGAATTTGCTCTCATTCTGTCTTTCCTTTGGGATGGAGCGATGATGATGATGGTGGAGATTTAGGAAAGGATTGGAGAAAAGGTGGGGTGGGGGTGGGGATGGTGGGGATTGGGGGCGTTTGGAGAAATAAAAAGATGAGAGAGGGCTGCATGGCTACGACAGCACCAGACGGTCAGCGGGTGTCGTTCACTTGCTGGCGGAGGTGAAGGTGAAGCATCCTCTCTGGTGGAACTGCATGTCCCTGATACGACGCATGGACTGGATCTGGGGCTGGAAGGCGCAGAAGTCGTTGTAGTGTCTGTAGTCACCGCACTCGAACAGGTACTGGTAGCCTCTGTATCCAGGGTACTGGTAACCCACCCACCTGAGAGACACACGGGGAGGGGGAACACGGTTAATGTTCAGGGTCAATATCATTATCAATGTTCCCATGTTACAGTCTCATAGTTTATATTGACTTCACATTATAGGATTTTTTTTAATAAAGTGGAGTTCTAGTGGGACTGTAAAGAGGTTCTAGTATTCCTCCTGAGGACATCCCAGGTTTCCCATAGAGGGCCTTGGAAGGGTTCTAGTATTTCCCTCAGGAGGCTTGAAGAGTTCAAGAGGTTTAGTGGTCACTGAGGAAGTACTAGAGGTCGTTGAGGAGTGGTCAGTAGAGAGGTTCTAGGGTTCTTTTAATTAATTCTATAAGTCTGAGACATCTGGAAGACCTTTAGGAGGTTCTGTGGTCACTGCAGAGGTTCTAAGGGTCCTTTAGGAGGTTCTACAGGTCATTAAAGAGTCATCCTGGAGGCTTGTGGTGGAATGTGTATTTCACTGAGGCTTTGAAAACAGAAATATGAAGAAACATTTCTGGCTATAAATAAATATTTGTTGACAAACAGAACAGCACATGATGACATGTCGTCCTGATTTTTATGAACCACCACACTGTCAGCGAAACTCTGGAGGCCGGAGGCGTCCAAACCAATATTTACAGTACAGAGCCTCCATTTCATATTTCTATATGGAAAATGAGCAGATAGATTTGCTCGCAGGCTGCATGACAAAGTCATTTCTCATCGCCTCGATCCTCCACTGAACTCGTTCATGTTTAAGTCGTGCGTTTGTGTGTACTCACGCTCCTCCTGGCACCCTCACGCTGCCCACTCTGTCGCAGAAGCCGTGCGCCCAGAGGGTGGGCACATCATCCTCCTGGATCTCCATCTTGTTGCCCTTGAAGTCAGAGAGCTCATACAGGCAGATCTTGTGCTCCATGCTGTCCTGCAGGGCGGAAATGAGACGTGAAGAGTTTAGTGTAAATGAGCTCGATCCATGTTTTTCTCTTATCTTTGTAATCATGCTGATGCTCTGAGGGCGGCAGTGTTGGTTGAATCCTGAAGACCTTCATGATCCGAAGACTCTTCAGGGTCTATTTGTCTTTTGAGGGTTTCTAGTTATCACTGAGGAGGTTCTAGTAGTCTTTGAGGAGGTTCTAGAAATCCATGATGTGTAGTGGTCATAGAGAAAGTTCTAGGATTCTCCATAGTGGTTCTACTGACCACTGAGGAGGTCCCAGTGGTCCCTAACAAGACTCCAGTAGTAACTGAAGAGGTTCTAGGGTTCTTTTAAGAAGTTATAGTTGTCACTGGTGAGGTTGTAGTCGTCTGCAGGGAGTTTCTAGAAGTCCAGGATGTGTAGTGGTTACAGAGGAGGTTCTATGTTTCTTAAAAGATGTTCTAATGGCCACTAAAGAGGTTCCAGGGGTCCCTTAGAGGACTAAATCAAATGTATTTTGGTTTGGGCAACCAGACATTTGAATATTTCACCTCAGGCTCTGAGAAATAATAATAGTAATAATAATTTTTACAGATTTTTTTCTGATGTTTTAAATAAAAATTGATTAATTGATTAAAAGAATTAAAATGATTGTTAGTCGCAGCCTTAGTTTTCTCCATTTTCATCTAAGAAATAAGATTTCTGATGTTAAATTACCATTTCGGCTTCATTGTGTCACTACAGTGTTTGCTTTGTATAATTATCTGTGTAATTAATCTTGCCTTCCACCACAGAGTGTCTCTTATTAACTAATGTGTAATAAGATCATAATATAAACAGGCTGGTGTGTGTGTGTGTGTGTGTGTTGAACGCACCATGCGGATGGGCCTGAGGGACATGAGGCAGTCGCTGCGGTAGGAGTTGCTCCAGGTATCCCAGCGAGGATACTCTCCCTTCTCCAGGATGAACATCTCCCCACGGAAGTTAGTCTGCTCAAAGGCAACAAAGCTGGAGAGGGGGGTCCGCCGGGCGCAGGGGGGGCACAAGGGGGTGGAGGAGACAGGAGAGGAGAATTAGAGGAAGGATCATGCACATATATGATCTTATATATGTGACAGAATGACTGTAGCTGCCTAAATCAGGTGTGTGTGTGTCCACTTACGGGCCGCACTCCACAATGATACTACGCACTCTATCCATGCCACGGTCACACACGTTCATACACTCATTCTGGACCTCGATCATCCTGCCCTGGAAGTTCTCCTGGTCGAACAGCATGATCTGCACAGAGGAGACATCACCAGCATTTTTAGATCGTAGTATTAATACTTTTACTCAAATAAAATATCTAAGTACTTTTATAAAATAAACTGTCCTGGCTTGAGCAGTAATATCTGCAACATAAAGAAAGAGTGTGCAAATATATTTGTATGAGCTCAAGTATTGACCTGTTTATGCTTCTTCTTCTTATACTTCTACCCCACCAAACTGCAGAGGGAAATATTCTGATTTTAACTCCACTACATTAATTTGACAGCTGTAGCTACTGAATACTCTGCAAATGAAGATTTTATTCACAAGAAACATCAGATAAAGTATTCTGGTAGTTGGGTAATATCAAATATTACAGTTCAAACCAGTATTTAAAGTATTTAATATTAGCTCTGTCATTGCTCACTACAGCATTAAAATGTTGCTTGTATGTTAATGCAGCAATAATAAAAACTGCAAATGAGTACTTTTACTTTTGATACTGTGAGAAAATGTTGCTTATAATACATTTGTACTTTTACTAGTAACATCTTAAATTCAGGACTTGAGTATTTTTAAACTGCAGTATTTCTACTTTTACTTCCACAACTGAATATCAGCCTGCAAAAATAAAAAATGTCTCAGTTTGAGCAGCAATGCCTGCAAAGACTGTGTAAATATATATATGTATTTACTCAATTACTTTCCTTTTCATTCTTCTTTAAATTTCTGTCCCACCAAATCTAAGAAGAAAATATTCAAAATTGAACTTGACTGCATTTATTTGACTTCTGCAGCTTCTGGCTACTCTGCAAATTAAGATTATGCGCAAAAAATAGTAGTAATGTTTTAGTTGGGAAATATCACACTATAAAACAGCTTGTAAAGTATTTAAGTTTATCAAATGACTACTTTTAAATCCACTTCAACATTTAATTTAAAGAAAGTAAACTAATTTGATTAAAATCAAGATATAACCTGCACGAAAAACACCTTTAAAGGGTCAGTTTGCTCAAATGAGTTTAGAGTATTTTTATAGAAATGGTATTGCTGCTGTACTTTTACATCAGTAAAGGCTCTGAATGCTTCTTCCTTTGCTATCAACAACCAAGTATTAATTGATTTAAATGAAAGAAAACTAATCTGAGCACTAATCTGCATGAAAAACTGCCTTTAAAGGGTCAGTTCACTCAAACCACAAAGACGAGCCACTTTTGCCACAAACCCAATACAGTGGGGGTAAATGTTATATTTGTTGCTCAAAGCATCAAAAACTGAAAAATCCAAAAAGCTTTTCACTACTTTAAGCACTCAGAATCTCAAAACTATCTGCATGGATGCATTTTCTGTGCAATTTCAGAGAACTGGACCCTTTAAATAAAACTAAATACACAGATTTCAGTAGAAAAAGAAGCTGTTTTTTTGTTTGCAGATGTGTAGCACTGCAGTGACTCACTCTGTAGTTTCCCATGCCAGGCTCGCCGGTCTTGGTGGCCTTGCTGGAGGCAGCGGGGGCAGGGGCTCCCTTGTCCTTGGCATCGGTGCCCTGGCTGGAGGCGGACTTGGCAGTCTGAGACATGGTGAGGGGCTTCAGGAGAGTCTGGGTGAGAGATGGAGGAAGACAAGGGGATGAACAGAAATAGAGGTGTAAATGGAAGTGACAGGAATGGGAAGGAGAAGTGAATGTGGCCCAGGCGAGGTGTTAACACTGTCACAGGGGTGGTAGGTACGTATGTTTTTGGGATTTTCAGTCTGCTGTTTACGTGGGAGGCTCATTTGGGCTTCAGTTTGGGCCTTTCTTTCCCCAGGCTGAGGGTGGTTTGCCTGGGCAGCGTTGGGCCGGGAGCGGGCCCTAGGCTGTGGTGGATGTGTGGATGTTCTGCTGTGTGTGTCTGTGTGTCCTTACCTGCGTTAGTATAGCTTGCTGTGCCGTGTGTGGGAGGCTGGCTCGTGCTGGTCCCTTCAACGCTCGACCCAGGCTTTTATACTCTGGCAAAGGCCAAACGTAGAGGCTCACAGCACAATAGAAAGCCTCTCGTCATCACAGTTGGCCCGTGCCAAAGCCACCGGGTCATCGCATAGCCCAGAAGCGCCGCCGGCCCCTCTGGCCTGCCCGTAAGCATTTTACTATGAAAGGAAACCACTGAGCAGGGCATTTTTTCTCATGTGTTGGGGTGCTGGGGCTGTAAGCTATAGTTACATGTAGAGAGGAGGAATGCAAAGGTCCAGAGGGCACAAAGAGGTAAATCCCTTCTCTCTATCACCTACACAGGCAGACACACACGAAAATACAACATGTTCTCTGAAAAACAAAAGAAAAAAGAGTTTTAAATCAAACTTTTGACTGAACCAGATCACCAAAACAAGAAAATAATCCAGAAAACAGGCAGTAAACACATCTGTTTGACTTCTTTTTACTCTTTATGTCACAGTGTAAATGTCATGAGGAACAGTTAAAGGAAGATTTAGTTTGGACAAAACGTCAATCTGCTTTACATAAAGAAATAGTCAGGAAATATGATTATTGATTTGCTTCTGAGAGGACAAGACTAAGATCAGTCTCATGTCTGTGTGTTCGATACAGACCTGTAGTCAGGAGTTGGTTCGCCGAACACTGAGGTTCTCAAGTTTTTCTCAGCCGAGGACCTCTCAGATATATCAGTTTATATCATTTAATATTGCCTTTTTTTACACTTCAACATTATGTGAAAGAACGACACAAGAGATGCATTAAAATATTTGCAACATGTCAACACAGAATACCCATAAAATACACTCACACATATCAGAAGAGTGTTTCACTCTCAGGACAAAGATATATTTACTTTTAACTACGTGTTTGCAAATGCATCATGGCTGTCACATGTATCCTGCGTTGGTTTGGAGCGATGGTTGCAGAAATTAACGCCACATAAACACAAACACGTTGTTAAACAGCAAGTGCATCTCTGTAGTTGAGAGTACATCCATAAAATAAAATGTGGATTAAGATTATTTTAAATAATATCTAATTTGAAAAAAAAAATAGAGAATATATATGTAAAATAAAAATAGAAGGGGAAACTAAGTAGGTTAAGTATAATACTAATACTATAATAGGCTTAGCCTGGGACTTCAGTATGATACAGCTGGTTTCCACCATTATTGGGTGATGTGTGAGAGTTATAGTTTGCTAAAGTAGAACATAATCTATTAAATATTTTAAACTTGAAAAATAAATTGAAAAATATGAAGCCTTTTGATTCACATGAGTTTTAGCTTAGTCAATCTGCTTTACATAGAGACACAGTCAGTTAGCAGTTAGCCTAGCATAGCATAGCATAAAAACAGGAAAGAGGTTTTGTTGAAAGGTTAAAGAAAATACACCCAGAAACACATGTAAAAGCTTGAAAACACCAGAAAGTGAGCAGAAATTCATCTGTGAGTCCTTGTGAAACGGAGGGCGCTAGAGGATTAGCGCTGTAGCAACACAAAGCCAGTTGGTGAGCTAACTGCTATCATGCTAGCTTACTGGGAACATGCTAAAGTTAGTCAGTTAGTCATGTTTTTAAAAGCCTAGTCTCTTATTAGAAGTGTCAATAATCCATTCATACCAACTTCTAATATTTTTATTGTTTAATTTTTTAAAATATGTCAAAAGTCTTGGAGCCCAAATAAGCCAACTTCATTGTTTGCTGATAAATAAATATATGTTTAAAAAATCTTAGCAATGCAAACATGTTCTGTTCAGATCTATAATCTTTTAGCTCTCAATAGTTATTTTTATTTTGTCTCCACTCCTCTTATATGGCCTGTAAATGTCATGTGAAATGGGCGTGACCAGCCGGTTTGCTCCGCTGCCAATGCAGAAAAAGCTAAACGCACGTTCTCTGGAATGTAGCCAAAAAACTATTTGTGAACAAAATCAAAACTACAGTGGAAATTACTCTTCGATACTTCATCTGTCAACATGTGCTGTGGTTTTGTCTGTGTCTCTGTCCTCTCGTGAGCTGTTGGTGTTAGAAATTGGCCAAAACCTCTCGTCCAGCCAGCTGGTTGAATGTGCAGAACAACAGACTGGGGGAAAAAAAGTTCAACATTAAATAAATTAAATAAATTATACACATTGTTTTTTGTCAGTTTTGTGCACTGTTCTTGCATGTCCACACACACACACACACACACACACACACACACACACACACACACACACACAAAAACCCTCTCAACCAGATGTTCAGATATTGAGCTACACATCCAAATAATGAACCTGATTTGCACATCGTGCAGAAATACAGATATGCAATGCATGCATCAAAATCTTCCTGTAAAATAAAATATTTTCCATGCATCAATCAATCCTCAGCTTTTAGCAGCACAGAGCTAAGACTCATTTGTCAGCTAGGTAGCAACAGCGTGGTACATGAGGTTGTGACACGCCCACTTTTCAGTGTTACCTCCCACCTGCCAACCCTGTTTCACTGCATCACGTCACACTATGTTTTGCCATCCTGCACTTTAGTCTGACTGTTTGTTTCTCCCACCTGAATCCATATGAATGCAGCATTACTCTAAACTGTATTTCCCAAAATGTTGAATTACATCTTCTCATTCTCAAGTCATCAAATACTGATGCTTTGTCCTCATCCTGCATTGGACAAAAGAGACAGAAAGTCTGCAGTTGAGGCTGAAATTTCTGCAGGACATGAGATCCTGCAGGCTGGGGGTCAATTTCACTATTGATCACAGAACTGGGAAAAAGTCGTCAGGAGTGAGGAATCGGGAATCATAATATCAATAGGTCAGTTTTTTTAAGGCACTTGACTGTGGATTGACGTGAACAGAACGGGATGGAACAGGATTTTATTTAATTCTCTCCTGGGATTGGGACAAGAGTATTTTTATGGGCGTGGGATGGGACAGGAGTGACAGTCGACTCCCGTGTCATGCTTCTAGTCTGCGTGTGGAGGAGGCGAGGTTCTGAAACCAAAACATTATCAGAAATTTTAAGGTACATAACAGTTCATGCAAACACGACTTGCATCATGTGGTTTGTGTCACACTTGCCGTTCGCAGCGTTAATCATGTGTTAGAAATGTTTTCTGACAGCGTCTCATACAGACGCTAAAGGGTAACTTGTGCGTCAGTATGAGACGCTGAGGGGCAGTACTGCTTGTACTTTCATTTATGATCTCTATTCACTGATGCACTGTTTGAGTTTTGAATTTATAGCAACATAAACATTATAACAGCTCCTGGTCCAGCGAGGATCCCTCTGTGTTGGTCTTTAAAGGTGAAATAAAGGTTGTTGATGATGATAATTCCTGGATTATAGCAGGATTAAATCTGGATTATGTCACCTCAGATGTGATTATTTTCGCGATGGAAGCCGGATTAAAATTGTGTTTGATATTTGCAGATTAGGTGTGAACTAATCCTGCTGTGTAATCTGCAGGGCTGGACATCAAACCTCAGTACTTGTTTGGTTGCATCTGATATGTGATCAGAAACGACCGCAGTGTCTGGAAAGATTTGTAATTGAGTTTATTCATTTTTTCAGGTAGATGAGATCAAAAAGTTCCAAACTTAAATCTAATTTTCATCAATTTTAGATGATTTTATTTAAAGAAAGTTCTTGCGCAGCTTTTGTTGTTATTATGAATCAATCTCACAAAGAGCAGTACTTTCACACTTCCTGTTTGTGGTTCCACTGGATCCTCATGAAGATATAAATATTTGAAAAGACCTCACAAACATGTAGTTAAATATTTTTTTCAAGCCACAGTTGGGGACTATTTTCAGCAGCGGATGAATCCACATTTGGTGGCAGGAGGAGGGTGTATGTGGTGGGACCAAGTCATTGTTCTGCAAGTCACAAATAAGTCTCAAGTCTTTTCATTTAAGTCCCAAGTCCTAAATTTTGAGTTTTGTGGCCTGAACAAGTCATAATTTGCTCTTCAGCAAATATAATTACATTTTAAAGATATGTGACATTTTCTCATTAAAATGTCTAAAAATGCTAGATATATTTGGTATATTTTGAGTTTTGTGCTTCAGTTATCTCAAATGTCTCCAACACTGGTCAAACCCAGAGAAATATGTCATTTATTAAAGCTGTGTAAACTGCATTTTTTATTTGGTTGCCTGTTGCTGTAACTTCCAGGAAAACACAGGATATGTCGGACTTGTCAGAGAGCGAGGAAGGAAGTTGCAAACGCAACTAAATGCAACCAGAGTAAAACTTCACCTCGTCTGGAAACAATATTTGTTGGTGCTTGCATTATCCCAAGTGTGTCCAACAATGTTTAAACACAGAGAAATATGTAAGTTATTCAAGGTAACGCTGCATTTCCTGCTCGCTTGTTGCTATTTATTATAACTTCCAAGAAAACACGGGCTACGTCAGACACGTCAGACCTCGTCCACGAACAAGATTTCTGCCTGAGTAACTTCAGATAGATTTTTTAAAAGCAAAGAAAACAACTCCCATGATCCTGCACTGCTTCATAATGTCATCAAACTACGTCTTTGCAGTTGTTTTAATGTGAGAGACCCCTTGTGGCAAAAATTACAAACTGTATGTTTAAAGGTTTTATGAAGTTAAATGAAGTCTCTGCACATTTTGCAACCCTGCAATTCATATTTTAACGACCACCTTACAAGTTTTGATGTCTGCTTTTGTTTTTTCCAGCTGGAGCTCAGTAATGTAACATTTGTTCTTCGTGTTTCTCTGATTGGATCAAACAAAGTGGATCTGGGGAATTAAGTGCCAACTTGCTGAGAATGATAAGTGTTAAAGTTAGTTGATTCAGGAACTGAAGAGAAATTCATTGATTTGCAGAATCACACTTTTTAAAAGACAGACGTTTTCATCTTTGGGCTTTAGGGAAGGTATCAAGTATTTATAAGTCAGAAGACTCAAGTCCATTACAGTTAATTTTGTAGAGTTGAGCCTGAAGTTAAGTCTGACTCACTTCCACACCTCGAGCGTTTTGTCTGCTGACATCGTCTGAAACAGAATCTACTGTTCACACTCATTCTCCACAAATGGAGGAAACCATTTTCCCCATCAGTCCAGTCTTTACATTTTCAGATGATTCGATCTCAGGAGACTCTCGTGCTCCTTCAGGCATCCTGGACACTGAGAAATGATGTGATTGATCAGCATCATGTTGATTGATTAGGGAAGAAAAGTTAGACTTAATAATAAAACTTGTGTTGCCATGGTTATCGCTCATGTGTTGACATTAGCTGACTCCACTTCTAAGCTAACGTTAGCTTGTGCTGCACGCTGTTGGAGCTGTAACGGTACGTGTCCACAAGGGAGTTATTGGACATGAGGGGTTGCGCTGCTTCCCAGCATTGGACACTTGATGGATGTACTGACCACTGTGCAAAAATGGAGTCAAAATATCTGGTCACGTCATTTGGAGTCAGTCACATTTGAGGTGAGAAATAAGTCATGAACTGGCTGAATCTGTCTTTTAGATCAACCACAGTTAATTTAAATGTCTGTTCAGAGATTCCAGTACATACAATCAGATTTCTTTTTGCAACCAGTGGAGTCGCCCCCTACTGGTCATTACAAAGGTTCTGCATTGGCTTCACTTTTCAGACCCGAGAGTTCCCTCCACTATTTAATACCCGGCCTAAGATTCCTCATTTTATTACACTCCTCCAAAATTCTGCCTGTGAGACATTAAATCTGTCCTTTTTGGTTTAATTTCCTGCTTTGTTTAACATGCAGTTCTTTCTGTTCTGAAACCTATTGATTTTTCTGACCCTGTGACTGTCCTCTAACTCTGCTGTCAGTCGGTTCCCCTTGTTTAACCATCCTGTCAACACAGTTTTAACTGTAACAGCTAACCAGGCCACCTATTAAACCTTAGAACAAACCTCGACACAGAGTCACAGTCAGTCCAAATAATCATCAATCAATAATCATTTCTCACAAGGTTGAGATTGTTTTAGTCTCATAAAAGCAGATTTTATTTTGAATATCCCTTTATAGGGTGAATCACTCAGGTCAGTTGTCTGTTATTGCAGATATAATATTTAAATAATAAATTACACCTGTAAGTTGCTGAAATAAAGATTTTAAATTTCTTTGGGCTCACATGAAACAAAACTGTTGTTTAGACAGTGGTGGACGTACAGTGCCTCTGCTCTCTTGTTTACAAGTGCTTGATTATGTAAGTACACACACACACACACACACACACACACACACACACACACACACACGAGTGGTGGCCAGCAGCAGAAGATAACATTGCCTTATACAACACAACCTCTTGGTTAAATGTGTTGAAACATCGAGGACTTTTATCCTTTGAAATGTCAAAAAGGACGATGATTGTGTGACTTTAATTTTGAAAATTGACTGCAGCAACATGATAAAACACTTAAAAACTGAGATTTAATCATGTTCTCCACTGAAAAATCTAATAAACTAAAGTTCAACTATCATGGCGATGCTGTCAAAGGAATATTAATGCTGCTACACCGAGTGTCTCGATGAATAAATAACTTCCTCCATGTTGTTTGTTCTGTTTCATAAAAAGATGATATCGGTGCAGAAACTCACATCTCCTACTGACACATCAGTGAGTCTGTATTTTAATGTTGTGTAGCTTTTCTGCACTAACAAAGACAAATAGTAGGGATGCATCAATATATCAGCTGTAGGTATCAGCTGATATTCATCTTTTTGATAAATAAGATGACATTCATCAACGTCAGTGGTCGATGTTTATCTCTTATGTAAATTCTGCCACTAGAGGTCTTTCTCACCTTAAATCAACAACAAAACACAAAGTTCAGGGATCTGCAACCTGTACGATCAAAAGAGGCATTTTTGGCCAAAAAAGGAGAACAAAATCTGTCTGGAGCTGCAACTATTAAATTCTCTCTTTTTCCTGAGGACTGTTTTTGGGGGATTAGCAAGCACCAAGCTTTACGTGTGTTAACACACATTTTAGATAACAAAATATAAAAAAGAATCACTTTACACTTTAAAAAAGGCAGTGAAATGCAATAGATTTTTGAGTTTTGATCCCATGTTTTGAAATAAATTTGAAAAAAAAAAGTATTTTGAAAGTTGGTCACAGTGAGTTGTGAAGCTGAAAAAAAGGTTATTATTGAAAATATATAAATTCACTCACTTTCACTAAAATCACTTGAATGTTTTAAACACAATTCTTGAGGGTTTCTAAAATCCAAAGACAAAAGTTTATCTAAAGAAGAAAAGTCAAGTATCTCAACAAAAGTTTAGTAGTTGGTAAAACTTTTTCAAAACTTAATAGTTTGAGTTGGTTTCAAAACTCAAACATCTTTTGCATTTAGTTGCCTTGAAATTTAGAGTTTTATCAACTTTTTCATAGACATATAATAATAATAATAATAATAATAATAATAATAATAATAATAATAATAATAATAATAACTTCTATCTGCTTCCATAACACAGGGAACCACCGGACACCCCTGACACAGTCTGATGATGTTGTGAAGTAGCATGGGATCATGGGAGTTGTTGTTTTAATTGTAAAACAACTTTCTTTACTGATGAAACTGTCTGATGTGACCAAGCTGGGAATCATGTTCATAGACGAGGTCTGGAACCGGCAACAAGCGAGCAGCAAACGCACCGTTACCTTCAATAAATTGCACATTTCTCTGTGTTTAAATACTGTTGAAAAAATTTGGAGAACGTGTGGAGTACACAACAGAACAAAAATATAACACGTCTTACGTTTTGAGACATTTTAATGCAGACATGTTACATATTATAATTTTAATGAAAGCCTGAATGGCAGTGAACACAATGAGGATTTCTTTGTTGGTACAAAAGGGAGAATAAATAACAACAAAAACTAAATAAACAACAACAAAAGACAAAGGTTACAAAGGAATTTCATGCATTCCTGAGGTAAAACAAGAAGAGATGAGAATTATATTATTATGAGAATTATTAGTTTAGTAAAAAATCTACCAATATTGTGATAATCTAATACCCCTATTCCCAAACGAGGGTACATGTACAACCAGGGGTACACAAGGTGATGTAGGGGGTACATGAAAAAAACAAATCCAAAGTTTGTGAAAAAAGATTTAAGACTATATATCTCAAACTCAGCCAAACATTACAGGGTTATGTGCGTATTCTCAAACACATCCTTGTGATGAAGTTTCGTGTGGATTTTATATATAAGCTACGAAAACATCATATCAGAGTGGGTCGGTGGGGGAACGTAGGTGGATGTTGAACATCTGGAGGGGTAGAGGACTGTAAGAAGTTTGGGAAACATCTGACAATCACTTGAATCATTTCTCAAGTAAATTGACAAACATGATTATTATTATCTCCTCTGGGTGTAAGCCTGGAGGGGATCATGCGATCACTTATGTGTGTGTGTGTGATCAACAAACCTGCAGCTTGTCCAGAGCTAATCTTGCAAACTACTGGACCGATCAGCCACATCTCTTTTGTGTACGTTCATGACGGTGTGTTCAAGAACCTCCGTGATTCAGAATCCTTGAGAAACCTTTCTGATGGTTCCATGCTGGCAACAGCCACGGCCGCAGGCATCATGGGTTCGGGTCATCTCGTTTTTGTGAAGGCGATATCTCCGAGACACCTCGACAGAGTTTCTTCAAACTTGGTACAAGCGTCCACTTGGATTCACACTGATGGGATTTTGGTGGTCAAAAGTCACATGACCTCACAAAACACATTTTTGGCCATAACTCATGACTTCATACACTAATTGACACAAATTTCTAATACGATACTATCAGTGTTAGAATAATTACTTAATCCTTTTTTGTGAGAAATAAATTACAAAATAAAAGTAAGTATAATTTGTTACTGACAAAAGAATATATGTAATTAATTTACAGTTACTGATCAAAATGTAATTACAAAGGGGCGGCTGAGATCTGAACTCTACTGAGTGACCTCTTCTGTTTTGGTTTCTGCTTCCAAAATTAGAGGATTGGACACTTTTCTTTGTTATATATGATTGAAAAAAGTTATATCTTTTGTTTTAGGACAAGACTGTATCGATCAGCTGATGCTATTGACCAGTATTGGCTTATCACAGCTGTGTCAGTCGATATCAGCGTCGGCATAAATATTATACGATGTGATATGAAAAGTTAACACAGTTCAGAATTTTATTAGTTTGTTTGTTTGTGTTATGTTTATGTACATCTGATACTTTTTCTTAATTCAAGTTATGTGTCTACAATCAAATAAAGGTGCTAACTAGAGCCATAAAGGGTTCTTCAGCTGAGAACCCTTTTTGGTTCCTGGTCAAACCTTTTTATAAACTTGGAACCCTTTCAGAGAGTTCTGTCCCCCTATGAGAGGTTTTACAGAGAGCCTTTCTTTAACAAGAACTCAGCCAGGACGTTCTGCTGAGAACCCTTTAATATTCCAAAGGTTTTATCCAGAACTCACCTACAGAAAACCCTTTTTTATTATGATACAAAGAACTTTTGATGAACTGGTTGTTTGGATGAAGAACCCTTGATGAACCCTTTCTTCAAAAAAAGGTTCTTCAGAAGCAACAGGTCAAGGGTAGAACATCAGCCCTTCAGGAACCCCTTTGGAACCCTTATCTTTAAGAGTCTATCACTAATATCGGTATCAACATCAGCCTCAAAAATCACACATAAAAGTATCGTTCAGGCCTATTTTGTACTGTTGGTCACATGAAACAAGTCACATGAACTCATCACACTGAACTCTGGGAAATTCTAAAGGGCAGTTTCCACTATTTTCTGACATTTTATGGGAAAAACAATCAAGAGAATGATCTGCAGGTTGACCAGGATTGGTAATAATCATTCATTGCAGCTCTAGATTCGAATAAACAGTGAAAACATCTTTCAGTTTCGTCGTTTCTCTCCATCCTTCGCCCCCTCGTGGTCTTGCCCTTCAGTATTTTCTCAGGGACACTCACTGTTTCTTCTCTCCTGTATTTCCACTGCCCGTAGTGATAATGTGGTGTCTGCACTTCTGCCCCGTCCACAGATTAACCACGCTTTTGTCGGGGGGGACAAAGACAGGCCCCTCCCTCCTGCTGAGCCGGGGCTTTCAGCATGGCCCCTTGCCAGGGGAGGCTTTAAAAGGGTGGGGGCGCGTGGCTCCTCTCACTCTCACGGCAGGACAACCCAAGGGCATCAAAGCAAGGTGAGTCCCTGTCACCGTCCCCTTCACCCAGCACAGCACAGCACAGCCAGGCCAGGGTGGGCAGCACAGCCAGGGTACAGCAGCAGCAGCCCCCCATTACCCACACCCACACAAACCCCCAAACACAGGAGCCACCTGGGCTCCAGGGCCCAAAGGCCGTCACAGGCTGCACCCTGTGGGTGAGATAAACAGCAGTGATGGTGGAAACTCTCAGCAGCAGCAGGGAGGAAATGGGCAGAAAATGAGATAAAGAGATAGAAAGGGGGAAAAGTCGAGATGAAACCTTTGGCTTCTCTTCATTTTTGTGCAGGAACCATAAATAGATGCTACAGGCTGATTCTAGTCGTGTTTTTAGTGCTTTTTAACCAAAAAAAACACACAGTGTTGCTTCTGCATTTAACACTTTTGGATTTCAAATTACTATTTTGCACATTTTAACTTTTCTTTTCAGACTTAGCTGCTTAACTTTTCTTTTTCTGCATCAGACTTTAATGCATTATCAGCTAATCCTTCAGACTATGTGCACAAAGTCTTAGCTGTCCTCTTATCAGTGTAATCTCTGTACTGAATGTCCTTTTTCATCTGTCTTTTTTTTCCTTTCAGACAAGATGACTCACCATTGCACCAAGTTCTCCGGCCACTGGAAGGTGAGTCCGTGGAAGGAAACGCAGATTTCCACCTGCGAGTTAAAATATCTCAACTGAAAAGCAATACAATTGCTCTAAAAACTAAATTTTAATATTAGATGATTGCATTTAGCCTTCTTTATCACAACTTTAATGCTTAAAATAACATTTTTTCCCTAATTTGGTGCATCTAACAATCACAACTAACTCAGTTTCATGTCTTTGAACCGAGCTGCTGAGTTGTTTTCTGCCATGTTTAATGTGTGTTTCTGTTTTTCCCTGTCAGATCATTGTCTTCGATGAGGAGTGCTTCCAGGGCCGTCGCCATGAGTTCACCTCTGAGTGCTGCAATGTGATGGAGTTCGGCTTCGAGACTGTGCGCTCCCTCAGGGTGGAGAGTGGAGCGTAAGTAAACACACACACACACACACACACACACACACACACACACACACACACACACACACACACACACACACAGAATGCAAAGTGAAACTGATATGTAAAGCCTTTATAGCAGTTAATAAGCAGAACTGAGCTGTGGTCATTTAGTTTTAATTATATTTCCAACATGTCAACACTGATCTGTCTTTAGTTTAATCATAGATATCAACTGAATTTCCACATGTTGAAAAAGGATTGTAACTGTAGACTGAACGATTGAAGATGTCTAATTCCTTTTTTGACATTTTTATTTTCAGTTCTAACTAGTTATACAAGGAACTGTAGTTCTCTCAAATGTAATAACTGAAATTACTTTTTTATTAGTTACAGTTCCAAGCCAGAATATCCATAATCTAATTTGGATTAGCAGCAATTCTAATTAAAGATATTTATTTAACTGTTAATTCTAAATATCAACAATTAATTTCTTTTGTAACTTAATAACAACTGGTCAACTTTTACCTCTGACTTCTATTCAAACTTATAATTAAATTCTGACATGTTGTAATTCAAAGGTTTCACATCTATAATGTAACTCTGAGTAGTTGTAATTCACTTTATGATATCTACAACTCAGAATTCAATATAGTTAAAAATCCTTTGTTGAATTACTGATATGTCACAGAAGGAAGAGAATTGTTGGACAAACTTACATTTCCAATATTTCAATTGGTAGTAAATCAATTATTTTGTTTCGGTGGAAAGAAATTTTAACAGCATTTGTGTTTATTTAACTTGTTGACTTGATTTGAAACAAGAAAACACGTGAATCATTTTTTTTTTTTCAAATCAAGTTAACAAGTTAGAATAAAACTAAATTACAAAATTACATTGTTCAGCTCATTAAGATGCAAGTGTTGATATCTAAAATGATAGATTAATTAAGTTAACACACTGCAAAAACAAAAAATGTAGAAAAATCTGAGTTTTAAGCCCAACTCAAACAAAAAGCAAAAAGTTTTATCAACTAACAATGTTTTGTTGAGATATTTTACTGCTCTTTTTTAGATATACTCAAATGTTTGACTTTTAGAAACCCAAAATAATTGCATTTCAAAACTTTTTGGATAAACTTATTGAAGTGAAAGTGAATCATGGACAATAATTTGACATTTTTAATTGCAACAATATAATTTTCGAGCACCCAAATAATGACGAGTCAGGTTCACAGCTCACTGTGAACAAATTTTCAAGTCTAGTCAAAACAGATTTCTCGACTTGCAGCGCAGAACTGTTTGATATTAAGTATAAAACTCATTATTTTATGTTCAGTAAAGTTTCAGAAATACAGAAGACTCAATACTTTTAAGTTAGCATAACTTCTAAATTAATTTTAAGTTTTCACAACTTATTACAGTTAATTAATATGAGCATTCAGTTTCACAGTGATGTTCATCGTTGATGTCTAGAGTTGCTTTTATGTTACAGCTATCATACATGGAATTATTAATTGACTATTAGATTGATTCCCAACTATTCTGATAATCAGCTTTGAGTTAAATTGTATGATTGATTAACTCAGAATCTGTTGCTTCTCCACAGCTGGGTGGGTTATGAGCACGCCTCCTACCAGGGACAGCAGTTTGTCCTGGAGAGGGGAGAGTACCCCCAGTGCGATGCTTTCGGAGGCAGCAATGCCTATCACATTGAGAGGCTGACCTCCTTCAGACCTATTGCCTGTGCTGTAAGTTAAACACAGACTTTTCTTTTTCTTTTAGCCTTTCTGTCGTGCAGGTTTGACTAACAGCTCACATGCATTGTTTGTTCTCCCCCCTGCAGAACCACAGAGAGTGTCGTATGACCATCTATGAGCGTGAGAACTTCCTGGGCCGTAAGGGTGAGCTTAGCGACGATTATCCCTCCCTCCAGGCCATGGGCTGGTGCAACAATGAAGTTGGCTCTCTCAGGATCCAGTCTGGAGCGTGAGTTGTCCTCAGCTTCTCGTTTTCCTTCCACATTTTCTTTTATATTTCCTGCTCACCTCTCCCCCTCAGCAGCAGCTCAAAAATAATCCTGTGTTAGAGTTTCACAACAAAAGCCTTTTGCAACGTTTCATCAGAACTTCCTTCTCTGTGATTTCTCAACAGATTTGTGTGCTACCAGTATCCTGGTTATCGTGGATACCAGTATATCATGGAGTGTGATCGTCACTGTGGGGAGTTCAAACACTTCAGGGAGTTTGGCTCCCACTGCCAGACCCCTCAGATCCAGTCCATCCGCCGTATTCAGCAGTAACAACCTACAACACACCTCTTCTCTCCCATGTGACCTTTCACCTCTGACCCCTCCTGCCCCCCAGTGCTGAATAAACTGTCTTTCTTAAACCTTACTGACTTCCACCAATGTTTCTGCTTATTTTACACACAGAGAGAAAGTCACACATTCGACACTTAAACACATCACTCCTGAAGAGCTCACATGATGGTGTAAAGAGGAAAGCTGGCAATAAAGGTTGAATTGGGAAAAAAAGTAATGGAAAATGAGTTTATGATTTATTATGTAATTGCCAATATGATTTTATGTGAAGCAAACTCTGGCAAATATTTCACAATAACAAATTTTACCCATTTTGTTAAACTTAAAGAGCTGAAACGAAACTAATGTGTAACAATTTTGATCATTGATTAACAAGCAAAAATGCCAAACATGTTTAATTTAAAATTACTTTTAACTCAATACGAATAATTAAAATCTAGTTACCACTGGAATAGTTGACCAGTCTTCTGCAAAAAATAGAAATGGACTGTGGCTTTGAATGCAAACAATGCCTGACATTACAATAAATAAAAAAAATAAAGTCTTCACTATCAATACTATATACTACAGCACTAATGTGATTATTCACTTGCAACACAGTGGGTTAATTATCTGGTACCAACTTCTAAAATGTGAAGATTTGCCTCATTTCTTTGGATTATTTTATATTTAATACTTTTCAGTTAAGGAATTTGTTTGGACAAAAAAAGAAGACGAGCCACCATCAAGGCACTGAGCCACACTTTACTTAACAAAATATTAAAACTGTTTTAAAATGTTAATGTATAGGCCATATATATATTTACAATTGACAAATGTAAGAATCACTTGACATCGTAAAAAAAAAACAATAGCCGAGAGGACTCAAAATGTCAAGGAAACATACTGCAAAAGATTTATGAGTTTTGAGCTCAACTCAATCTCTTATGTTATGAGTTAAACTTTAAAAGTTTTACTGACTTATAATCTTTAGTTGAGAAATTTACTTTTCTTCTTTAGATGAACTTGAGTTTTAGAACATGGAAGTTTTGAACTTTACTGTGAACCTGATTTGTCATTATTTTGGGTGCTGAAAATTAAACAGTTTTAAATGAAAATATTTAAATTTTAACCATCATATACTTTCACTTGAACGATTTTAATCTAATAAATACAATTTCTCAATTTTCAAAACTCAAAGCTTTAAGCTTATCTAAAGAAGAAAAGTAAATTATCTCAACAAAAGATCAGAAGTTGATAAAACTTTTCAGAACTCAAAGACTTTGAGTTCAAAACTTAAAAATCTATTTTAGTATGTTTCTTGATTTCTCTCAGTTTTTTCATAGAATGAAAACTGAAATGTTAAAGAAATAATCATTATTCATTTTCATATATATGTATATATATATATATATATATATATATATATTTTTTTTTTTTTTTTGCCAAAGTCACATGTAGTCTGGGGCCAAAGAGCTGCGCTCCAAACTTGCAAACTTGCTTCTTCAGAAGCAAAGGATTCTGGGTAGAACCTCATCCATTCAGGAAGAACCCTTGTTTCCAACATTGTATTTGAAGTAGTCAATGAGTTATGAAGAACAAGTAAAACAAGTAAAAATGGTACAACTGCCCCCGGTCTCCCCTACTTACACATTTTTTTCTTGTAATAGAATATTTCTACATTCAGTATCAGTACTTTTACTGGAGTAAAGGAAGTGAATTCTTTGATCCTCTGCAGTGAGGAGCAGCATTACCGCTGCTGACCAGGAAACGGCACTGCGTTTCCACCGAAACATCACATCAGCTGACTGAAGCTTCTTCATCCTATAGAAACTCTTCACTGTCCTGTGAAAATAAACTGCTGCTGCTTCGTGACCATCTCATTCAGCTTTTAAAAAGACAACTCACTTCATCCTGACACAGAGGGACACTTGAATATGCTAAATGTGCTGCGGCGGGACTGTTAACTTTCACTTATCTCATTTAAATGAAAAACGTGGCGCTCTTTTCTCTGTCGTGGACCCCCGCTGGGAAATTTCCTGTACGCAGACTGGTCGATGTTATTCCCAGTTAGTGTCGTAATTCACCACCGACAAGTCAGAATCACCATCGGCTTTACTGGCCATGTACATGCACACATGCAACATACATACAGACATATAGATTAGAAACAACGACAAAAACAAGGATGTTTAACAAATACAGGTGAAAAATAAACAGGGATGTTATGTACACAAAAATGTGAAAAACAAGGTTTATATGGATTTAAGCATCTAGATAAATATTTGTAAGAAGCAGAAGCTTCCAGCGATACAAATGTAAACAATACAACAAAACAAACACTGCAAAATAAATAAATATTTAATGGATATACACGGAATTGATGGTTATGTACAGTATGCAGTATATTTGTTTTATCCTTGGTATTTTATTTATGACTTTTAATCATCCATTGTTTTTAAGTTTCATTTCTCATTTACTCCTTACACACACAATATTACTGTGTATTCTATTGTTTTATGTGTAAAGTACTTTGTAACGTTGGTTCTGTTTAATGCCATAGAAATATACTTTATTATTATCGTTATTAATATTGGGGGAGACTGGGCACTGTTGCAACACTTTTTGCATTCCTCTCCGTTTCTTAGACCTGATTGGAACTAGACCAAACTAATCTTCATATATTAATTTCAGATCTGTCTGCTAAATATACATACCATAAAATATATCTAGTTGACTTGAGGAAGACAGAGGTGGCAACTGACCCAAACCCTGAGGACAGTTGCAACATGTTAGAATAGATGAATTTCACAAATTCACTTTTCCTTTTTGTCTCAATGAGCATAGCCTTAGCCTTGTGAAAATAGGTGTTGTTGTAGAATGATATTATAATATATGACATTATTTATTTAGTAGTTATGTATTGATCAAATAGCGGTTACTAAGTTGTGTTAATAAACTTGAGTCAATGTGTGTGTGTTACAGATTTTATTCAGCTTGTTGCAAATGTCCCAACATCATAGACACAATGACCTCAACACATGCTAACCATGTTGCTTTGAAGTTGACAAAACTATGATTCAAAGTAACTAAGTTTGTATTAATTCACAGAAAAGGTCAGGACAGCGTGACAAAAATACAGCTCAAGAAAAAAAAAAAAAGTTTTATTCTTCCAAAACAACTGTTTTCAATAAATGCAGCAGCAGATGTTGAATGTGTTGTCTGTCCTCCTGCTGGGGAGAACGTCTGATGATGTGCTCCATTTGAACTGAAACTCCAGCTGGTTTCCCAGTTTGAAATGTCAACTGAAATACTCTCTGACTTGGAAAGTCTGAGGACTACAGTTGTAAAAATGGGGATTATTTAGCAGAATAACAATTTTAAAATACGTTTTTATATAAAAAATATATTTTAAAATATATTTTATTTAAAGTATTATCTAATTTAAAGAAACATTTACAGATCAGACCAACCACTAATGTTTGCTACACTGAACAAGCGTTAACATTAGCTACACAGACCAACAGCAAACATTAGCTACAGAGACTGACCATTAATATTAGCTGCATTCAACTGGAACTCAGACGGAACACAGAAGTTATGAACAGAACATCATGAGCTTGGAGCTAACAGAAAACTTCCAGTTCTTGTTATGAATAGGACCTGAGGGGAGTGTTCAAATGTGCTAATCTCATAAATATGGTAAACATGACCCCTGTGGATGCACCGATAATAGACTAACTGCTAATGTTAGCTACACAGAACAACTGCTAAGGTTAGCTCCAAAGACCAACCGCTAATGTTGGCTGCACAGACCAACCACTAATCTCAGCTACACATACCAGCTGCTAATGCTAGCTATGCAGAACAACCACTAATCTCAGCGAGACAGGCCAACCACTAATGTTGGGTACACCGATGAATAGCTAACATTAGCTACACAGTCCAACTGCTAACATTAAGTACACAGATGAACGGCTAATGTTAGCTACACAGACCAAACGCTAACGTTAGATACACAGAAATCCAGTTACACCAAGCTAACCCGTCAATCCTGTAGACTTAAAAAAGTACATTCAAATAATTAAAATAAAACATTTAAATAATTGAAATAAAACATTTAAATAGGTACCTTTATCTAAACAAACTTTTGTACATAATAAAATATGAAATAGCTGGACAAACAATTAATTTGGCCAAACAATTTCACAGTTTGGAACTGAAGCAATCCAAAAGAAACGGAAACTAATCAAGTTACAATATTGTGATTTTGTAACAGGTAATTAGTAATCATATCATTGGAATACATTTTTAGAGTAACCTTTCCAACCCTGCAAATATATTCTGTGAAAATCAAATCAATAATGGAAATAAATGGATTCTTTGGTGTCATTATATGGTTAGTGATAATATATGACTGATTTAACTGTTTATCAGAAGATATATGAAACTCCACTGGCATTTATTTCTAGTTCAAACAATTAAAATATTGTCTTTAACTAAATTACAAAGCTGTGGTCCAGCTCCAGGCTACAGCAGTGACCCGCTCCGGGTTTTACGTGCCTCTCCCCGCCGCAGTGGGAGGAAGTTGAACCACAAAGCCAGTAGTGCAACTGTGCTCTGAAAAAAATACAGAAAAATACACCGAAGGGGGACTTCTGCTAAAACATGTGCCATATTGGAGCTGGGAACCGAGCAGCTTAACGGAAAGGAGCGGACTGCAACGGTTGGCACACGCGCGCACGGACCGTTGGTTCAGTGTAGCCACTTAGCTCCTGACTTAACTAACTAGCCGACTAAGGGCTCCCCCAGCACGGATCAGCCTGGCTCGGGGCAGGCGGACTGCGACGACCCGCTCGGATATCGACCTCCCTGGTGTGGTCGATTTACGAGAGAAGCCCACCAGCTCTGTGTCCTGTTTGGTGTTTTAACATCACCCGGGGTGGCCGCTGTTGTTTCCAGCCTTACCAGCCGACCACATTTAACGGCTCGGAGAGGGAAAAGTTACCGTTTAACAAGCAAACTACCGCCGGTGGCCAGCCTCTCTCCGCTTCCCTCCCCCTCCTCCATCCATCCACCATCAGCGTCACCATCAGCCCGCAGTCAGTCGCTCTGTGCTGGGTCTCCAGGCGAGGAGGGCCCCCCCCCCCAACGCTCGGGGTGTCTCAACAAGCAGCTATGGATTATATTGAGCGTGTTTGTCTTAATTTTTGACGCCATTTGGACTCTCGAGGACCTGTTTTTTTTGCGGACACACGCTGCAGGACTTCCCCAATACGAGCACTCGCAGCCGTTAGCTTATTACTGTTACTGTCAGTCTGCCAGCTAGCTTAGTGGCTCTGTTTGCTGCTGGCAACGAGGGCATTTTCATCTATTTACCGAGCTGGAATAACTCAAACTAGATGTATAGTTTGGTTAAACACTCTACACCGTCCACGATAGTTAGCCTACTGGCTAGCAGCTTTCATTTTGCTAGCTAGCGTGGTGGCTAACTAGCAGACGAACCCAAATATCGATATTGGCAGCAGCAGAAGCAGCAGCGGGCTAAAACAAGTTAGCTTTGCGGGATTTGGCTGCTGATTAGTTGATCACAGCCTCTTGTTTGCGTGGATTTGATTTGAGGTGTTTAAGGACATCTTTTTTTCGGGGGCGACATTTTTCTTTTTCTTTTTGGTGATTGATCAGCCCTTCAGGAAGCCAGCCAGCAACGACGGCAACATAAACAACAGCAGCAGCAGCAGCGGTGTGAGCAATTTTTGAAAAAATATGGATTGCAAATCATGCATCCAGGTTCAACTTTAACCTGCTACTCTTCTGTGGTTTTATATGTGCCAAAGCGTGCATGAGAGATTTGCATTTTTGTGCACCAGCTGAGATATTAAAGGAGAAGAAGCAGCACCCTGATGAGACCAATTTCAACTAAATCTGCAAGGATTAGTTGAATTAATCGGCAACTGTTTTGATAATCGATTTGAGTCATTTTTAAAGAAAAAAAAAGCCCCAACTTTCTCCTAAATGTGCATATTTTCTGGTTTCTTTGCTCCTGTATTGCAGTAAACAGAATATTTTTGGGTTGTGGACCAAACAAAGCGTTTGAAGACATAAGCTTGGGCTTTGGTCGACATTTTTCTGACCAAATCAAATCGATTAATGGGGGAAATTAGAACAGGCAATGCAAGTAATCATTAGTTGCATCCCTAATTTCAACCTGTTGTCCGATTTTCCTTTTTTCTGCCTCGCTAATGATTCCTTGAGACACGTGTCCCTGTTTTATTATCCCTGCTAAAAGCTGCTTTTTTCTGCTGTCAAAGCACAGAAAGGAGCCTCTGGAGCCACTCCACTAAAATTAGACCATTTTTTTCGCAGCACAGTGTTTACATTTTAAGGAAAAACCCCTGAGACACATGCCGCACTGGAGACAAACCAGTCGTTTGGACACATTTCCATCAAGAGGACCAGGAAAGTCCCCAGAGGACCTGTAGGATTTTGACAGCTGCTGTCTCCAGATCCTGCATCTGGTGGTGCATCTACCTATCTTGTGTGAGACATATCACATTACTACAAAAGCGAGGAAATAACTGGCCTCAAAAGCAGATCTCATCGGCATTATTTTCGTCCCCAAACACGCCCGTTGAGAAACCTGCATTTCTGCACTAAATGGGATTACAAGAACGGTGATCGAGCGGGCCTGGTGACTGTATTTCTCAAGCAACCTGTCACCCAATGTCTTCCCTCTTGAATTTCCCTTTTTCTGTCACAATGATGGTAGTTTGAGGCGAAGTGAGGAGCAGACTACAGCCGGAGACAACGACAACCATTCCCAGTCGATGGTCAGCCCTGCCGCCCGCTCAGCCGGCCCTGTCACGCACCTTGGCGCTTGATGTTGGTCATATCTGGTGGAGGACATTGCTTTTTTAATTCCCTCAAACAGAACCCATCCCCAGCCCGGTAATTTTATTGATTTGGTCGTCCCAGGGTCGAAAGATGGCGGACCTCGAAGCAGTGCTCGCCGATGTCAGTTACTTGATGGCGATGGAGAAGAGCAAATCTACTCCAGCGGCCCGGGCGAGTAAGAAAATCATCCTGCCCGAGCCCAGGTAACCACATTTACAAAGAGCTTTAATGTTGTGTGCTGTGCACCCCCCCTCCCCATCCCCTCCCTAGAGCCTGTCTGTGTTTGTTTGCCTGTCAAATGGATGAATCTTTTGTGCATGCTATGCAGCCATATAGGGAGATGGAGGCGTGCTTCCTCTCAAACCTGTGACTTACTGTAGATGCTAAGTGAAATATGACTGTGGAGCCTTTCAGTTTGCAAACAGCCAGCACCTCCAGTGGCTTCATGATATCACCAAAAACAAGCATGCAATGACTCAATTTGCATACTGTTTTACAAATATAACTCAGCAAGAATTTAACCTAGTGAGTCTGCAAATCTTATGTAGCTTAATGAAGGCTACAGTAGCAGGTTGTGATGCAGCTACAAGCAGAATATTTCTCCTGATAGCAAACAATACCATGTCTCTGTGGTGTCCTTTGTTCTGACAAATGTTACACATTTGCTCCCACTGTGGCTGTACACATAAAATAATATATTATATATCAATATAATGTGGATATTCTGCTATGGCAGAAGTCTTGTCTTTCTCTGGTTTTAAAGCCTTAACATCTCGTGCTTGTGGACAAAACAAGACATTTGAGGACAGTATTTTGGGCTTTGAGAAACACTGATTGAAACAGTGACAATTTTTTTACCCTCTTCTGACATGTCTTTGTCATTGTCTTAGATTTTTGATGTCATTGTGTTATGACACAAGTCTTGAATGTTCCTGGATTTAAAGGCTAAATATGTTACGGTTGTGGACAAAACAAGACATGTAAAGACATAGATTGTAATGGCGACATTTGTCATGATTCTCTGACAAGTTAAAGACCAAACAACTAGTTCATTTGTGAAGAAAATGCTCGACAGATTAATCGACGCCAAAAATAACAATTATTTGCAGCCCTAGATATAATATATCAATATTGTGATATAAGATTAGTTGTCTTAGATTTGGGATATTGTGATGTGTGGAAAGTCTTTTGTTTTCTTGATTTGAAAGGCTTCGTCACAGCAAAGTGATGTAATTTTCTGAACTAGAGCTGCAATGATCAATTCAATAATTGATCATTTGTCATGATGTCAAGGCACAAGTCTTGTCTTTTCCTGGTTTTAAAGGCTGAGCGTGTCTTTGTTGTGGACATAATTTTGGGCTTTGGGAAACAGATTGTAATGGTGACATTTTCACCACTTTCTGACACTTACAGATCAGACACGTGATCGATTAACTGAGAAAATAATCAACGGATTAATTGACAATGAAAGAAATCATTAGTTTCAGCCATATATTATATTAATATTATATCAATATCACGATGAGAGACTAGATAGGTCGTATGTTTTCCTGGTTTTAAAGACTTCATTACAGTTGAAGTGATGCAATTTTCTGAACTAGAGCTGCAATGATTAATTAAAAAAATCATTCAGTTGTCAACTGTTATTAATCAGCCACTATTTTTGTAATCAGTTTGTCAGTTTGAGTAATATTTTTTGCTCGACTGGGCAAGTTTTAAAAAGACTGTTCTGATTACAAAATCAGCACAAATGAACCACTGCCACGAGTCTTTGAATGTATCATGGTTTTCAGAAAACATAATGTTGTTACACTAAAATGTAATCAGTATTTTCTTACATGTCTAATATCCACATTACTGATTATTGATCAACAAATCTCATTCTGTAAATCCCTCTGAAAGCACAGATGTCCATAGGGCTGGTTATCAAACTTCCATACTTTACGGCATCGACTGAATTGCGAGAATGAAAAATTACTTCTCATTTATTATCAAACTTTCAGTACCTATGAGGTGAATCTCATCAGCGTCCGTTAGCTATTAATCTCGCAGCATGTTTGTATGAAGATCTAATAATACAGGGGATTGGCCTTCTAATGCAGGAAAATACTACATTAATCTCAGAGACAGGGATCATTGTTTTGTTTGTGACCACCAAGTTCTTCTTTTAAAGTGACTAACTGTACCGTAATGTAACTTTCTTTTTATTAAAATAAATTTGGTATAGAAAAAAGTATCATTCAGGAACTGGTATTAAAGCCAAGGTGGTGGAACCAGTATTGAAAATTTCTGAATGATATCGCCCAGCCCAAACTATCTTGTATACTGTTGGGTAGTTGAATCTGCAGCAATGCATCATATTCTATAAGATCATCACATCCACTATTTCAGAGTGTGAGGTAGAGAAAATGTGTATATTATGATATCGTTGTATATCATGTAATAGCTTAGAAATATTGAGGTACTATTGAGCAGCCATATTGCCCAGACCTACCTCCCAGACTTGCTTGACTGACAGTCTGAGCATAAATATGTTTTATGTAGGATGTGCCACACATTTAGGCTGCTTAGTTTTCTCTGTGGTTGTCGTGTGCCCTTTTCTGAGCCCTTTGATGAAGTTGCAGCTCTTGATATGAAACCCCTGCTCATCCACGCAGTTTGCAAGAAGCCTACATGAGTGGGCCATCAGACCAGACTACAGCTGCTAAAATCTGATTTAAATAATACATCCCCCCCACCACCCAACATCTCTGCACATAATTGCACATCCTTTTGTCCTCGCCGCTACATGGCTTGTCAGAGGGCCTGAACGTGCCTCTTCAGATCGGGTTTTAGGCATGTGGCGTGCGACTTGATTGAAGAGGATGTGGTTAAAATTTGGCTATCGAGATAGTTACTTTTCACAGGTTTGTAAATTCAACAGCGCCTTTTTGGCTCTGTCAAATGATAACCATTGTGTGTGTGAACAGCAGCTTTGTATAGAACAGATCTTAGCCGGCAGTTGGCACCGCTGTCGGATTTAATTTGTGCTCATCATGTTTACGGCTACACACCTTCTGTACTTCACATTTATTAATCACAAACTGAAAACTATTACTGACACACCCACACATGTGTAAAACTAGAGACTTTGCATGGTGTTTTCAGACTGATGTGAGTGATTTTTTTGGAGGAGGTCAGCTATTCATTCACTCACTGACTCGTCTTGGCAGATCAGCAGAAAGCAATGATCTGTACAGTGAGTTACACACAGCCATGGACATGAAACCTGTTGACTTTTTTCCCCAACTGAAATTATTTCATTAAAGGATGTTCTGTAATCACTAATTAAATGAGCTGGTTGAGATCAATCGCTATTCATATATTATAGAGTTTAGAATGATGTAAAATCATTCATTACCTCCAGTATCTCATTTATCTGTTCGTCTATCATAGAAAGGAGAAATTCCTCTGCAGGTCTATAAAATAATTTCATGTCCAGAGCACAGTAGACAAAAAGGATCTTAAAGGGTCATTTCATCCCAAAATAAAAATACATATTTCATTCTGGCCTACACTTCTTTTTATCCATCTCTACTGTTTGGTTGTGAGTTGGCCTAGTTTTGTAGATATCAGCCATAGAGATATCTCCCTTCTCTCAGCATAATGGAACAAAATGGCACTAGTCCTGTTGTGCTCAAAGTGCCAAAAAAAAAAAAAGAAAAAGAAAAGAAAAGAAATACATTTGAAAAACTCAACAGCAGTGTCTTGTTCCAGAAATCATGATCCAGTTACTCAAGATACTCCACAGAACTTGTTGTGAGCAGTTTCATCTAGGAACTGCTTTCTTTCTGCAGTAGAATCTACCAGAACTACTTTCTTTCTATTAGAAAGAAACGGGAAACTGCTTACAACACGGTCTGTGGGTTTATTTTGAGTAACTGAGTCATGATTTATGGAAGGAGACACTGTTTTTGAATTTTTCAAATGTATATTTTGGTGCTTTGAGCACCACAAGCCGAGTGCAGGTTAGTCCCATTAAATTGGAGAGAAGGCAGACATCTCTACGGCCGATGTCTCCAAAACTCTGCAAGTCACACCGAAACTATCTGTATGGATAATCAGCATTACACACCAGGTCGGAAAGTAATTCTCTATTAGCTGACATGGGTTAACATCAAGTTATTCACTATATAATGCAACCAATTTATAACAGAAACATATTTAGACAACTATTTCTTAGTGTTGTCCTCATCTAGTAGATAATTTAACAACCACCGCAGGTTATATCAAATATTTTAGCCCATTTGTTGGAAGCTACACTAGCTATACGCCACTGTTAACCATTTGTGAGTCTATAAACGTGGGTTTCCTTCCTTCAGCCAGTTGTTGGTTTCAGTTTGCGTCAGTATGGTATTAAAATTAACTTTCAGAAACCTGAGGCTTGCTTGAGCCCGCCAATTCTTCACAGTGAACGTTCTGTCAGACTGAATTTTTGTCCAGTCAAAATCTTGTGCACGCTGCATGATAACCCAATTGTGGCGTTGGCATTACATGCCCTCATTAAGCCCACTAGTGACAAGCCGAGTTTCAAAGCATGGCTGCAGTGGTCGGTTGGTTCAACCAGATTTCCTCCAAAAAGAGAACGTCGTGGCCTTTTAGAGTCGTCAATGAATACTTCACTAAAAATCTGTTTTCACAACACATGCAGGCTTGGAATTTTGCTATAAAACACTGGTAGCCTGCTTCTTTGTAACTGCACTTTCTTGCATCAGTTGCAAGTGACAGATGTAAGTTGGACTGGGAACCAGTAGAGTAGGTGCAGCTGTTCACCCTGAAGGTTTCGTCATACTTTCTTAGTACCTTCGTCATGTTAGTCATATTAAGAGTTTTTCATTAAATATATAGCCATGTTTTTGGATGTTTTGTTGGCAAAACCATACAATTTTTTTTTCTAGATCTGGTTACGAAAAGGTTTGAACGCAGATTTTGACTGGAGAAGATTCAGTACTACTTGGTGCTGGGTTATTTCAATCGATATCGCAGAGGTATTGCATGCTGATACCCAACCCTGTCTAATAGATAATTTAACAACCACACAAGGATTTTTTTTCCATTTTTTTCAAACTACATCAGTTTTACATCACTGTTAACCATTTGTTAGTCTATAAATGTTGGTTTCCTTCTCCCAGCCAGTCGTTGGTTTCAGTTTGTGTCAGTATGGTACTAAAATGAAGTCGCAGAAACTTGAAGCTTGCTGAAACTGCCGATTCTTTATGGTAAAGATTCTATCATATGCAGTTTTTGTCAAGTCAAAATTCAGTCACAGTTCAAAGTGTGGCTGTTCGATTCCAGTAAATTCGCTCCAATAGAGGACTAACATGGCAGCCACTTGGCTTTTTAGATGAATACTTGTAGCTTGCTCCTTTACAACTGCACACTTGCGTGTGTTTGCATGTGTTGCAAGTAGGGCTGGGTATCTGTACTCAATACCTGTAGTCCGATGGCATCAGTATCACTTTAAGGGTACTGGTATTGGTACAGGTATTGTAATTTTTTAAACGATACCAAACCCTAGTTGGATATAAGGTAAATGCTAAAATGCTGATAACAAACCAAAGCTATATATTGAGCAGGGTAACAGTCCCTAATAAGCCGACCAAATTGTCTTTTCAGACATTTTAAATATATATTGCTCCAATTTAAGTGAAAACATTTTGCTTAACATAAAAGCATACTCTCTCATTTAAATTGTCAATAGTTCATTTATACCAATTTCTAATGTTTTTGTTGTTTGATTTGCCAAAATATGTCAGAAGTCTGACATGGGCTTCATCATGTGCATCGATGAAGCATGTTGTCTGTTTGTGAGCATGATAAAATATTTTGATCTTAAAAGAAACAGTATTTCTAGGTTATAAGTAATACTTTAACAAATGTCTAATTAAAAGCTCTATTCTAATTTTGATAACAAATGAGTACTTAGCAAAAACAGGAGAAGAAGTGTGCAAAAACATGTTCTCTTCTGAGGGTACCAAAATCACCAAAGCCTTTTTGCAACTTCTTCTGTTATCAGCAGGTGCACAGCACACATTTGCTTTTGATTGTCTCACAATAAAAAGTGACTTTTACTTAAGAGGCTGCTTTATTCAAGGAAATATCACACAGTAAAATATGCAGATGTAGTTTTTAAGGTTTTTAAGATTCTGAAGCTGCAAAGGGGCTTGGATGGTACGTGAGCTTAATTGGGACATTCACCTTAATATTTTTGCATATTATTTGGGCCAATATGTAGTATGCTGCTAAAGCAGGTTTTGAACATTTTCTGAAGGTTCTGGATGAATGTTTAAACTTTGAGATGCTTTCACAGCCTTCATTGTGAAAGTCATCACATTTTACCTTTGAGGGGTCATATTTAAAGGGTAGGTTGTTTTTCTGAGGTTTTTATGTCCTTCGTGTTTATCCCCTATGTGTTCAAATCTGAGCAATCAGATGTTGTTCAATGTATGCATGCTTTAGCATCAAAATACTATTACCCATGTCTTTCTAAATGCATTTTCCCACATGCCTTTTGAGGTTTCTGCATGATGACCCTGCTGCATAGAAACCAGGCCACAGGACATTACAGTGGACAGATTAGGTTTGTTTTTGGGTCTGAAAACTGGGGCTAGACTGGATGATTTCTGTTTTGGACTCCATTATAGTGTTATTGAGATACATCCCCAGATCTCATCATTGAAGTTGTTGAACATAAAGTTGTCATATTGGATGATGGAATGATGGTGGTTGTTAGAAAAGGTTATTTTTTTCCTTTAAGAAGAAAAGGTTTGTTGGATTAATTTAGACAAGTCTAGAGTGGTTGTTGCAGTGAGACAGACAGGTTGATGTGTTGGTGGACAGGGACATGTAAGCAGGGTGAAATGGGACAGATATGAATGTACTTGGCTGCTCTCTTGGTTGTATTTGGAATACGGTAATTGAGCTGATGTGAGGAGCAACCTATGTTTTTTTGGCAGTGAGCTTCGAACCTCACCCTTAGAATTGTTAGCCTTTAGCAAACAACCAAAAAACAACCAAAAAAACATCCAACTTAGTCCAGGATTTACATGTAGAATGTGTGATGGATTGTAAATCAAATAACTTAAGTTTTTGTAGTCTGTGTGCTTCTTTTCTTGTCCTGGCACAGAGATTTAAAGCAGTTCTCTTCATCGATTGTCTGCTGTGTTGCCAAATAGAGAAGAGAGAAAACACTCTTCCTTGATAAAAGCTTTAAACAGTTGATACAAGCTGTTTTCAAGGCATTTGTTATTTTAATCAGATGTTTAATAAGCAGAAATAACTTATTTAAATCGGCAATAACACCATATGCTCCCGCCATGCTGGTCAGTATTTAACACATGGCCAAACAAAATTATGATTTTGTGCATCTTACAGGCTTTTCTGCAGGACAGATTAGCTCAAACTATTCGTTCAGAGCACCTAAACCAAAGCTTTGAGCCATTTTGCATCAGCCAAAGGGTTTTAAGCCACAAATGTCTTTAGTACATCATTTAGAGGAGTGAATCAGGACCATTATTATAGTTTTAATGGGAGAATGCATGCATATTGTCTACATGTTTGTCAAGCACAGTAACAGATTTGCAAGCAGTATGAATCAACATTATTAGAGTGGGTTTGCTAACAAAGCTCCTCTATGCCAACTTCTTTAATGTCGAAATGATCGCTCATAAAAACATGGAACATGTCAGCCACAGTGTGGTTCATTGATGTATCTATAATTATTTTTGGACAACAATGGAGCTCTGTGGCACTGATGAGGAAGACACACCAGGCTTTGAATACACACTAGTGATAGGCTATACGTTTTGAGTTTGGGAAAGCTGGTGAACATGTTAGTATGGAGCCCTGTACTATAACTCTGATTCATCCTGCTGCAAATGTTTATCTAAATGTCCTCGGTCATGAATGTTTCTCCATCCTAAATGACAGCAAATCTAATCTAAAACCATTATGGGCCTGTGTTAAACAAGCAATATATATCAATTAGACGTCCAAAAATGAGTCTTGCAGTCCCAACAGCGAGTTGGAGCCACATACTGTATATTAAATAGGTTGAAGTCCTATTTAATAAATGATCTATGGTTGAAGTGAGTTGTTTCCTTCCGCCCCCTTAACTCCTCAGACACATAGAAGCTCTGGCAGGCAGCAGGAACACTGCAGGAGTGCAAGACTTGTGCAACATTGTAAACTGACAATAACAACCAGCAAAAAGTCCTACACTGTAAGTTGACCAGCTGTTTATAACTGTCAGTTGTCTGTTGATCTAAAGTTCAGCCTGTTATCCTGAAAACAAACGCCCACTGCTCTGAAAATACACACTGGAGTTTGAGTTCAGTGACTGCCAGTCTAGCTGCCTGCCAAACTCCATCAACATTTTGCTCAATTTAACCATTATAACCTTCTGCTCCTCTGAAACATTATTAATTATTTGTTATGCCTCATAAACACCCTTGAACGCATTCAGTGAACATTCAGCATTAATTTGAACTCTAATTAACATGAAACAAGCAAACAAAAACACTTATTCTAGCCTGGAATAGAAATCTGAAAGGGAGACACTGGGCTGTAGTGTTGTCAAGGAAACAAATATTTCAATTTAATTTTGGATGGCATATCTGCTCATTTTATAATAAATTATAGTGAATATATTACAGATTTCCCCTTTAAATATAAGTGATGTGATAATGAAATTTAATAACATCTCTTTTGACATGCTGTACCCCACCCTCCCGTAAACGCCTTCTGAATCTACAGCATAATCCAATTTATTTTAATAATAAGAATATCATCTTAAACAACATGTTGCCCCCTTAGATAACCAGGTGTATCAGATCATAATGTGCATGACATAACAGACCTTGGATATCTGGAGTATATGAAGTCATGGGCCACCCTGCTGTCTCAGTATCAGCACCACTAATACACCCACAGTACTTGTTTGTAGAATCAGTTTATTAGGAATAAATAAGAAAAATGTTGAATGTCAGCAGCCTTATCCTTTAAACCAAGAAGCACTTAAACTAAGCGTTCCATCAACATAATGATTTTTACAACTGCAGAGGCTTGGTGCTGGGCCCAAACATACAAATCAAAGACCCTTACCTGATTGGATTACTACAGTAGTAACCACTACATGAACTCTTTTTATTAAATCTATAAATCTGCGTTAAATTCTGTTGTTGAACGCTTTAGGAACAAATTAAATCGAAACCCAGGTGATACATTATTGATCAGTATGGAGCAGTTGTACAGTATGTTGGTGTGTGTGGTGCAGTCTCCTTCACATACAATGTAAAGTAGTTAGTACTAAGTTTAGGCCGTGTGTTTGTTGCCTTTGAGAATCTAATCAGGATCGTTTAGTTTGACAGTGAAGCTGACTGTAACCACGCTAATCGAGTTCACCGCTCCTCATTAGATGTTCAGTCAAGAATCCAGGTTGCGAAAGCATTGACGCTCAAAGTTAATCCAAGCATTGGCAAACATGTGCCACTTACAGTGGGTGATGATGCCTCACCAGAGACAAGCCCGGGCCATTTGACTGATTAGCACATTATCAAACCCTAAGTAGGAGGTAATTGGTGGGATCATCTGTCGTAGTGTTCACATGGAGTTAATACACAGCTCATATAGGTTTAAATTACATCAGGCAGAGGTGTTTATGTCTCACTCACTCTTGAGAATTGGGATAAAAAAGTTAGGTTGATAAAATAAATTGTAAATTTTCCATCTGACAGAGTTGACCTTGTAGTGAACAACTATTTTATTTTTTTAAAATTGCTTAGAGTTCTCTTGACGCTAATCAAAAAACACATTTTTAAACCATAATTCTTATTTAGCTTTGATTTAGAAGGGCTACAAAGTTGACATGTTATGGTTGAGACACATCTGATAGCGATGTTTTTTTAATTAATTTGTCAAAAATTAGAAAGTTTACCAGTGCTTGAGCAGTATTCCCATGTTTCTGAACCAGGAAGTGAGCCTTAGATAATTGGGGTATAGCAAACCCTTTTTTATGCTTGATTAAATCATGTTTTTGTAAAACAGAGACAGAAATCTGGGACACAGCTAAAGGGACAACATTTTCATAAAAATATATTTAAAAGCAAAAATGATTATAATAGCACTTTTTTTTTATACAGATGTTATCAGTAGATATTGTTAGTTTTAGATTCTGAAGGCTTTTAACACATTTTTAATTGTTAAATGTTGTGAATTTGTGTCTGGGACAAGGCTGTCTTCTGGCATGGAGCAAGTTTAGAAATTAAAAAAATTAAAGCAAATGAAAACATTTTATGTATTTCATATGAGTTTTACATATGGGTATATGATGTCATAAAGCATGGAACCAATCCCATAAATCCCATAAGGGGTTGGCACTGTACATATCATTAGCGGTGATGCTCAGCCCACAGGAAAGGTCAGAGGTAGCTAGTTACTGTGATCAGCTAGCAAAACGGGAGAAACCAGGTGCAACTTCTTAGCGGAAGGGTGGAGGTGTGGGGTGTGTGGAGAGGGCGGGGACTATTTGCATATTCATCAACCTTGAATAATTGAAATGAAGGCAAGGTGTAGAGCTATACATCAACCATTTTAACAAGATATTTGAACTTATTTTGCAAAAAAGTATCAGACAATTAATGACTTCATGCAGAGTGTTTTATGTTTGAAACATGACTAGTGGTGGATTTTAAAATGACAAAGCAGTTCACTAGAGGCTTTACCAGTAAATTCTCGGGAGGAGTTCATTTGTGCATAAATGAACATTTCTGACCATTATTACTGCCATGTGAAATATCTACTGAATGAGAAAAGCATTTCGGCTGCGTTATCGGACCATCTCATCTCATCTGGAAAATAATATAGGACATTTTAACCTACTTCATAAATGAAGTAAAATATGTGCATTTATGTGGAATTAAAAGTTTATTGTTTTTTCCTCTCATTAGTAAAACAACATACATTTGCTGAATTTCTTCCTTAGTTTTTGATTTATTTGGCAGCCCAAATAAAATCTGACCTACCTGTGGGTGATGACCCAATCTCTGGGAATCACTGATCTGTATCAGTAAACCCAACCAAGCAGAGCGCTTTGCTTTTGTGAATGTGGTTTATTAAGTGATTTTATGTTAGACATGAGCTTTATTATTTATTGCCAACTATAATACAGGAGCTGCAGAGATAAAAGCCTCAGCTAATGGACTTGTAAAAGCACTATTACACTGCTGCTGAGTAAATCAGTCAGCAAAGCAAGACTCACAGTAATATGAAAATTTACTTAAAACATGTCAGTTAGGTCATTATTATCACAATAAAGTGTCCAGTGTAACTGGATGAAATGGTTGCATTATGTGTTCTCCATGCAGCCTTATCACACATATCGTTATCGTGCCGGAGTGCTTCACACGGCTTCAGAGGAATGACTTTAATTTGGAACGGATTGTAAGAGATCTGAGAATAATGTGGCCAACACAAGAGGAGCAGAGCGAGAGGGAGAAGGGAGTGTATGGATGATATCTGTGAAACTAGCTTCTGAAAATAGCAGAAGTTGATGAAGACGGTTGAGATTGTGTGCAAACTGACAAACTTTTTTATGTATGCACTGTTTCAGCAGTAGCTGTTGTGCATGTGTGAAGCTTTCAGCTGCATGCTCGTAGGGAGGGGGGTTGCAGTTAAATGTGGCACTTTGGAGATAGCGTGGTGCTGCCACATTCTCGGCGGGCCAAGGCTGTGTCCTCTGGCAGTGAGGTGAGATTTTGACAGCAACACTGGAGGCAGTTGAGATGAGAGGCGGGGGGTGATCGGATGACCTGCTGCTGTAGAGAAATCCATAGAAGAGACGAGACGTGACGAAGTTATCCAAGAGGTGGAGATACAAGTGAAAAAAAAGAGACAGAGTAGTTTCAGTCTAGATAAGATCAGATAAGATAGAACTCCCAAAGGAAAGGAGTTTTCTCAAGAATTACAGTGACATGGGATAAAAACTGTGGACAGGGTTTGAGCCAGAGTGCTGCGTTGTCACACTGACCACCTTAAGACATTAAATATCCTGTCAGTCCAACCTCCCTGTGCCCAGATGTTGCCATAAAATCAAGAGCAGGATGTGATCAGGTTTCTCATTTTTATGTCTGATCAGATGTAGTTTATAACTACAACTAAAACGAGACCTGCAGATAAAAATTAGTCTGTTAGGCCAACTCTGGCACATTAAGGTGACTGAAGTGATTAATTAATGTGCATTGTTCCTTCTTGAATAAAATAAACATGAACTATTATCTTGTCTCTACACTCAGACATGGTTTAAAAGGTGATGATACCATTATCAGTGTGGTAGTGAGCCAATCACGCTGCATTAATTCAAAGAACATTTGTGATGATTGGCTGTGAGCTAAACCATACAAACAGTATTCTTTCCTAGATCTGGGAACAAAAAGGATCTGATGTTTATGATTTCACTTGAGAAGTTTTGATGCTTATTTTGGTTGATACCTTAAAGTTGTTCGGTACTTATACTGAGCCCTGCCCCCATGGCCGTCAAGTTTTATCCCCATACTGTGAGCCTTCTCCATCACAACACAACATCACAGTTCCACAAACAGCCTGATTCCTTTGTGTTTTTTTTTAGCTCATCATTACACAAAAACAGCCAACAATACTTCTTGGTAGCCAGCTACCGATGTGTCGGGGCTACTGAAGTCTGGGTTTACAGCTGACTCAAATTGCTAACACAATCCTTGAAGAACCAGAAACACAAAAGATGATTATGATAAAACGATACATTAAGGGAAATTGAGTGAATGGAAGCAGGGATTTAAGTTGCTAGAATCTGACACATCTAAGGCTGTAATGTGCTGCAGAATGACACCACTTCCTTAAACAAGCTGAGAAGCTGAGCTTGTTTTTTCGTCTGAAACACCACAATTCATGGATAATGTTTAAGTTTAAGCCAAATTTAAGCGTTTGGCCTGTGGTGGCCAGTGCTTAAAAATATTAGCACCTTTCCCTGGTTATAAAGAGAAAAAGGCCACTCTGTTATGTTTAATTATTTAAAGCTACCAAATGAAGTGTGTATTTTGACAGAGTGGTGATTTGATTGGTTGAAATGATCTTGTATTGTAACTTTCCTGCTGTTTACTGTCAGGCTAGATAGCAGTCGAACACCAACTGACAGCAAGCAGATTATAAAGAGCAGCCGGAAGTGTCAGTTATACTTTTAGCATTAAATCGCTAGAACAGCACCTTCATCATGTTTTCTGCAGAAGAACTTTGGCTGACATTAGCTTTTGTAATGTTAGCTAACGTTAGGCCAGCAGCCAAAGTGGAAACTGATATCATCAGCCTTAATAATCAGACATGACTAGCCAGAAGCTTTTTTTACTACATATTAGTAATCACTAAATATGATGTTATATTAGAATCAAGAAATATTAAATTCTGTTTTTCAAGAAACCGATAAAGTTTGAAGTTGATTTCCAAGTAAAATAATGATGAAATATTTGTTGGAGGCAGTTGATCCCTTGTAAAACAACTTTTGATCGCTCTGTTTTCCATCAGTTTGATTTATAATTGTAATTTCTTTTGCATAATTGGAAACAAAATTAGTCTAATATTGATTCTTGCAACATTTTCATTCTATTCTGCAGCACTAATAGGCTTTCAGAGTACTGTTAATGTCCCCTCGGACGCAACAGTGACTCATTAGAAAAGTACCAATGGGCCCATCTGACCTCTCTAAGACAAACACCTGAAGCAGCGCTACACATACTCTTCACATATACACAATTTTCCACACAGCATGCCACTGTCACACTTGAGTCATTGAGGTTTTCTGTCACGTCCCATTCGTAGACGCCTGTTGGTGAGTGTTTCAGCTGATCTGTCAGGTTTTTTGTGACTCGTTTCTGTCAGTTTTTCCCATTTTTGCAGAACTTGCAGTAATTAAGACTGCCGATCAGAAAATAGATAGCAGTGTAGGGTAAGTATTGAGGTTATCAGCTCATCCTGCTTTGTTGGAAATGGGACATCAGATGAGAACGGTGGTGGCAGCTTTTGAGTTGGTTTTTAATTATATTTGCCTCTTCACCTCGAGCAAAAGAATAATTGCCACAAAGGTAACGACATCTCAGGCAATCGTCTGAGGGCGTTTTTACAGATAAGAATTTCATTTTGAGGTTTCCATTCAGGCAGTGAATTAGGACAGTCAGTGATTAATTGCATAACCTGGCAGTTCAGCTTGAGAATACATGTGGACGGTGCCATTGTGTTATAAACACACTAGGTGCTAAATCCCAAAAGTAACATTGTTACTACCACTGCTGTTTTCAGCCTACACTGAGATAACATGTTTTTTCTTTAGAGCTTTTGTTTCAGCTTTTGAAAACAAAACACTGGAATATATCAACAACATGTATAAAGTATAGAGGCTGTGGGTCTTAAAATGTTTTAAATTCATATTTACTAATGTCTTAAATTCTGTTTGGGAAGGGTTTAAATTAAATAAACACTTCAGTTTTTGTGGTTTTACTCTGTCTAATTTTAAATATTTCTCAAGTGCTTCCTTTGGCAGTTAATCTCGAGTAGTTCGGTCTCATTCCTGTAACTGTTCCTCGGGCAGTAGTCAACGAAAGAAAATTTTGGAAAAAAATGCACGTTATTGCTAAATAAACTTAACTGGTAATAGCACTCTGAATGGATTATACCTGGTAGCCTAATGTACTAATCAAAGTTACACAATGTTGCCAAACAAATGAATTTCTGCAGTTTGAACATTTCTGTTTTTTTTTTGTGTTGATGAGGGTCACACTGGCTTCTGTATACAAACATAAAAAAAACACAAAAATACAAGCCACATAAAAAACCAGTGTCCAACCTGCTATGCTAAATATTTAGTTGGCTTCAAATGAGAATCAATGTTCATGTAGTTTCTCATGACTGTCCCTCAGTATTAGAACTTTTATCCAGCATCACCTCAGCCTGTGGGAATAGCAACATTAGCAACATACTAGCACCAGTTTGTACATGATAACCTACAAGATAAGAACACTGAAAAAACAACATAAAATATGGCAAAACTTAAAACTTTCGAGTTTGAAGTAGAGTCACAATCGCTTGAACGGTTACTGACCCTGCACACATACGTTGTGATCAAAGATAAACCTTTTATTTCTCAGCTCTCGTGTCCTCTGAGGCTGGGGGTTTGTGCTGCTATTTTGGCATGGTGTCACTTAGTTTGGAGCCAGTAAATGTTCAGCAAATAAACTGTAACCCCTCCCTCAAAAATAATAGGGAGAGAAGCACTTCGTAAGCCTCAGGTCTGCATATTTCCCGCCGTTGACAATAATGGATTACGAAGTGCTTCTCTCCCAATGAAAGTAACACCAGCAACTATCCAACCAATGAAAATGTGTTCAGATTAGAGTACATCGACAAAACCGACCAGAACCTGCCTGCCCTAATTGCACTTGACAGCTTGAACTGATGATTCGCGTTGCACGACACCTCACACACTTCCTGTTTGGAGTAAAAATACGAGGAACATTGACATATAAATAATTGTCCAACCCCACCAATATTTGGGCAAGCTGTAAAAAGTAGGACAATCATCAGACCAATCTACACATAGAAGTCGACTAGAGTTACTATGACAGCAGACTGTCTGTGTGCCAAATGAGACATTTGCTTATATATTTGAAAGCCCTAAATTCCTATTAGCACAGAAATAGGAAATCATACCTTCATGTATCCTCATTTTACACTCTGACTGAAAGACAGTTGTGATTAATATCCTTAAGGACAATTTTTTTCACTTACATATTTAGACAAATGTTCTATTACTCATTTTACCTTACTTAGCCTATAGCCTATAATTTTGAACTGACAATATATATTTTCTCAGAAGAGTAAACATACTTTCACATTTGATTCTTAGTTTTATTGCAAAATGTGCCTTAATTTTAAATTGCTGCATTAAAATGTCTTCCATTTAACTTCCTGATACATGTGGACACCCTGAACAGGCATCCAAAGTGAAACTAAAACCTGAAAATGGTTTTAGTCCCTCTGAATTAATAGGAAGTGATTGCTCATCTGGAAATTGCTCAATTTGTCTTTGGCGGCTCCATCCACACCCCCTGAATCCTCCACTTGCTGCAGTTAGGCGCCAAGCAGTAGCCAGAAAAACAGGTTTCAAAGTCGAACTAGTTTTCCAGGTAAAGAAAGTAATTACATGTCTGGAGGCTTAAATAAGCAGAAATAAGTGTTCTTTTCCTGCAGCTCAGGTCACATTTGTTTCGTCAGCTTTTAACTGAGCTCTCAGGAGAGATACTGGCAGATACAGTGCTGCTTACTGTCCTGCTGCATTCTGGGAAAATACAAATCTATAAAGTAACAGGTGGAGTCTAAAATAAATTTGAACAGGTGGTATGTTTGTTATCAACACCGTTTAATTACATGCCCACAGACCAGGCCATTGAAATGTCAGTGTCATCCTGCTAATATGTTAAATATTTACACATCTGCATACTTCCTGTAGAGTTAAACATTTACCACCATGATGTTGTGACAGCGCCAGCGTGGAGATGAGCAGCTAATGAAAGCTTTCACATTTACTGGTCCTGTTGTACCTGAAACTTTGAATAATTCTTGCTAAAGGCAGACTTAAAAATGAAGATAATCAGTGGTAATATAAGAGAGAAGAGGACATTATGAGTTAAAAACTGCATCTACCCTGACCTTTTACTGCTGTTCTGGAAGTAACTCAAGCCAGACCTCAGACATGTGGTGCACAAATACATATATGTGGGCTTTGAAGCCCCTTTTTATCCACCTTGAGCTCAGCATTGCTTAGAGCTGCAACTATTAGTCAGTTGAAAGAAAAAATAGTTGTCAGTATTTTCATTACTGATTAATTGTTTCAGTTATTTCTCAGGCAAAAATGTCAAACATTTGCTGATATCAGCTTCTCAGATGCGAGGAGTTGGTGCTTTTCTTCCTGCAATAAGTGTGATGAGCATTTTTCACATGGAATAAATGATTAATCAATCAATTGTGAAAACAATCAATAATAAAAATAAGGGTTAGTTGCAGTAAAGGGATAGCTGGGATTTTCTGAAGTGGTTTTGTATGAGGTACTTATCCATTACCTACAGTAGATGGCGGTCGACGCAGCCACAGTTTGGAAAAGCAGCAGTGTTGGTGTAGGAAGCTAAGTAATGTACTGCTGTGGACAGGGTCAGCAGCAAAATGTGTTTTAGACACCTAAAATAGTATCAGTTTAAGTGTATGCTATATTTAGAATATTTTCAGCCCTTTACCTTGCTGTCCGGCAACCTTTTCTGACAGTAAATCGCTGCAAACCAGCCAGACTCCACTGGCAAAATCAGTCATTTTACCTTGTAGAAAACATGAGTTGCTGGCCTACCACTGGTCTTCTAAAATGGTTAATTCAAATTTACCAACGTCACACAATAACACAAACAAACTGACCAATCGAGGCAGCGGTAGAACAGCTACTCTTGTGTGCATGGTAAAATTACTGACTTCCCGTATGGAATTTGATTGGTTTGGAGAGCGTGATATTTGGCTTCTATAATGTGAACTGACATTGACTGTTTATTTTAAGTGGCTGAAATGCGTTTGTCTGCTGACTCCTCCTGCTTCTCCAAACTCGGGGCGTACTGACCGCCATCTACTGGTACGGTACTTCATACAACCAAATTCAAAATATCCAAACTGTCCCTTTAAGACATTTTCATTGCTAATATTAGTGTCACTTCACTTTAATACAGGCCCAGATTATTTCTAAAAATCCTGTTATATATCAGGCTGCAGTGTGAGCAGCTGTTCTGTCGATGTAGTAAATAAAACAAGTGTATGCTACATAATAAATCAAGCTTTTTAGGTATGCACTGACATGCAGCAGAGGGTATTTAGGAACACATGTAATTAGGTCAGGGTCTCCCACCATCAGGGTGCTGCTTTGTCATCGCAGCAGCAGCTCTTGGCGGTTTAAAAAAGGTCACCTAGGAGGCAGCAGAAGACTAAACTAATGTTGGTGGCTTTTGGCTTATTGTTGTATTAGTGTTCATTTTGTTGGCGAGGTGAGCACGTTCCTGTCTAACTGTGCTAACAGCTGCTGAAGCAGATGTAATGGAGGCACAATTATGTAACTGCAGCCCAAAGGAAGGTGCAGAATGTGTTCTTATGGACCTTGTCTGTATCCAGCCGTGCAGTAAGCATATAGCAGATACTCGAGTAGACACAAGCATAGAACAGGGACTGTCTTGCTCAAGGACACTTCAGTACATCTTTATTTCCTGGCGTCACCACTGCTGTTACCCTCATGACCACCGACACTCACAGTTTGCCAGTCCGTTGCTCCAGTTTTCCTCTATTTTACGGCGTCCACACTGGATGAGTTTCAGCCACATATTTCATTTGTAAGTCTAACTACAGTCCAATCACTGTTGGAGGAGCCCTCTCTTGTTTTTCCTTTTTTCTTTTCTTTTTCTGTCTTAATGGAGGGGTGTGGCCCATATTTGAGTAAACAGGATGTTGCCATGTTCTTTGGGGGTTTGAAGGGTAGGGCTGAAACTAACAGCTATTTTCATTATCAATTAATCTGCAGATTGTTTTCTCAATAATCGTTCGGTCGGTGAAACTTGAGAAAACGGTAACAATTGTTCATCGCAGTATCTTTCAGACCATGGTGACTCAAATCAACAGAACATCAGAATATTCAGTACCATAATTATTAATAATAAGGAGAACCAATTTTATGACATTTTTTGCTAGAAAAATGTCTGACAAAAACAACTGCACAACTTATTTTTGTTGATGAACGTATTGATTATTTTTTTAAAAAAGTAGAGGACAGAATTGTTCAGTTTCGTCTTGATAAAGACAAGATAGACAAAATAGTCTGATCAGTTACATGATTTACTTACTGAAGAAGTGGGTTCAATGTTGAGTTACTCGTAAAAAGTAGTTAAAATCTAATATCTCTGTTGGTGATGGATTAGTTTTTGGGTGTAAAGATAATATTATTAAATGGAATATGATACCGTTATTGTTGACTTTTAAAAGGGAGCAGTTGTTTGCCATTCATATCATATGTGTATATATATATTTTTTAGTATGTAGATATTTTAAATAAGATGTTCACACATTTATAGATGTTTAATCACTAACTGTATTGCTCGCAGAAAGCAAAGATTTGATGTAATATCTCTGTCAGATGCTGAGCCAAGCAAAGGACAATAATTCAAAACCTTTACCTAACCTCGGTAATAAAAATGTTAAGCAGAGAATAAATAATTTAATAAAAACGAAAAAATATACTAGCACTAAGAATGTTATTTTAAGGTAATAATAATATTTGAGTATTCGCTCAAGCAGTTCAGTCCAGCTTGGGGCAGTTTTGCAGCCTTGGAGGGTTGGTGAACCTGCATGTGTACAAATAAATTAGTGGTGTCCTTGTTCTTCTCTGTCACTTATCTTTCATATAGCTTGCAGACAGAAACATAACATCCTTAGGCTCACCTGTGGGATCTGTGTAAAACCTCTCCAAATACAAGATCTTACATTTTTCTCTCATGTGGGCATGTCACCCGTGTTGGCATGATGTGACACCACTCTGATTGGACGATATGAAAATCGAAACGATCACCCAACCTTGGTGGGATCAGGATACATTTCCCCAGTGAAATATTATCAATACACTGCAGCTAGGGTTGGGTAACAGGGTGTATATACCAGGAAGAGGCTGACATTTACTGCTGGAGTTTTTGTGTTTATGGTGTTCCCATGTAGCTGCAGAGACTCTGATGCTGTGACGTAGCACTGCTGGAGCTGATGTGCCCCTCCTCAGATAGGACTATGGCAGCTGTGGTGATACCACACATAGACACTCATTGATTTTCTCCTTTTTAGTAAAATCAGACACATTTTTGGGGGTCATGGAGCTCAAACCCTGCAGCAAATACCTTGGCTGTTGGCGGTTGTAGTTGGCACATATGAGCATGTCTAATGTCAATCAATGAATCCCAGCATTCATTCACATGTGACAGTCCACCACTCATACGTGTCCGGCGTCATGGCAGACCCCTGTAGATGATACTGCCTTATTTATCACTGTGTGCCAGCAGTCATCCTGTCACTCACACTGCAGTGTCACAGCAGGAGGCTCTTTGTTTTCTGCTCTGCTCCGGTCATCTGCTCCCGTAAGCTAATGTTGACTGTCTCTGCTAGCTGAGGTTTCCTCTGGTATATAACAATGAAACCTGCTCACAACAAGGCCTAACTGGGACGTTGTTTCTAAAACGACATGCTCCTTTAAGGTTTTAAAATGTTAGTTTTTAGTCTGAAACAATTCAACATTTACCTCCATTGTATTTGGATGGTGATAGACAGCAGTTGCATAGAAACCACTGACACGGCTGGTAGTCCAGGCTTATTACCCAAAAGGATGTTCATCCTCACACAGATTTGCAACTTAAACCCAACCGAGAAAAAAAGTCTTCAGGAATCCAATGAAGGGAAAGTGTTGGAAATCACCTAAATATGATCGTACCATAAATGCCTTTTTAGAACAGGCATTATGTGAGAAAAAAGGAGGTGAACCTCGTACGAATTACAACAGGAAATCTGATAAATGTTTATTACTTGTAAAACATAAGTGGTGGTTCAAATGTGTTTCTTAACTGTACCCTGGTACTATTTTTTCCTGCCTAAAATAGTAATTGAACTCATCACCAAGGCTATCTTTCCCTGTGATATCAAAAATGGTATCAAGTATCAATATTTTTCTATTGTATGTCAACACTAATGAATGTTTACATGCATAGAAAGTAACATAAATTTAGGGCTGAACAATTAATCTAAATTTTATTGAAATCAAAGTAGGGGCTACAGCAATTTTCAAAGCACAATATGCGTTAAATGCAAAATGGGTGTCGAACTACTATTTTAAATTAAATATCGAACTGCAGAAATGTCCAGGCCCACACATCATATTCTCTACAAAACATCTTTGTTTTGTGCAGATCTTTACAAAAACCACAACATGACCATATGCTTCAAATGACAATGACAGTAATGATGTAAAAATCAGCATCCCTTATAATATTGCAAGTCATATCACAATTGCAGGATCAGTTAAAGTAATCGCAATTAGATATTTTCTGTTACAGATTTTACAGATTATTAACTATTAAATAATCACCAACTATTCTGATAATCTTCCAGCTTCTTAAATATTTTCTGGTTTCTTTCATCCTCTCTGACAGTAAACTGAACATCTTTGGATTGTGGACAAAACAAGACATTTGAGGATGTCATCTTGAGTTTTGGGAAACACTGTTTGACATTTTTCACGATCTACTGCTATTTTATAGAACAAGCAAGTAATTGATTAATCAAAAAAATAGTCATCAGATTGATCAACTATGAAAATAATCATTAGTTGCAGCCCTATACTATTGATACGTGAGTGTGTTCTGTGTGATTTGGCTGAACTGACATAGAAATAACCCATGTGACAGATCATTACATTTTTTTTTAATGCACCTGACTTTTCGTGGTCTGAGTCATCAGCCACAGCCGTCTACACTCTGACGAGTCTGTAACAGTTTATAGCTTTACAGACTGCTGCTAACCTCATCAGCCATACACACTGTATTGGAAACTTTTCTCCTTGTACATGTTTTTTTTAATGTCTAATAAGGCCTGACTGTTACAATAAACATTACCAACAGTTCTTAATATGGCGTCAACAGTGTTGAGGTTTCCTACAAATATTCCCAAGTCAGCTGCTAATGATTCAGCGGGGCACACAAACAGGCTTCTTCTAAAAGAGGAAGTGTTTACTTCCTAGGTTCTTGTTCCTGTAGCAGTGGCTGCAGCTGAAATGTTGCATCCACGGCTCATTCCCACTGTCCCATAAAACCTGCCGGCACTGGCCCAGCTGACATTCACACAACCGGCCGGGAGCACTGCTCTGCTGGGGTCCTCACTGATGAGGTTTGGGTGGCGAACAGTCCCAGTATTGGCCTGGCGAATTGGATCAGTTTTAGTGCAGCTCCCAGCGCCTTGATGTTTTCATTGAATCAAGAAAATATAGAACCCACAATAATAACATGTCATCGTCTTCCAAAGGGGAAGAAGGTTATTAATGTATGTTACTGTGAAGCAACAGACGTGCTCTTTTATTCTTCCACAGCTTTGTTTTTGCTCACCAGGAACTAGAAAACTGTCCATATATTGTTACATGAGTAGTCACATCGCAGTTTCCTGTGTTTTCTTAAATGCAGACATTTGAGTATTAGTGACACTTAAGACACTTTTTGGTGCATATTACTGCTACCCAGGCTATAAATTTCAAATCATGCATGTTTTTTTTTCTTTATTAGCTTAAAAACATTTTCATACTGTCCTATTCATTGTATGTTGCCTACATTTAAGCCATGGTGTACGCTAATGATGCTCCTAATGAATAATTTCCTTATCAGTTGTAGGAAAAATTTAATTTAGACTAGTCTAAAAGTTAGAAATCTCCATATTGGTTTGTTTAGTGTTGCTAATGTTAGCAGTGCTAGCACCAGCAGCCTCATCTCCTTGCATGTTAATGTCCAGATGAGACAGCATTTTGAGAGTTCCTAGAAACATGAGTCATTACTGCTACTTAGACTCTTGATATTTCAAATCATGCATGATTCTTTTTCCTTCATTTATTTAAAACATTCCCATGGTTTCCTATCCACTGTGTTTACGTTTAAGCCATTGTGTGTAGTAGTGATGTTCTGCATGACTAATTTCCTTGTGAGTTAAGTGGAAATTTAAATTTAGACCAGTGGACTAGTATAAAAGAAAGAAAGCACTCTGGGCAGTGAACAGTGTTTATATTGTTGTTCTGAGTGTGGCTAACATTAGCAGTGCTAGCAGCAGAAACCTTCTCTCCCTGCAGTCCAGAAGAAGCTGCGTTTCCAGCTTCTGTATTGTGATGCTTTTTTAAGTGAAACAGGAAACGCAGGCAGGGCATTGCAGTGGGAGGTTAAAAAGTGGACGTGCCATAATCCAGTGTACTGTGCTCTTTCTAGCTAGCTAACTAGATTGATTTATGGGTGGATGTGATGATATTATTGGTTGAAATTGGTTGGTTCAAGCCTATACTAACACGTCATTTTAGTTTGCAGGAAGAAAACATGATTTGATTTGATCAAGGAATACAGAGAGAATTTGTTTTTTTTTTTGGGAAATATTGTTAAACAGGTGTACAGTATCACTAGGGATGAGCTCTAAAAGGGTTAAAAATGCATTTAATCTTAACTTTGACGCCTGTATGCCTGTTCTAAATGTGATAACATGTTGCTCCAGTTGAGTGGTTATAAGCCACTTAATTCTGGCTCAGCCTACATACAACCTTACTTTCAGTTTTTATATGAAAATGCAGCCAAACTGCGCTGGTTTAGATGTCACCTCTGCACCACTTTCCACCATGCTGGTTTACATCAGGTGCATTGGCGCCCGCCTGCCAAGGCTGCATAACATCTTAGGCCGTTTTCACATATGCACTCCGAACAACATCCTGAGAATCGCATCGGGACATTATCTGAATGTGCCCTTTCACACATGCAGCACACAACAGGAGATTGTCTTGTCAGACGTGTTGTCACATGTTGGAAATAATCCATTTCGTTTAGGTGAAGGGTTGCGGCTGCAGAATGTGCAGGAGGAGAAGGACTAATCCATAATGATGACTGTTTTTATGTTAACAGTAGCTTAATACAAACTGGGTCTCAAAACTAACCAACTGTGATGGAAGCAGAGAAGGGATGAAAAAAAAGGAGGGCAGTGCAACTCGAGTGGGTCGGCCTGCAGGAGAGATGCTTCATGGTGCGCTGGGATTTACAGGATGCACACTTTTACTTTGTCTGACTGTGATCTGATATTTTCACATCACAGATGACCAGAAAGACAGAAATGAGACTCGTGTAGGCTGATACTGATCGGTAGATAGTCTGTTTGAAAATGAAATAATCAACAAAAGAGTACACACGCAAGCCTAAAAGAGATGAAGCAGTTACACACTGTTTCACTACGGCTGTGACGATACACTAACCATCCTGTTTGATACTGTCATGATGCATGGGTGCTGATTTAAAAGGTACTGGGATTCAGTATTACAGTCTTTTGCGACTTTTGCTTGTTTTTTCAACACTAGACCAAAGCTGAATCATACACTTGACATGCTAGAGACTGTATATCATCCCTGACATTTCCAATAACGGTGTACATCACCAGTAGCACAATTAATCAGAATTGCAATAGTGTTGCAATATGGCCAAGTGCAGAACCAGAATCAACACATCACTTTTTGAAAAAGGAAAAATGTTTGAGAAAACAGCGTTATAAAGAGGTGCTATAGTGCTGCAGAGATTACCTGACCTAAAAGAAAACGTTGTTTGGTTCAGACCTCAATAAATATCAGAGTCACAGTTTTAATAGTTCAGTGAACATGAACATTGGAATGCATTTCCACTAATCGCATCACATATTGCGTAGCAATCACAATTTTAGTCAGAATAATTGCAATATGACTTTTTTACTAAATTGTGCAGCCCAGAATCATGTTTTTGTAAAAACCTGACAGTTAATGTAAATCTTGGGCACATCTTGAAAAGGCCAACATAAAAAAAAAACAAAAAAAGAAAAAGATTTTTAAAGAAAGATGATTTTAATAGCGCATTTTTATAGCTGTCTTATGAGCAGGTATGGTTAGTTTTAGATTTTGAAGGCTTTTAACACAGTTTTTAATTGTTTTAAGTTGTGAATTCTTGTCTGGGATAAGGATGTTTTCTAGCACCGAGCAAGTTTAGAAACTGAAAAAATAAAGCAGACCAAAACATTTCATAAATTACATGTATTTCATACATAAAAGTCCTTAAAAATCACCAAAAAATTGTCATTAGTGTTGGTATTGATTACTTTTAAAGTTTGTTTTTGTTAGGACATGATTGTCTCAATGCTCAAGAATGGGTGATTTATAACTAAGCGCCTGTAAACAAGAGCTCAGTGTTGCACAACTGTGAATCAGCTTGTTATCATGATATGCAGATTGAGTTATCAACTCTGATGCATTAAAGTGTCATAAATTCTTAATGCACAAGTGTTATGTAGTCCCCATTCGCTGCCATATAACTCAGCCAGTACGGCTCAAGGTCAGTTCGTGTTAATGTGGTTGTAAAGTCATTAAAAAAGTCTCACCAATCAGCATGAGTGCTCTCTGCAGTCACACACACTTTCTTGGGTCAATGTTTCTTTAGTTTTTCAACATTTTCTTTGGACTTGATCCTGGAAACAAAAGGTTATTTATGATTGTGTTGTTTGTCTGCTGTTGGAGCAGAAATCAGCGGTGCCTCGCTATGTGAGTCAACGCTATCACAATGTAAATACTGCAGAAATTATGACCTAGTCATGAGGAGCTGTGGGTTCTCCTCCTCACACATGCACAGTGTGTTCCCGCTGTGCTGTTTGTTGGTGAAGCCTGGCCACTTCTCTCTGGTGTATGTACGGTGCCGGTGTGGTGTTAATGGGCCCGTGGAGGGGGTGCTAATTGATTCATTCTTCCCAGTCTCATTCTCATTATCACCTGTTCCCGGGGTAGCATGTATCTCCCCAGGTTCCCCCTCGGTTTCCCTCGTGGCCCTTGTCCCTCCCTGCAGTTTGACTGTCAGGGGACAGGTGGCTGGGAGAGTCCCAAAGCCGGGCCGGGATCGTGGTGGAGGTGGAGGAGGGTCATCTCTGAAATTAGATTATTGTTGCATCTGGCTGACTGAACTGCTAATGATGGTGTGTTTTAATCCACTTCTCCTCTCCTCCCCCCTCTCCACCTTGTTGTTCACAGTATTCGCAGCGTGATGCAGAAGTACCTCGAGGAGAGAGACGAACTGACATTTGACAAAATTTTCAACCAGAAAATTGGTAAGTCTCAACGTTTTTGTAACATTAAAGGACAAAATCCCCTCAGATGAAATGCTGCAGACACTGTAATAGAATTACCAGCTTTCAATAGGATTTCTCATAATGAGCGAACAGGCTGCTCATCTACAGACAATTAAATCAAACAGTTGTTGGAATCTGTTTTATTTGAACGTGATCACATTCACACAGCCATTGTACATGACTCCTCTCAATTTACACAGAAACTTAATGCAAAAATGTCTTAACTCGAGGCTCACTGGCTTTCCAAAGCTTCTGACCACATTTAGTCTTAATGGGCTGATGGAGTTCGCTCAGGGAATTAGTCAGGGAAACCAATCTGCTAATGACGTCCGTGACATAGTGAAAGTACAGCCAGACTGATACTGGCTTTTCAAGGCTGATACTGAAATCGATGTTTCAGAGTTTAAAGGGCGGTTCAATTGTTTTTGTTTCTAAGAGGCTTTTATGTCTTTCTGTAGCTTCCCAGTTAGTCTTCCTTCTGTACTCAAACATGAGCATTAAGATGGCCGAGAAGTCATTTTCCCAAGCATGACCTCACACAAGTTTCTCCATGATGACGCTGCTACAAATAAACCCTCGAGGTTGAGAGTTGGCCTGCAACTAACGGATATTTTCATTATCAAGTAATCTGCTCAAATGATGGACACTTTTACCTGAAAAATGACTGAAACTATTAATTGATTAACAAAATAGTTGGCAGCTACTTTTCTTTTGACCAGCTAAATCATTGCAAATCCATACTGAACTCCTGTTAACAGGTGATTTGTTATAATGGAACTGAATCAGCCTTTGTAGAAATTAATTCATTACATGCCTTCTAGTAATTTTGTAACTGTACGTTCTTCAACCTATGATCAAATTAATCAAATTAGTTTTGAAGAATCGTGACAAATTGTGAATGACGTGTGTTTTACATTTGAAACATAAACTTGTTAGTTGTTAAACTATCTAATGAGTGCTGGAAAACATACTCATGTGTGAGTATCGTATTGATGAATATTCATATTGGACTGCCAAAGAAAGTCTTGGTCAGGGACAGCCGTACCATCTTCTGTTTCCAGAGTCAAGAATGAACAGTCACACTGAGTGATGCAGATTCTCTGGAAACTCCACTTGCTGATATCAGGTTCAATGTTAAATTCAGTTTTTTTTTCTCTCTAAATTTACAGGTTTTTATCGTCACAGACTTCTTTTATTACTTCTCCATGAACCAATTTATGGCTAATGTTGGGAAATTTTAGCTACATATTGCTTTAACGGACATAACTGAGTCAGGTTGCGTACTTAATCATTTTTCTCTTCTTGTGCTGCTGTTACAGTCTGTATTACCAGCCAACATTATCCCATAATCATCACCTATGGATGACTGCTGTTACAGGGCCTTATTAGTACAGTTAAGTCTGTACTGGTGTAATAAGAGGTATGCTTCGATAGCTGTTTCCATTTTGGCTCCAGGTTGATAAAATACCTTTTACCTCTTTTGCTGCTAGCAGCACGACTCTAGCATTGGCAGCGCGGGTCTGTCCGTAGGTTCGTCAGTCAGTCTGCCTCTTTAATCCAGACTGAAATACCTCAGCAGCTACTGGACACACTCCCTTTACATTTTGACATTCATTTCCACACATGATGACTCTTGCTGACAATGAACTTCTGACTTTCTTCTTGCACTATCATGATGATCATGATGTTGAAATTTGTGGTTTTAAGTCAAATTTATACTATTAGATGGATTGCTTTAAAATTGGCAAACACACCCTTATTAACTTTTCATTTGACACCATCATCAGGTCAACACTGTGCCTGTTCAGTGCTTTAGTTTAGGACCAAATATCTGCAAAATAATGACTGTTAATCCCATCAGGATCACTTGTGAGTCTTATGAGTCGATATCAGAGCAGGCAAAAGAAAATAAATTCAAATCGATTTGCCCATTTGAAAATGTAACTAAACAACAGAGTAGTTTAATTGCTGAACTATCATGATATGTTGCTCATTACAATGGAAGTACTATAACAAACTACCTCTAACACTGATAGTGAGTATTTTAGCATGCTGATGTAGTACAGCCTCACAGAGCTGCTAGCATTGCTGTTGTTTCATTCTTCAGGCAATGTGCAAAACAATCATTTAGCAGGCTTCTCATTTTTAGCTGACCCTGACCTTTACTTTTATGCATCTTAATGATATTCATCATTAACAGAAGAGTTCATCATTCATACCTAATAAACATTAACACCGTGACTTATCAAAAGGCCAAAATGAAAGTTGCCTGTTGTTTGCTCAATGTGCTCTTTGCTAACTGGCATTTGCTCGCTGTGAACAGTGATTTTTTGTGAGATAAGAGACGTCATGCTGCAGTCACCAGCAGGCGGGCTGTCTGTTTTCTCTAGTTAAACTTAATGTTTCTAAAAAAAAGTTGCTATCTCCATTGAATTTGTGTTATTTTTGAAATGAATCAGATAAACTGGATTTCAGATTTGATAAAAATGCTGTTGTGTGGTTCCATTAATGTGTGTGTAGCTGTAACATAAACCTACATCCAGCACATTGATTGCTCGTGCTCAGAGGTGAGCTGTTGTTATTGGTCTCGCTGGGGTTCTTCCGTTACCGCTGCTCGTCCTGACAACCATATACCCACCGAGCTGACTGGACAAAAGACATCGATCACACACTCAGCACTTTCATTTTTACACCAGGCGGCTAAAAATAAACCACATAATTGTTTTCCTGACAACGTATTTTATTTTGTTTGGCCACAGAGCACATGTCGAATTAAAAAGGCTTCCTCACATTGTCCTGAACTGTGACTGAATGTTCAGAATCATTCATGGCAGTAGTTGCTTTTTAATCTTTTGCTCCAGCGTGTATCCAGATACCTGCTGTCTGAGGTTTTTGTTTGTGTTTAGCGTCACTGTTTTCGATGCACGGGCTCAACGCAAAGCGCCGTCTTGTTTCCTGCTTCCTCCTGCCCTCCAGTCGGTAGCGGTGCCTCAGCGCAGGCTCCTCCGAGTGTTTCCATTCTGAGCAGACAGGCTGTGTGCCAGGAGTTGTGGCGTACCAGGGGACCACAGCCGCCCTGCAGGCTTCTGCTAGGTTTACTTACTGTTCTAGGTCTCAGCCCCCCTGTGAGAACAGACTGCGTTAATTCTCCCTGCCTCCTTCTCTTTGTCTCCAGCTCTCCTCTCTGCCAGACTTGTTGCTGGCTTTATTTCACTGTCGCTTATGTTCAGGATCATCACCTCATACTTCCTCTCTTCTACTGTGTGTGGTTGTGGAGCGGGTGTACACATGCTTATAAGACACTAGTTTAAAACCCATGACACTCAACCCGTCCAGTAATATTTCAACACTTCCCAGTAGGGCTTGCATTATACCAGAAATGAAATAGTTGATACCAATACCAGGGAAATTCCATGATTCTCAGTGCCCAATTCAGTACCAAAAAAAAAAAAAAACAATAATGAAATTCTGCCATTGTAACTTTTATTTGCCCTCTTTGAAATAAAAACTCTGTGCTTCCAAGACAAAAGGCCAAGGGAGATATTTACTAAGTCTGACCCAAATCACTGTCAGGGGAGCAAGTTGTCATGACTGGAAAGTAATGAGAAAGGAGTAAAGAGGTGATTTCTGCTGCTCAGCTCTGAATATAAGTTGAACTCAGAGTGCAGCATTAGTTAAAATTTACTGACATGATGATATAAACCATTACTCTGGAAATAATTGTTTAAAACAGTAATGTTATTTTTTCATGGCAGATGAGTGGTAAGGAGTCAGGATGGTAGCCTCCTGCTGTGAACTGTGCTCACTTTACATAACCTAAACACAGTAGCCATTACCGCCTGAAAATGAATTGATTTCGCTATCTATATTTTAATGTATTTTATATCCAGAAGAATCCATCATTTGTCAATACTAGAGGTGGTGTGAGCCAATCAGCATCCTCAGAGGGACAACTGGCAGCTATGGGCGTGGTTTTAGGTGCACACACAACTAGAATCCATACCGTTCTGAGAAACAAACCGTTTTCATCTGGGTTGTGAATGAACAATTCAAAGTGACAGAAACTGCTGTTTGCTTTTTTTTTGCTAATTGTGAACAAAATATATTGTAATGGAAACAAATAAGTAAACTTTTTTATTATTAATTTTTGACGTAAAGTCAAAAAAGTCCAAGTACTTCCATACACAGCTCTGTTTACTTCTTTTACTACTTTCTTTACTACTTTTTCTTTTCAACAAGGCGATGTGCCACTTACCATCTTCAATGTGTTGTTGGCAACAACGCCTACCAGCATGGAAAACATAACTTAACAACAAGCTGTTGTTCCTTTGGCATTTAACAGCAGACTAAAACACTTGCAAAAGTATATCCTTCGGCCGTCAGGTCCAGAAGAATTACATCCCCAGGACCTAAAGTACTATAGAAAAGGGAAAAGAGAGTTCAGAGTTTTGTCTCTGTCAGAATTTTTGCTTTGACTTGGTACTGAAGTAGTGGTTCTTGATATCTGGATGTCCCATGTCATTTTTTAGCCTATCACATTCTTACTAAACAATAGGAAGTGACGTGCTACTGGTCTGTGCTGGAATTTTTAAAATTACACAGATCTACTAAGCGTTTCAGTTCTTTAATAAGATTAAACATTCTTTACGTTGATCGACAGAAGTTGAAGCAGCAAATAGTTTGATAAGAAGTCATTCTAAAAGCATTTACTGGTTTCAGCTTCATCCAGAGCGCAGTGGTAACCCTACAGACAGAGCTGGTTTCAGCTTCTCAAATAATAACTTTCAACTGTTCAAAGCTGCCATTACAAAGTTTCTCAAAAAAATTACAAATAAAAAGAAGCAGGAGAATAATCAAGCACAAACTCACAGTCAACAAACAAATACAAATAACAGAGATAATAAAAGATAAACGAAAGAACAGATAAAATAAAAAACTGATAAAGGAATTAAGAAAAAGGCCCAAAGAAAAAAGTACAGATAGAATGAATAACAGATGAAATAGCCATTAAAAAGCCGAATGGTAAAAGTAAGTCTGGTGAGACGGTGATATTTCTAGTCGAAGTTTGTCAGGTTGTTTCACAGGCCTTATGTGTGTGAGGATTGTTGTTTTATGTCTTTGTGAGCTGAATCTCTTCAGGTTCTGGACTGAAGCCTGGATGAAGCAAAGCATTTTGATAATGTCACCTTTGGCTCAGGGGAAATCTGAATGTCAATTTTTCTCTATTCTCTGACATTTAATAGACGATACAATTAATCCACTAATTGAGAGAAAAAGCTTACAATTGCGTTTTTGGACTGAGTGTGGGGAATATAGTGTTTATTTGCTGAGGATTGGTACAGAGGACAGGTCCACTACAACCCACAGACATTTTCATGATCAAACAGCAGCAAAAACACACAACAGTGATGTCACTGAGCGGAAAATACGCCACATTAAAATGACATTCACCTTCCGAAATGATCGCTGTGAATCACCTCCAGCTACACCGAAAATTCAGTGTCACTAAAAATGTATTGATAAATGTAAAATTTATTTAAAAATAAAATCGCATCGCTATCCATAAAATCTTATCAATTCCCACCCCCAGGCAAAATATTCTTCATAAACAGACCATCTTCAAATCGAGATATCACCAAACTTATCCACAAAATCTCTTTCTAGTCCACTCCAAAGTTGGTCATGTCACATTTTAATATAGTAAATAGTAAAAATACAAAACCTAAATATTCAATTAACATGATATAAAACAGAAAATTAGAAAATTGTCACATTTGTGAACGAGGAACAGGTGAATGTTTGGTGTATTTTCTTAATCAGTGATGTTTGCTGTGAGCACATTATTGCTGCCCTCTTCTCTCATCTCCCCACTCATCACACTATCTGTCTTACTGTCTTCCTTTGAGCCAGAGCCCGTCCCCTGGTCGCTGCTGGTCATTAGTCCAGCTCTCAGGTCTCATTAGCTAGTCTCCCAGAAAACACTTGTTAGCAGTCCAGTCAATGTGTCTTTGCCTCTGGGACGTTTACATTCCAGGTAATCAACAGGCAGCCGCCCCCAGCTTAATTTCTCTGAGATAATTGTTTGGTCTCCACTAATGTTACACTGAGCTGAGGCGCTTTTCTTCTTTCCTCATGCCACTGAAAGTCAAATGTGTTGATTTTGCTCTGAACAGTCAGGAAGGATGGACATTTCTGTCGAATTATTGTGATCTTAAGTTGATGCAGAAGCTGCAGCTAATGAAACAGTTAAATACAATAAAAAATATTGAATTACTATTATTATTACTATTAATTATTGAATTTGAAAGGCTATTTCAGGTTGTTTAATGTGGGATTGTTTGAGGTACTTGTTAAGGCATGATACTGGAAAAAGACTGGAATACACCGACACTGGATTTTTGTAGCTGATGCCGATATATATATATAAAAAAAATAACTGATATAGATGTTTCATTCAATCTTCTTAATACATATGGCTAGTTCCGAAAATGCAGTTAAAACTCTTTTGTGAAGCACCATTTTTGAAGAAACTTTACAAATATTTTTACGGTGTTAAAAAAACAGTTTAGTGACCCCTCATATTTTCTCAGAACTGTACTGTACTATAAATGTGTCCTATCATGTGACTTTAACATAAATCTGAAATATACATGATATACAAATAGCATGAGAGATTTATCTTCATTGTCAGATGCTTATTTTCATATAGTGCTCTTTATTATGAATAACACTTTTTCTTTCTCATGACTTGTTTGACTTGGTGAACTGTTTCATTAAATTCAAGTCAAACTTTCTGGAAATTATACCAATTTAAGATGAGTGATGATTTGATCTACCATCATACAACTGTTTCTTAAAAGATATTTTAACATAGGATGATATTTATGTGTACAGATCAATTTAAATTAAGACAAAATGATCAAATCTACATAAAATGCTGTTTAGAAAACTGAGAAATATAAACTGATATATCTGTCTGGCTCATACTTCCATAGTGCATTATCTATAGCAGACGGCGGTCAGCATTTGGTGAAAGCAGCAGGAGTAACTGTGACCTTAAAAAATCAGTTTAAGTATAAGCTGTATGTAGAATATTTGCAGCCTTTGCTTTGCAGAAAATTGCAGTTACATAAGCCAAATATCAGTCTCTCCATACCAGCCAAACTCCATGTGCAAAATCAGTTTTACCCTGCAGAACACAGGAGCTGCTGGTCTAACGGTGCCTTAATCTGTTAGTTTGTTTGTGGTATTGTGTGACTCAAAACTAACCTTACAACACCAAACTCACACAATAACACAAACAAAATAACAGATTGAGGCAGCAGTAGACCAGCAGCTCCTGCGTTCTGCGAGTTAAAATGACTTTTTTTGCCAATGGAGTCTGGTGGCTTTGGAGAGAGTGATATTCGGTTTATATAACTTCAGTTCTTACGGAAATGGCTGGCTGACAGTGACCAAAAGTGGTGAAAATATTCCAAATATAGTACACACTTAAACTGAAATTGATTTTTTTTTTTTAGATGAAGCTTTTAAAAGTGGCTAAAACACCATTTGTTGCTGACCCTTTTCACAGCAGTACATTGCTTAGCTTCTGTGCTGGTGCTCCTCTCTGCTTCTCCAGCCTGGAGGCGTATTGACCAGTGTCTGCTGTAGGTAATACACTGACAAGACCTGACAATCAACCCAAATTAAAAGCCAGTTTAAAAAGTCTACACAAGTCTTTCATCCCTCACCGGTCGAGTCTCATGTTTTACCCGTAATACTCAGGTTTTCCGTGATCAGTTATGTGAAAATGTCAATAAGTTAAGTTTGGATTCATTTTGGTGTCTTAATGTTACCAGTCAGTGTTTTAGTAAGTGCAGGAAGATGTTGATGGTGAAAATTCACTCTGGAGCCTCTCGCCTGCATTACTGATCCATTAAGAGAACAACAGAGAGATGTGAAAGAACTGATGAGCTCAGACTGTGTAGCATTAGGCAGCACAGCTTAGGGAAATAGTCGTGAGGCTGAGAGCACCACAGAGAGCCCGTGGGTTGGACACATTTGAATGGCAAATCTGTGGCTTTGCATGTAACAGGACGTAGCTGTCCAGAGTGGTCAAACATAGCGCCGTGTGACTGTAAATGTGTCCAAGTAGCGGTTTCAGCAATGCAAACAATGACCACAAACCTGAGTTAAGGAAAGAAAACTCGATCTGAGTTTTAAAGCACTTTCCAATGATTTGATCTGTTTTATTTGCATAACACTTCCAAAGTAAGATCTGTCCTGTCACGTCAGGCCACAAATGCTCATTCATGCTTTAATAATCTGTCCCCCTCTATTATCTTTTGTCCTTCAACTCATTTAAAAAGCTGCAGCCATTGTTTTGATGCAGACAAAATTGAGAGACCTCAACACACCTGTCTTGTTTGACTGAAACTGGCTGCCATTGTCAGCCAGAATTGATTTTTAAAGTTCTTCCATTTGAAAATCTTATTGTTTTACACTGAAGCATGCCCTTTAATTTCACCCTTAGAAGCATCACTGATTGTGCCATCTAACATGGCAAATCAATGCTAATTTTAAAGTTATTCTGGCACAAAAGAACTTTCTTAAGTTGATTTAAAATATGTAAGACTTCTTTTATACACACAAAAGGTTTATTTCTCTCAAATTTTGATCATAAATATGTTGAAATCCGTGTTAGTGATCACTTCTCCTTTGCCAAGATAATTAATCCACCTGACAGGCGTGGCGTATCACAATGCTGATTAAACAGCAGGATTATTTCACAGGTTTGTCTAAGACTGCTCACAATAAAACAACGCTCTAAAATGTGATGTTTTATCTTGAAAAAAGGCACAGAACTTGGCATGAGTAACTGAGAAGGCAAATAATAGAACAATCTGGTAAGTTCAGAAAATTTCACTACTGTAATGCATCTTTTAAATCCAGGAAAAGACAACACACCATATCACGATATGAGGATTCCCAAAATGTATCACAATATTTAGTCTCACATCATGATATGATATTTTGATATATTGCTCAGCTCCACCTCTACCCTTTCCAGACTGCATAGATTTAATTAAATAGGTCCTTATAAATAAATCCAACAGACAAAAAAAAAAAAAAAAAATGATAGCAGTAAACGAACACATATTCAACGGGTTTCAAAATTTATGGGTGAACGTAGCACCGCATGGCACTGCACTGCCTGTAACACAGAAATGTGTGTCAAATCTTTGAGATAAATGGGATGTTGCAGGTAGTGTTGGATCTCTGTCACAATGCATCAGTTTATAATATCATCATGCGTAAAATATGCCGTCCTTTTCAGTCAGCTTGGAGGGTTTTAGCTTCACAGTTGGACATTGTTTTTAATCAACAGTTGCTGAAGCCGTACAGTGAGTTAGATTTTGATTTTAGTACTCTTAGCATGCTTTGTCCTTGAGCTCAACAAGCCTTGTTGACTGTCATGACAACCAAGGTCGGGATGGAGATGCTGCAGTGCTGCTGGAATGTTTATCCTCAAGGGTAGAGATGTGGTGTTAACTAGTCGATTTTTAGTCTTTTACCAACCAGAAAGTGTCATTTTGACATTTTGACAAATAGGTGAATTAGATGTGCCAGATAAATCAAACTTGAGCATCTAAAATACACTTTGACAGCGCATGATGATTTCATTTTTACCGATCTACCTGGAGAGCGTCCTCAGTCTTTGGCAGTATGTGAACTCTACCATCCAGACTCTTGAAGAGGTGAGAGTCAGCGGTCTATTTTTAGGTCTTGTTATAGATCTGAAGAAGCAGTGTTGAGGAGACTCACCTGTCTCTACATCAGCTGGATATCCAGTCCTCTGTGACGGCCTGGATGTGAGTGGACTCCTGCTTTTGAAGTCCAGACAAAATCAGGGTCAGGCAGGATGACCATTATGTAATGGACATTCTGTATGCTCTAAATTTAGCAGGCGTATTGGTCACTACTTCACCTTGAATACTTTTATTTTATTATGTATATAGTTTTATACAATAACTGCTGCATTCAGAGCCGTGGCCAGTTTACTAATGTGTTTTAATACACAACGTTTTCCAAAGCAGGCTGTAAATGTTTCTGATGTGTCTCATTGAGATTATATCATTTTATGGGTTTTGTTTTGGTCAAATTTAACAACTACCTGGTGAACATAGTGGGCAGAATCACATCTCTAAATGAATGCTGACTGTTGTTCTGTGTCTGCTGGATGTGTGAACACTTTTCACTATGATTTTACATGGACCACACTAACAATTCACTAACAATCAGAATTACCAGAATAAAAGTACTGCATGTAACCAGCTCAATCAGAAAATCCTGGCCCGATCTGGACTGATTGGAAGGAATTTTCAATCTGATTGAGAGTGGTGGTGTAAACCTTTGATAATTTGTTCAAAAGGAAAATAATAACAGTGTAAATGTTTATTCTGATCGTTTCTCTCTAGTTGAATTAAATCTCTCTTTAGTGGGTACAACTTTTCTCAGCAGGTGAACTAGTTTGCACATGTCAAAAAGTTAAACTCTGATTAATGCTTTGGAGCATGTGAACACATTTTATCAGATCATTTTATTTAGTGTTGATGTTAACAACAAGTTGGGATTTCTAACCAGACTGTAATACTGTAAATGTTGTCAGTGTTGTGATTGGAGCTTGTTTCACCTCTGAGTTTCATGAAATAATCCACCTTTTAGCGGGATGAGTAAAATGTATGTACAGTTAGTTAATTGTCAATGGTGGACCATTGCAACTGTAGTTATTTTTCTTTTTTCCAGTGCAGATAAATGCAAATTTTTACTGTGCAGACAAAAAAAGTAGTGTTAATAGAGGTGATCAATCGCACAAAGTTTGGGGCAGATTTCTACCAGTCATTCGTATCGGCTGTAACTCTCTGTCTGCTTGAGCATCATTGATCACTTTGAGAATCAAGAAATGGTTCCAACTGAGAACCGGCTCCAAACTGTCCGATCTATTTAAGTTGTGTGCCTCCAAGCTTATCAATTCCTTTGATCGATGCTGGCATGTTTTTCCCTCCATGCTGTGTTCAGACTCAGAGATAGCCTGTGTCTACATTGATCCCACATCAAAATTGATCAGGAATCAATATTGGACTGACTTGCAGGATCGATCGTGAGAATAATATCAATAAAATGTTATCAATTCCTGTGCCCAGTCTCTCTCTAAACTAAGCTAGCCGTTCAAACTCAGTCCTGCTTTGTCTCGGTGTGGACATCAGTGGACAGGGAGGTGACTCTGGTCTTGCTGAGCTCAACTAATTCGACTTCATAATTACATTTTCTTTTCAACTTCTTTCACAGTGCAGCTTTAACTTCATAGCTATTTTTGAACACCGTACTGCACTTTGCACACTTGTGTGTCTGTGCTAAACAGGGCGTACTTGTTGTCTGTACCGTGTGGTTTGTGTGCTGCTGCTGTGACTTGTGAATTTACTGCCGGGGATAAATAAAATGGGTCATGTTAATTTAACATATTATATTGTATTAGGATTTGATACTACAATTTAATATCAGCGGCAACCAATGATTATTTTCATAGTCGATCAATAGGTCAATTATTTTCTCGATTAATTGATTAGTAGTTGTTCGCCCATAAAATATCAGATAATGGTAAAAAATGTTGATCAGTGTTTCCCAAAGCTCAAGATGACGTCCTCAAATATCTTCTTTTGTTCACAGCTCAGAAATATTCAGTTTATTGTCATAAAGGAGTAAAGAGTCCAGAAAATATTCACATTTAAGATACTGGAATCTTAAATGTGACTTTTATTTGATAAAAAATGACTGATTAATCAATTATCAAAATAGTTGGTGATTTATTTAATAATTAGCTCAAATATTAGTATAAAAAACAGTTACTTGATACCTTTTTTTAAGCACACAAAATGGGATATTTTCTCTCTTTTTTAAAATGAACAACCTGCTGGTATATAAAAAGAAGAAGATCACTGAACACTGTCTGGTTTTGCTGGAAAACAAATTTCAACTGAAATCAACAAATTGTCAGTAACATTAAAAAACCCTCAAACAGTAACAGTATGTCCAAATATAAACATAGATGAAGGAGCTGTAGAATTTTGTGCAGGACTGCAAAATATTTGACAAAAATTGAGCAAGTTGACTTTATAAATGAAGAGTGTAACATGTGGAGGATGGAGGGGTGGGGAGAGATGAGTCAGTGTCAGTGGGGGTCTGAGGCCTGATTGATGAGGCCAGCTGCAGATGGGAAGAAACCGTTCCTGTGGCGTGAGGTCTTGGTCCTCATGGAGCGCAGCCTCCTGCCGGAGGGGAGTTTGTGTTCAGTGTCAGAGGGTCAACCTGCACGCCTCACCATTTCCTATCATTTTAAACATGTTGTATTGACAAGGTATTGAAGTATCAATGCTTTTGACAGCCTTGTTATCTTTTATGTCTCAGGAGGATAAACATGTTTAAATCAGTAACCTTTAAAGGACCAATTCACTCCAAAATCAAAAATACATATTTTTCCCCTGACCTATTTATTCATCTAGCAAGGTTTGGTGCAAGTTGCAGAATTTTAGAGAGATATTTTATCTTAAGAAAAGTGTCAATGTCAAACGAGACTCGATCACTGTCATTTCTAGACTCTCCATTTCTAGATTAATTATTGATTAATACATTTTTAATTGGTTAAATTCGTGACAGGGATTAACGGATTAATTATTAATAATAAATAATATGCAAAATACAAGTCTTTTTCTCCATTCCAAGTTTCCTGATACAACAAATTCCTCTGCCAGACAAAGCAATGTCAAACAAGGCGCAATTACTGCCATTTCTAGATTAGTCTCTGTTTCTAGATTATTAATTGATACACATTTAATTGGTTAAATTTGTAACAGGGCTTAATTGATAAATTATTAAGATCCCTATCATTAGGTCACTGACATATACATACATAGATGAAGATATATACATATGGTATCTAAATACACCATTTATCTACCCTTTACTATTTCTTTATTTAGCAGCACTATACATTAAACTGTACTTTTCTTCTTTAGACACTAAACTGATTGGTTGTCTCACTCCTGGTGCTCCTGTGCAATGACAATAAAGTTGAATCTACCCTCCTGCTGCAGGTTAAATCTTTATAGCGAGTCGCAGCATTGAGGTATCATTCATAAAAACTGACCCGAATAAAATTAGTTAATAAACAAAGCCGTCCCTCGTGACCACTGTGAAATATGAACCTGTGGACTAATGGAGGCTTTGAGTCAGAGAAGGAATCCAACGGAAGAGAGGATCATTGACGAGGTTATTGGAACCACTGTGTTTTATTTGGATTGCATCATCTCCACCTCTGTGCCGCGCCGCAGCTCCTCCTCTGTCTTCATGCTTCAGCCATTTCTTCTTCTCCTTCCTCTTCTTCATCATCTTCTTTTTCTGCTTCATTCTTTCCTAATGTTCCCCCCAATCTCTCCCCTTCCCTGTCTCCTCTTTCTCTCACTCTTGCCTTGGCATTCTCCCTCTCCATCTGTCAGACTTCTGGAATGGATGATGGAGAGTCGTGCGTTGCCTAGCAACTGCGGTTGCCATGGGAACCCGACCAGAACTGCTGCATTTGCTTGTCGACGGGGAGAAATGAAATTGATTAAAGGAGGAATAAAATAGGTGATGAGAATTGGAGAGGGGGAAATGGAGAGGACTGCGTTAAAAGGAGAGCAATAAATGGAAAGAGGAGCCTCTCTCTGTTTTTTTTTTCCCTTTTTCTCCCAGAATGCAACATTTCTCCTAGAGGCTAGGATGCGTATGTCAACAGACTGTCCACGCCTCCAGTCCTTCTCACGTCTGTCCTTTATTCATCCATCATGATTCACACTATCTTCACATCAAAGGAATCTGGTTTCAGCTAGTTGGAGTTACAAACTGAATGTTACAGTAACTGGTAAAGTAATGTAGTATTTATATTTTTAAAAGTAGTCATTATTCTACTGTGCTGTTTCTTTTCTTTTATACAGCAAAAATGTAAATGATATCCAAACATACTTCATCCAGCCTTTAATAGTAATAATAAAGATCACAAACTTTATTTCTGTGGCTCATTTAAAGGGAGTTTGGATTATTTGAAGTTGGGTTGTGTTACCACAGATATAAAAATGAAGATACTTCATTGGCTGCTGCTGTACGTCTCTGTGGTTTGTCTTTGCAGCCCGTCACCATATTAAAGACGTCAAGATCTGCTTGTAAACAACACAATGCACAAAATTGACGGCAACTTCCCTTTTTCTAAATCAGTTTTCATTTGAATTAAAAGTTCATGCACGCCTTCAGTTTCTTGCAGACAGGTGTGTAGGAGGAACATCTATAGGCAAAAGAGTAGAGAGCTCCCACACTGTCATTTTACTTGCAAAAGACTTTATTAGGATACGTTATGGTCCTTAGAACTTCATCAGGTAAAACAATGAAACAATTTTTCAAGTTTTCCCCCAAATTTCTACTAGTTAAAAAATATTTTCCTTTTTTTTTTCTCACAAGTTTTTATAAGATATAAAATATTTCCCTATTTTTCTCATGTTTGTATGGAATTTAAAAGTAATTTTCTCTTTTTGCCACGGTTGTGTGACATTTATAAATATACATATTTTGGTGAGATTCAAAATATTTTTCAACTTTTTCCATGTTCCATTGAGTTTAAAAATGGTGCCTTTCCCAAGGATTTTTGATATTTCCAAAATACTTTATATTTTTTTTTATTGTGCAGTAAAGTGCATACAAAACAAGGGAAGACAATTACAGAGAGACACAGCAGTCAAAAACATCTTTTGCAAGCAAGACAAAGACAAACAACAAAAACAAATGAGACAAAAAAGAACAAAAACAAACAATACAAAAAGAGAAACTGAAACTAACTGAACTAAAATTTTGTCTCTATGAGATTCAAATATTTTATGGTTTTCCAGATTTAAATATATTTTTCTGATTCTCAAGGTTTAATGAGATTTTTTCTGTTTTTTTTCTATTCCTTATCTTATTATTTCAGTGTCTGTATTTGCTTTAGATTGTGAACAGCTGTTGTTGTTTTACCTGATGAAGCCCTCTCTCCTCTGAACCAATCTTCATGCAGTTAGATTTGTTTTAAAGGCAAGAAATTGAACATGATAGTGGCTCCGTGTTGGAAGGATAAAGATTACAGATTAAAGATTATAAAGATTTTTGTTTTCCAGACTCCGTTTAGTAGAAAAACATCTTTATAATTACAGTGTAATCCATACAAGCTGAGACACACATGATAACTCCTCTTCTGCAGGCGGGACAGTTGCAGTACACAAAAAATGTCACAAATATTGTAAATGTCAAAACCTGACACATACAGTACACTTTTCAGAGAAATTTGCACAAGTTGAAACTCTAAATAATTGATGTTCCAGTGGAAGCTGTGGCTGTTCAGAGGCTTCATGTTTTGGCGTACAGCCGATTAAATCAGCCCCAGTTATTGAATTTAATTCCAACAAGTGACCACCATCATGTTCAATTTTTAAGGTTCATAACAAACCAAATTTCTCAACGGTCGGTTCAGAATTCAGCGTTCGGGTCAGTTTTATAGTGAAATCTCTATCTCTCGATACACATTGTAATGTTTACTAGCGGATTTTGACCACTTTAATATGGTGGAAAGGCAGACACACATCAGATCGCTAATGCAGTGTCTGTACCTGTGGTCTGCATCCTCCAAATTAGGAGAAGCATCAGGACTGCCGGTGTAGGAGGCTAAATTATGTACTGCTGTAAGAAGGGCAGCAGTGGAGGGTATTTTAGTCGCCTAAAAAAATATCATCAGTTTAAGTGTACACAATATTTAGAACATTTTCACCACTTTACTGACTCCTTTGAGAAAACCAATACTTGTAGAACATAGGAGTTGCTGGTCTGCCTCAACCTGCTTGTTCATTTTTGTTATGTGACTTTGGTGTTTTAAAGGGTTGGTTTGCATTCACAGAAGTCACATGGAAAACTATGACTATAGATAAGTACCTCATATGACCCAACTTCAAATAATCTGAACTTTCCCTTTAAGACTTGTGTGAAACTGTGGTTGTATTGAGTCATTCACTCCAAGGGGGGATAACATTGCTGCTCGGACTAGGTTCATTGTTCACACACTCTGAGACTCTCACCTTCTCACCTTCTCACCTCTGAAACCTCAAGGGTGGAAGGTGTCATTTAGGGGTTTGGCTTGATGATAAACGTTAAGTGTTGAGTTCCTTTACATGCAAAACTGGGAGGGAAGCGGGTTAACTTAACGCCATGCAGTCTGCTGCATGTAACACTTTAACAACATTGTATTCTGAACTAACACTCAACTTGCTCCTCTTCTGTCGAGTTGTGAAGTTTTAGCCTGATAATATGTAGGGCTTATGGGAAGTGGTGTTCTTTAAAGGCCACTGAAATAGAATAGAATAGATCTCTGTGCTCAGAGAACAATGAGCAGTTATTGATTCTTCAGCAGTGTGTAAAAACAAACAAAAGCAAATTAAGATGACAACTATATATGTGTATATATGTGTGTATGTATATATAAAGACAAGTGTAAAAAAGGACACATAAATACAAAGATAAATAATGAACAGACTATAATATCTCAGTTATTATAAAAAGAGAGAGACAACACACATCTTTATCTAAGCACATGAAGTGAGAAACATAAAATACTGTTACAAAATGCTCTTTTTTGTGGCTGTTTTAATGAACATTGTCAGAAGTGTCAGTGGAATTTTTGAATGGGGTTTTCTTACTTCTGTAACAGATCCCAGAAGTTCTGATTTCACTTTGGCTCATTATTGACCGAATCACCGTGATGCTGCACTAACAACAACAACAACCGCCGCCTCTGGGTAGAAAACTGGTGGTTAATTTGAATTGTGGAGATCAGCAATTTTTTCTTTATTTGTCTTGTCATTTTAGCTGTAACTGCAGGGACTGTAACTGTAAGGCTTGCCTATGCTGATAAAAGAAGAGTTAAAACTATTATAATTGAATAATCTTTAAACTGCAAAAATGGCAGAAAATTCTGTTTATATGGAGATTTCCCAATTTTCTTTGTTATTATCATATTAAACTCAGTATCTTTATTTTACACTGACAAAACAAGGCATTTAGAGACGTCACTGAAAACTGGGATGGACATTTTTCACTATTTTCTAACATTTTATTGACATTGCTGCCCTAGATTAAACATGACAATTGCCAGTCTGGGCGAGTGGAAAAAGCATTAATGCTGAACCCTGAACAGTAACATTTCAAGATAAACAAGTCAAACACAGTGCTCCACCTTTCTGACCTTTCTGCTGTGCTTATTTTATGTACACTGATACTTTGCTAACATCTTTGATAAACCAAATCTACCAAACAGCGACGTCTCACCACTTGTTCTATTTAGACTGTCTTTTCTTTAACCTGTGGTGCAACAAGAAAATTAGGCCTCCAGTCTGATGTTGGTAAAAACATAAAACATGTATTTTAGATGAATGTGATGTACATCATGAAACAACAAAGCATTCAACATGTCGCTGCCAATAAATTACATGTAGGTGACACGGTTTATCTATCCAGAAGTTATTATAAACAAACATTTTGATTGGTTTAGAGCTGCAATGATTCATTAAATAATCGATTATTAGATTATTAGATGAATTGTCAATTATTTTGATAATCAGTCAAACCGTTTGATTCATATTTTAAGAATAAAAGTCAAAATTTTCTGATTCCACCTTCTTAAATATGAATATAATCTGCTTTCTTCACTCGTTTATGACAGTAAACTGAATATTTTTGAGTTGTGTATAAAACAAGACATGGGCTTTTGTAGACAAAACAACCGATAAATTAATCTATAAAATTATCAGTAGATTAATGCACTATGAAAATAATTGTTAGTTGCAGCTGTAGGATGGTTGGACAGCCTCCTTCCTTTGCTCTGGACTCTGGCTCAGGCTGATGCTGTCCAGACGGTGTGTTAGGGTCAGCTGTGTTTATTTGTGTGTCAAAGTCCACCAGAGGTTGAACACACTCGCATTTACTTCTCTTCCAGTTAAATTAATGTATTTCACTCCAGACTTTTGCTGTTTTTTTGATGCTGGTGTGACCACGTGTTTACCCACAATGCCACTGGCACCCTACCTTATGTCACCTTCCAGTGTTGCTGGTACTCAAGCTGGTGAACCTGGCGCAGTACTGGCTCTCACGTCTCTCTACACGCTACAGAGGCAGATGTCAGCTTTTCGCTTTGTTGCTCACTTTCCATTTTTGCTCCGACCCATCCTGCCCCCCCCACAGATTTTGGCAGCGTGTGTGTGTGTGTGTGTAAGTGTGATCTTTTAATTCACCATGTGTCTCTCAGACAGGGACTGTATGTCTGTGTTGTTAATTGTATGTTCTAATTCATTTTTGAATTCATTTTTTATGAATATGATAATTGTTGGCATGTTAAAGGTAACACCATCTGTTGGTGACCACATCAGTTTGATCACATGTGTACTGATTGATAGTAATAGTCCCAAATATTCGATGCAACCAGCTTGTGATTGGACGTGCCGGTGGATGTGATGAAGCCCAGCCAGCAGGCCTGGAGACTCTCTCCATATGCTCATATTCTTTGTTAGGCTGCGTCCCGTGTGTCCAGTTAGGTCTTAACACACATGCATAAATCGTAATTGTCTCTCCACATTCAGCGCCTGGTTAAGTGCGTGTGGGAACGCTCACCTCTCTTAGCTTGTTTTTTTCTTTTTTATGAACTCAAGTCCCAAGGTGTTCATAATTTGCTGTACAGTAAGCTGCTCGCATTAGTGCAGAAAGCACAGTGTGTTTAAATGTCAAGAGCTGTCCTCTTGGTTGGCATATTCAAAGCAGCAGTCTTTGTAAACAGTCAAAGTTGCTCCAGGACGAGACATCCGCTCTGTCATTTGTTTTAAGTTTTGCAAACAATCCTGTGGCGATGAAGTTGGAAGCTGGAGGCATGAAAGCCTCATACCTGCCCAAGTAAAAAGGCTTCCAGTGCGTTTGGTGTCAGTCATTTTCTTTGGACTTCTTACCTCAGCTTGTAGTATGGTCTCATACTCAGAAAGGAGGTGTCTTTAAAATTAGCACTGTTAGAGTTGTTTTTAACTTAATGTAACATCTAATCATGCTTTTCACTGGAAGTTAAAGGACCAAAATGTAGCAGTTGTGCGTGCAAAATGAGTACAGATATCCAAATGGTTAATTGGAGCCATAGAGTGTATATTAAATAGATGGAAATATTATTTAACATGCAATCTAAGGTTGAAAGCGAGTTGTTCCCCCCACCTCCTCCTCCACAGACCCCAGGAAGCTTGGATGAGCACTGCAGGAGTGCAAGACGTGCAAAATCATACATTGATAATAGCAAACAAATAGCAAGTCCTCCACTGTAAGTTGATCAGCTGTTTATAACTCTGTTATCCTAAAAAGAAAAGCCCACTGTGCTGAAAATTTGCACCCTGGACTTCAGATTCAATGGCTGTCTGTCTCACTCCCTGCCAAACTCCATTAACATTTTGCTCAATTTAAATGTTAAAAACATCCACTACTTCTAAAAGATAATTAATGATTTCTTACGGCTCATAAACACGCTTAATCATTCAGCAAACATTTGGCATTGATTTAAACTCTAATCAACAAGAAACAGGCAAACAAAAATAGTTTTTCTGGACCAGCATAGAAATTTCAAAGACAGCTGCGGTGTTGTTATTAGAGAAGGGAGTATTTCAACTTCATGTTTCCTTGATTTCTGATGACATTGTGGTCATTTTATGATTTGTTACAGTAAATATATTACAGATTTATTCTTAAATTGTTAAGATTTATTAGTTGAAAACCTGATGCATATGAATTGTGGTGTCTGGAGGTCAACATCAGACAGTTCATTTCCTGCATTCTGGTGACATTTTATGCACCAATTTGGGTCATTTCTGCATCAATCTATGGTTGAAACTCTCTCTGACATTCCGTATTGCTTTCAAATATTTAATTTCCTGTAAATCAATTTCTAACATATTATTAACATGATCATATGAATTTATAGATTATAATTAAGTGTCCCTCATTGTCCAGAAATCACATGCTTTGGTTCTTTTGATTGTTTTTGGACAGCTGCTCTGTAGCTAATGCTGAACACTTCTGGAAGTAAACTTGAAAAACATTATCTAGTAGCTCCTTAGCTGCAATTATATCTTACTTGGTATTGAGACATTTTCCCTTTTCCCTTCTGGCTCCTCCGTGGTTATCACAGTTAATTATTTTTCTCATTCTGTTGCAGATTAAAGCACTGCTTTTGAGGTGCTTGCTTCCACCAGCTACTTTACCAGGGGCATTGTTCCATCACGTTCTCTCTGTTTGTCAAAATAAAGTCCCCTGTGATGTTTTTATTTTGGGGGGGCTCATGCATGTGTTCTAAATATGGAGGGGGGGCGTGGCTCCTCTGTCCACTCTGAAATCCACACCTACCTGTAATTTTATTCTCATTTACTGACCAAAAAAGCAAACATTCAAAAAAGATTTGATTGAGGCTTAGTTATATTCAACATATGGAATCAGTATTTTATATATTTTGAGCCCAGAACTCATTCGGGCTGTTTTTATTAAAGAGATCTAATTGTTCTGCCTTTTGAACCAGCACATAGCAGATCTCTGAGGATTTACATATACAATATATAGGGTGGATTCAAAATCCATAAGCTTGCATGTGAGATTTTCTGGTGTATGTCTGTAGTTTTCAAGTTTTAATAGCAAAGGCTGAAATTTAGATTAGCCAATGGGAAGAAGAGCTGCAATGATTACTTCATAAATCAATTAGTCGAGGCTCCAAATTTCTTTCTGAGAAGTTTTTCCAACTTGAGGGTACATTCAAGTGAGTGTTCTCAGTCGGGAGCTCATTATTCTGATTATTATTACGCCACATGAATGCCTCTCCTCAGTATAACAACAGATGACTTGGGTTGTTCTGATAATTTGGAAATAATTAATGACTGACTTATCATCACTTCTGGTGTATACAGTATGTTGTACATAATCTGTTATTGAGCAGTGAACACAGACACAGTTACAGAGTGTCTAAGTCATGCCCCCTCTAGTGTGCCCTATGGGACCTCAATTCAGAAAATATGAACCGTAATCTAGGACAAGAGACAAATTACTTTTTATTTTAATTTTTTTATTCCTGTTTGAACTGTGCCATGAATTACTCATATGTTGCTTTTCAAATTGAAACTAAATTTTTCAAGTCCAAAAAGTTTCAGTTTGTGATATTTTTGTTGTAGTTTATTTTAGTTTTATGTGAAACAGCTCAGTGAACTACAGCTCCCATCTCACACAATATATGTCACCAGCACCAGTCTCACTGTTCCTTATAACCTTGTCTTACCTGAAGTGTTTCGTCCAGTGTTCTGTTCTGTTGAGGGACTACATCCTGCTACGAAAACACACCAGCATCGTAGCTTCAGTGGCTAACGTTAGCTTTCGGAGGGAGAAAATAATGACGTCACATATAGGACTTCTGGGTGTGTAGTCTTTCTAACTATGTATCATCACAGTCTGATACCTCAACAGTTTTACAACAAACTGTGACTGTTTTGACTTATAAAATCATCTTTTAAATTGTCAAGCATTGTGTGTGTGATTCAAGTCACAATTCAAACTCAACATTGACTACAGTTCATATTTTTTCTGAAGTTAGGTCCTATGGTGGTCCACAGGAAGGGGCATGACTTAGGCACTCTATTTCAATCCTTATTTCCTGATTTGGCTCGGTTTTGTGGGATCCGATGTAAAACCTGGAGGGGACTTCTTAAGTTTGTCATTGTGAGCTGGATTGGACTTAACTGTTTTGGAGTGGTGGAGAAAACAAGACAGACTCTTTTCAGAGTGGATTGAACTCATATTTTTCTAAAGCACTGGTATCAGATTGGTATTTGATATCAGCTGATATGCAAAGGTTAGGTATTGAAATCAGTATAGGGAATGAAAAAAATATTTCATCTTTATATTTGACATGAGTAGCTGAGATATGTAGCAACTATGTTATGAACTTGTTAATAAAGGTAGTGAAAATCAGCAAAGGCTCAATAAAGTAATGCAAAACGTAGATTTATTTATGATACCATGCCAGCGTTGAATTTGAAACCTCTGTCAAAAAAACACAATTCAAAACAAATGGTCAGAGAGAGATTAGCATTTCTGAAGCTAGCATTAGCACTCACACTTGGTAATCATCATCAGACAGCAGAGCAAGAGAGCAGCAAGACTGTGAGAATACTTAACATTGTTTGCTAATCCTGATGCTGTACTTGAATGAATATCTGCCACATTGTGCAAAACACACACACACACACACACACACACACACACACACACACACACGCTCTCTCTGGCCTGCTCGGTGCTGGCTCTCTTCCACCAGTAAAGGTCAGTTTATGTATAATGCAACACAGTCATCCCTTGTCTCACATGACCCTTCATCGAGAAACTTTTTTTTTTCTTTTTCTCTTTTCCATAATTTGAATTGAGACAACATAATGCATTTCCTTTTTTCACAATACTTGTTCCCTCCAAATAAACATCAGCAGTTTGTTTCGTCACTGTTTACACAGCAGGACAGTGAAGGGAGCTTCAGATACACATTTTTTGAAGGGCTGTTCTGAATGTTTAAAATTCACATTTGAGCATAAATACACAGCTGAATGTTCGGAGAAGTCTCTGACAGTCAGAGGCAGTGAAAGTCTCGACTACATACTTTTTATTTGTTAATGCTTTTACTTGACTTGATGTTGACCCAACTTATTTATCCAAGATAATAATGTGAGAGTGAAAGAAACACAGGTAAAAAGTGGCACTTTCTGAAAGATAACATTGATGAGAACAAGCAGAAAGTGAGAAGACGGAGAAAAGTGAAACTTCTGTGTGACACTGAAAGAAGTCTGGTGGTGTTAAAACAGAACTATGTTTATTCTTCTTAAGGCGTCTTTAAGGACCCTTTCACGGCTTCCTCACTTGGTGCGAACTTTCAGATTTTTCAGTTTGATCAAAACCAAAATAACTGTTGCGAAACTTACCCCAGACCACAGTCCGGACCAAACATCTGGATCAAATTGGACCACGGTCCGTTTTGTTTTTAGTAAGGATGGGTATTGTTTAAAAAATTGCTAAAGGGATCAAATTAAGGTATCATTTGACAGGAGAAGTTTCGATTCTAATTGTTAGTGGGTTATTTTGCTCGATGCCTTAAAGTACATGCGTCAAACGTGAGGTCCATGGGCCAAATGTGGCCCGACATTTTGAGTTTGAAGGCTACACAGACTGAAACAGCTCTTATTGTTGTTTTAACTTAATTATTTATAGAATTTGTATATTTCCTTTTTAAAATGAATTGTACAATAGTCGTATACTTGAAAATGAGAGAAAATTGAGTGCGACACTTCTGCCTTAAAGCTATCGAGTACTGATTGTCAGCCCTAGTATCAAGTGTAAAAACATCTTTTTTGAAATTTGACCTTTTGACTAATGACAGAGGGTTCTGACAGGCCGTTGACAGAACTAGAGAAAGGAAAACAAAGCAACAAAACAAAATGACTCGCAGTCACACACGGGGAGAGGAGGAGACCAAATGTTAAAAACGACATTTGGTCCGACAACGTTTTAAAGATTCAGTAGGACAAAACTCAGAGAAATTTAGAAAATTTTCAATTATTTTCTGAGACTATGATGTATTTGAATTGAGTTGACTTGACAAAAAGCCGACGTCAGTATATTATAAGTATAGGGGGATGCAGCTCACGTAGTTGATGACAACTGGATGTAGGCATGTCATGTATTGTTCTTTAGTCCACTCGCAAAACTGCAAAGTGAAACCAAAACTAACCGGATCAAATGTATACGATGGAACAAAAACATGATATGTGAAAAGGCCAGAAGAATTTGTCGATTATAATTCTGCATATCAAGTCTGATTTTCACATAAAGGTACTCGGTGTATTATTCTAGAATGAAAAGAAACCCAACTACTGGAGTTTTTGTGATTCTTCTTATTCTTAAAAGATTAAAAATTTATATTCTGTGTTGATGAGTATTTATTGTAGGTTGTGTTGGATTGTTGTCACAGATATACAATGAAATACAACCCAGTAAATTTAGTGTGAGTAACAGATCCATAAATTTGAAGGTTCCTCAAATAACACTGTACTGCAGTTTATAAAAACAATGACAGGTGAGGATCATTTTAACCTCCACCATGATGATTCCCATGGAAACAGTAAAAGTATGCCATTTTTGTCCATAAGTAATGTAAAAGGAATCCTTGCACGTATTTAATTTGGCTCTGACCGAGGCCTACAGAATTGGTCCATTGTCTGAAATAACAGCACTAATCACACTTGAGCTGATGAATCCAAAAGTCAACTGACAGAAATGATTCTGCAACTGTTTTGCTGATCGTTTAAATCATTTTTCAAGCCAAACATTTGCTGCTCCCAGATTCTCAGATGTGATTTTCTGTATTGTTTTTTTTTTTTTGTTGTTGTTGTTTTTTTTTCTGTGTGTTTTTTTCTGTATGTTTGTGTTTTGGACAGTCGGTTTGAAGACATCAGTTTGGCCTCTGGGAAACTGTGGTGGACATTTTATTTGGGCTGCAGATAACGATTGTTTTCATGATCAATATCTGCCAAACACCGTAATCATGAATCATTTTGTTTTCATTAAAACTTGATGGTTTTTTTTTTATATGGGCTCAGTCCTTTCCACCATATTTCCTGATGCTGATGTAGATGGAGGCGCAGCAGGTCAGGACTGGCCTTTTAGAAATCAGTGAAATATGTCTGAGAATAATACGCACACAAAGTGCAGTATTAAGACCATCAAAGGATGACTTTAGTATTTTCCAGCCTGGACAGTAACACGGTCTGCAGTGTATATATATCTCTATCACTGATTTAGATATATTTTCCAGTATAATATTAGTCAATTTAAAAATTAGTCAAGTCAGAGTCATCTGGTAATCTGCAGGGATGTCTAGTCATGGTTGCAGCTGTATTAGCAGTGCAAGGAATCTATTTATCTTTGAGCTTTGATGACCACAAAAAAATAAAAAGTTTAAAGTTACAAGCAGGTGTGAGTTCTCCTGTAGGTTAAATCTTAGGGTTAAGGCAAAAAGTAGGCTATTAAGCAACTTTTTAGTGTTCGGTTTTGCTAGTTTATCCAGAAACTGATGAGGCTGAGGAGAGTGCATCAATCACACAGCACTCGGTGTGGCGCAGAGTGAAAGACAGTTGTGAGGGAGTCCAGATGATGTAGACCAATCTGCAGCAGGTCTGAACTTGCCTTTCTGAAATGAAATACCACATTTCATAATGAATTCCTGGTTCTGGTTCCAGTTCTTAACTGATTCTGGATCTGCAGCCCAACTGGTGTGTGTGTGTGTGTGTGTGTGTGTGTGTGTGTGTGTGTGTGTGTGTGTGTGTGTGTGTGTGTGTGTGTGTGTGTGTGTGTGTGTGTGTGCTGATGATGATGGACGACAGAGGCAGGCGTCTGAACAAGCCAGCTCTGTATTTTTAGACAGTTCAGGTGATCTCACTAATGAGACAAAGCTCAGAGGAACTCGTGTCTCATTTGAGCTAGGTGTGTGTGTGTGTGTGTGTGTGTGTGTGTGTGTGTGAGAGAGTGTGAGTGTAAGTGTGTGTGAGAGTGTGAGTGTGTGTGTAAGTGTGTGTGAGAGTGTGAGTGTGTGTGTGTGTGTGGAAGAGGCCATTTGTTGAATTAGCTGGGCAGTGTTGAAGTGTTCAGCGATTACGGTTAATCCTTGAGTCTTGGTGATGTAAGAACTGTCGTTTTTCCCTTCTGTCCCTCTCTCCTAATACCTCTCTCACACATTTAGTCCTCGCTGTTGAAAACCTGGGCATGTGTGTGTGTTTGTGTGTGTGTGTGTTGTTGTCAGTGGCACCCATTCTTCAAACAAGGATGCCCTGTGCACTCGGCTGTGTACATACACCATGTGTGGATGCATGTGAGCACGTTTATTTGTCTGAGCCTCGGTGTCAGTGTCGGAGCGGAGGGGAAATGATGCATCACGTCTGCAGGAGAGATAAAGCAGAGGGGAAGACGTGAGAATGGATGATAGGAGGCATGAGGCCCAAAACAAATGGCCTCTGCAGCGAGCTCGCCGTAAACTGAATCACTGAGGCCACTAAATTGAAACAAAGGCCACTTTTTAGAAATGAAGAAGCTCATTTTCTCTTTGTTCTGAGCCTGATTTCTGTAGCAGCTCACACAGCAGATTCTCAGTCAGTTACAGAGGCTTTTAATGCAAGACTTTATTTCTAATTACCTTCACCTAAGTTTTCAGTTTGTCTGAATTAGGGCTGAACTCTTAATCAAAATTTTATTGAAATCACAATATGGTCTACTGCAGTTTTCAAGCCGCAGGAGGTGCAGTATCTGATAAAACTCTGCAGAGATGTGTTGGCCTACACATTTGATTCTACAGACTTAAGAAAACATCTTTGTAGAACTGCAACTAATTATTATTTTCATTATCAATTAAGTCTTTCAATCATTTTTTGTGATCAATCGATTAGTTGTTTGGTCCATAAAATGTCAGAAAATGCTGATCAGTGCAGCCAAAGTCCAAGATGACGTCCTCAAATGTCTTGTCACTGTAATTTTATTTTGTCATATTTCAAAAAGAAGCCATTGAAAGTACATTTCCACAATATGTCATGTCGGGCGTTGAACCCTGCATATCTAAATGGCTTTATATGTGACTTTCAACACAGTCATTTTAGTCTGACCAACAATCCAAAACCTCAGGATATTTACTTTATGTCAAATTAGACAAAAAGCTGCAAACCCTTAAAATTTAGAAACTAGAACCAGTGAATTTTTGGTGTGTTTGCTTAAAAAGTGACGGTTGGTCAATTATCAAAATAGGTGGAGATTATTTTCCTTTTGATCAAATGTTTTAATAATTTCATTTCACAAAAGGAAAGCAACAGGTCATAAAAATATTTTATATGTTTATATTACCGTATAGTCATTTCCATTCAAAATGGAGCAGTACTGATGGAATCAGTGCTGTTGAAATTTACCTTATGATCCAGGTCATTCCAGCTGTCTCTACATCATTTTTGTTGTATTGTCTTTGAGACCCAAACACTATTTGAATAACATGATTTATTTGAGAATAAATTCTGCCACATTTTCTTCTTACACCCTCCAACACCTTCCTGTCTGTCAGTCCATCCTGCTGCTCTCACATAAAGTTGTCGTACAGGACAGTTTTGAAGGTTGGAGCGACCGACCCGACTCATGATCTGTGTCACGAATGAGATCTTGTTAGCCGTCTATTTTTGCTAATACCTGCCGCTAATCAGGTAAAGCCACACAGAGGACGCATGCAGACACTGAGTGCCTTTCTGTCTCAGCGACATGCAACACGCTGCTGCTTAGCTCATCACTCCTCTGTCTCCTGTCTTCTCTGTCCTCTTGATGTGTGTCTTTTACTGTGAAACCTTCCAGCGGTGTGATCGTGTTGCAGACATCAGGGGATCACCATAACTCCTGGCGACCAGCGCAGTCTACTGTACATCTCATCTCCGTGTCTCCACACCATTGTACACACATAGCCAGTAGCCACGGAGGCAATTACCATGGCAACAGCGGGTCTCATCCCTGCAAGCAAACGTGGATGCATTTTTATCCCCCCCCCCTACCCCACCCCACACTCCTCCTCCTCTTCCTCTTCCTCAGATAATGTTTCAGTGAGTGTGGATTTGACTGCACGTCATGAGATTATGATCCATTGTTGGTGTGTTTGAGAGTGACACAGAGTGTGTCATTTTCAGCCAGTAATGCCTGGTGCCATCTTCATCTGGAGGGAAGGCTCAGAATCAGCTGCTGTAGCGACCCTAATACGAACAAGACAACCCCAATCCATTATTAAGGCTAATACAGTAAATGGAGCTGCCCTTGTTTCATGTTCATGTGGTGTGTATGGTTGTTTGCCTCGGTGTGTTTGTGTGTCTGTCGGACACGCTGAGCTTTACTTTGACTTTTCTCTTGACCATCATACAGTACAGTACAGCCAGTCTCTCCTGGAAGTTGTGATGTTGCAATTGCAACAATTAAAGCAAAGTCAACCAATCTCTGAATTCTGCACAACCTTGCAATTTTTGTACATTCAACACAACCTTTTTTGCATTTTAAAAAAATATTTTTTGGGTTTTTTATGCCTGTAATGATAGGATAGCTGAAGATATGACAGGAAAGGGGGATCAAGAGTGGGGTAATCAATCAATCAGTCAGACTTGATTTATATACAGCAAATACTTTGTAATGGACTAAAGACTCAAATAAGAACTGCGCTCATTAAAAATGGGAACTGAGAAAACGCTGTTGTAAGTGAAGAAACACCAGAGGCAAGATAAAAACTCAAAATAGAAAATAATTTAAAATCAGATAATAAATAGGTAAATAAATAAGATAATAATAGTAAGGGGAAAAAATAAAAGAAGATGCCAACTAGAAAAACAGGTCAATAAAATAAATAAATGATTAAATACACAACAAATAAATAGATAAAGTTCAAGTAAAGACCAGTAACCAATTACGGGCAACTTCTTTGAGAATGTCCCCAGACTCCCTTAAAAAAATAGCTGTTTTTTTAGTTGTTAAATTTTGCGACAAACTGTCTGTGACAAATTCTTAAATGTTTGGGCCTTCTTGTAAATTCTGCAAATGTTGCACATAAATTATTTCTTTCTCTGCAGGAAAAACATCGTGTCCATTTGTCCAAGCTTGCTGGCTGCCACCGTTGAGCTGACAGTTAAAAATAACAACACATTTGCTTCTGCAAAAAGAAATGCTCTAGCTAGGTTTTTATTTGCATATAGAGCAGGGAAATGAGATCTGATCACAGATAGGATTCAATTTAGACACATGTACGTAATCCTTGATCTGTGATGACCTGTAATATGGATATCTCTGGTATGCCCTCTATGTTTTACTGTTTCTCTTGTGTTGTTTTTTATGTGCTGTGTGTTTATAGACCTGTGAAATAGTCTTTTATGTGAAACTGCATGTGCTGCCGTTTTGACTGCGACTCCCTGGAAGAAGAGATCTAGTATCTCAGTGGGACCTTTCTGGCTTCATAAAGGATGAATACAATAAAATAAATAAAATGTGGAGACACATTGTAATGCCAGGTGTGATGTCAGAGCTCAGGGCTGTCCACTTGTGTTACTGAATCACCTACAACATTTGTCTCAAATCATTTTAACGTCTCTGTGAGGTTAGAACGAAACCCAAATTGTTAAACGGATTCAAGTCGATGTAAAGTTGTTGTTGGTGGTGAAAGAAATGTAAAACGTACCTACGTTAGCATAACTGTTGCTTATTAGCTCTAAAATTCAAGTGTAGCAGAGGCTCATGGGAATGTCAGTAGTTTTGAAAGTATTTTGCTCATAAAAGTCTTGATAAATTGAAATATTAACCTGTTAGTGGTGCGATGTGAGAAGTTGGTCAACATGTACTTAATACTAATCTGCATAGAAGTCTGTTTCTGCAGTTTGCCATGAAACATTATGAGAACCGTAAGAATCTCGCTGCCAATTAAACTTCGCAGAGAAAAAGCAAAAGATTTAATACTTTTTCCCCCTAAGATGTTTCTGAGTCTGTTTTTCTACAGTCTGAAATTTATTTTCCAGCTGTGAGCAGCAGCTCCTCCGTTTCCCTTGTGTGTTGCATTCTGGGAAAATAGTGCACATCAACAGCACACACAACAGATACGACCACTATTGTGTATTATGTATGGAACAGAGTACCTTAGTCATCACTGACTTGTTTTGCTGTCTTGGTCTTTCTGGAAAGAGGACCACAATGAAAATGAGTTATTTCAGAACTTTATTGTGTTCTCTGCAGTATTTTCTGTTAATATGGTTTTATCGCAGTGTCTGCTCTGTTTTAAGGTTATCCAAAGTATCAATACTGTAGTACTTTTTCAATACAACATGTTTAAAACAATATAATATCTGTTAAGTATACTGACTGCATTGAAAAAAGTTGAGTTCGATCTCTATTTTCCTGCCTGAAATTTGTGTTGCTGTAAAACCAGATGGTGTTCAGAGACTTTTTCTGTACCGGCACTGTGTGCACACTGTTAAAAAAATCTATGTGCCAGGGACTTTTCTTTTCACCGTAGTGTTGAAAGAGCTATCGATTATCACTTTTTATGCTAGTACTGTATCAAAGTTTAAAATTCTGGTATCACAACAGCACTACCCTGCTCTATATTTATATATTTGATATTTCAAATCAAACTCAAAATCAAGTTTTTATATGCATACTGACTGTTTTGAGTCGACTTATTTTTGTCACACTGCCAGAGTGAACACACAACGCTGTCACACCTGCTCACAGTCGGCGTGCAGTCACAGCTGATGGATTGCTGAACCACAGTTTGTGCTGATCCATCTGTTACAGGTGTACCGTAATTTTTCCACCAAAGTTCCACGAATCAGGTTTACATAAGGTCAGATTCTGCACCTGCATGAGCACATGGTGCAAAAGTTACACAAGTTTAAGTGGAGGAAATTAAAGCATCTTTTAACCTACTACCTTTTTACTTTTATGTCCTCTTGATCAACTTTGATTATCTTTTACAAACTTTGAGCTGGACCATATATATATAAAGGTATTAATAAAAGAACACTGATCTCTAGGATTTATTCATCTTTGTACCTGGAGAGGGATCTGTGGAGGAAATTCACCAGGAGAAACATTTTGTATTTCTTTTATAACTCCTAAAATAAAAAAAAAGCAAAGTAGTAGTACTGAACAAGGTCAATGTTGTACTCAAAGAGAGCAGATTTATAATCAGCCCCGGGCTTGATTTTAATTTCAGAGTTGTGTGTTTGGAAAATGTGCCAACTAGGCTGAAAAAAACAGTACAGATATTTGATCAACCATCTTGGCCACCTTAGAGCTGTGGTGCCAGACTGGCACAAAATTAAATAGAATGAGCAAGAATTTTATCACTGATAGTCACTGACTTATCACTGAAGTTAACTTCAACCAACAGGGAGTTTTTGTAGCCTGGATCGCCTCTCCTCACGGTTCCTCTTGTCTTTGTGTCTTCCAGGCTTCCTCCTGTTCAAGGACTTCTGTATGAACGAGATCGACGAGGCCGTGCCACAGCTCAAGTTCTACGAAGAAGTAAGTCCTGTGTGTGTGTGTGTGTGTGTGTGTGTGTGTGTGTGTGTGTGTGTGTGTGTTTGCATGTACGGGATTAGATGGCATCATGGGATGGGTGAGAGATTAGGCCTGTAATCCCGCTCATTGAGATTTAGCCCTCCCAGGAAGCGCTCTGCGTTGTTTTCTCGTGGCGGTAAGATGACCTCATCTGTCTGTTTTCAGATTAAGGACTACGAGAAGCTGGACTCCGAGGAGGAGAGGCTGAGCCGCAGCCGGCAGATTTACGACGGCTACATCATGAAGGAGCTCCTGTCCTGTTCGCATGTGAGGGCACCTTCACATCCGTCCACACTGCGTCACTGCTGCACACGAGGTCAAGTACAGGCAGGGACACAGAGCTCGCACCTGGTGGGGGGAGGAGTCTGTGCTTCTGTCTGCAGGCCGCTGTAATGTACTGGTCCCCAGTGTCCCGTCAAATGGGTCACAAGATAGAGCTGACAGCCGTCAGATCATTTAATGAATAGAAAAGAAAAACATGTTCTTCTAGAATTTTTTTCTAAATTGTGGCTCTTTTTTGTAGTTCTGTTTCGGCTAAATTCAAGGATTCATGGAGATTTTTTATCATTATAAAACACAGGGTTTTACAACAAAAGTACACACAAAATAGAATACAGATGATTAATTTCAAAATGGAAGAGGGTGAAAATATAACAACCACCCCCCCACCCACCCCAAAATACATATATATTAGGGCTGCACAATGTGTTAAAAAGTCATATTGCGACTACTTGACTGAAATTGCAGCTGAAATTAGTGGGAATGATCCTTTTTGCATTACAATTTTCATTTTAACTGGAAAAAAAAAATAAAATTGTGATGATGTGACATTTTTTGTGGTCTGTACCAAGCAAACATGTTTTCTTTCATCTTACATCAGCTTACATGGGAATGTGGGCATCAGATGTTGGCATGCAATGCATCCTGGTACATGTAGGCACTGCCAGAAGCAAGAGAACTCAGGTTTCTTAGCCAATATAGCACAACTGAGAAATGTATTGCTTCAGTTGACCACATTCACCATCAACACTGACAGGACATCCACATGAAAAGTGGCAACATTTTCCTTTGCACACTTGCACGTATTGGAACACAGAGGGATGATGGGAAACCGGCTTTAACAAGTCCATCCATACTGACAACAAACACACCACAGTGCAGCTTTTGTCCTCCTGCAGCGCAGCAATTTGGGATGTAAAGCAAAGTTAGTGCTCGCTGCCGTCTGAAGGGAGGAAGTTATTAGACACACCGCCCACGCACACACACACACAAACACACAGAGACACACACACACAAACACACACAGACACACAGAGACACACACACACACAGACACACAGAGACACACACAAACAGATACACACATTCACACAGACAGATATTGGTCTTCTTGCTGTTGGTGACCGTTGGTCTCACAGCAGCATGATGTTCCTTGTCATGTTACACGCAGGGACGCACATCCTCACTCACAGAAAACAGAAGTGAAACTTCTGGTAACGCAGCATTTTTTTTAAATGACCCTCTCTTTTATTTCCTCCTCTCTGTCTCAGCCATTTTCTAAGAAAGCAGTGGACCATGTGCAGAGTCACTTAGCAAAGAAACAGGTTCCCCCAACTCTCTTCCAGGTAAAACATCTCTCAACACACTCCTCAATGCTTTGTTACCTCCTCTACTGTGTTTGTTGCATCTGATTTAACAGTAAAAAACGCAGCAAATGAATGTGGTTTCACAATTAAATTCTTTTCCTGCCTTCTTTAGTAAAATATTTTCAAAATAAAACAAATGAAACAGGGACAGATCTTATTATGAAGGCTGTAATTTCAGCACAGCAAATAATTTGTGGTGGTCTGGTCAGTAATTGCTGACAATAACTAATTAAGATACTGGAGACTTCCCTTATTTCTGCACTTCACACCCTCAACACATCTGAGGGTGTAAATTATGAACACATGCACACACAGAGACAGTGTATGCTGCAGTCGCTGCCCTCAGAGTGAAGTTTTATCACAATTATTTTCATATTTAGAACCTGAAAAATGACCCAGAAGTGTTTGAGCAAGCAGAAAATCTATTTAGATAAATGAAATATATAAAAATAAATGCACATTTTCAATCCTGTCAGTATAAATCTTCATAAACCCCCACAGTGTGAAATGTTTTTCATCCAAGAAGCTCATAACTCGGGTCACTGACTTTGTTTTTCCATAGTGTCCATTACTGCCTTGTCTTTTGCTATTAAAAAAAACAATGCCTTTGGTTTCCACAGCATTTTACAACAGAGGTGACCTGCTTCACCTGAAATAAAGAGCGCCTTCACTAAAGTCAGAAAATATATTGTATTATCTTCAAGTAAAATGATCACAGAGCAAAAACGACGCATGTGATGAGTGAGGCGAGATGAGAAGCGTCAGGATGCTGTACGTTTGCTTCTCAATAATTAATCAATGAAAGAAAGAGATGAAATGAAAAGAAAATCTATTTTTTTTTAAGTTGGGAACAGGCAGACAGAATTGGTGTGTAAGAAAAAGAAGTCAGTGCCGCCCTGCAGGTCAGATACCAGCTTGAGTTTAGTTTATGATCACCAGTTGGACACATTCTGGAAAAAGCAGACAGTGACGTTACTTTTCGCTGCAGGTTCTTTCTCTGAATGTTTCTGGCTCAAATTTCTTTGGTTTCTGAGACTCTTAACTTGCAACCTGTGAGCCTTATCAGATGGTGATGCTCCAGTAGATAAACTCAGTTTGTGATACTCCCCGTCTTGGTTAGCAGAGGCTCTGAGCAGAGTTAACAATACACCACTGTCACCATCACCAATCTGTTTTCATGGCTTTAAGTAGACTTGCCTCCTTTTCAACAGGCTCGTCTACTTTGTGACTAAATGGGACTGCGAGTCACCGCCAATGTCATATCACTCCATTTATCTACAGCAACTCTTTATGCTTAAAGGGTCGTCCACACCAAGAACCACATGTATAACAATAACCATACACTCCTTACTCAAGTAGAAATGCAGATACTGGTGAAAGTAAGAGTACTGATTGAACTTCTTTACTGCAGTAAAAGTGTAAAAATACAGGCTCTGAAAAATATTCAGAGTACGGAAGAAAAAGGTCCTCCACTAAAGAGCATTTGTACTTTCTGTTTCTGTGAAAAGCTCACTGAACCTCACCCTTTCTCCGAGGTTGAGTGTCTCTTTGTTTCGGATTGTTATGGTTGTTTTGTCTTTTGTGTGGTTTTCGTCTTGTTGCGTTGTTTTTGTCTTGTCACAGCATTTCATCTTGTGACGTCTCCAACCTTGTTTTTGTCTTGTTACATCTTTTACAGTTTGTCGTTACTTCTTGAAAGTTGTTTTGTTTTCATCTCGTTACATCTTTTACCTTGTTTTTGTCTTGTTGCATCTAATACGTTGTTTGCATATTGTTTTTTTTTTGTCGTTTTTTTTGTCACAGTTCCACTAGCCTCTTTTCGTCTTAAAGGGATAGTTCACCCAAAAATTGAAATTCAGTCATTATCTACTCAGCCTAATTCTGATTGAAGGTTGGGTTTAGTTGTCTCGTCCACAAAACACAGCTGGAGTTTCACAGGAAAACACTGTTGTGGAACGGTGTGAATGTTGACCAGTTTACAAACGGAAACAAACGAAAAATAAAACAAAACCATAAAATGCCTTCGTACTGCTTGTCTGGTGTAATCCAAGTCTCCTAAAGCCTCATGTTCATGTTCAAGCCTGAACTGGGCGTGTGTGGAGTGACAGTGTGTGCAGCCAAGTGAACAGCATGATGTGTAGGGCCCCCAAAACACTAGGAATGGCTCTGAAGGCAAAACCCATCCTTAAGAGATTTTATGACAACCCTTGTAACAGACTCTTGGATTCTCCTAGCTCTTCTTGTCTTTGCAATCAAGTCAGTTTTTATTTATTGAGCCCAATATCAGACAAAAAAAGAAAGAAAGAGTGAGTAAAAACTCCAAAAAACCCTTTTAACAAGGAAAAAAAACAACGTGCAGCAGTAACATGTCATTAGTTTCCATTTTCCTCAGCTGATGAAACAGCTGCCATGTGTTCTGTTTACAGAACATCACCGTTCTTCAGTGTGGACGCTCACATCCTTATTGTTATAATTGTTGTTATACTCCTGGTTGTTGGTGTGGACGGCCTGAAGGTTATGGTGACGAAGCTCTTCTTTCCTGTCTAATTATGCAACTTTTGACAACCCAAACAACAACATGTGGTGTGTTCAGCTAACACAAGCAACCTAATTTGGGAGATTGTCTCTCTAATCCTGAAAGGTTGCTGTGTGTGTTTGTTTCTGCGATGCTATTGGCTGTTAGCATGTCAACAGTTTATCAAAGTTTCCTTATCAAGGAAATGTTTCTAAAAACGTTTATATAATTTCCGCCCAGCCCTAATGTGTCATCTTTATTCATGTTTCCAAGCTGATCAACAGTATTTTTAAACTGCAGATTCTCAGATTCATTCTGTGGTTAATTATACATTCAGCGTGGAGCATCATCTGCCAAAAGGCCACCCAGGAAACTAAAACACAGACAAAGGAAGAACAACAGTTGTTTTCTTTCAGCTCAGTAAATCTAATCAACAATTTCCTCTTTTAGACTACAGCATGGCTCTTCTTCTGGATATAAAATCATCCCCAGTGACTTAATTTTCCCTCACAGATATGACATCAACCTGTCAGTATTTCCTGTATATTTTGTGAGCCCTCAGTGTTGCGTAAATTTTATATTCAGCTGGAACACAGAAGAGGCGTCTTTGGAGCTCACTTGTCAAAATGCAAAGACGTGAATGTTCAGTGGGAGTTACTGTGAAGTGAATTAGCCTCGACAGCAGACAAAAGGAAGGCGCTTTAACAAGCCCAAACCCCAGAAAAGCTTAACGCCAGGAAAGTCCAGTTGATGCACAGAAGATACACTCCCATACATTTGTAAATCATTTTTATCACTGAGAGAAACATGGCCTGAGCTGCTGTTTTTGTGTCTGTTTCCCTGCAGCCATACATAGTGGAGATCTGTGACAGCTTGAGAGGGAAGATCTTCCAGAAGTTCATTGAGAGGTGAGATGATGGAGGTGGAGGTACTGGATGGAAGAGTTTCATCACATGTAGCAAATTCTCACCTTATACACTTTGCTTTTTTTCTTCCTCAGTGATAAATTTACTCGTTTTTGCCAGTGGAAGAACGTGGAGCTCAACATCCATGTGAGTACAAGCTTTTAAAGTCACATTTGGTCCAGATCAGGGGTTTTTGGCACAACTTCACCATCATCGCCAGGTTTTTATGCTTGTATGTTCACAGCACAGGGCAAACATCTGTGTATGCATGGATAGAGGAGAGCGTCAGGGTTCTAGGAATATAAGAACAAGTGTTTTTTTTTTTTTTTCCTGAGGCCAGCATATTTTCTAAACTGTTTGCAATGGGACTGCCGTGTATTTACACTCTGCTGCAAACGCCATCAGCGTGACAAGGTTCTGAGTGTTTATTTTCTGGTTGCAAAGCACTGAAAAATGTTAAGTTTTGAGTGTTATGTTCCCAGGGTCTCTGCACGACTGCTGCTGTGTTGTTGTCTGTCAGTTTTAGCTTCTGAAGTATTATATATGCCACTAAATCCATGTTTCCAACCAAACTGCTCCACTGTAAATGTTGTTAAAAATATAATCTTAAAAACATTTTTCCCTGAAAATAAAATTCCCAGATGCTTTGGGCCACTGTGCTCGCAGTACACTGGGAAGAACCCTGTACCCCAGTATTGTCAAAAGCAAACAAGAAGTTGCTAAATTATTGTCCATATAGTTTATTATGCTAAATAATACTAATCATGCAAATTGTCCAACATATGCAAGTTAGGATCCTGCAGTTTTATAATGCTGGAGATCCACACTTCACATTTCTGGCATTAAACTTTGGGTAACTCAACATTGCCAGGTTCATGAAAGGCTGGAAAGTTTAAACTGAGTGAGTTCATGTCCTGTGTTGAGTTTTGACTCTAACAGAGAGTTGTGATATTGACCCAAATCGCAACGATCGTATTAAAGAATCTCAATTGCCTCCATGAGCTGCGTGTCACCATGTTGATAAGCGGCTAAATCAGCAGCTGCTTTTTCCAGAACAGCTGCGAGCACCTGTCCCTTTCACCTCACACAGTGTCTTTGTCTCTCCCACCGTGTCCCCCCTTCAGCTCTCTCGCCTCAGTTTGGGAGAGGAAAAAAAAAAAGGTTCAGTGTTGCGTTTTAGTTCCAGTCCATTTCATGTTCACACTGTCTTATTATAAATTAACCAGAAGGTGTAAACATTACATCCTATGGACCCACAGTTAACTCTTTCTTTAGACACATTTAGTGATGACTCACCCTGCATCATCACAAACAAAATCAAAACAGTGTGTTTGGTTTTTTTGCCGCTATACAACAACAACTGTACCTCTTATCACTGACAGATGGATCAGATGATGGAAATGTAGATTTAAGAGCAGATCGTTTATTAAACAGGATTACAACATTTTGCAGATGCAATAGTTCCTTTAAGCTCTATTATTAATGCTGCTGCTGAAGAACAGAGACTCTGAAACACTGATGATGCGCAGATCTTTGACATCATGTCAGAGTATAATGTCAGTAAATTCAAGTAAAATCCACACTTTGCTTGTTCTGTGTGAATGAAACACAGATGTGAGGGAGTAATTTCTAAATCACACAAAGTCCCCTGGTAATCCCGTGCAAATAGGGCTTGAAGTAACTTGATGACAGCGTGGCCAATCAAATCACACACCACAAACGAACTGGATCAGAGTTTGTTTGTAACTGGACTGACTCTCCTCTTTTCAGCCGGTCTGGTTATCTAATTCACGCAACAAACAGGCAAAAGCACCAGACTTTGTTTGAACCAAACCAAACACATTGTTGGGTGTGACGTCGTCTAAAAGAAGCTTTCTGCTCCTGTTCTGCTTCGTTTAATGTCCCTGCGCTCCTTTCTCCGTCCCCAGCTGACCATGAACGACTTCAGCGTGCATCGCATCATCGGCAGGGGCGGCTTCGGAGAGGTGTACGGCTGCAGGAAGGCCGACACGGGGAAGATGTAAGAAGAAGAGAATAAAGGCTTTAAAGGACACGATCTCGCTGTGACTGCCTGATGTGTAATCTGTGCCGTTTGTTGTTTGAATGTCAGGTACGCCATGAAGTGTTTGGACAAGAAGAGGATCAAGATGAAGCAGGGGGAGACTCTAGCGCTCAATGAAAGAATCATGCTGTCATTAGTCAGCACAGGGGTGAGTTGGACACTCCATTAGTTTGTTTAATCAGCTGTTCAGAAGATTAAATTTAGCCTGGTTAGAACAGTCATAAGTGTTGACTTAAGCATCACTAAAATGAAAAAAGGCTGCATCACACAAACTAGTTCTTATTTAGACTTTATCTGTTAATAAACATTCACAGCCAGTAACTGTTAGGTGCAGCTGTTGTGCAGCTAACTGATGAAGCTAAAAACATTTGATCTTACACTTTTTTAGAAAAATGTGGTTTAATAGTGATTATAACTGTTAACTTTTTAAAGTGTCTTTCACAAAATTAAGACAACACACAATAAATTCTAAAATATTATAACAATAAGATTAAATCATCAAACGGCGCCTGTGAGATTAACATGATCAGATAATATCCACTCATTCTAAACTAACACTCATTTCTCCATTTATGCCAAAAGAAGAAAACCGTTAAATATACTGTTTTGTAACATACAAATTAATTGTTAATTTAACTTGGTTTATAGTTATTTTCCTGTTAAACTATTAAATTTTAATAAAAAAAAGATTTACCAAGTATTAGTAATACTGTTAATTATGCTACTTTATCATTAGTTGGTCTTTTATAAAATAAAAATCATATTTTGTATCATAGTTGATAGGAGACAATAACAATTAAAATCTGATTACATTAGTTATTTATTTTAGTTTTGCTCACATAACAAAAACTACTCAAACAATACCAATTCTAGCATTATTAATTATGATAATTATTAAACATTATTCAGTTTTTTGTAGAGTGAATTAATTGTTAACTTAAGTTTAATTAGTTATTGCTTTTGGTTATAAAATGTTAGCATTTGCAAAGCTAAAGTTGTTATTTTTCGATGTTATGCCACAGTCTGTGGTGCTACAATGGCTTTCTGTAGTCAGCGCAGCTGGCAGTTCATACAGACCAGCGACCTGTTGCACCAACAAGTGTGTATAAGTTCAAACTAAACTATCACTACAACTAAGAAGTGGCTGCACCACAAAGACAACAACTACATGGTTAGACATGCCTCCAGGGGCAGCGTGAAACATAAAATATGACAGAATTATACTCATTAACCATAAAACATTATCTTTTATCCCACACAGCAACATTTTTCAGTAATTGCAGCAGTTTTGCAACACAGAGACCTCATTTATTGATATATTTCAATATTATCAAGCTACTGCACTGTGCTACAATACTAAGTGACTCGTGCCAGAAAACTAATGTCCATGGTAACCATGACGATGGAACTGTATCTTTGATTTGCCACATGTCTTAGTTATGAAAAACAATTTTATGAACCCCCCCCCCCCCCAAAATATGAAAAAACAACAACATAACAACACATATCTCATGACCAGCGGCTTTGTTTATGGACACTGAATGCAGGACATTACCCTTTTTAATGTTTTTTAAATGTGAGACACTTTGTCTTCCTGCTCCAGAGGAACACACACACACAGAGTTTTGACCTGATTCAAACTCTCTCTGCAGGACTGCCCGTTCATCGTGTGTATGACGTACGCCTTCCACACCCCCGACAAGCTCTGCTTCATCCTGGACCTCATGAACGGTAGGCTGACCTCCACCCCCACACCTGCTCAGATTAAACCCGAGCCACGGTCGGTCCATCCTGAGACACACAGATTGGATTACTCAGCCGGTCAGGTCACTTCCTCCTCCAGAGAATCAACAGTTGATGGGATTTTGACCTCAGCAATGATGCAGCGACCTGCTCGTATCAGCCGCCGTAACACCAAATATCAGCCTTGATTTAACGCTCCTCACACCTCACCTCCACTATTTCCTCTTTAAGCGCCAACCGGCGAGCGGCCGAGCTTCATCAGTGTTTCCTGTCAGTTTCACAATCAAAGCCTGAGTCACCTTTTAAAGTCAACACAGTCATCATCATACAGCGGACAGTACGAGGCTGTTAGAGCTTCAGTTGTTCTATTAATACAGACGGTCAATACATGTTAAGACAGGCTGCAGGCTGGAGGGGAGAGTCATAGAAGGACTCCAATTGATTCTCATTTTCTCCCCCGAGAAGATTACCACAACTTATTGATAGATATTGATTGAAGCATGAGGTATTATGAGGTCATACTGACGCACTCTGTTTGTGTGGTGTGTGTGTGTGTGTGTGTGTGTGTGTGTGTGTGTGTGTGTGTGTGTGTGTCTCTGTGTCTCTGTGTCTGTGTGTGTCTCTGTGTCTGTGTGTGTGTGTGTGTGTGTGTGTGTGTGTCCAGGGGGTGACCTGCACTACCACCTGTCTCAGCACGGCGTGTTCAGTGAGAAAGAGATGCGTTTCTATGCTGCTGAAATCATCCTGGGTCTGGAGCACATGCACAACCGCTTCGTCGTCTACAGAGACCTCAAGGTACCATTCGCTCTCCGGTTCCACCGCCTTCTCTAGAACATTTAAAGAACAAGTCTGATGAAATTCTCTTTTGTTTTTTATTGTCAACAAATCTCATGCATGACTCCAACCAACAATGAACATCTACTAACAAGTATTATGTGTATCAAAGCCGGACATGTCGTCTTCTTCTGTGCCTCTGAGCTCCAGTTATTAAAAAAAAAATGAAAGGATTAGTTCAGATTTTATTTTTAACTTAGCACTATTATGGCAACATAGGTTCAACACACACTGTAGTTTATCTTGACTCAGTTCCACACACACCATCCTGCTGCCTTAAACCTGCAATAACAAATTGTTTTGGCCCCTCAGGGGTCTTAAACACTTCGCTGACCTGTCATCACCTTATTTGCAAATTTGTTAGCAAACAGTAGCTTATTTACACATTAAGCAACATTCATTTTAAGTCATGTTTGTGTAACCTGCTGAGTGTAAGTCCAATATTTACTCTCTTTTAGCTCTGTTTTTGTTCTCCACCACATCCTGAGGGAAGTTTCTGGTTCTGTTGCTGCTAAATGTCTATGACAGGGACGATGATGATGATGATGATGATGATGATGATACTTTACTGTCAAATCAAGAATGTTTTTTTTTTTTTTTCTTGCATCGCAGCAGCTCAGTTTGCAACATCACCATAAAGACTAGAAACAAGGATGTATACATTCAGCTTCATGATGAGTTTCAGGATTGTCTGGTGTAATGTTCAGTTTAACCTCCCTGCATATCTGGTTTGTTGCAGCTTATAAAACCAAAACAATGATTAAAAAGCGCTAAAAGGCTCAAACTGTGAGGCTGCTCACATTAAACAGATATTTGCTCTGTTGTCATTATAAGACATCAGTTAGTGCCACTTTAAATACTCACTAGAGCACCAAATGAGTCCTCCATAAATGCACTATTTCCTCTTTAACCTTTTAATGAAACTCTATATTTGTGAGATGCTTTTAAGATTTACACCTTCAGTATGAACCAATGGGCTTGGAGCTGAGAGCCACAGACAGGAAGTCAACATGTTGTTGGTTTTGCTCTTTAACTGGGATTTGTTGCCAATAAGAAAAAAATAAATCAATTAATCACATAGGTGATCTATTAATTAAAACATGAAAAGTGACGATTAGTTGCAGCCCCACAGTACTCAGAAGATATTTCGCAGCTTGTTGCCTTCAGAAGAAATCCTTAGATTGTTCAGCAGATAACTGAGAAAAAAGGGAAACTGAGAGAGGAGTCACATTTAACACAGATTGAAACCCTGAACGTTACAGTTATGATCTCCACAGATGCCGTTTGAAAGCCGTGGATTCACATGAGCCATGTTTTCAGCTGTCCTCTGTTTTTCCTCCAATTCCCCTGTTTGGACTGGTTGCCATAATAACAGATATATTTCGCTGGAAGTCAGGGAACAGGTTTAGGGCTTCAATAAACAGTGCAGAACAATGCAGATAATACTTTTAGGCTGAGTGTTGGAGGGGAAGGAGAGTGAGTGAGTCACGGTTTTGCCAAACAGCGGAGGATAACCAGGACAGGAGGTTTTCTCTTCTTTCAGTGTCCACGCGCAATTTTCTCCTGGTGAGCGGATATTGTAACTTAAGTCGTGAATTAGCGAGGTCTCCAACATTGTTTCATATGCTTATGATCTGTTCTCTCATCAGTATCACCCTCTGTATCCCTCTCTCTCTCTGTCCGTGTGCGTTCCACCCTCAGCCAGCTAATATCCTGTTGGATGAACACGGTCATGTTCGTATCTCTGACCTCGGCCTCGCCTGCGACTTCTCCAAGAAGAAACCCCACGCCAGTGTGTAAGTATCTGTGTTTAACCCCCTTCTCACAGGAGGTGGGCTGATTTAAATATTACCTGCTCAAATGTCAGTGATTTTAATCCCATCCAGAGCTGATATATTTTCTACTCTAGAACTTAGAAGAGCCATTATACTGTTTTTCGGGAAACTTGCCATTCCTCCTTCCTTATAGGCTGGAGAGACTAATAGTTAAATGTTTCTGATGCCCGACCCACACTGCCTACCTGCTACTGCCAGCCACTTCTCTCTACATTAAGTTTGCCATCAATAATAGAATGCTTCATTTCATTTGTTCAGGTTTATGTTCTACACCTTTCCAGGCGTGGAATCTAGTTTAGATCAGGAGCCTTATTTTCCTCATTTATCATGTATTTCTAGTTTATTTATGCACTCAGCCAGGATGAAGGGATTCTGTCCACAGAAACTCGAGTGTTTTCAATTTGAAACAGATACAGGAAGTGTTTCCTCATAACTGAGACATCTCAGCGTTGAAACTGTATTAAGGAGAGTCCTGTTGCTTGTAAGATATAAATTTGACAGTGAGATCATTCTGACATTTTATTTTTTGCTCAGAACAACAAACGAATTAGGTGAGATGCTGAATCTCTAGATGACGCGCTGCTGCAGCTGGGATGCTCCTGCAGGCTGTGCAGCTGCTCTAACCTGTTAACATCGACGCTGAAATGAAAAGCAAAACGTTCCCCAACACACTTGCAGCGATCAGGAAGGTGGAGTGGTTCGGACGTCAGTTTTGCTAATCTGATATATCATTTGTTAAAAGTTCAGATGCTGTAGTATCATGTTGAATCTGATTCTGACTTTTCTGAGCTGCACACATATTTAACACAGCCGTGCAGCTCAGTCCACTCTCAGGAGGAAACTTCTGTATAGTTGGAAGTGTATGTTCCAAATTAATATAATGACACTAAAAACATCCTGAAAGAAGTTAACTTATTACGAGTGTACACTTAATTATCAATGCATTTGTTTCTAATATTCTAGGGACAGCTTTCCACACAATAATGTTATTATATTAATATTTAATGCTTTGTTTGTTTCTGAATATGTAGTTATTATTCTTGGGTGATATGTTAAAATTGTCCTACCAGTGACGATCAGACCAATAACTGGCAGTTGCTGATATATTTGCACAGATGTTTGCTCATGTGTGGTGAATTTGCTGCAATCCACAACAGACTTAATGTCAGGAAAAGAAATATTCTTACACCAAATTTCCTCAAACAGAGAAATGCATCCGAACTCCTTCTGAATAAAAGTTTCTCTCTTATATCAAAACTAAAGTTTAATTTCCAGGTTAACTTACTGTAAAAACACATGAAGTCTTTTTACTGTAAACGTGCTCTTAATTCACAGCTAGATATGAAAGTATTGTGGCTCTACATGTTGTTTTTTTCCTGCAGCCTCTCTGTTGTTGCTAACCTCTCTGCTCAGTGGCTTAGCTCACTGAGCAACAGCTCTCATCTCTTGTTCAGACGCAGACCCAAATTTAAATTAGCAAAATAAAATGACAAAGATCGCACAAAATATCTGATATATTTGCCCAGTCGTCCAACCCTAGGAGTTGTTTTTAGCCCTGATTGTATATGAGATGTGTTTGTTGATGATTTTTGTTTGTTTTCTGTGTTTCTGTTTATGTGGTTCTCACTTCATTTGTGTGTTTTAACTATTAATTGAAAAAAAGCTACACAATAACGTGTAAGTGACAGTAATATGAAGACGAACTGGTGCTGCTGGTGATGAAGGTCACATGCGTTCACAGAAGCAGCTCCTGTAATTTCCCAGAAGCAAAACCGTCGTCCGGAACCACGACTTTTATTACGAGGGACGAGGGGAGACGTTTTATTACCCCACCTCCTCCTCTAATATTAATCCCGTTGAAATGGAGCTCCTGCGCACGACTCTGCGCTGGCTGTTCCACCGCAGCTGTAAAAAGTAATGAGTGTGTGTTTGACATGAGGCTGTGGTGTGTTTGTCGCAGGGGGACTCATGGCTACATGGCTCCGGAGGTCCTCCAGAAGGGGACGGCGTACGACAGCAGCGCCGACTGGTTCTCCTTAGGCTGCATGCTCTTCAAACTCCTCCGAGGGTAACTACTCCAGCTTTTCTCTCCCTCCTCTCCTCTCATCCTCTTCTGCTTTGTGCTCTTAACTCGCAACACGTCCTGCTTTCAAACCTCTTCTGCCTCTCGCTGTAAACCTCTTTGAATCTGCTCTCTCTCTCGCCGTCTGTTTGGTGTGTGTTTGATCTTGTTTGTGTGCGAGGCTGTGTGTGTGTGTCTGTTTGTTTGATCTGGAGTGTGTAAATGCCAGAGGTCTGGGCCCAGTAGGTCAGAAATCAGGTAAAAGGGGGAAGAAGAGCGTATGTGTGTGTGTGCATGTGTGCGTGTGTGTGTTGCCTGGTCTGAGCGGGCAGAACAAGAGAGAAGAAGAGTGTGTGTGACGTGTCCTTCCATTGATGTTTGAATGTGTGTGTTTGAACACTTTAAAGAGGAAGAGTGTGTTGGTCTTTGGTGAAAGGTTGGCTGCTTCAGAGACGGATGGACGTGTTTTAACACTCCAGTGAAAAGTGAAATCCTCTCTGTTTTATTTAAAAGTAAAACAAAATAATTCTCTCCAACAATATTACATCATTTATTCTCCACAAAAATAAGCTTTTAGCTCAATCTCTGGCTTTTATCAACTATAAACATTTAGCAGAATTTAAGAACCAGGATTTTTGGAACAATAAAACATAAGAGTCTCTCTGGATGTTGTACAAGATTCAATCCTGATTCAATCATCTAGGGTTTGGTTATTATATTATTATATAATGTAAGAAAGGGTGCAACATTTTGGGGAAAAACACTTATTCACTCTCTTTCTGTGAGCTGGACTGGGACCTGGTTTTCTTAGCTTGGCGTCAAGACTGCAAGCAGCGGGAAAACAGCCAGCGTGGCTCTGTCTGACGTTAAAACAACACCTCCAAATCCATCTTATATATTGCGTATTTTAGGCGCCATTGCATGGTGGGACTATTTCATGGCAAACAACAGTGTATCCATCCACTCTATCACAGTATTAGTTTTAGGGATGCCACAGTCTTCTTTATTGCTGCAGATACAGATTGGCAGTTATGTATGAGCCATATCAGCTGATTTTTTGTTTGTACGTTTTTTATTTTGCTATAGCAGTATTAAGAAAATCAAGAAGAAAAAAACTCTCTCTATTTATGTACTTTAAATTTTGTTGCTTCACCATTTCACACCTCTCCTCGGCACACGATGCCTTTTCTTTCTTCTTTGCTTTGATGAGCCCAGTACTGGAAACTAAATCTGCCTGTTAAGTGTAAATTTAATCCAGCATGACTAGAAATGGATCTTTATAGCGATGGGATTTTGACCCTGTTTTATACTGACTGCTGATTCCTTACTTTTCTTAACTGACCACAGATCATCAACAACAGCTGCTAGCACCTACAAGTCTTACCTGGTCTGTTGTAGGCCACATTTTGTCCTTTTTCCACGACTCAGAAACTGACATCCAGCTTCAACTTGAACTCAAACTTCGGCAGATTATTTCCATACCCAATACGTTATGATCCATTAAAGTTAGACACGATACAAGATGAATAAATCTGTGTTTTTGTTAGCTGCACTGCCATCTTGACTGGAGGGAACCTGCTGTATGTTACAGCTCCGCCTCTGTGTGGTCGCCCTATTGGAGAGGTCAAGATCTGCTAGTAAACAAATACAGTGTGCTTCAATCGCTTTACACTTTTGGTGACTAGAAAGCATGTCACCCGATCTCCCGATTGTTTTTACTATATATCAGCTAATAATGATCCATAATATTTGCTGTTTTTAACTGATATGTGAGTGAAGATTTAATCCATATTATCCACTCCTAGATTCAGATTTCTATATCACAGCTGATAAAATAAATGTTTCTAAAGAAGTCAAGTGAAGTTTAGATCTGCTGACTGACAAGTTTAAGACGTGAGCTCAGGACTGTTGCTGCTGGTGCTGGAAAATAAACACTTCCCAGACGTCTAGACCTGCAACAATTTATCACCAGCTATTTTGATAATCAGTTAATCAGTTGGAGTAAATATTTTTTGGTATCTTTATTCCTTTATGACAGTAAACTGAATATCTTTGGGTTTTGAGCAAAACAAGACATTTGAGGACGTCATCTCAGACAGATCGACATTTTTTCACCATTTTCTGACACTTTATAGACTAAACAACTAAATAATCAACCTGTGAAACTATGAAAATAATTCTTAGTTGCAGCCTGACAGACAACATTAACGTTCTTCTGCAGAGTAAATTCAAAAAACCAGCCTCCCTTTGGTTTCAGCAGCGTTTTTGCTCTCAGGCTTTTTCGCTTTATTGAATCTCTTGAAACAAGCTGTCTGATTGCATCTATAAAGTTCAGACTTGGATTATCGATCAACATCCTTCCGTTCTTCAGCAGTGGATTTTGATGTCATTTGGCTCGGGCCGAACAATTAGACTCATTGAAGATGTAGTTTGTGAGCTGCTGCTCTCCCATTAAGGCTGCCAGTTGTCATTTGATCACATTCGCTGAGAGGAGTGCGGCACTCTTTGTGTCTTGGACAGAGATGCTGTTCTGTCTGCTTAATATGTTGTCTTGATATATGGGCCTCAGAGGCAGCGTTCACTGCAGAGCTGCCTGTCGGCTTGTTTTATAATGGATCAGAACGTGTTTGTCTGTGAAAATCTGTCCAGCTTAAATTCTTTAGCTCCCTCTGAAATTTCCACTTCAGCTGCTCTGCTGCTGCTTCAGCATTTACACAAACAGTTTGGTCCCAGACTGCTTCACTTCAGCTCTCATGACTTTATGACAAATTGAAAAGTAATCTTCCTTAATTGAAGTTGAAGTAGTAGCAGGTGGAAACAGAAACATCAGAATTTAGTCAGAGTCTGGTATTAATTCAATAATTCAGACTTTGCATCAGCAGCATTTACACCGGTGTTAATTGAAATTGAATATATGAGGAGACAGCATTGAAATATGACCTTTATTATTACATATTTCTGGTTCCCATGAGTATTTCCCAAAAGGTTTGTATTGATTGGAAAGTAAGTATATTTATGTGAGGTTAAAAAAACACATTTTCTCAGTTGAATTGAGTATTTCTTTAAGCATAGAAAAATAATTGGATGACTTAAATATGTTGATCATATTTACATTTATTAGTTTGCAGAGAAAAAATGAAAATGTATCCTGATTAAACTCACAAGCTTTTCAGAAACTCTGCACGTAGCTAATTAGAGTGGGAACGATCAAGTGACCATTTCTTAAAGGAGAAATCTGTAATATATTTACTTTAATAAATCATAATCATGCTAAACTGAAATACTCTCTTCTCGACAAAACAAATCTGCAGCCATGGTGTCCCCCCTTAGAAATTTATTTTCCAAAATGCAATTGCTGTTTTTGTTTGCCTTTTTCAGATAAATTAGAGTTCAGATTAATGCTGAATGTTCGCCAAATGATTAAGTGTGTGTTTATGAGTCATAAGAAATCATTAATAATATTTTAAAAGGAGTAGATGTTTATAACAGTTAAAATGTGCAAAATGTTAATGGAGTCTGGACTTTGAGTTAAGTGGCTGCCTGTTTTCTATAGCTGAGGTTTTTTTTTTTCAGGATAACAGATTTAACTTTAAACCAACAGACAACTGAGTTATTAAAAGCTGATCAACTCATAGTTATTGTCAGTTTGCACTTGTCTTGCACTCCTGCAGTGTTCCTGCAGCCTGCCTGAGCTTCCTCGAGTCTGGGGAGGAGGAGGGGACAGGGGACACGCAGATTGTCTGTTTTTGCAGCCGCAGTTGCTACATATTTCTTATTGTTTTATTCTTGTTGATTTTAGTAACATAAATCCCAAATCCTGTCAGATTCTACATAATAGTAATACATAATGATTATCAGTCAGAATAATCACCATTAGATGATTTTCAAAATCGTTCAGCCCTCGTATCAAGGCCACAGTTTCTACAGTTTTTAATCCAACACTGAATTTCTCAAACACCCTCAAAGCTCCAAGTCAGCACTCGAACACAGAGGTGCTTAATTAGAGTGCGAACGATCTGGGTCATTTCAAATTACCATTTCTTCATTTTTAGTGTTGTAATATTTATGAGCTCAACTTTTAACCAAGAATGTCGGAGTGTGTGCGGAGTTTTGAAAGGTGTGATTGGTTTCTGATTTATTCCTCCTCTCTGTGCTTTCCCTCGTCTCCCTTTTATCCTCACCCCTCTCCTCCCTCCTGTATTTCAATAATCTGCAGTCGGAGTGTCAGCATCTGTCTCTCTCCTCTCCTCTCTCCCGTCCAGGCACAGTCCCTTCAGACAGCACAAGACCAAAGACAAACACGAGATCGACCGCATGACGCTCACCATGGTAAGACACGTCTACACGCCGCATGTTTCCTAGAAGTTAGTGACAAAGGTGCACGCGGTGGCGGATGCACATATTAGAAGCAGTCTCTGTGTAAACATACTGTAAAGCGCATAGGCAATATAAGTCTTTACTTAACCCCGAACACACCCTGTTTACCCTTCAGTAATACCAAACGCACACAGAAGTTTATATCCCTGTGCACACTGAGTTGTGTGGGAACAGACACCTGATGCACACTAGTTAAAGAGAATTAATCTACCTGTTTGAGCCGTATTCTGCTGACTAAATGAGTCAGGTGGACGTCTTTGTTTTGGGGTCGTCTCCGTTTCTCTCGGCCTGCTACCCTCCAGCACTCGGCCGTGTGTTTACTTTGCTGTGTCATGGGAAAGACACGGGAGATGAGGCATATGACAGAAACCCGGCTTAGATAAACTGAACCAGCAGCCAAAGCTGGAAAAGTTAAAGTACACTCCTCTGGGTCAAACGGATTTAAAGACACAGCCAGCGCAGGTTTACTCTGGGAGTCGGGGGATCTGTCAGCGGTCCAGGCCAAAAATTCAGAAGCTTAAAACTACACCAGGCATTACAGTTTCATCTGTTTTGAATCTGTGTATTTTTAATTAAGTTTAAAGTCCACTCCTCCGCTTCTTGTTTCTTCACTGTGCTGTTTGAGCTTCACTGTGCAGAGTTGGTTTTCACATTCATCTGCTGCAGGAGGAAAGTTTCTCTCTGGGCTCAACTTTGATCTCAGTTTAACATGAGGGTGTAAAAACATGACTAATATAGTTTATGGTTCTTTTGCCCATTTTCTGCATGAGTTACAAACATAAATACACATTTGTAGCTAACCTAAAAAAATGATGAAAAGAAGACAGCATGATGAGAAAGTGACAGAAAAGTGCAGCTGGTACCAGAGTATCTGGGAAAAATGAATATTGAAAACATCAAATATTCACTGTTGATACTTATTGATGTATCCACTATTCTGATCATTGGTCAATTTGTTTTGGGGTTTTTTTGTCATTTGCAAATCAAAAATGACAAACATCTGTTTCCAACTTCTAGGATGTGAGGATTTCAGGCTTTTCTTTGTCAGACATGACAGGAAACGGAATATTTTAAGGTCTTTGACTGAACTGACAAACACTAAAAGTTCTTTAAGGAACTGGATTAGAGACTTGCACGGGCCAAAAGCTCCAGCCCGGCCCTGGCCTGTGGCGTTCAAGCCCCAGCCCGACAAAATCTGCAAATTTTCAGCTGAAATCCAGCCGGAGACCAACACTAATCTCTTCTTACTCTCTCTGACACACACACACTCTCCAACTAAACTACTAGTACCACCAACAATCATGTCCACAAATATCAGCATGCAGTGAATTTGATGTGCCAGGATCCTGAATACAGACACATTTCGGTCTTTGGCCAGAAAAAGTTTTGAAGTTTGATTTAGACCCAGTAAGAAGATACTTAGAGCTACAATGATTAGTTGATTAATCAACACAGAATGAATCGGCAGCATTTGAATAATTGAATAAATAAAAGAATAAATTAAATATTGTGGTGCTGCAGAGGCGTCGTGCTTTGTTTTGTACAGATCCTTGGAAAAAAAAAAAACAACAACTTTATTTATATAGCACCTTTAAAAACTGAGTTTCCACAGTGCTTTGACAGACAAAACAAAAGAGCAGGATACCAAGGAAGCAAAATAACAACAGAGCAACAGGAGCAAGCTGAAACTGAAGCTAAACAAGACACAAGCAAAGACACTAAAACACAGAAAAACAAAACAACACAGTAAAAAAGATAAGAACAGTAAAACTAGGAAAATGTGACAATAAGAATAAATTAAAATAAAGAGGGCAGAGATTAGAGACATAACCTGATGTTGTCAAGTCAGTATAAATAAAGAAATGGAATAAGACAACACCATGTAATGTCAATGTAAATAAGTGCAAATAAAAGGATAAAAATGAAATACATTAAAAAGAGCCGATGACATTACATAAAAGCAAGTCTATAAAAATGAGTTTTAAGAAGTGATTTAAAAGATATTACTGATCTCCTCAGGCAGGTCGTTCCAAAGTCGAGGGGATCTGATGGAAAAAGTGCTGTCAACTTTAGATTTAAGCCTCGACTTTGGAACAGCCAGGAGGGCCCCGCCCGAGGATCCAAGGCTGCGTACTGGTTCATAAAGGGTTAACATGTCAGCTGTGTAGCTAGGGCCCAGACCCAGACGGGCTTTAAAAGTGATCAGTAAAATCTTAAAATCAATTCTAAAACGTACAGGAAGTCAATAGAGTGAGGTGATGTCATCTGTTAAAACCAGTAACACCATAATTCTGCAACTGCAATATCAGTCAAAATAACTGCTTTTAAATATTTCTTCAAAATGGTTTAGTCCCACCCTGAAGGGGTTGATGATTACAAAAGATCACAAAAAAAAAAAATCAACAATTTGACTCAAAATATAAATTTAAAAATGATTTTACGGATTTAAAATTGATTTTATTGCTCCTCCAGAGGTTACAACCAGGACTGCGGCAAAAGCAACAGTGCTATTCAAAAATAATGACCAATCAGAATAGAGTATTTAACAAAGCATTGAATAAAAAAAGTTGAGTTTTGATATCCAGCCCTGATTAGATGATATCACAGTCCTGGTGTTGCATTTCCAAAAATCTGAGGAACAATAGTCAGTAGAAAGTATTGAGTGTATTCAGGCTGTCAGAGGACGATACTGCTGAGTCTTTTGATGTCATGGGTCAAATTCAGCAAACACTTGATGAATGGCGTCCATTGAGCCCACCCGGTGACATATCTGTTCTCGCCCACCCTTTTTTCCCCTCCGCACGTCCAGGCCCGAGCCCTGCGAGGGCGACATGTTGTGTTTGAGCGCAGCCGAGTTCACAGCGACAAACTGTAGAGCGAATTTTCAGCACAGCTTTGCTCCTCTTCACTCCGCCTGCCTGCCAGCAGCAGCAGTTGTCCATCACGCTGGAACACGTCCAAATCTCTGTGTCCGTTTATGTGTTTTGTCAGGACATGAAGCAATTGAGAAGGGTAGCTGCTCCCTCCCACGCACACACACACACACACACACACACACACACACACACACACACACACACACACACACACGCACACACACGCACACATGCAGGCGCTATTTGGCTGAGCAGGACCTCTAAACAGAGAAAGTATGATCTTTCATATCACAATAAATCCAGATTAGGATTTTAATCCAGCCACTTAATCTGGTTTATCCCCTTAATCCTCGTCTGTGGGTGTGTATGTGTGTGAGCGAGCGAGAGATGGAGACAGAGAGGGGGGGGAAAGGCTGTGATTCAGGCCTGACCGGGCTAAAAATACTGCTCTATATGTCTTTGTGTTTATTAAACATGATGAATGGACTCATTACATAAACACGAGCAGGCAGCAGTGAAAAGGTTGAGAACTGAGCAGCCAAGACAGGAAGAGATGGATGGAAGGAGGGATGGAACAGGTCCAGATAGATGGCATGTCTGCTCTCCGAAACGTCTCCGCGGAGCAGCTGACACAACGTAAACACGTCAGCAGGAAGGGCGCCGACTTGTTTTCAGAAGTTGTGTTGTGTTTCTACGACTTGGCTTTACTTGACTCATTTTTGCAGACAGTACCTCATCAATTTTGTCGGGGTTTTTAGCTGATCGTCATAGCAACACCATGTTAAACTGCTGTGACATTTGGGCTGTGTGGTATGACCAAAATCTCATATCCTGATAAAGCAGATTTTTGGCTCAACTCACTTTTGGTACCAGGAACTTTTATCCCTTTCATTTTCCACTGCAGACATTACCCTGTCAACCTTCCCGGGATTCTGAACTGATCGTCATAGCAACACCATGTAAAACTGCTCTGACATTTGGGCTATGTGATATCACCAAAATCTAATATAAGTCATACGAAATGACCCATGGAGAAGCCTATTTCTTATTACATTTTGAATTATTTACTTGACAAATAAGAGGTTCTTATGTCTAGACTCTCTCTGTGCCGTTCGATGTGATTCTTGCATAGGTGGTCAAAGATGTTCGAGGTCTTTTAGTCTATTTTGGTGACCCATCAGTGGCATCATTTAATAATAATAATGATAACTTTATTTATAAAGCACCTTTAAAAACAGAGTTTACAACATGCTTTGATAGACGAAGCAAAACAGCAGGATGCCCAAGAGGCAGTGTAACAACACAAAGACAGATTTGCAAAGTAGATTTTCTTGTTATGTGTCAGACTTTTCATATCCAAACCATGTCCATTCAGCAGAAGCAGCCCCGTCTTTTAGATATGAGCGGAGTCCCTGTCCTGTTCCGAATTACCCCACTCTGTGTCACATTCACTCTCCTTCATGTTTGTTGTTTGTGTTGCCTTCCTGCAGGGTTCCTGTCTGCATATTTGCCCTGCAGAAGAACACAAAACATCATCCAAATGACAAAAAATAATGCCGTACAGAGGGACTGATTTACGACAAAACAAAATAAATGAGTAAAATATGGAAGTTATTCCCTCTTTATATATCGTCATATCACACAGCCCTGTGACATCGTCTTCAGTGTGAGACAAACTGAGGAGCAATGGAGGATATTGAACTTGTGCCTGTTTGTCACAGCAAGGACACACACATCTGAGTGCAGCAAGACAAAAGACTCCTGAAAAAAACAGGAGAGTTTTTAAATCCTGCATCAGAACTCAGATAGTGAAACAATTCTGGTGTCTCCATGTCGATTCTCTCCGACCCAACGAAGGTCTGTGGTGTTTTCATGATGGATGCATCGATTGTGAAATTCAGGGCCAATTAAGATATTTATAATTAATGGCCAATAGTGATACTGATGTTACTGTTGCCCTCTTACGTCAAACCAGAGTTGTGTTCGTCCCTGAAACGGCAGCTGAGTCCAACCGCAAGTCACCAACACAACATTCAGTGAGCGCAAAATTATCACAACACAACAGATAAACATCCTGCACTGCCATTGGTGAACATCATCTTGTTTGCTGATTGGCCGACTGCAGTTAACAAGAGGAATATCGACAGATAGTTAATGAATGTTAACTCATCACATCGTTGCATCCCTCCAACTTTTATCATTAGAATATCAACAAGAAAGCTCAAGGTGATACCAGAAAAGAACCAGGTGCCATGCATGACATTCGACTATGAAAAAAAAATTCATCCTTGTTTTGAGTCATAACTCTGTCCAATCAGAACACACAGATCTTCAAACCTGTTGATTATTATTATAACATGAAGCATATATACATCTCTAAAGACATAAAACCATAAAAATATCCGCATATCCTCAAATGCTCCATCCAGAATCAGACCTGATTCAGAATATGCAAACACAATATGCTGTTTACACGACCTGTATACAATGTTGAATACTGTCAGATTCTGACTGATGGTGGAAAATTATTTTGCATGTAAATGTAGTCAGTGTGTGTCTGGGGGAGTGGAGTGCAGCGTCAGACTTCTTTGAAAACCCCTGCGCTGTAGTAAAAGGTGTAAATCATGTCAATCTATTTTCAAACGACTCATTCTCACTTTCGCTGTCTCTCCCCCTCCTTGTTTTGTTTCCTCACTCCCCTCCTCTTGCTCCCCTCCCCTCCCCTCCCCTCTTCTCTCTTGCAGAATGTGGAGCTGCCAGACTCCTTCACTGCAGAGCTCAAAGATCTGCTGGAGGGCCTGCTGCAGAGAGACGTATCCAAGAGGCTCGGCTGTCAGGGCCGAGGGTACGACACACACTCCACACACGCATCAATGTTGACATTACCCTCCGTTTCGTACCAGAGTTTATGTCCGCTGACGTGTAAATGAACTCATCAGTCAGATGTGTTTTGCTAGCTGTGCTCATTAGGCCTGGAAACACTGGGTGGTGTAGTTTGCGGCCCAGTGGAGACGGATAGAGACGGACATGAAGTGATCCGATAGAAGCTGAGTTCATAACTAATTTCATCAGCGCTGTCGTTCCACATCAGCTTAGGACTAAACCAGAGTGATGGATCACTGTCTGCTCTGGGTATTTGGCTAAATAGCAGGATTATGAGTGTGTGTCAGAGGGGAATAAATGTGGCAAACACTGCCACCTAGTGTACAAATGTGAACTAACACGAGTCTGTGAACCTCTCTGTGTCTCATACGTGCAGAGCCCCAGAGGTGAAGGAACATCAGTTTTTCAAAGGCATCGACTGGCAGCAGGTGTACCTCCAGAAGGTGAGCCAGCAGCTTTTGTTCTTTTAGTGCTGCATTTTTTTCCCATGGTATCGTGAATATCTGTGGAGATAAATTTGTCTCAGCATGGAAGAAACTCATGCTTCACGATCTCCAAGAAATAACAAGATTTTTATGGTGGTGTAATTTCAGAAATTAAAAGTACAAATGTTTCATGTGGAAGTTCAAAGTCCTTTTTTTGCATTTTTTGAAGATTATTTATCAAACATCAAAAAAGAAAAGAAAGAATAAATAAGGGAAAACTAAATAAAACAAGAACACATCAGCAACAACATCAGAAAATAAATAATAATATAGTAATGCTAAAAAATAAATAAGAAATTTTATAATGAGCCCTATAATTCTACGGAGGTCGCCATGTTTTTCTGGTGGGACAAACAGACCTCTGGCTCCAGATACGACCTTTCACGTGTTTCACATTTTCACAACCACCATAAATTAATTTATTCGCTCGGAAAGGGAGGGTGAGGCAAGGTGTTTACAATTTGTAAGATCAGGAGCTAGATGCCACTAAATCCACAAACCAGTCCTTTAACTTATTGTCTAATCAAATGGTAGTCTTGAATTCAGTTTGAGGAGATCTTAAAATTTTTATTATCATTATCATTATTATTATTTAGTTAATTTGATGAATCCTGTCAGCATGGCCTAAAATTCAAATATAGAGAATATATTTTTTCATACTAACAAACTTATTTGGACAAATATTTTTTTAACTCCACCAGTTATTATCATTTTGCCTGTTTGTCTTATCATTTTGAACTGACAGGACATGTATTTACGCTACATTTCCACATTTGATGTTAAGTGTTGTTGCAAATTGGCCTTGGATTTCATTAAACACTGTTATCTTATGGGAAAAAAAACTTGGTAGTTCCACATGAACGTCCTGAAAAGCCTGATGTGCGAATTTTACCCCAGTACTTAAACACAACATGTAGACGTAGATCAGACTTTCAAAAGAATCTGAAATACTGATACTGAAGTTGGGTATTTATTTGTAAACTTATTTTACATTTGGTCATATTGGTTGCTACGTGTTTGTAGATTTAACAAAATAAAAAATGTCATGCAAATTGTCAGATTTTGTAAATACTGTTATTTGTAGATCATGAAACATGTATTTGTCACAAACATTGAGACTCATTTCTTTCTAATAGTGTGCAGCAGTAATGAGTCCACAAAACTCTGATTGATATGAGATTTTTTCTGCTCTTTGAACTTTTGGTCAATTTGGTCACAAATGTTCAATTTCAAGTGTTTTAATAAACTACAAAGTAATTTGTTAGGTGTTTTTCCCTTTTTATTAGCATAAATCTGGGGGGAAAAAACTCTCACTACTTGTGTTTTATGGGCTTGAATGTTCAACTTTAAAGTGGCAGAGCAGTCTTTACTAATTTTATCTCTTTATCTGCAAGTCCTAAGTGGTAGCACTCTCACTTTTTTAAAAAAACGGAGTGTTATTTGTTCAAATTAATTCAACCCCACTCAAAGCAGCTGCATCTTAGAAGGAAACAGCTTCACATTTATTCAGATAAGAACCGGCGTCGGCTTGTTTGAGTCTTCAGATTACATCTCAGCTGCGAGGGCAAGCAGAGATCTTGTCTCACAGAAAGTTTGTAGTAGAAATGTTTGTGCTGGATGTGTGTAAGAAGCAACAGATAACCAAGCCGTTCTTTAAACCTGCTTCTTGTTATCTTCTCTCTACCAGCATCAGAAACTTGCAGGAGTCAACAAGTAGATTTCACACACATATCCAAACATTATTTAAAATGACAGGAGGTCATTATGATTTATATGTTTAAAAAAACAAAGTGTGAGTTCAAGGCAGCCCTTTAACTGAAATACAGTGGCGTCTCTGTGTTTGAAGCAACAGTGGACAGAGCTACACTAGTCATTAATCCAGTACAGTTACAGTTGCTATGGTTACCCCATCACTTCAGGGGAAGCACTGCTGTGGGACTGTCGCCTTGTTGTTCTGCTCACTCTCTCCTGTTTCTCCTTTATCCTCCTCTGTCACTTCTTTCTCTTTCTGCCTTCTTCTTCTTCTTCTTCTTCTTCTTCTCTAAAAACGTCTCCTCCGTCTGTAGTACTCTCCTCCTTTAATTCCTCCCAGGGGAGAGGTGAACGCTGCAGACGCCTTTGACATAGGCTCTTTTGATGAGGAGGACACCAAGGGCATCAAGGTAAAAGCCGACTCTCTCACATCCATACACCACATTTATTACCCACTTCTTCCACCACACACGCTGACAGGACAGGATCCACCGCTGTAAACAGACGCGTCCTGATCCAGACTCAGCAGAAACAACCAGAAAACTGTGGAAAATCATTTCTGCCAGTGTTCCTGTAAGTCATAATGATGAGAACATTTCTAGAAATAGTTTCTCATTAAGAGTAGTGCTGCCCCGTCACAATCAAAGAATCATCAGTCGGAGACTCTTCAGTTGACTGAGAGTCTTCCAGTCGAGCTGCCGCCTTTTTTTTTTTCTCCCCTCCATCAGTCAGTGTGCACTGCTGTGACAAGATAAAACAGATGGAAGCTTTTAAAATTGCTCAGGAGAACATTTCAATGAGGAATTAATTAGAATCATAAATATATTTTATATAAGCTGGCACACTTATTTAAAAAGATCTTTGTGACAACATGTGCTGGTGGTAAATTAACTGATGAGAGAAGGTGAAACGAGTGGTTCTGAACAAGGCAGTAAAACGACCAAATCTGATTTGACTGAAAAGTCTTAGATGGGAATGGCCCTGATTTTGAGATATGAAGTCAGTATTTGGAGTAGTAGCTAGTCAGCGCCAGAAATCATAGTTGGTCAAACTACTTAATATGAATTAATGTTTAACACCAGTTAACTGTTCCCTCTAAGATGTTAACCAGTCGCCCACTAATCCCTGTGCAACCTGGAAGTTCTGATCAGCAAAGTGAGACAGATCACATCTCGTAAAACCAGCGCTGTTTGACCTAGAAAATGAAAATGAAGTTATATTTGGGCTCTACCAGACTAAAAATGGCTGCAGTAATGTGTAACTACATTCAGCTCTGTGCAGCTAACACAGTGATGCTGCTCGGTCTGAAAACAAAACATATTTAGTGAGTTAGTGAGCATTTTAACTGGTGTCATGGTTTGTTGAATAATGTGTAATGTTCATAATGCATGGTGCAAAGTGCTTCTGCAGCATTTAAAATACGATTTGCTTCTTGAAGAATTTGATTAATGACTTCAAATGAAGTCAAATACAAACAATATTCTTTTAGGGATAATATTTAATATTATCAATTAATAAACTGCACTCAAATTTAAAAGTGAAAGTTTCTTGTTCATAAGAACTTGCAGGATAATTTTTTCCTTCACACTGGCAGAAGTGAACTTCATTCATCAAAAGTCATTGAACACATCGTCACGACCACATGAATTCTCAGTGGTTTTGTTCCTTTTCTAAGCTGCATGTGAGTCGACATCGATTAAAAAAACATTGATACTTGAAGGACACCAAGTCTTTTTGAGCGAAAGGAAGTTATTCTCCAGCTGCATGCTTTCTCTTTGACTAAACACAGAGGTCGCAGGGTCACTTTCCTGCCGAAATGCTGTACAGCTCTTTATTTAAGCAACACATTGTACACTTTTTATACATATATATATATATTTTCATCCTTCTATTTATGCTTCCTGACTTACAGTTTGTGCTTTTTTATCCTTTTTTATATTTTTATACTTGCTGTGTTTATTGTTATGCACTACAATACTGAAGCAAATTCCAAAGCTGCTTGGCTGTAAACCTGATTCTGACTATAGGTGTAGCTTTAGTAAAGTAAGCAGAGTTGGTTTGTACTTAAGTAATTCAAAGTAACATACAGTCTTTACCTCCTCCTGGAACATTAGATTCCTCCTTCATTAACATGAATGTGTCTGCATTACCACTTAATCATCCTCTGACGCTCCACTGCTGAGAAATAAAAGACAAAACTCGTTTGATTACATTTCCCCAGACGGACGTTAACGCAGGAGGAATCATCTAAATAACTGCTGTTTTGTAACGTTCAGATGGTGGAAGCAGAGTTTACAGCTGCTGCAGTCTCCTGATGTTCATCCAGGCTGAACAAAATGTCTGAAAGTGAACAAAAACACAATTTCTTTAAGAGACATTCAAGATCACTGCAGTCAGTCAGTATATAGACACTCAGTGGACAGTTTTTATTGTATTATACTGAGATGTGTTTCTGTAATATGTAGTTTAGCCTCACAGATATTAGAAACACCTCTGAGAGTAACATAACACAGTTCAACAGCAGCACAAAACACAGTGAAGAAAACGATCCAACAATCGAATCAACACTGAACACAATATAGATAATATATATATGTATAATATGAGCAGGACCAGCCAGCTAGTGTCGTATTGTGTGTGTTGTATTTTGGATTTCAGAAAAGGTTTGATGGTATTAATATTAATTATGTTGCAGCATATTTAAAATTCTGCTTTTTAAAGCTGAAGTGATCAGATAAAATGGAAGTTACTGCCTTTTGCTTTGGCGACATAAACAATAGAAAAAAAAATAAAATGGCTACAGAATAATGTACGGCAAACAGACACCTGCTGGACGGGACAAGAAAAACGAGCAAGCAGTCCAATAGAACAGCAAGATGCTGTGTTGCTATGGTTACATGGTATTGTTTACAACAAATGGAATTAAAGACATTACATAGAGTTATTTTGTATGTGTTATTTAATGTCATTATTATAGCAGTGTATCTGAACGCAGTAGACAAAGTCTCTGAAGCTCACGTTTCTCACTTTAGTTTTGAAATCCTCCCCGTTTTCAAGGTTTCAGTGACGAGGATGCAACTGAGTGTGCATGAGCTTTAAAATAAAACTAAATATTTCTGCGTAACTTTCCTGTAACTCAGAGGTTCTCAAACTTTTTTTTTCAGCTTCTGAAGCGAGGCATGCCAGAAGAAGTTTTTATCCGACAGTGTTTTTTTTATCAGTCATTAACAAATGTCAGCACAGCAACATCAGCGGACTTTATTTTCCCATATTAATCATATTCTTTCTCTCCATATTTTTCCTCTGGTCATCTGTGCTCCACAGTTTGAGAACCACCGGTGTAACTGAGCATAAACCTAAATTAGAGAATTGTTAGAGTGAAAGTGAGTTTGACACTGAGTCACCGAGTGTTTGTCTGCTGGTGTCTGATGTCCTATACTGCCATTAATTTACCTCCCAAACTCACAAAGATGAAAACGACCGTTCGCCACCACCATCCATCACAACATCAGCCTCCTCTCAGGAGAGTACGGCGTGTGCTTCATTTTGTCTGTCAAGGTCGCTTTTATTGTTTCTCAGGAGAGAAAATTGTCTTGAACTGAACGACTCAGAAACAAATTAAAAAGAAAACTTACAGACACACTATTTTATTCACAAAAGACACGTTCGCTGTTGATGCGTCAGGACTCTCGTACATCCAGCAGCGTCGATGCCAGAACTTATTAACGAACACTCAGGGGAATTCTGATTAATGTCCCGCGCTGTTTCTCTCCCTGTCTGTGTGTCTGTCTGTGTGTGTGTCCTGTAGCTGCTGGACAGTGACCAGGAGCTGTACAAAAACTTCCCTCTGGTCATATCGGAGCGCTGGCAGCAGGAGGTGGCAGAGACGGTCTACGAGGCGGTCAACTCGGACACGGACAAGAATGAGGCTCGCAAGAGGGCGAAGAACAAGCAGCTGGGCCACGAGGAGGGTAATGATGACCACAGACAGCAAATACACAAATCCCTCTAGAAGATAGACATATATTTTTATATTTCTTTATGTATAAAGATTTTTTCCGTTTATCAAACAAGACATTGACATTTGCCTCCATCTCAGAGTGTAAATATGTACAGAAAGATGAGAAACAATGAAAAGAAACAATAAATAAAACAACAGCATCCATAAAAGATAGAAGACCAAAAACATTTTTAAAAAACTAACCAACTCTATTGATAATTGATGAGTTGGTTTGAGTAATTTTTTTCTGATTTCAGCTTCTTAAATGTGAATATTTTCTGGTTGTGTGCGTGTGCGCGTGTGCAGATTACGCCCTGGGAAAAGACTGCATTATGCACGGCTACATGCTGAAGCTGGGGAACCCGTTCCTGACCCAGTGGCAGCGCCGATACTTCTATCTGTTCCCCAACCGTGTGGAGTGGAGGGGGGAGGGCGAGTCACGGGTGAGTTCACCTCACAGCACACGCGCTTAATCACTTTCCATGCTCATGTTCACGTCTGTGTGTCATTTTCACGTCTGTGCGTCCTGAAGGGAGGGTCGTCCTCTACCGTCTGTCAGTGTATGAATGTCTGTCTGTCTGTCTGTCTGTCTGTCTGTCTGTCTGACTCCACACTGAAGGAGACGTGGCTAAAACATTTTAAAAAGCAGAAAGAAGGGGTGAGTGTTAACTCCAGGTGCAGGTCCTTGCTGTGTCCTCAGCGTCCTCCCCGCTGTCTTTGTCCAGAAGGTGTTTAGAGCTGTAGACCTCCTCCATTGCTGCAGACTCTGTAGTGCTGCTTCAGTCCTCACTCCCTCCTGATAGACGAGCCACAGGTAGAGCCGCCCTGCGGGGCGTTCAAGTGCAGGAATTCAGGTTTTTTGACAAAAAAAAAATCACTCCCAGCTCCATCAAATGATGAACTTCCACAAGTTTTTCTGCACAGAAATAATCTTAAAAAGGCTCCTTTTAACTTTGTCTTGCCTTATAAACATCATTTACATATTTTCATCAGTATCACCAGTAATCCAGTGATTGTTGTCTGTTCATTCCAATGTTTTTCCTTTATTTTTTTATAAGAAATGGTTCAGATTATATCAACATTCTGCAAAGCTGTCATCAAAGCAAAAGGTGTCTGCTTTGAACAATCTAAAATATCGAAGAGCAAAAACAACTTTTTCACACTTGGAAGTTGACAGGTGCTCTTCTGCAACATTTGATAACAATTAAGTTATTAAATATTTAATTACATGTGCAGAAGACAGTGTTTGAGTCTTTTATATTTTAGATTGTTAAAAAGTAAAAATATATTTGTTGTTTTTTTTTTTCTTTTTAAGATTTTCTTTAGATTTTTTTTTTTTTTTCACATTTTTGGTTGACTACATAATTCCATATTTCATAGTTTTGATGTCTCGATTGTTAAGAACAGCACTGACCACTACGGACTCTAAAACATCCTGAGCACTCAGCTGCCTCAGAAAATAGTTAAAGAGTTAATAATGTTTTACACGGTGCCTTCAGTAGGACCTGGGGACATACTCGATTCTTAGATGCATTGTGATACAGACATGGAAGATTCTTAATCGATTCATAGATGTCAAAAATCAAAGTTGACAGCGAGAAAAGGGCGGAACTCATGCTGCAGTTATCTGCACTTAACAGGGAGACGTTCTTCATCTTCTCAAAAGGCAGCGCTGACAATCATGTTTTAATTTAGTATCTAAATAATTGTATTTGGGAGAAGAAAGTGAAGACTGATTACCATCATTCAGAGGTGTTAAGATGTTCACAGAGCGGAGTAGCGATCAGCTGTAACAAACCAACACCGCCACAAACACCGCAGCGGTTTACAACTTTGACCAACTCTGTGGTGAGAAAGTCACTGTCTGCTTCAGCTCAGAAACTCTCTACCTGCTCTGCATGTTGGACAGCGAGGTCTTTCCTCAGAGCTGACGGTGCAGCAGAGAAGCTGCTGGAGACATAACATGAATAACACCACACACAGTCAAACACTCCGCCTCCTCCTCAGTTTTTATTGTCATGCAGGCAGGGGACTGTAGGATTCTTTCAAATTGATTAATTCATTAGTCAAATAAAAAAAGCTGCAGACCATTTAAATGCCAGTTATGCTTCATATTGTATTTCAGGAGCAAGAGACTGAAAATTTTGCCCCGTTTTCTATTCATTCAGTCAAAAATAGATTCTGAATCAAATTAGACAAAAAGATTCACCCCTGAAATGTGATATATGCATCATGTTTACTTCTAAACGAGGCTACTTCTGTGAGCAGCTGCAGATAAATAAAATCCACCCGGCACCCTGTGGCTTAAAGGTTTGAAATTTTAATGCATCGAGAATCGTAGCCTTCAATCCGTCGAATCGTGAAATTCTCACCCCCAACCTTCAGTGAAATCTGTTAGTGCACAGGTCTAACTCTCGAGCTGCTGCCCGTTGTTCCAGTATTTTACCAAGTGACAGCTGACACTTAATTTTGCTCCTGAATTTAAAGTCTAGTCTCACCTCTACATCTCTGTAGTAACTGTTGTCAACTTTGAGGTCGTAGTTTCCACCTCCTCTTGATGCATGGTTATCTCTAATTCTGCTTGGTGCTCTTCACCTTTGCTCCTTTCTGATTGGTCGATTGTATCCACAGCAAAACCTGCTGACGATGGAGCAGATTGTGACGGTGGAGGAGACGCAGATTAAAGACAAGAAATGTATCCTGCTGCGCATCAAAGGAGGGAAGCAGTTTGTGCTGCAGTGTGAGGTACGACCACCGCGCCGCGTTCATTTTTAAATCTTGTCAATGAGATAAAGACAAACAGTTCGTCGCTTTATTGTTTTTGTTTTTTGTCTGTGTGTGTTTGTGCAGAGCGACCCGGAGTTCGTGCAGTGGAAGAAAGAGCTGACCGAAGCGTTCACAGAAGCCCAGAAGCTGCTGCGCCGCGCCCCCAAAGTGATCGGGAAGGGCCGGGCCGGAGTGGTGGAGCTCTCCAAACCTCCCCTCACACACCGCAATAGCAACGGCCTGTGAATACACACACATATACAGTATATATACTATATATACACACACTTACACATATACACAACTTGACACACACACACACAAACACACACACGCACACACTGCATCCCACCTCCCCCCACCTCATCAGCTGCAGGACTTTCGCCCTGACACCTTCCCACCACCACCTGCCCGCCTGCCACAACGCCTCGCAGTGTGTGTGCGGACCATGCCCACCAGCCTCTTATACACACACACACACACACACACACACACACACACACACTCACTCACACTCACATCACACATAGACACACACACTCGACATGATGACCAATCATAATCTAGTTTTTTTCGTCTGCCATGGGACCTTGCCAGTTTCACAGAGAGGAAGAAAGGACGGCGAGGAGAGAAACATTCGGGAGGACTCCGCATGTGAAGAACCTCTGCATGAATGTGACGAGGACGGACGCCCGGTCCTCTCTTTGTCCCCCTGTCTTTTCTCTTCTTCTCTTGTCCTCCCCTCCTCCTCCCCTCCCTCCCTCCCACCTCGCTGAATCTGAAGGGTTTTTATTTTTTGGACTCACAGCAGCAGCCTGATGGACTCTTCACAAGAGCTGATCAGCTGAGAGACATTCCTCCGGTCTCCGTCTCCTTCTGTCTCTGCGGGTGAGACCGACCGGGTTTTAGCGAGGAATGTAAAAAAACAAAAAAAAAACAAAACAAAAAAAACAGCTGCTTGACTGGTTCATCCCTCCCTCCATCTGTTACTGAAGTGCATAAAGTGCCAACATCAATATTTACTTGAGTCACCTGAGCGCCCGGGAGGACGAGCTGCTGCTGCTGCTGCTGCTTGGTGGCAGATATCGCCCCCGGTTACACACACACACACACACACACACACACACACACACACACACACTTACAGACGGCAGAGGAGGAGGAGGAGGAGGGTGTTTGTGTGGGCAGAGGAGGAGGAGGAGGTGGCCAATCATTCCAGTGCAGAAAACAGGAAGTACAGTAAGCACGGACTCCTTCACGATTGGCTCTTGTACAGCCAGTTGCCATAGAGACTGGGATTCCATTGGCTGACAAAACAGCAGCCGGTTGCCATGGGAACCATGAAGACTGGTATACCTGGGGATCAGTAACCAAGGACAACGGTGTAACTATTGTGTATGAAGGCTACACTTGCAGAAAAAGAGATGGAGGGAGGAGGTGGGAGTGACTCTTGAGTGTATATAAGAAAAACCCTTTTCTCTCTCTGTGCATCTCCAGTGTTTTAGTCCAACGTGTTTGCATTATCGGGGACTTCTCTGTTCGTGAATCTGTCCTGGCTTTAGAGGAAGATGAAGAGGAAGAGGAGGAGTCTTGTTTTCCTGCTGGGATGGGGAGAGGGAGGATGTTTGTATGTATGGATGGATTGGGTGGGTGGGGGTCAGGCAGAAGTCTGACAGCTTTCAATCACTCGCAGCGCTGCATTACCTCAGTTGGACTGTGTCAGTTTGGAGGCGAGGACCTCCGTAAGGGCCAAACGTCGCGCTCTGCGTCCGCACGTGTGTTCCGAGACGCGTCTCAAGCTTTCAGAAAACGACAGTTTCATCGTCCCGCTCGCTAACAATCATCCCCCCCTCAGTAGGTTTACAGAGTCAGTCAGCTGTTAGTGAGGATGGAGTGACGCAGGGAGGAAGAATGAAGAGCTGAAGCTAATTAAAGGAAGAATCCACCCTGAAATAAACAACACTTCCATGTAGATAATCTGATGTTTGAGGTGCTTTTTGTTATGAAGGGTTGAAAATGTTCAGTTTTTGCACTCATTCCCACAACCTTTTTCATCTCTATGCTCTGTACTGTTAGAGACGGCCTACATTTCCCAGAATGCCTTTTGGGTAGCCTGCAGAGAATATTCAGATAGGTATGAACTATTAATCATAATTTTATGTAAATTGCAAAATGGCAATTAGTGCAATTTTTCAACAAATCTTAAAGGTAAAATGTCTGTCAGAATATTAGGGCTGTAGTCAACCAAAGAGAATCTTGGTCGCCTGAATCAATCAATCGATTGGTCGATGGGGAATAATCGATCTGCTCGTCCAAATGGGAGTTAATCACAGTTATTCAACATTGCCAAGCGAATGAATTCCTGCAGTTTGAACATTTCTTTTTCGCACAAACAGGTCTGCCACACTTCATATTCTGCAGACTAAAGAAAACATACTTGTTTGGTAAAAATCACCACAAAAATCACAGTTAGATAAAAATTCCAATATTGCAAAACATCAGAATTACAAGAGCAGTCAAAATAATGGCAATCAGATATTTTTTTCAAACACAAGCCTACACCTGCTGCTTTACACCTGGTGTTAACATGTATCTGAAGGACACAAGGTTTTTTACACAAAGAAAGAAATTACTTCATGTAGGACGTTTGCTGAATTTACAAGAAGGCCCAAATAATTAAGAATTCGTCATAGTGTTTGACAAAGCGCATCAAGTTTCTCTTAACAGCTCACAAAACTGTGGTTTTTAAGGAAATCTGGTGACTATCTCCACGTGCAACAGAGAAGTAGAATATAATGGTTACTGTTTACTGTATTTGTAAAATTTGTTTTAAAAATTTACATGAATAAAATGTTTCTTTCATAAATTTAGTGTAAATGGTGAAACTAGTTGAAACTGATTCACTTCAGACAAAAGGAGGAGCCACTGGTGCAGAGATGCTTCAACACTCAGATAAAGAGTTTTTTTTTTTTACAAGGAAAGAAACAACTAAGTTTTAAATTTAGTGCTGAATTTACAAGAAGACACAAATGATTAAGATAATGTGGTTGCTGTTTTGTTCTGCAGTGGTTTTTTAGTTTCTCCTCACTGAACAACTCACGAAATTGCATATTTTTTAATGGAGTCTGGTGATAATGCGGTTACTAGTTCAACGGTAAAATCAGTTGTGTGTTCACAAACATCTGCTGCTCAAACGTGTCGTTTGCATCACAGTGAACTTAATGGAAACCAGACGGTTGTTTTCATGTGGACTTAGAGGACCTCAGTAGAGAAGGCCGTCCTTCAGTGTGGCCCCGGATCAGGACAGGACACATGTTGATATCAGGTGTGAACGGGCTTCAGGTCCAAGTTGGACCTCTTGGTTTTAAAAGCAGTGGGAAAACACACGTTCATGTTCAAAATGCAACATTAATCTCAGCTAACCTGACAAGTAGTTTGTAGATCAGTGATTTGGTTTCTCTCAGCCTGAAGTGACGTAGGCCATTAGCTTTTTTTTTTCTCTCTCAACCCAAATATTCATTTTCTAATCAACCAAAAACAAAACCATATATTTGTGTTCAGGAAAGCACGCTGCAGCATTTACAGTTTGTAGCTGTGAAATTCAGCTTAACATGATGGCAGCATGTTGTTCAGTTACCTGCAAGAATAAGAAAAACTCATCAACAACAAAATGCATCTGCAGTTTCTGTTTATTAAAGTGTTTCAGGGTGGAGTTTTCCTCCAAATCTTGTTATGATTTTAAGTCTTTTTTTTTCTAAATGTGACACAGTTCAGATGAGGTGAAAAGTTTTTTTTTGTTTGTTTGTTTTTTAAATCGGGGCTTTTTACGGTTTACGTCGTCACGAACCTCGTCAAAGTTCTTGCAACCGAAGGGCAGAAACGCGCACAATCGTAGTGTTAAAGCCTTGCAGCAGTAGCGGCGGTGGCGGAGGAGGAGCGGGAGGAACCGATCTATTGTTGGAGACTTTCATTTAATTTCAGGGTTTTTTATTTTTCATGCAGTAGCGTGTCCTCGTCTGTGATGTCCATGCATTTCCAGAGCTGTGATGTGTGACCTGCAGTAGGAAAAGGGTTGATTAAGGGGTGCATTGTGATTTTTCTTTTTTTTTTTTCTTTTGTAGCCTTCTTTACCAGTCAGGGGGAGATATTATCGTCTTATAGAGAAATTTTGTCACCTCTCAAGGTGTCTTTTATTTTTGTAAACCAAAATGGTTTTTATTGTTTTCATTGAAATTCATGTCGTTGCACCTTTTTAGCCCAATGTGTTACTTAATAGTTGTTAAATGTGCCAAATAACTGTTGCTGATTGAGTGGAACCAATGGGAAGCCTCCTTTTTTCTGAACTTTTGATCCTTCTCACCGCCAAAATACACACGCTCGAGTTCACGCACACACACAAACTCTGCAGTGGTGAAGACTTCGAAGGGTACAAAACTGTGACCAAACGTTTTTTTGTTTTTTTCCCAGAGATGAGGTGTGTGTGTGTGTGTGTGTGTGTGGGTGGGTGTGTGTCAGGCTTTCCACCACGTTGCCATCGGGACTCTCGACACACCATCCGGCTCGACTCTCTGCTACAGTTTTTCCTTTCACACTGTACGTATGTCATGTGAGTGTGTGAGCATCATTATCGCTTTGTGGACTTTTGAATTTTTTTTTTTTTTCTTGTCACACAGATTCTCTGCTCAAACACACGCTCAACACACGACAATTTAAAAAGGATGGCATATAGGAAAAAAAACTCAAAGTATATATAAATATATGTGTATATGAAATGACAAAAATGCTCTAGGTTTATTTAAAAGATTTAATGTAGAAAACAAAATGAAATTGTTCGGGGGAGGTCGGGGGGTTTTGATGTGAGTATAATTGTTTGTGGTGAAGACTTCAGCTCAAATCTTGCACATAAAAAGACTTTAGATATTGTACCTGCGAGTTCCAGATGATTATTTTTGTTTGAATACAGGACTCTTTGCTCTTTCATATTTATTGCGTGCGAGGGGAGCTCTGTGTCTCTCTCTCGCTCCGTTTCTCCTCCACGTGGATGAGCCCTCAGCTGAGAGCTCGCTGTAGAAACTCCTCCGGTTTACACCCATCAGAAACTCTTTTTTGTTTTTTGTTTTTCATATGCCACAGACAAACACAAATACTACTGGCTTTGGGTTATTATTGCCATTAAGGTTATGATAATACTGATATATAATTGATAATATTATTCAATGATTATTATTAAATTTATTTTATTTCAATGATTTTTTTTTTGTTTTGTTTTCGAGACAGGTAGGAAGTTGCGTGTTGGACTGCTTGTAAAAAACAGTTCATGAATAAAAATCCTTTTTCCGTGTTGCTTCCTGTCACATTTGCTTTGCTTTTACAAATGTTTTACATGTTTCCTGGTTTGATTCAACAGCACTTCAGTTTAGGATCAGACTTTCAACAAACAAAGATATTCTACATCTGAATTGCTGTTGACTAATATCAATAATGTAGGAAACATTATTGATATTAGTCAACAGCAATTCAGTTTAGCGTCAAACTTTCAACAGACATCGGAATATTCTGCCTTATTCCTACATTATTTGTATTATTTAACATCAATTCAGTTTAGTGTCAGACTTTGAAGAAACAAGATATTCGTCATCATTCCCACATTATTGGTTTATAAGAGCAATTCAGTTTAGCATCAGACTTTCAACATATATTACAGTATTTCTACATCATTCCTACACTTCTGGTATTCAACAGCAGTTCAGTTTAGTGTAATACTTAACTAGTATTCTACATCGATCCTGTATTTTTGGTATTATTGAGCAGCAGTTCAGTTTGGTGTCAGACTTTCAACAAACATGAAAATATTCCACATCATTCCTACATTATTGATATTCATATCTGCAGTTTCTTAAGAAATTGCCATCTCTGGTTGATATTATTCAATTATTAATAATAAATGCATTTCATTTCAGTGATTTTTGGTGACAGGTAAGATGTTGTTGCCTCACATTTGCTTTGACAAGTGTACCAGCTGAACTTCAGATTATGAAGTTTGTTGTGACTTTAGAATTTTAAAGTTCAAGGTTTCATTCTGTGACACACGATTGAACAGTTAAATCCAGTAATTTGTCTAAGATACTGAGCTGGTTTTACTCTGAACCAGTGAGAAACCAGAGGAGGAGCTGACAGCTTGTTTGGTTACTTCCTGTGTTATTCCAGATGTGGGCCTGTTTGCTCAGCTCTTCACAGGTTTCATCAGCACCAACATCCAGATGTGATGAACAAAACCTCCATCCTGAACTTCAGCTGCTTCTCCACCAGTAAGTGAAATTGAGCCACACAAATTACTCTAATAAAGAAAACAAATAGAGTACGCACATCTCAGAGTTATATCAATCAGTGCGTGAAGTATGTTAGCATGCTAACATTTTAGAATTGACACTAAGCACAAAGTTAAAGCTGAGGCTGGTGGAAAGGTCACTAGTTCTGTGGGTATTTGGTTAAAAACCAAAGTATCGGACACATTAAACATTAGTGTTTTTAGCTAGCTACAAAGTCACATTGCTTGCTGCTAGATAAAAAGTTAACATTACATTATTTGCTAACAACTGAAGAAGATAAAAAATGAGAGAAAAAAAACTACATTGTTTGCTAGCAAACTAAAAACTTAAGAAAATATTAGTGTTTGCTAGCTAACTAAGAATCTAAAACATTTAAGCGTTTGCTAGCTAGCTAAACAGTCAAAAAGTCACATTATTTTCTAGCTATCTAAAAACCTAAAGACAACATTACCTTAATTGCCAGCTCGCTAAAAATTTTACAACATTTTTTGCTAGCTGGCTAAAACATTAAGAAATCATTACGTTGTTTGCTACCAAGCTAAAAAATGAACAAAAATGCGAAAAACAACATTACACTGTTTGCTTCCAAGCTAAAAAGTTATGAAACACACATTATTTGCTTGCTAGCTAATAAGTTAACATTACCATTTTTTAGCAAGAGTGGAAAAAAAAAAAAAAAAAATATATATATATATATATATAAAAAATATTTTGTTTCTTCACAAACTAAAAAGTTAAGAAAATGTTAGTTTGTTCTGTTAGTCTGTTGAAACTAAGCAAAAAGTTTCAGTGTTTGCAGGCTCGCTAAATGTTAAAACATAATTTGTTAGCAAGACAATAATTTCACTGTTTTGACCTGATGATGATTGAGGTTATTACAGTTTATCATGAGAGGAACATGAACATCTGATCAGCTGTTCAGATATTTCAGTCTGGACCAAATTTGTGGACCAGCTGACATCACTGTCTCTTTAAAGGCTGTACATTATTCATATATAAACACGTTATTTGTGTCAGACAGGGCTGTTGATTGTCCTCCTTCCTCTCATGGACCAGGAGGCTCCTCCTCCTCATCCTCGTCCTCACCACCTCTCTCCCTCAGCTGGAGCCGTCAGTCAAACTGGACAGCTGATGCAGTGCAGATCTGCACATGTGCACTTGTGTCCCCTGTTGGAACAGCCGGCGTCCATTAACACCCCCCCACCTTTAGAAAACAAACCTCATATCCAGCCAAAAAATCTTAAAATCATTATTTTCTGTATGGAGTTTGGTTGATATTGTCTCTTAGATTAAGTCCCCTGTCTTCTTCTCCTCTGTGATTTGATATGAAGCAGTTCTCCAAACAGGGTCGTACCCCCCCTGCACCCCCCCCACCCGACTGTGTGTGCCTGCAGATATTTATAGAGGACTCGTCTGTCAGCCCGGCCGTGTTGCTTATCACTGTGTGTCACTCTATTTCTGACTGCGCTCAGTCTGTCCTGCTCAGTGTGTGTCTGTGGTGGTGTTTGTGTGACAGCAGGACTCTCATTTGGCCTCACAGGATTCACCATTAACCATCTGGATCTTTTATTCCTTGTATTTTTTTTTTGTTCTGTTTTGTTTGGGGTCATTTTCGAAGGTATGCCGCTGTGTGTGTTGAGTGTGTCGGTTACTGTCCAGCGTACACAGACAATTAGACATAATGACATTCTGCTGGTTTTATTTATAGCTGATTTGGCTGAGAGACGGGGCCTGCCGGGGCCCACTGAGCTCCAGTAGCCGGGGCTGCGGTTTGACATTGGGACTTCAGACAGACCAGCTCAAACTCTGTCCACTTCACTGCAACATTAGCTTTTATGGCTGGTTTGATTTCTTTTTATTGTGAGGGCTGTTTTCTGTCTCTGGAGGCTCATTAAGAGGAGATTTGTCCTCATGGGTCATAAAGTTGTCCACTCATGTGTGGGATCTACAGTTTGAAACAAGTGCTGCTGGTCACTCAGGAACTCTTTTTGGGCTTATCGTGTCATCTAAATCCTAAAATATAAACACAAATTCAGTTTAAAGTGAAAACGGTGAGTGAGTGAGAGATTTAACATCATTTTGTAGTGTCATTTTTGGTGTTTTTGTTGGTGTTTGTCGGTGTGACATGAACTGGCACAGGCCTCGTCATGTAGAAACTAACCGTCGAGTTGTTTACGCTGAATGTGGTGCTCACAGGCTGAGGTTGGGGTTTCACAGGCCTCATGTGTGATGAAGACTGAATGCAGGGTGACGGTTTACATGCTGCCAAAGTGAGACAAATACTTAATTGGAGATGACACGAGAACATGAGAGGCGGAGAAATAAACGGAAATCCAAGTGTGTGAAAGGTCTAGTGTGTGTCTGTAATTTCAAAACCACAGAATACTAAAAAAAAAACAGAAAAAGAGCACAGATTTTTACGTTTACTTTAGGTTTGACCGTGTCGGAGCTAATTTTAAGCTCGTTTTAGCTTCTTTAATCCAGTAAGTGGTTCAGATACACAACTCTGTTTTCATTTTCTCGACACCTGTGCCTCAGCAAACTTTAAATAAAACCACCTGTGAGAAGTTTAGAAGTGTTGGTAGGCTAGCACTTCCCTCCTGCTTATAGTCTTCATGCTAAGCTAGGCTAACTGACTCCAGATCTTTGCTTAAACACACAGATATGATGTCAATAATTTCATTTTATCTTACTGTCATAAAGAAAGCAAACAGAGTAAGAACTTATCATCGTAATATCAATCATTTTATAAATATGTCAGATTAAATTACCAACAGTTTCTAAAGTATGTTAGCATGCTAACATTTTGTTATTAGCACAAAGTGCAGCTGAAGCTGGTGGAAGGTCACTACTTCTGTGGGTATTTATACTGGACGCATTAAACATTACAATGTTTGCTACCTAGCTAAAAATTTAACATTACATTCTTTGCTAGCAAGCTAAAAAGTTAAGTTTCAGATAGACGCTGCACAGTGCCTGAAACAGGCTGTGATGGTGAAAAGAAAAAAAGTGTGAAAATCTGCAGAAATACAGGAGAATTGTGATCACAGGTGAAAATAGAGAGAGGGCGATAAAAACCGGGAGTCTCCTGAGAAAATCAGGAGGGTTGCCGAGTGTGAAAGAGCGACTTCATCAGTGTTGTTGCCCAACAGTAGCAGCCAACAGCCTGGGACTGTTTTTACACAAAGAAAGAAATAATTTAATGTAGAACGTTCACCAAATTTACAAAAAGGTCCCAATAATTAAGAATTTGTTGTCGACAGCATTCACAAAGTTAATAAAGTTTCTCCTCACTCAATAATTCACAAAATTGTGCGATTTTGTAATAAAGTCAGGAGACTTTCTCCATGGGAGACAAAGGCCTTTACTGATTACTATATTTGTAAAATTTGACGTTTACTAGTCAATAAAAAGTCGTCTTCTTTCATAAATGTAGTGTAAATGGTGTTGAAACTGCTCAGACAGCTGCTAAATGTTTACAGGTGGACTCTCGTCAGAATCTGCGACAAACTGAAGGACAGAAACAACTTGAAGTTTTGACTTTAGTGCTGAATTTACAAGAAGCCACGAATAATTAAGGCTTTGCAGAGGCTGTTTCACAAAGTTCATTAAGTTTCTTGTAACTTGCAACTTTTTTCAAGGGAGTCTGAAAGTTCAATGGTGAAATCAGACAACCGTTTTCACGTGGACTTCAAGTGGTCCTCCAATGTGGACACTCAGTCCACCTGTCTGTGATCAGATCTCAGCGTGTCTCGGGTTCGTTCACACCCAGACTCAGAGCTGTTCGCTTGTGATCAGATCAGCCAGGATACAAGTCCAAGTGGACGTACTGATTCAACTTCTTTACTGCAGTAAAAGTGAAAAAGTTCAGCCTCTGAAATGTCCTCAGAGTTTAAAAGTAAAAAGTCGTCCTCTGAAGGACATTTTTACTGACTGTTTCTGACCAAAACTGAACCAAACCTTTTCTCTGCGGTTGAGTTTCCGTCCGTCTGTTTCATCTTGTTGTGTCTTTATCTTGTTTTTGTCTTGTTACATCTTGTCACATCTTTTTTTATGTTATTTTTGTTGTGTAATGTTCTGTTACGTCTTCTGTTTTGTTTTTGTCTTGTTACCACTCTTGTTGTGTCACATTAGTTGTTGCATCTTTTGCATCGTTTTACTCTTGTTATGTCTTATGTTGTTTTCATCTTGTCGCGTTTTTCACGTCAAGTAATGAGCCTGTTTTGAAAATGAAAGAGTAGAACACATTTTAATACCAGGTGTAAACAGGGCCTTAGTTAATTGATCCATTGTCGATCTGAAATATATATTGGTGCAGCTTTAAGCTGTATTCAAACTTTCCCTGCTGCTGTTTGGATTTAATACTTTTTAAAGACTTAATTTGTCAGACCACGGCTTCCAATGAAACATTGAAGTCAGTAAAAAGCTCAGAAAAGTAAGATTGATGACACCAAAATGAGGAACAAAGAATGTGTGAAGTGTGACTCTCTTCTGAGGTCTTGATCATGTGACAATAGACGCTGTCAGCCTCTGAACAGAAGGACGAGGAGACACTTTCTTAAAGAAAAACGACGCCTCGATGGACACAAAGTGGCTGTGAAACATCTCAGTAATGGAAAAATGTACCACCGTGACGTGTGTGTGTGTGTGTGTGTGTGTGTGTGCGTGTGTGTGTTTTTGTGTGATAACGTCTCTCTGACTGATCTGATCTGATCCGAGACGATGAAATGTTCTTTTACTGTCTCACAATCTTCACGTTGAAAAGCAGATGTGACACTTTTCATCATTTTTAAGCTTCACTGTTTTTCTGTTTCTGTCTGTCACTTTCTCTCCCTCTCTCTCCGTTGTCAGGTTGTTTGTGTCTCTGCGCACACACACACACACGCACACACTGCCACTCTGACACCACATCTGGCTGACATCCCCCGCCCCCCCCACACACCCCTGACCCCCGCACTGTGAAACCATGGCTCTGTCTTCACGCTTAAAACTGTGGGAGCAGAAGGGAGGTGCAGTTCTCTGCATGCTGCGTTAATTGACCCTCTAATGTATAATCTCGTCTGCATGCGTGTGTGTGTGTTGTGTGTGTGTGTGTGTGTGGGTGTTGTGTAGTAGGACGTAGCATTGATTACATGGTGAGTGGACCCTCTGTTTTGTTCTAACCCTGAATCATCCTGACATGTCACTGCTCTGATCGCTGCGTTAGTCATCCTGCATGTTTGGTGTTTGAGTCAGAGCTTTTTAAAGACACACTGCAGCTGATATCTGTGGTTTGACGCCGACAGAAGCCGATATTTGTGTCAATATTCAGTACGATCAATACGTCCTCCCTTCAGAAAAGAACAGCACTTAAATTTGCACGTGTTAGTTATATCTAAAAAGTTGTCCAGTGGACCAACAAACCACCAAAATTAAATGGCTGCAAAACAAAAAATCAGATCAGACCTGGGCAAAATGCGGCCCGGGGGCCAGATGTGGCCCACTGAAAGGTTTCATGTGGCCCTGCATGGTCATCATGGAAATACAGAAAATTAAAAATCATTGATAATGATAATGAACTGTATATTTTATGTTAAACTGTAACTTTATTCACTCAGTGCTGCACATCCATGTTGTTTATGTTCTTCTTCTTCTTCTTCTCTTGCTGCTACAATCATTACAACCTGCCTGCAGCCTGCATGCTACACTGTAAAACATCAAGTTTTGGACATTTCCAACAAAATATTAGCCCACTATTCAACATTAAATTCAGAAAGGGACACCAACAGTAGAAGAGCCCTTTGTAGAATACTTATTATTAGGACCTTATATCATTTATGTCTGATCCTCAGCAGCCTGATCAGTTTCTCATGACAAATAACTTCCCTGATTCAGATAAACCTTTGTTGCTGACATAATAACTTTGGTAAGTGTCAACCGAGGGCAGATATTTCATTTTTCTGTGACAATAAACAGAAAAAATTCCAAGAAGCATTTTCCTGAAGGGGGACATGAGAAGTGCCGCCCAGAATAAACATTCAGAACAATGTGAATCCTGCGAGACGCTTCATATTTTAACATAGTGTCTCTTTTTTTTTTTATTAATTAATTAAGACTTCATTTATTTACAGAATTATCATCCTGTAGGATTTCACAGGCTGTGTTTTGGATTGGTGAAGTTGTAATGCATGTTGCAGTGTTTGCAGGACCAAGTGAAAATTGCAATAGAACATTTTTCTTTTTTTGTATAATTCATTAGAATCAAAGGCAACTTGTTCCAGGGAGAACAAAGCCACACTTTGTTCTGAGTGCTGCAAAAAACTCTAACAAAATGTTTTATTTGTGGATGAAGACGTACACCTGGGGGTGAATTCCACAAAGAAGCAAAGTCTTTTGTAGCTCAAACTCTGTCGAAACTGCACAAAATTATAAAAAATAAAAGTGCACAGAGCTTTGATAAATGTTAATAACAATGAGAAACTTTCTGTTCTTTTCAGTATCCAGAACAAAATGAAAGAATATAAATGCAAAAAAAAATAGTGAACAATAAAACAAAACGCTGAGTCGGTCCACTGAGATCTACATTTATGTTGATTTGCAGAAAAGTTGCAGAGTTGTGCAGAATTCACAGGGATTGGTTGAATTGGTTGAAACATCACAACTTCCTGTAGGGACTGAATCATAAATAAATGACAACCAGTTTCCATCCATTAAGAGAAGTAAGAATGTACATAAACTGATTATGTAGATGAGCTCATCTTAAATATGATATGATAGAAATACAAAGTATAGTTTTTAAGTTAACTACTTTACTCATACAAATTATAAATGAAAAACAATGTTGTTTTCCATCTTAAAAAAAAAAAAAAGCAAAATATCACAGGTGGTTCCAGAGTTGTAAGAACTCGGCCAAACTGTTCATTTATAATTTGTGGGGCAATTTAAGTTTTTTTCAGGATTTAAATATCATGTTCAAACACACAACTTAAGTTTAAAATACATAACGTAAGGTGTGTAATGAATTAATTTACTACATGATGAAAAACCTGAAAAAGCCAAAACCTGCTAAGGAAAATCTGCAGCAACTAAATTTTCTAAAAGGTTATTAATTAAAAACTTGTGTTCATAACTATGGTAAAAATACTTTTTAAAATAATTTGGGAAAAACAAATTAATTTTATGAGTTATCAACTTAAAAATTAAAAACTACTGATGGTAGAGGAAAAGCAAACTCTCCTAACTTAATGTATTTAATTTGTTTAACTTAATTTGATAAGAAATTCTCATAATTCAAAAAGATAAATGTTGTGATAATTTTTTTGTTGAGCCAAAACATTTGTTTTTGAGTGTTTTATATTGTGGAAATATTTTGCTTTAACTTTATATTCAGAGGTGGAAGAATCACTCAGATCCTTTATTCAAACATAAGACAGAACTTTCACGTTGTGTTGATTTTGAAGGACACTGTTTAAAAAAAAAAGCTGTAAAATGAACTAAACAAAAACCTCCTCCTGCTTCTTTTTAACTGGTTAAGACACGACTGGGAGGCTGTAAATGTCGGCTGTTCCAGTCTGCACGCCGACGTCGCAGCAGACATCAAGAATAACTCAAGAGAAACAGCAGATCAACTGACTGACGGTCTCGTTTTCTTCTGAAGGACATCAGAGACATCAGAAATAAACTTTCAGAATCAGTTAAAACTCCTCATAGTACGTTTAGTTACAAACATTAAAATACTCCATTACAAGTTAAAGCTCTGAGTTAAGAGAAATATCAGTAAAATACACTTAAAGGGATAGTTTGGATTTGTTTGGTTGTATTGATCTGCAGTCAGTGTTTAACCTACAGAAGATGGTTTGGAGAAGCAGCAGTAGACCTGCAACTCATCTGTTCTGTGGTAAAATGACCGTTTTTTCAAATGGAGTCTGGTTACCTTGGAGAGAGTGATGTTTGGTTTATATGACGGCAGTTCCCCGTCAGAGAAGACTCCCTGACATCAAGATAAAGAAGTGAAAATATGCTAAATAAAGTGTACATTTCAACTGATTTTTAGGTTTCTAAAATAAATGTTATTTAGCTTCCTACACTGACGTCTTCAATCTAAAAACTATCCCTTTCAGTAAAGTATCTGGATACTTTTTCCACTGCTGTTTTAAACCGCTCTGGGACTGTCAACCTCTCTGCTCAAATCTATTTTAATGAAATTCTGAAACAGAAGTTCATGTCATGAAAAACTCCAGTGCAGGTTTTTAAAGTCTGCTGCCACAGCTGGCACATTTTCTCTGGTTAGTCATCCCGCACACGGGAGGATAAAAGCATTTTGAAGCACTCTTGTGTGGATCCTGGTCTAAATCTGGCATCAGGACCAGACTTTTATGAACCGTGTGAAGAGGAAAATGATATCGGTGATGAATTGGAATTGGTTGATGCTGAAATAATATACATAATGTAAAACAAATCCATTAATTGCAGCCTGCTCGTGTCGTGTGTTTTAATGAGGCGTTACTCAGCAAGTTCTTCTCAGAGTTTCTCATGATTACAAACTGTAGCTCATCACTGAATGTGAAACAGCTGTCCTATACTGACCTTTATAATATTCCCCATTGTGTCAGCAGGTGATACCTATTAGTTAAATGTCAGGCCTCTCTGGCCTCCTCCCTGTTTGGCACTTGATGCTCGTCACAGCCGCTGACTCATATTTCCTCGTAAAGCCGAGGACACGCTGGAAAACTCTGGAAAATTATACTTGACTGTGAAAAAGTTTAGCAGATTTCATCTGAAGATGTGACGCTCAGTCAGTCTGGAGGTGAGAGGTTTGACTCCGGCTTCCTGAGCTCCACAAGATAACGATCATTGATAATATCTGGAGGTGACCTGTCGTGTTTTTTATTTTTTGGCAGAGTCTCCGTTTGTTATCGCGGCCAAACCACATCCAGTGTTCCCAGCTTGACAAGCAAATGTAGTGAATGTGCAGAATCCAAGAGCAGCTCTCGTGATGAGACCCTCTGCTTATGAACACTGTTACTTTCCTGTTGTTTTAAAGGGTCTGTTCACCCAAAACACAAAATAACTTACTTTCCTCTGTTGGTTTCAAGCCATGCAGATAATTTAATGTGCAGGTCTTTAGATATTTTTCTTTCCAAGAAGTTCTGTTTAGTTGCCTGGATTATGTTCAGTGGCAAATTTGCAAATGTAGTTGTGGTCGTGGTTAGAGCTCCACGATTAATCTAAATCGCAATGTTGCTTTCTGCAATTTTTAAACAGCAGGTGCAATATTTGTTTAAGGCAAAGTATGTCAAAAAACGTCTAAGTTAATGACTGACTGATCTTCATTTGGTACAGATTCCTGCAAAAAAATCACACCTTAGTCATTCATCTTCAATCAAATAAGAATAATGATGTAAAAATTAACATTACCTCTGATATTGCAAATCATTCCACAGTTTCAGTATCAGTCAAAATAATCACAATAAGATTTTAGCTTGAGTCGTGGTCGTGGTGTTTCTGGTCACATCAGGAATGTAACGCTACTAAAACGAGCTTAAAAAAGAGCTAAAACTCTCATTTTAGTTCTGGTTTTGGTCTCCACCAGTTCCTGAGAAACTGATCTGGTTCTTCAGCTGCAGCCACTCCACTTTCGTCATCAGCTAGTCGCTAACTTTGTCTGCCATTTATTGTGAGGACACAGTTAGCCTAGCTTAGATTAGTATAAGCAGCGGTGGAAAGAGTACTGTTACTGCTAAATTATTACTCAGTTACAAGTAAAAGTACTAGTGCTAGAAAAAGTCTTTCCTAATTTTCTTTTTTTTTCTTGGTGGATGGAGGCAGACAATGATCTCAAAACCTGCACAAATAAAATTTCTGAATAAGCCCTGCAGGAGAGACGAGAAAACGTTTGTCTTTGGGTGAACGTGTGCATGTACAGTCTTTGTTTTCTCTAGACTTCCTGTTTGCGTCTAATTCTACTTGCTTCCATCAATCGATGACACCACAGATAAAGGAGGAGAAGACGCCGGTGGTCACGGCCGTCCCTCCGCCTCCTCTGTCGTCTCTGCCGGGCGGCTTCCTCAAACAGCTGGTCAGAGACTCAGAGAAGGAGACCAAACAGAAAGAGCCCGAGGTCAAAGACGAGAAAGCGGTGAGTTCTCGCCAAACTCTCATTAAGAAAGTGAATAAATTTCCCAAGATGCTCCTCAAAATTCATCTCTTTTTTTACCCCCCACCCTGCAGCCGAGCAAACTGAGCGACAACCTGGTGCAGCAGTTCCTCCTCCCTGATCAGACTCCTCCGATCCTCGAGGCCGAGATGTCCCTGCGGGCCGAGCAGCTCATCAACAACAGAAAGAACATTGTCACGTCTCCTGTCTCCGAAAACAAACAGGAGAGCAGACAGGAAGTGACACCAGAGCCAAAACAGCAGCAGCCGGAGAAGAAGTCAGAGAAGATCAAGACACCGCTGGCTGAGCAGCAGAAGAAGAAGACGGTGGAGGAGCAGAGGATAGAGGAGGTGAAGCGGGTGGAGAAGAAAGAGGAGAGGCAGGAGCCAGAGGGAAGGCAGGCAGACACAACCGTAACCGAGCGTAACAGGAGAGAGGTACAGTAAAGTCTGATGTGTTCCTGGAATAATTACAGACTTATTCACTGTTAATTTATAAGTTGACAACAGATGCATTCAGTTTGGTGTTTTTAAAGATGCAATATGTTACAATTTTAGCTTAAAATGTGAAGAAATAACAGATTTGACGTTATATCAAAGACGTCTGCGTATTGTGTTGCAAAGATATCTCCTAAAGTTAGCATGCTAACTAGCTCACTTTGGCCCATTGTGTCTTGTAATACCATTTTGTACCTCAAGAGGTGATAGTGAGTCACTGTAGTGTTCAGTCCAGTCTCAGTCCAACACCGCTGAGGTGGTTTCCTTGCTGGTTTGGCTCTTGGTACCCCGGGACTGACCCTGCTAACCCCTGCTCAGGCTTCTGCAGGCGGTTCTGTTGCCTGCTAGCTTGGCTCCCGTTCTGCTGTCCGTTCCAGCAAAGCTTCCTCCGACGGTTCCTCCACTGGGTCTCCATCGCTCCAAGCCTGAAAACCTCCTCCACCCGATGGTCCAAAGCTCCTGTACGAGTGGCGCGAACACTAAACACTATCCTGGTGCTCCAGACTGCAAGCTGCACGGCTAACTGAGATAACAGCAGCTACAGTTAGCTGTGGTTCATTAATTGTAATTAAGACCATAATCTTTGACTGAAGCCACAAAGAAATTAAAATCCAATCAAATACAGCAAAGAGAGCAGCAGCAGGAGCTCTGATTGGTCAGACGTCAAGTCATGTGTCAGAGCTGCAAATTCATATAAATGGAAGTTGATCAGTTTATTGATTAATAAGTTCTGAAAATATCTATGATTCTATAGTTATTACAGTGTTATAATATATCATGAATATATCAACCAGCTCTGTGTTTCTCTGTCAGGTGAGGGATGTTTGGTATGAAGCTGGAACTGTGTGGTACGTTCACAAAGATGGTTTCACCCGCGGTGAGTCATTGAAAGTACCCCCCCCCCCACACACACACACTCACACCACACACACACACACACACACACACACACACACACACACACACACACACACAGATGCATTAGTTCTGTTTTCATTTTATCAGACATAAAATATGGATGAATCTGCCAAAAGTTTTCTTTATTTCTCTCATGAGTGAGGTCCATTGGCTCTGAATAATTGATCACAGGTGAGCTCACCAGTAGACAATGTTCCTCTGCTTCTACAGTTTGGATCAACATGAAACTGTCCTGGTTGAATTATCGTTACATAAAAGGTCTGCTGACACAAACAGAAACAGGGTTAGCAGCTACTGGAGGTACAGTGAGGTAGGTTTCAGAGGAGAGACAGTGATAAATCATCTGCTTCTGTTACAAACAAAGACGATCTCACTCTTAACAAAAATGTTTGTCTCTGCAGGGATCATTTTCATAACGTTGTCTTAGAATAACAGTCTGAGCCCGTCAGTTTTAAAAGCAAACACGTTTAGTGCATCCGGTGTTTTGCCCTCGAGGATTACACTGCAGCCACTGTAACTTGTTACCTGTTGCAGGGACATCCTGGAGTCTGCCCTGGTTGCCTGGCAACTGAGAGCGACATCGATCTTCTCATCTAACTCTCGAATAGAAAGAGCAAAGAAGTGCATTTTCCAAAATATGAGACTATTCCTTTAAACATTCCAACACATGAAGGACCCAATCTCTAATAAGACAATAAGACATAATAATATTAATGACAGAAATAAGTACCTGTAAGCATAGAAAGGTCCAAAAATGTTTTACTAGTACAGTGGTTGAATTTTTACTCAAGTTAAAGTCGTAGTGCTTTAATAACACAGTTTGAACTGCTGTAATTAAGTAACTAAGTACATTTACTCAAGTAGTACTCTACTTACGTGAAATTTTTAGGCACTTGTACTTTTGTTAATGTATTGACAATATTTATGTTGCAGATGTTGTTAACAAGTCATGATGTTTGTTCTCTGATTGGTTGATGTTTTCTCGTTTCAGCCACTCAGCTGAAGCCAGATGAAGGCACACCTGAACTCCCAGAAGGCCAAGTGAGGGTCCGTCTGGACACTGACGGTTCGCTGCACGACGTTACAGAGTTCGAGATCGAGAAGGTACCTCGGTTCTTCTCCGTCTGAATATCTGACTGTCTGTTGTTAAGTCTTCAGTGGACTGACAGGGTCTCCTCCTCTTCCTCTTCCTCCTCCTCCTCTTCCTCCTCCTCCTCCTCCTCCTCCTCCTCCTCCTCCTCCTCCTCCTCCTCCTCCTCCTCCTCCTCCTCTTCCTCCTCCTCCTCCTCCTCCTCCTCTTCCTCTTCCTCCTCTTCCTCCTCCTCCTCCTCCTCCTCTTCCTCCTCCTCCTCTTCCTCCTCAGTGTAACCCGTCAGAGCTGGACCTGTGTGAGGACCTGAGCCACCTGCAGAGTGTGAATGAGTGCGGCGTCCTGCACACTCTGACGAGTCGAGCTAAAGCCAACATGCCGCTCACACACGCCGGACCAAACCTGGTCAACTTCTGGCCTCCGTTACAGACAAACAGCAAGGTGACGACAAACACACGGCGAACATTCAACCTCGAAAAGTTTAACTTTCTTTTTTTAACGATTTATTTTTTCTGCTTTGAAAAAGAGAAAACGTTCTCCAAGACTAGACTTTATTTACTTAACTTTATTAACTCATCAGCTAATTTAAAATAAATATGTTTTTAGGGCGTTTAAATGTAATTTTTTAGATGTAAATAAATAAAGTTTACAGAGTTTGTCCAAATATGAACAGACGAGACAATTAGACGACTAACTGCTTAATTAGACAAGTGAACCATTTTGATTCATTCTCTCGTCTTCTGCTTCGTCTTCTCTGTCAGACTCCAAAGTCTCGGCGAGGGGAGTCAGTGTGGGACGCTCCTCCTGCTCTCACTGCTCTGGTCAAACGGGTCTACGTGTCCATGGTGGGCACCAGAAGAGACCACAGCGTGTGCGCGGTGGGACGCAGCGGGACGGGAAAGACCACGGCGTGCCAGGCCTTCACGCACGCCCTCCTCAAACAGGCCGGGACGACCGGAGAGAAGATCAGCGGTGAGTAGAGCGGCGGCAGCTGGACGGAGTCATCATGTCCAACGCCCTGCAGACTGACAGACTGTTGACTCATCTCTGTCTTCTGTCCCCAGTGGAGCGCGTCCAGGCCATGTTCACCATCCTCAAGGCTTTTGGTTGCGTCAGCTCTCAGCACAGCGACGCTTCGTCTCGATTCGCCATGGTCTTCTCTCTGGACTTTAACCACGCTGGACAGGCTGCTGCTGGACACTTACAGGCACGTAACACACACACACACACACACACACACACACACACACACACACACACACACACACACACACATTTTACATAAATATGATTTCATACAAAGTTACTCATGTCTTCTCTCTGCGCCGTCCTGCTGTCTCCATCAGACGATGATGTTGGACAAATGGCGAGTTTGTCAGACGACTCCAGGAGAGAGTAACTTCCTGGTCTTCTCTCAGATGCTGGCGGGAATCAGCACAGAGATGAGGTAATCCTCAGAGGTGGAAAGTAACTAAGTACATTTAATTTTAATTTTAAGGTACATGTACTTACACTACTAATACTGAATTCTAGTCTATGTTTATGTTAGAAATATTATTCTTTAAACGGAACTCAGTTTATTATTTAATGTTGTGGATTTCCTCCATCAGGACAGAACTTCAGCTGCATCAGCTCCCCGAGTCCAACTCCTTTGGTATCGTTCATCCCACCAAGGTAAAGTGAGAGCAGCAGAGGAGTCTGACATGCACTGACCTCAGGAGACTAAGTTACTCTGCAGTCCCACATTACATCATCCTCATGAAGTAAACTGTCAGAAAAAGAAGGATGTGACAAACCGTATGATGAATCACTTCGTGGGGGGGGGGGGGCGGACTAACTCATGATTAAGTAATTAATGAGTCGTCACTCGTTGGTGCCGCTCAGAGTTCAGAGTTAATCAGGAGAAGAAAGTGGTCATTATGTCGAGTCACAGATATTTATTGTCTAATCCTCAACGATTCATTAATACAGGATCTTCCAGTGTTTTCTCTACTCTGTAAACATATATTTCAGTTGTAGTTTAAATAATTTAATGTTTTGAGTCTCATTCAGATTTCTGCTTCAGTGACGGCAGTCTGTTTCTGTGGATTATAACAACTTGAAAATACGTTCCCGTGCAACAGTTTGGTTTCTCTCAGTATTGTACGTCTCACTTAAAGACGTCCACGTTTTCAGCTGCTGTTTTATCCTGATGATCAGAAAGAAGTCAAGACAAATCATATTTTATAATCTACAAATTTATTATGTTAGATAAAAAATGGTCCATTTAAACTGGTTAAATTGTGTCACGTTTTTGTAAACTCGCTGAACGAAACCAGCTATCGTTAAGTTGGGATAACATTGTCAGTTACTTTACTTATATTTAACAAACTGAACACACAAATATTACTGTAAAACTACTTGTTAAAGAGCAGTAGTATTACTTTTATATTACTTTTTGGTAAAGCAAATAATTGATTTGGAAAATAGAAACTTTAAAGTTGACCTGACTTAAATTTAAGCTGCATTAATGCAAACAGATTTGAATACAGTCATATTATTATATTGATAGAACATCTGACTTAAAGCAGTTGTTTAAACCTGATTTCATTATTTCTTTATTTACTTATTTATTCCTCTTTATTTGTCCACTTTTATTTTCTTATTCTTTTGCAGGTTTATTTTTTTTTTGTACGGTACTTCTTGTCACACTGATAGAACACATTGATGCGACTTATTTAGAACTGAAAACCCAAAGTTTAGAACTTGAGAACTTTCAGAACGATGACTTGATCTCACCTCCGCTGGTCGGGAACTTTTACCCTTCACTGCTGGTCGCAGCGTCATACAGCATCACAACAAGAAAATGAGACGTTCAGAACATTTTTGTGTTTACTACGTTTCAGCGACCACGGTGCTCATGAACGGGTGAAACACTGGAGGAATAAAAATAGAAAAAAAAACGAGTTTGTGAAGAGGTGAACTCCTGCGGTGAGGAGAGTCAGACTGTGCTGGGAGATGAGATGTGACTCAGCTCTTCTTCCACCTTATTAAGAAACTGATTTCAAAGACAGACTGTCCTCCTCTCCTCCCTGTCTGTCTGTCTGTCTGACTGACTGACTGTTGATAGGTGGAGGAGAAGCAGCGAGCGTCCGTCGCCTTCACCAAGCTGCTGGCTGCCATGGAAACGCTCGGCTTCTCAGCCGGCGAGCAGAAGGCGATCTGGCATGTTCTGGCTGGTATTTACCATCTGGGAGCTGCTGGAGCCTGTAGAGGTAACACTGATTCATCACCTTCATCATCATCATCATCATCAATCTCCCTCGAGACACACACAAAAACACTCATTAGTCCTTCTATACTTGTGAGGACCCTTGTTGACGCAGGATAAGTCAAGACAGAATTTTACAATTCAGAGGGAAATATTTTACTTTTTACTCCACAACATTTATTTAAAAGTTAAAATATCACATAAAAATCATATTCTAGGGTCTGTTTGTTCCCTGTTATCATGTTTCAGATGTCTAAAAGTCAAAATATGAAAATATGTTGGAATAAAGCTCATTTATTTGTCATTTTACAACACAGGGCTCATCATGCTACACACACATAAAATATATTTTCCACTACTATTTAAACTTTTAAAAGAGTCAACTAGTTTAGTCATGTGGTTCCAAATCTAGGGGTCAGACCCCTCCAGAGGGTCACCAGATAAATCTGAGGAGTCATGAGATGATAGATGGGGGAGGAAAGAAGAGTTCTGATGCACAAATGGATTCCTATTTTTTGGATTTTTCTCTAATCCCTCGTTTTTGGAGAGGAGAATTTGAAAAAACACTTTTGTTTTTGTCGATATAAAAGACCTCCAACTTCTTCTTTACACACAAAAGGTTTATTTCTCTCAGATTTTGTTCACAAATTTGTTCAAGTCTGTGCTCCTTTGCCAGGACAATCCATCCATCTGACAGGTGTGACATTTAGAGGTGGTGATTAAACAGCGAGGTTGTTGCACAGGTGTGTCTCGGACGGGACACCCTGAAATGTTTTCGAGACGCGGACAGACGATGTCGCAGGTGTCGTAGGTTTTTGGTCGTCATGCTGGCTGCAAAATGTCCACCAGAGCTGAACTGAACGTTCATTTTACTACCATAAATTTTCCTGCCCACAGCTGGTGCAACAGTTGGTTTGTACAACCAGACAATTTCCTCACAAACTGTCAAAAACAATCTCAGAGGAGCTCGTCTGCGTGTCCATCGTCTTCGCCAGAGTCTTGAACTGACCGCTGGCTTTGATGGTGTCTGGCCCATGGTGCCGGTGGGGTTATGGTATGAACAACCATGACTCTGAACTATGTGAAGAAGAGTTCAGTGACTAATAAATGTCTCTTTTTCAAGCTGAAACATCAGATTATAGGGTGTCCTTTTACTGTGACCAGTCCAAGTTACACCTGTACAATAATCCTGCTGTTTATTCATGCCATGCCTGCCAGGATTAATTTGCAGTGCTCACTTTAATCTGAACAAACTTGTGAGCAAAATTTGAAAGAAATAAACTTGTCGTTTGCACAGAAGATCTTTTACTTTACTTATCTTTTACTTGTGTGAGCAAAAACAGAGGTATAATATATAATAAAATTAGCAGATTTTCCCTTTTAGAGAAAAGTCCAGAAAACAAATATGAACTCATGTGTCAGAGCTGTGTTCTTTTTTTCTTTCCTCTCTCATTTATCATATCATAACCCCTCAGATTTATCTGGTGACCCTCTGGAGGGGCCCGACCTCTAATTTGGGAGCTGACATTGCTGGTACTCGGCTATATCTGGATAATTTGTCACCCTCCATCTGCTCGCTCTGTTCGCTCGCTCGCTGTATGTTAGGAAGCAGAGTGACGCTGCAGCTCTTGTTGTAATAATGTATGTTTTTGTATTTGTTTTATTGAACATAAGAACATAAAAACATTTTTCATATTTTTACAACCATTTCTTAATTGATTCAACTATAAAATATATGCTGTTTTAAATATGTAAAGATCTCAGATTTTCTACTTATTCACAACTTCATGATGCATGTGTCCCTCATATATTAAATTATGCTGTTCAGAGTGATCTGGGTTGGATACCTGGTTCAATAAGGTGAAAATTTAAAACGAACAGACTGTGGAATCGTCTGCTTAATATGTCAGAAAACAGGTTTTTCTTTGGAGTAAATTCTCTGTGGGTTAAAGAGGGTCATGATTTTCAGTCACAGCAGGAGATATTCTACTTTTTCTACTGACACTTTAAGCAGATTTTGTTGTCAGTACCTTTATGGAAGCAGAACTTCACACTGTGGTTTCGGTCCTAACAGATCTGTCCCTCACTAAATGCAGATAATGTCCTCTCTGTGTGTCTCAGTGGGTAGGAGACAGTTTGTGAGCTTCGACAGCGCTCAGGTGGCCAGCAGCGTGCTCGGCTGCGAGGGAGACGAGCTGCACACGGCCGTGTTCAAACATCACCTGCGACAGCTGCTGCAGAGAGCCACCGGGGGCAGCAGAGAGAGGAACACTGCTGCAGAGCCAGAGGAGGGTGAGACAGAAAAAAAGCTTTGCTACTGGGAGCCAGGAGCAGGAAGAAACGGGAAGGGCCAAGGATGAGGGAGGCTGTAGATTTACAGGTTAATGAGGATGGTGACTGAGGATGCAGTCATACCTTTTTTAACAAGACTTTAAGTCCACAGCTGAGCTCGCTGCCCTTTGAGGCTGTAATGTTCATCACACAGCTGAATGAACATTTTTACCATCTGTGAGGCTTTAATCAAAACTGAGAAAGTTTCCTCAGACACAGAAAAGAAAAACTCTGATAAAGTTTATCATTTTTATTTCATTTCCCCCCTTTCTTTTTAGATTTTATGTATTGAGCTAACTGTTCAAGTTTTCTTTAAAGGAAACACACAGACTGAAGAAAACGTGTGACGTGTGTGTTTGTGGTGTGTGCAGGTCCCAGGCTGACAGCTGTTCAGTGTGTTGATGGGATGGCTGCCGGACTCTACGAGGAACTCTTCACTGCCATCGTCTCACTTATCAACAGGTACGGCTGCGTCTCCCACCGTGTCCACAGTGAGTATCCACGGGCTGTTTTCACAGAAACACACTGACATGTCTGAGCAACAGGGACGCGACTGAACCTCTTCTTCTTTACCTCTTATTGTGGTCTGCAAATGACAAAACTGACAGTAGCTCTTTAGTACTGAGCTTAGACTCTGAGAAATCATCTTTTTTATGGAGATTAGTTGAATTTTGCATCAATTCTTTTGATCACAACATCTCAACTTCCTGGAGGGACTGACATATGAATTGGTAGATTCTGAGCCGGTACTGCATTTTTAAAATATTACACTGTGGCTCTGAAGTAATTAGGCATTAACTTGTTTTCCTTCCATTAGCTCAGAGCAGCCACCTGTTGTTTAGCTGAGTTGAGGGGGTGGTGTCAGGTGAACATGTGACATGACTGTGTGTGTGTGTGTGTATGGTGTGTGTGTGTGTGTGTGTGTGTGTTTGTGTGTGTGTGTGTGTGTGTCCCTCTGTGTGCAGGGCCCTGAGCAGTCAGCAGCTGACGTTGGCCTCGGTGATGGTGGTGGACACGCCGGGCCTGAGGAGCCCGAGACACTCCGCGGAGGAGCGGGGGGGCAGCTGGTCCGAGCTCTGCCACAACTACCTGCAGGAGAGGCTGCTGGAGCACTACCACACACACACCTTCACACACACGCTGGACAGATACACACAGGTGACACTGAGGCTGCACGTCCACATTTACAACTTCTTTACAGCTGAAATACTTGTTTTGTTTTGTTGGTTAATCTCATGTTCTCCAGCTCTGCAGACTTTAACAGAAACTGGGTGATAATGCACAACGAAATAATGTCTTTTCAAGTCAGTTTGTGACGGGCAGAGTACATCTTTGTGTCAAAATGTAAATTTTTCTCAGAGGCACACAATAAATCACATTTTTGTACTGATTTAGCCCGCTGCTCCAGTGAGAGGCTCTCATAGTTCAGCAGCTTTTTTCTTCTTCTCACACTGTGTCAGGATGATTATCGACTCTATAAGAACACTTAGGCAAAAACTGTTTTTCTCCAACTTTCTGGTTCTCAACAGAAACTAAACAGTATCTGTTACACAACTGTTAATACTGTGTTAAAGTTTGACAGGTTCATCTCTTTATTCTGCAGCCGTACAATAGAATAAACCCTCAGAGACAAAGTGACCTTGAAAAAAATATGATTTTCTCAGTAATTCATACTTTGAAGAGAGTCTGGAACATGTAGGTTTATGTTTTCTCGACTGGAGTCTTTCTGCTGTTTATTTGAGGATCTCAGTGCAAATGAATGATTGGATCTTACTGTGATTTGATCCTTGATGATTACTACTACAGCTGTGCCAAATTATTGCATTTTTTTACTCATCAAATAGATTAAATCAATCTGATTCACCCCAGAAACGTGCGGGAGATAGTTTACGCAATGAAAAAACTCTTTTATTCCTTAATTTTCTGATGTTTATTTAGTTTCCGTGTAAAAAAACAAACTTTCATGAGTATTTTGGGTAAATGGCTCCGCTCGTGTGTTGCAGGAGAAGATCCGCGTGGAGTTGGAGAACCCAGAGAACAGCCCAGCTGAGGTGGTGTCAGCCATCGACCAGCCACCTCCACAGGTACACGACTCGCATCATTTACACCAAAGCACGTAGGACACATAAGAACACTGTGTTCATTTTATACATGAAGGCCAGTGGACCCGTCATCACTCAACTTATGAAAAACAGTTGTGTGGTGTCTCCTGTGGCTCTGGAGGACGGATCCACCAGTCGAATATATTTTATTTGTTTGTTCAAGGACCTCTCATGGTTGTGATGATTCACAAAAAAAAGTTTCAAAACATTTTATTGACCGCTCTGTTTTATACCGACTGCTGACTCCTCACTCCTCCTCACAGTCCAGTAAAGGCTGCAAGTCATCAACAACTGCTAGGCTAAAAACAAGGCTTACCTCGTCTGTTGCAGGACACATTTTGGCCTCTGTCGTTGATCAAAAATTGACAATCATAGAAAAGTTTTGTCTCATCTTAAACTGGAGCATCTGCAGATTAATTCCATACCTGATGTGTTACGATCCACCAAAGTTAGGCTCGATACGAGACAAATAAATTGTGCGTTAGCGTGGACGCCATATTGGTGAGGTCAAGATCTGTTGATAAACAAATACAAAAAGTGTTAAAAGATGATGCATTAAGATGAGGCTTCACAACAAAATTGACCATAACTCACTTAACTCTGAAGTGATTTTAATGAAATTTGTTTTGTTATAAAGAACAGAGAAATTTGACATTGTGGTCGTTTTAAATTATTAAATTCAGTCAAGGGTGTTCTAATCAATCTTTACCAAAACGGTTTCTTGTAATGTTCTAAGTAAATTTAAAAAAGTGTTTAGAATTGAAAATTTAGTTTAAAATTGAGAAGTTTCGACTGTTTATTGTTTCCTTATTAAATTTATACACCCAGTTACAAAACCGTTACACTATTCTAGCATCTTTAAAGGAAACTGACTGTACTGTACCAAAAAAATAATAAATGTAAAACTTTGCAAATCTCTGCTGTTTGCAGCTGGTAGTTGTGGTGGCATTGCAGTAGGTGCTTCACCATCTGTTGTTTGGTGAAGATCTGCACTCAACTAAATGCACTCTTCTAGTTCTGCATTTTGTTTCAGTTGCATTTCACTAAGCGTTGGGTTCAGTGTTTTGGAGCTTCACTCAGACGAGAGAATAAATGTCAGAATGTCTCGGCCTCTGCTGCTTCTAGTTTTTTCCATTTTGAAACTGATAGTGCTGGACTGCCCCATTAACAGCACCTAAAAATAAAAGCTTTGACTAGTTCGCCAAATCCTGCAAAAGCTGGAAAAGATGATCCCAGTCAAGGGGATCATTTCCACGGGTGAAATCTCTCCTGTAAAACTGATTCTCCACACTGTAAAAAAAAAAAACCCTGACTTCTCTAAATTTTTGAGTTTTAACTGAGTTTTGAAACCAAAAAGCTTTCTGACTTATAATCTTTTGTTGAGATAATTTACTTTTCCTCTTTTGATAAGAGGTGCTTGATGTTCACTTTAAGTTTAAGTTTACTTCATTTTTTTAAACTCAAAGAAAAGTAAATTATCTTAACACAAGATTATAGGTTGGCAAAACCTTTCTTTAGTTTACTTCAAAACTTTTTTTTAAAGTGAGCTGCAAAAATCCAGATAAGAGAAGAGAGGAGTTGATAAAATGTTGATACACTTGAGTCATTTTCAGTTATTAGAGCTAATAAGCTTCACCAGCAGCAGTGAGTGGTGCAGAAAGAGACTTTTTTTGCCTTTATTGCCCCTTAAGCAACCTACAACATTATTTCTCTCTCTCTGTGTATATTCATTTACAATATATAGATATATAGTGTTTTACTCTGCTGTTTCCCTCTTGGAAGATAAATGTGAAAAAGTTTCTTTCTCTCTTCTTTTCATTCCATCCACCAAATTCTGAATGCTTTAGCACAATTTATGCTTGAAAAACAGCAGAAGCTCATTTTGCTCTTGTGTGGTGTTTATATATTGTGTGTGTGCATGCACGTGTGTGTGTGTGTGTGTGTGTGTGTGTGTGTGTGTGTGTGTGTGTGTGTGTGTGTGTGTGTGTGTGTGTGTGTCTAAGGTCCGGGCGGCAGATGGAGACCCCAGAGGTCTTTTATGGGTTCTGGATGAGGAGATGGTGACACCAGGCTCCAGTGAGAACAGCGCCCTGGAGAGAGTCTGCCAGTATTACAGCAACACTGGTAAAAACATTCAGCTGCACACACACACACACACACACACACACACACACACTCACGCAGGCTCAGAGTTCCTCTCAGTGTGTCTTTAAAGTGTCCTGTATGTTAATTGAGTGTCGGATGTTCCCTGCAGTGCGTCAGTGCGAGCAGCCACTGCAGTGTGAGGTGAACCACCTGATGGGCTGTGACCCGGTCCGTTACGACCTGACTGGCTGGTTCGGTCTGATCCAGAACAACCCGTCGTCTCAAAATGCCATCTGTCTGCTGCAGAACTCCACCATGTGAGTGTTTGAAGGCCCAGGAGGCTGAACACTGATTCACATGGAAATCCTTTTAAGTGAATATCGATTACAAAGTCTGACTCTGTGCTGAATTAGCTGTTAGCTGCTCCTGTTTGCAGACAGACAACAATCAGTGAATTACTTTGATACCAAAGAAAACCTGAAAACATGATGATTCTCAGGTCTGTTCTGCAGTTATATGTCTGCATATATACACATCTCGGTGTACCTTTACAAATCTCGGTGCACTTGCAGAAATCTCAGACACGTACAAATTTTGGTGCACATTTACAAAACTCAGTGCACATTTATGAACTTTGGTTCACATTTGCAGAATTTCAGTGTACATGTACAAATCTCTGGCACGTGTACAAAAAATCGGTGCACATTTATGAAATCTCAGTACACATTTACAGATTGAGATATAGTTTCACAACTCTGCACACATTTGCAAATTCTATCACTAAATTATGCCCATGTTGATCAGTACTACAGCAGGGCATTTTATCTTTCATGCACAGTACTGAATACAGTTTGGTAATCTGATTACTCCATCATTTTGTCAAGTTGCCTATTGTTGAAAACGTGTCTCTTGTCACATGTGATGGTCAGCTTCTCTCTATGTCTTCCTCAGAGGGGTGGTGAAGGCCATGTTTACCCCCAGGATCTCTCTGCCCCCTCTGTGTCGAGGTCTGGGGGGTCTGGAGGGCGGCAGCCAGCGTTCTCTGCAGAGGAACGGCACCATCAGGAAAACGTTCAGCGGAGGGATGGCGGCCATACGCAGACACTCCCAGTGTATCGCAGTCAAACTTCAGGCAGTGAGTTTATCCGTACATCCATTACCTCCATAGAATGGCCTGTATTTCTAAAATGTCACTGGATGGACTCAGTGTCTCTGTCTCTGTCGCCGCCCTGCAGGACGCTCTGGTCAACCTGATTCGTCGAGCCCAGCCGGTGTTCCTGCAGTGTGTCAGTGCAAAAACCGACAGTGGAAGTTTTGACGTCCCGGCACTCAGAGTCCAGCTTCACTCCACACAGATCCTGTCGGCCCTGCAGTGCCACCGCACAGGTCAGCACGTTCACCATGGTAACCAGGGGTGGAATGTAACTAAGTACATTTACTCAGTTACCAAGTGTAAAACTGGAGACACTTGTTCTTTACTCGAGGCTTTTCTCTCTTCTCTTCTCTTTTCACTGTTACTGGAGGACAGAGCAAAAAGGGGCGGGACATAGGAAGAGTCAATCATTGTTTTACAGAACATATTACCACATAATCAAACAAATATAAAAGGATGACATCAGATAAAATAGATTAAACACAATTTTCTGGTTCATTTTCCTCTGTGTTGTTTTTAAAATCAAACTTCATTACTTCTACCTGAACCAGATCACCTTCACAGTTTGTGTTTAACAAGCCAAAGAAGTGTGTGTGTGTGTGTGTGTGTGTGTGTGTGTGTGTGTGTGTGTGTGTTTTGTGTATTCCCTGTGGTGTTGCTCCTCATTACCTCCTGTCTTCTCTGTGCTGTCTGCATGTCTCTTAATTGGTTTAAACTTTTAATCTGCTTCAGATTCTGCAGAGATCAATAAAGTTTAATTTCACAGAGCAAAGTGATAAATTTTACATTTACACCTTAAATATGAGTCTAAATTCTTCCTCTCCGTCTCTCTCAGGTTATCCGGAGCACATGACTTTGAGTGACTTCAGGTGTCATTTCCAGGCGTTGTCTCCTCCGATTATGAAACGTTACGCCTCGATGTTTGTCAGCCACGATGAGAGAAAGGTCAGCAGCTCTCTGTCGCACAAACACTTTGTCTCTGATCTTCTTCTCTGAACAAATGAGTTGATTTCCTCTCTGTGTGTCTCAGGCGGTGGAGGAGCTGCTGGTCGAATTGGATCTGGATAAGAAGAGCGTCGTCGTGGGCGCCAGCAGGGTGAGGACGTGTTTGATCTCTTTTTACTCAGACAGCAGAACGTGAATCCAGTTGATGTGACGTGACTCGTGGATCTTCTTCTGTTGCGTCTCAGGTGTTCATGAAACGAGGGGTGCTGCGCTACCTGGAGCAGCAGAGGGACCAGCAGGTCACCGGCTGGTTGGTCCATCTACAGGCCGCCTGCCTGGGACACCTGGCCCGTCAGAAATACAGAAAACTCAAGGTCGGTGTCTGTCGGTAATGATGAATGATTGACAAGCTCTAATCTGTAGGACGAAGACACAGTAAACACCTTTACATGCACAAAATAATCTGTTTGTAGCCCTTATTCTGAAAAAGACAACTGGTTGCATACATGAATCATTCATACGCACAGACTTGATCTTAATTTGTACGTGCAAACAATTTGAGAGATTTTGTTAAATTCATCAATTCTTAACGAACTTATATAAAATGGATGATCCTTTAAATTCCACAAAGGACTGTTATACTAACTCTTCAGTGTGTGTGTGTGTGTGTGTGTGTGTGTGTGTCTCCAGGTGCAGCAGATGGCGGTCAGATGTCTGCAGAGGAACCTGCGGGCTCTGAGGGTCGTGGCCAAGTGGAGCTGGTGGAAACTTTTCTGCAGAGTGCGTCCTCTGCTTGACGTCAACATGGACAACGAAAGGCTCCGAACTAAAGAGGTACAATAAATCTTCAAAACACTAAACAAATATACATAATAGTGTAAAAACAACAAGACCTACAGGACAGACCTGCAACCAATCATCATATAGAACCATCCTAAAATCTTCACAACTCAACTCAGGAAGTGGGACCATCTGAGGAGCACGTGACTGCAAAATAAGTCACGATGTGTCCAAGTCAGGTTCATCCTCTGTGAGCAACAGGTGGTCATCGCTGTAAAAAGATGAGATGGTAGAAATGATGCTAACAGACGGAACAGGTTTCAGTGTGCGCGTGTTTCCGTTTTTCTCCTGGTTAGGATGAGATATCAGCTCTGAGACGACGTCTGGAGAAATCAGAGAAGGAGAGGAACGAGCTGAGACAGACTGCAGACAGCCTGGAGACCAAGGTTCGTACTGCAACACACACACTCTCTCTCACACACACACACTCTCAAACACACACACTGCTCACATTGTTACATGTGTGTGTAGGTTACAGCTGTGACATCGGAGCTAAGCGATGAGCGTTTCCGTGGAGATGCGGTGGGTCAGGCTCTGGATGTGGAGAGGGCAGAAAGACTCAGACTCAGCAAGGAGAACAAAGACCTGCAGGTAGACGACTTATTGAGAAAGTAATCGATTACTCAGAGGGGCAGAGGGCAGACTTCTTAAGTGATGACACGTCTCTTTGTGATTTGTTCTGCTTCTTTCTTAACACTTTCCGGTGACACATGGCTGAGATTATTGCCTCTTCTTTATGGTCTAACATCTTTTCTCTTTCGTCAGGCTCGTCTAGACCAGTGTAAAGTCGCCATGGAAACCCTGGAGAAGCAGCTTGAGGAGGAGAAACAGAAAGTCCAGAACAGGGAGAGTCAGAAAGGAGCAGGGACAGGTAAAGACCACAGGGGCGACGGGGCAGACAGTCGTCTGTTCAGCGATGAAAAAGACAAAAAACCAAAATCCCTCAGTGTCTGTTGTTGTTTTACTGGAGGCCACTGTACCGCTGCTGTTGCCAGGGGTTACTGTAGATGGGGAGACTGTGGAGTGGCTCAGCTTGTGTGAAAAAAAGAAATTCTGATTTTAGAAATATGACCAAAGCAAGAACATTTTCAGATTTTTACCCTAGATATTCTTATCCTTTTTTTCCAAGAGGTTTGCTTTGAGTTTTCTGCATCAGGTTCACCAAACTCTCTCAACTGCACAAATTAAAGGTTTATCTTTACCAACTGTGGATGAATGTCTGTGGCAACAAGATCATTTTTGCAGTGTCTGGAGTTTGTACAGAGCCTAAGAGGGTCTGCAGAGACATTTTACCTGATTAAAGAGAAAAATATGCACTTTTTATGTGGATGTTCAGTCAATTAAAGCAATGAATTCCTCAGTGCTGCTATATTCACCACCAAAAATCAAATCTCCTTCATATAGAGCCGTGCAGCAGTGCCGACATGTACCAGGATGCATTGCAGGCAAGCTTCTGACACCCATGTCACCATGTTGTCACAACCCTGGCCTGTAGCTGTAACTTTCTTGGCCAAAACACAGTATTAGGTGACAATAATACTCACTGACTGGATACAAGAAGAACTACAAGCTTTGCTGCAGGAGCAAAGCAACTCAGCCTTCTCTGTCAACATAGAAGCAACGAGGAATTTATTACTTTAACTGACTATATTTACATCAGCACTGACTGGACATCCACATGACGAGGGCAGAATTTTCCCTTTAAGTGTTCAAAATGCTGTTTCAGGTGCATGAGATACGATTCAATCAGGCATTTTGGTTAATTAATGTGCATGAGATAAGTCACAGCACAGTGGACCAGTTTACATTGAACGCATATCAACAAGCATCTATAGCACGTCTTAATCCAAGTGTACTCACCACATAAAAAAACACACACAACCCATTCAAAAGCACCTTTATCTATCGCCTAAATAAAGAAGAGACAGTTGTTTAATGTGATTAAAATGCGTGACTCCAGTCCAAGTTGGAGGTCAGAATTTCCATCTCCGAGCTCAAACGTTCCAGATGCACAACACCAAACGTGGCTGACTGTGACGATTTATTTTTGTGCACACAATTGAACCTATGCATAAGTTAACAGACGCCCTTATACATCTTATTTTACAGCACTTAATTACACTGACACCTCTTTACATGCAGAACAGGTTTTACTGCATGTTAATATGTATTATCTCAGTCAGACAGCTGCTTCTTCGTCTTCATCAGGTTGTCAGGGTGGACGGATTTGCCTTCAGTTCACAAGCAGAAGCTCTGACTTTGATTTCATTTTGCTTTGAGGTCAGAAATGTTCAAGCTCCAAGTTGTCCTGATCAGCTGGCTTTGATTGAGGGAGAGAAAAGTGCATTTTGAGTTGTTTCATATGAGCAAAGTTTCTATGTTTTCATAATAATTATTAAGTGATTAATTGGTGGTTAATGTTACCAATGATTGAGTTAAGAAAGTGCTTACAATTGCAACCGTAACACCAACCGAACATGGTTACTGTGACAACAAAATCAGGTGAGTTCTGATAAAAACTGGATGATCTTTGGCCTCTCTGGCACCTGGTTGGTGACACCTCTGAAAGACAGAGACAGAGGAGTGTCAGCAGGTTTTAAGTCTTCAGGTCCACCTCTCAAACAAAGTCACATCCGTCTCTCCACACAGACAGCGAGCTGGCCATGCAGCTGGAGTGCTGCCAGACAGAGGTTGAATTTGTGCGCAGGCGACTGAAGCAGACGGAGGAAAAACTGGAGACGGAGCGACAGACCCGACAACAGCTCGATACCAAGGTGAGGCAGGACGCGGTGACGTGCACCGCAGCGCTGATGGCAGATTAAATGTCTCAAGGTAATAACACTGTGTGTGTGTGTGTGTGTGTGTGTGTGTGTGTGTGTGTGTAGGTGGCGTCTCTGCAGGCCCAGCTGGAGCAGTCCAGGCGGAGCGTGACAGAGCTGAAACGTCACTGTCGCCGCGTGACCTCTGACCTCCAGGACGCCCGAGTCCTCACTGACAGCCTGCAGAGCCGCATGCATGAGCTGGACCGCAAACAGAGGAGGTGTGTGTCCACGTCTTCCACCTGTCATACTGTCTGAGAGTCATAATATCCTGTTGCTGCATCGTCTTGTTCTTTCTGTCACTTCTCTCACCGTCTGTGTTTGGATGGTGTGAATTTAATGAGTTCAGCTCAAAACTCAAAAATCTCTTGCATTATGTTTTTTCAACTTTTTCATCTTCACAGTGGACCTACAACAAATGTAATTCTTATATTCCTCTCCTTCCTCGTCCTCTCGAGTTTCCATAAGGTAGCTTACATGTAAGTCTTCAGGGAAAAAAGAGAATTAGATTGCTGTTCTCTTTTTGTCCAAAAATGTCCCTTTTGATCATAAAGGTTGCAGACCTCTGGATTAGATGTTTTGAAGAATGAGCATTAACTGCACCAGGGCCAATAATAATCGCCTCAGTCTCTTCAGTATTTAGCTGCAGTGAATTCGTGACTTTCTTTTTGCTTCTCTGTTTTGATGCTTTTTTCACCTCCAGACGCCCTGAATTGTTATGAAATCAAACTGCTCAGAAAATATGACTGTATTCAGAGGCAAGTTCAAACTTAAGTGCTTCGAGGTCAGTATGAAGCTTTTGAATGTTTTCTATCAGAACGTTTTATTTTGTTTTTTCGCTTTACTGCCAATGAAAGAAACGGCATTAATGAGTTCATTTAAAAGGCTGCTTCTGTAATTGCTTTGGTCTTTTTTTTTTAGAAAAGGTTTTGGAGGAAAGAAGCAGGAGTTCAAATCGTACTTCAGTTTGAAGGTCGACCCCTGCTTCTAAAAACAGTAATAAATATCGGACTGTCTTTAATACCAGAAACTGGGAAACTTTTAAATGATGTTTTCTGAGATATTGCATTTATTTCTGACGTTTTAAAGGTTTATTTACTGTAATATGGATTGTTGCTGCACAGTTTAGGTAGGTAACTAGATTATTTACTATTTTAATTGATTGATTTACTGTTGTGCAGCTCATGAATTTGCCCACAGGATCAATAAAGTTTTATTTGAAAATCAGACATCATATCATATTTTTGTTGATTATATTTTGTATTATTGATCTGATTTCTGCAAAGTAACTAAAGTTGATAAATAAAGAAATGTGGTGGGATTAGTAGAAAGTAGAGTTAGAAATTAAAATAAAATGACCTCAGACTTGTACCTGTACAGTACTTGAGTAAATGTACTCAGTTACTGCTTCACCTACAGCTCCAACATTAAAGTCATAAAGTGTCTGAGAGTCTTTATGTCTCCTTTTGTCTGAATAAAGCAGCTGTGTGGTATATTTGACCTTCCCTGCTGATTGTGTGTGTTTTTGTGTTTGTGCAGGTTTGACAGTGAGTTGACTCAGGCCCTGGAGGAAGCTGACAACGAGAGGGAGCAGAAGGACAAAATCCTTCAGGAGAACACGACTCTGGGGGCTGAAATTTACACGCTGCGCCGGAACCTCCAGGTGTGTTTCTGTTTATCTGTTTACACAAAACCGTGACGAAGAACCCGAGAAACAGCTGGGAACAAATAACGACTCGGCTGCTGTCGCTGGACCAGGTCTCTCTCTCTCGAAAATGAGACTCTGTGTCTCAATGAGATCACCTGTCCAAATAAAGGTTAAAGGGATGATCTGCAGCATTTTCCTAAACTTTCCTCGACTCATATAAACATAATCCCTTTCAGTTATCACTTCTGACCCATTAGGAGTGTGTGGTGGTGTCTGTATCTGCAGAGTCTGCAGCTCTGTGCTTGAATTTACTTATTTTTCTCATTATTTTGCTGGTCGGGATGCTTCACCAACCCAAAGTGTTGGTATTTGACGTCCTGAGAACGAGACTCAACAATCAACTGTCTTTCTGGTGCATTCATGAACAGCTCGGACAAATTCTGTAGACTGTTTAAGTAAAATATTTAAAAATATCACAGATTGTCAGTTTGGTTTGAGGGGTCATGAAGGGCTTTATTTTCTGGCACAAAATGGTGCACATTTTCTGACCAACGCACGTCATTTTCTCGTCCAGCGCCGACTTTGTATGGGTAAAAAAAATACTAGCGCCCATCTGTGTGCCCATGGGTGCGTTGGTGTTAATGTGAGGCTCAGGCACAGTGTTGTCGGATTGTGATCTCGAGGCAGTAGAAAATGTTTGCTCCGTTGGCCAATAAAAACCTGGTCTAAAGTCAGTGGTGCAGAATTTTCCTGCACAAAACCTCTACTTTTTCTAAAAGATTATTAATGATTTCTAACAACTCATAAAGAGATGCTAACCTTATTTGGCTAACATCCAACATTAACCTGTAATTTAATTAATGTTAAATGGAAACACAAAACTGTTATTCTGGTCCTGAATGGAAATTTCAACTGCAGCTTTAGTGTTTTTGTCAAGTGAAGCAAGTTTTTCATCTTGACTAGTTTCCTTGATCCCTGTTGTCACATTGTGATTTATTAAAATAAATACATTTGGCTGCTTTTGGTAATTAACATAGTTTTTTAGTTTCCATGCATGCTGTTGTGTCACTGCAGTCACGCTGCTGTGACTCGTGTGTAAATGCACATAGCATTTCTCTTCACTGGGAGAAGCTTCATCATGCAACCCGTCCGCCTGCCCGACCCGCAGGTTAACCATCATGTCTGCATCACTACAAGTGGATCAGTTCTTTCAGTGTCCCTGTTGCAGAGTCTCTCATTTAAAGAGCAGTGCACCTGTGGCAGGCACACTTTACTTTTTTAAGGGAATGGAGGATGAAACTCTGATTGGTTTAATTCATGTTTCGCCCAAAAGAACAAGACTTAATGCACAACTTCTTTGTACCTTAAATGCACTTTAGACCAACCTCACACTGTTCAGTCCTGCAGTGCATTACTGTTAATAACGTATTGACATAATGAAACAGGGTGTTTAAATGTGATCTCAGCTCTCTGTGCCGTCGTTTCTTGTTGGAGAAAACAGAAACGTGAGCAAACACAAGAGAAGCACTGATGATGAATTAGTGCTCTTTAAGCTAAAATATCAGTGACCATCATTCATCAAGTTAACCTGGAAAAGAGCACATAATCTATTGTGGAAATTACAGTTGTCACGTTATGATTCATGAGACGCCATCACGCCGGTGAAATGACGCAGATTGCGTCGTGGATTGATGAGTCAGAGACGAGTGGAGTCAACGGAACATCTGACATGTGACAGATGGGACGGTAAATGTTGTGCAAAGGTTTATGTCGTGTTGGTGAAGGGTACCTCAGTCATCTGTACCTCTGTACTGCTGTCGTGGTTCTCCTGGAAAGAAAACCACAGTGGAAAGAAGTTATTTCATTAGTTTCTCAATGAATAATTATGTGTCAGCATGTATGATCTGTTATTTTCTGATATTTCAGAGTAAATAAGTCAAAAATCAAAAAGTTTTATCCTCCATGAAACACGAGATTTGCTGCAGAAACACGAAAAGTCAGTCCAGTCATGCAGTTGTGCTGCTCGCCTCCACAGCGTTTCATTGTTAAAATGAAAACTTGATGGTGAGAGTCATTCAATAATAATACTAAGTGGATAATTGCAGGAGAGGAAAGAAGCCATTACAATGATCTCAGATTCAGGTCAGAGTAAATCATAAACACAGAGATGAGCAAAATAAATCAGCTGCAGGTAAAACAACCAGTGATTCTTACATTAAATCTTAAAGACGTGTAAGGAAGAGAAGGTTTTTATATAAAACAGAAAATATTCACATAGTATAAAACTGGAACACACTCAAGAGGTTCTACCGAGAACTTTTTTATCTTACAGGTTTTATCTAGAACACACACAGGAGGTTCAACTGAGAACCTTTTTATCCCAAGAGCTTTATCTAGAACTAAGAGGTTCTACTGGGAACCTCTTTAGGGTTTTATCTAGAATCAGCCCAGCAGGTTCTAAGGTCTCTTTTCTCTAAAAAAAAAAAGTTCTTCATGGAGACCTTGTTCTTACAAAGAACCCTTGACAAACTCTGTCTTCCAAATAGGGTTCTTCAGAATCAGATGGTTCTGGGTGGAACCACAGCCCTTCAGGAGGAACCCTTTTGGAACAAAAGTGTAGCCTGTGAAACATAAGTGGCGACATATTTCAGATGTTTATTTGATAGTTGATCAATTCAATTGTACATGATTGATCAAATTCTCAATGATTGATTAATTGATCATTGATTAATTGTTATCATCCCTCGTTAGAACAGTAAGATAATAAATAAATACTGATTTTGTGTTGATGGTTTAGTGTTATGTCTCTTTTCTCTCACAGAAACTCTGCAGTTTACTGTCTTTGTTTTCGTGTCTGTACTTCTCTGTGTTGAGTTTCGTCTCCCCTGTTGCCAAACCTGCCAAAGTATCCTGGAGCAGGATTAAACTGTTTAACCTGCGCCGGCTCCAGACGCGCCGCAGTAACCAGAGGACAAACACGAAATCTCTGAGCTGGAGGATGAACTAAGTGTTTTCATATCAGTGAGACGTGTGTGTGTGTGGGTGTGTGTGTGTGTGTGCGCAGGAGAGCCAGTCAGAGGTGGGCCGTCTGCAGAAGCAGAAGGACGAGTTGTGCGCTCAGATCCGTGACCTCAGTCTGCCCGTCGACCTCGCCTCCGACTCCCTGCCTGACCTCAAGAAGCAGCTTCGCCTCCTGGAGAGTCAGGCCAGCGAGAGGGCGCAGGAGATCGCCACGCTCACCGCCAAAATACAGCAGCAGCAACAGGTGCTCACACAGACAGATAAATACTCTACATCCATTCTCTGCTTCATCTCACCTCGTTTCTGCTGCCTGCTCTCTGATAGGTCCACATGCGCTTCGAGATGGAGATGGAGAGGATGAAGCAGATCCACCAGAAGGAGCTGGAGGATAAAGAGGAGGAGCTGGAGGATGTGCACAAATCTTCTCAGAGACGGGTAAATCAACACATCAAAATTAAATCATCGCTGCAGGTAATCATGGCAACACTCAGAGTAACTGAAGGCCATGCAGCCCAGTGAGCACCAACCACGACTTCAACACTGAAAACTCAAAATATTCTCTCTAAAACTTCTTTTCACCTTGTTTTCAACCAGCTAAAGTGCAGTTAGAACCCCAAAGTGTCACAAAACACAAATTTGTTCAATAATTTTGATAATTTGTTCAGTTTTAGGTTGAAAGAGAGACGATATTGATTTATTTGAAAATAGTTCTCCAAAGTTATGTTTCACTGGTCGGTGAAATCTGATCTACATGCAGACAGAATTTCAATGAATTTAATATTACTTATAAAATGCCATAAATATGAAACTACAGGCTTGACTACTCTGAGATATATACACCTGAAGGTAGCATAAGGAGCGACTAAGATATTTCACCCACTCCTGAGAAATAGTATTAATCAATCTACCAAAAAAAATTCCAGTTTTTAATGGAAAAAAGTGACTTTAAGAGCATGAAGATGTAGTGGATCCAGATTTTAAACTCCACTTCATTTATTCGACCAGCTGTAGTTGTCAGTAGCCAAAATATGATGCACTATTGTAGATAAGAATCTTAAACTCCACCAACACCAGATGAGCTCCTCTTAAACAGTTTGTGACAGTTTCTGCAGAAATTCTTTGGTTCTGCAAACCAACTGTTGGGTCAGCTGTCCTGGTGGCTGCTCTCAGACGATCTTGCACAATGAAGAAGCTGACGAGGAACATTCGCTTCAGTCTTTGGATGTTTTGCCCGCTGATATGACATGCACGTCTTCAGGAGATGAAAAAAAACAAAACATGGTTGACTTTTTCTGGATCTGCGGGTGAAAGGAACGACCTGATCTTGGTTAAATGTCTCAGCAGGACTAAGCAGAGTTTTAGTCACCTGACAGTTGACGGTCAAATGGTACAGCTGGGCTACAGGCCTCTTCTTTAACATTATTAGATAAAGCACTCAGACCCAGAACTGCTGCTCACTCTCTTCTCCTCAGTTTGGACTCTCAAGTTAACCTGCTGAGTTTAAACTCAAGGAGTTTGAACTTGTCAAACTCTGTATTGAAAAAAATCCTCATAAAATCATGTCAAGTGAGATATTCATCCTCTACCAACACTGAACTTTACAGCCTCAGTTGTGTAAGAGAGCAGTCCTGGTTCTGTGTGTACAGATGGCTCTATCTAAATGTCCTTCCACTGCTGAAAGAAGAAATCCAATTCTTTTCACTCAATGATCCACTTATTTTTTTTTTCATACTTCATAATGTTATGCAACCAGACAGCAGTTACATCACTTCAGAGCAGCTACATCAATGCACGAACACGACGACGCTGCAGGTTTTCTCTGCAAATTCATCAGAACATAATCAGATCAGTGGTTTAGTTTCCATGAAACCCACTCTGTCATGTCAGTCAGCCAGCTCACATGGACGAGGATTAACATGAATATACGCAGAATTGATATTTGGTGTCCAGGCCTTATCTCATTTATGCCCATTGCTCCAAAAATACACACTTTTCCTGCAGTTTGGTTAAGGGTAAGGTTACCTTAACCACAAAACCAACTTGGATGACAGAGGTAGAACTCTCATTATTTTATTCAGAGTTTTATTTTATTGTGAGTGCAACAGTAAAATTTCTCAAAATGTTGTAGGTTGTAAGACCAGAAAGTTCGCCTATTAAGGGCAAACCCTGCCAATTTAGCACCATGGACAGGACTGGCAGGCACTGAACTAACAACTGCGCAAGATTTTTGGAACAGTGAACAAACTGCTGGACAAATGGGCTTTTTGGACGTTTTTAAAATATTGTTCTGGCTGTTCTGGGTTTCAAAATAATGGGCTGGTGCAACAGCGGTTGCCTGCAGAGTTTTCAGAGATGCAGAACTATCCTAACAATTCTGTTTAGGGCTGACAAAGCAGAAACTTGTCCTTGTTAGATAATTCAAAACTTTTCAACTGTAAAAATTATGATCATGAGAGAAAACAAAAGTGAGAAACAGAGATTATTCTCAAAGATACTGCATTATAAACTTCACTAATATTCATGTAAACATGATTTCTTTTAAATCTTCTTTTAAAAGACACAAGAACCCCTAAGTGACTTGAGGATTTCTGTTACAGTTACATTCCAGAAATTTTCCTCAAATTCTTTAACGTGGGTCTTTTGCTTCGTCATGTGATGTCACTAACCACAACAAATGTTCAGTATGAAATGTAGTTTATTTGATTGGTGACAGGATTTACAAAGGATGAGAAGAGGGTCGTGTGCCGAAGGATGAAAGGGGTTGAAGGGAAGGATGTAGGGGATGAGGAGAAGGATGAAGGGGTCAAGGAAAGGGATGATGAGGTGGAGAAGAGTGATGAAGGTCAAGGAGAGGGAGGAAAGGGTAGATGGGAGGGATGAAGGGGTTGAGGAGGGATGAAGAGTTCGGGGAATGAAGGGGTCAAGAAGAGGCATGAGGAATTTTAAGGATGAAGGGCTCGAGGAGAGGGATGAAGGGTTCAAGAAGAGGTATGAAGGGGGTTGGTTCATCGTCGAGCTTCAGGACTCAGGGTGGGGACAAATCTCAATGAGCTTTGGTGCTTTGTCCCCCTGAGTTTCCTGGGACAGATTAGGTTGGACTTGGGACCCTGTTGTTGAGGGGCCACCATGTCGATCACTGATCTGCATGCTGCCTGCAGTGGGAGAGTTAGACGCCCTTATATAGCACAAGTGACTGGAGTAGAGAGCTGCAGGTGACTGATAAAGTAGCTCAAAATTGCACTTCATTCCAGTGCTTGAGTAAATGTACTTAGTTACTTCCCTCCTCCTAATCTCCTCCATGAAGAATTAAAGTTTCTTCCCTCAGGCAGAAGGTTTAAACCAACAAACTCTGGTTGATTTATTCAGCAGGAGATGGTCGGGAGGCCCCTGTTATTTTGTTGTGTTTATTTTTTGATGCTTCTCCACAGATGATGATGTTTTTATGCTCATCATTATGCGTCCTGCTGCAGGGGAAATATCCTGTCAAGGACAATAAAAGCTCATTCAGACCGGCCGTTCATCATTTCTGTTTTGTTTTTGTTTTATATAAATGTGTGTACGTGTAGCTGAGGCAGTTGGAGATGCAGTTGGAGCAGGAGTACGAGGAGAAACAGATGGTGATTCATGAGAAGCACGACTTGGAAGGACTCATAGCAACCCTTTGTGACCAGGTACACAACAAACACACACTCATATAAAACAAACCTTATTGCAGAAACATGCAGACGGCACCACACACTGTTCATCGCTGTGATTTTGTGTGTGTGAGGTTTGCTCCTGCACTGGCTGACTGAGCGAGCGTCCAGCCAACTTTCTCACGTCGTAGATCATCATTATTATTATTGTGGGTTAATGTTCTCGAGCTGATGATGAATATGTCATTGCGATATTACAGGCACCACAAAACAAGCATATGCAGCGAGAAGGCGGCAGCTAATTTAGCGCTCTGTCTCTGTCACTGTGAGGTTGTAATTGGACTCCTGATGAGTGTCCGGGACCTGGTCTGAGGCCAAACTGGCACACAGCTACAGTTCAAGTGTTTAGAGTGAAGAAAGTGATGTAGTTCTCCAGATAAGACGCTTAAAACGATAGTTTGGGTGTTTTAAAGTGGGTACCAATCCATAGTTAGTGTGTTACCTGCAGTAGATGGCAGCTGACTCACCTCCAGTTTGGAGAAGCAGCAGGAGTACCAGCGTAGGAAGCTAAGCAATGTACTGCTGTGGACAGGACGCTTAAAAAAAATTAAGTGTAAATGCTAGCTAACAAGCTAGATAATCTACATCAATTGTTAGCTAGCTAGTTGGCTAGCCTTTTGCTAACATTAGCTAACTTAAGATGAAACTATATGTTCTTTTAGAGGTTCCCAACAACATCTTTTAACCAGTTTCTGAAATTTGGTTTTAGTTATTTTCACCGTAGATGAGCCTAGCATATAGCATATACAGGAAGGTAAAGTGGTGATAATATATTCTAAGCGTACACTTAAACTGATAATGATTTTTTTAGGTGTCTAAAGTATATTTTGCTGCAGCAGTACACTGCTCAGCACATTTAGCACAAGTACAAGTACACTTCAAATAATCTGAATTATCCCTTGTAAATGTTTTAGGCGAGGGTTAATATGAGGGGTCTCGTCTTGCAGGTGGGCCACAGAGACTTCGACGTGGAGAAGAAGCTGAGGAGAGACCTGAAGAGGACTCACGCCCTGCTGGCCGACGCCCAGCTGCTTCTCTCCACCGTCGACAGCCCGGGACAGAACCTGCCCAACGGCAGCAGGGAGCAGATCGAGCGCCTGCACTGTCAGGTACGCTCACCTGTACACCCGCTCTCTGCGCTGTGACCTGCTGCCCGCTGTTTGAGTTACATTCACATTCTCTGTCTGTGTCGCCAATTAGCTGGAGGAGAGCGAGGCCAGGCGGATGGAGGCTGAGAGCATTCAGACGACTCTCTCCCAGGAGCTGGAGAACACTCAGATCGAACTGGAGAACATCTGCAAACTGAAGAGTGTGGTGAGTGTGGGTGTGACTGGTGACTGATTAAAGCAAAAAAAAAAAAAAATCTGAATAAATGAGTGGAAAAACAAATGCAGATGCTTCCATACAGGCCACCAGAGCTCACTGAGTGACGAGATGAAAATGATATGAGGGACATTTTACAGGATGTTTATTGTCACAGTGGTTAAACAGTATTTTTGACCAAATACATCAATATCAATTTTGCTATTATTATGAGATTTTTGATAAATAATAATCAGAAATGTGGCTACAACGATGAAGTGGCAAATAATAGAACAGCTGAAACTGCCTGGTCAGTTATGAAAATTACATCACTTTACAGTAATGCATCCTTTAAAGCCAGGAAAAGACCTTGGACAGAGACCATAATAAAGACTGGAGAATGCAAAGAGAACTGTCCATCTGTTTTGTGTGATAAAGACATGTAGGTAGTGTGGGAGCAGACCAAGAATTGTCTTATAAAGTATAAAGGAGCTGATGGGTGACTCAGAGCTTTACAGTTTGTATCGAGCCTCAAGGACACATGTCAACCACATGAAGACACTCAGCAGAGAGATGCATCTAAATCTGCATTTAAATGCATCTAAAGTACAAGTACAAGTAAAAGTACTGGTAAAAAAATACTTAAGTAAAAGTGTAAAGTATTCATCTTAAAAACTACTGAGAGTATTTGGTACTTTTTGACCGTTGATGTTTACTCCAGAGTCCTTCTCCATGCTACTCGGTGGTCACAGTCACCTCTCCAAACTAGGGTTGCAAACTTTGTGCATTTTCCAAAAAGTGTTTGTAATTAGTTATGTCTAAAAATATTGCAACCTAAGTCACAATAAGTCTTATCAGTGAATTCTGGGAGTTTATTTGTGCATAAATGAGTGAGGGACTCGGAGCAGAGCCGCTGTTCCTTTGCGTAGAAAGGAGCCAGTTGAGGTGGTTTGAGCATCTTGTAAGGACGCCACCTGGTCGTCTCCCTAGGGAGGAGGACACGGGGCGGACCGAGGACTAGGTGGAGGGATTATATCTCCACCCTGGCCTGGGAACACCTCGGTAGATCCCCAGTCAGACCTGGTTAATGTAGCCGGGGAAAGGAAAGTCTGGGGTCCCCTGTTGGAACTGTTACGAAGATGAAGATGGATGGATAGAGAACATCCTCTTGTTTTTTCCTCTCATCAGTAAAACAATATATACATTTTAAATATTTTAATAAAAGGTTTGCTGCAGATATACACCTTAAATTTGCTGAATTTCCTCCAGAGTCTTATTTCTAAGAGCATTAATATTTGTATCAGTGTATCAGCCTCTGGATTTTGGCAGCAGAAACCACTGTTGATCCAACTGGAATTATAAATTACACCTTCGGAATAATAAACGCACAAAACTCATCTTCCCTGTTTGTCCTCCAGGCGGACGAGCAGTTAGCGCTGCTGCAGCACGAGAAGGTGGACCTGCTGAAGAGACTCGAGGAGGACCAGGAAGACCTGAACGAGCTGATGAAGAAGCACAAAGCGCTCATTGCTCAGGTACTGATCTGGACTCCACACAGTTTGTCTCCTCCTTTTCGTCCTTACTCCTCCTGTTATTCATAGCACGCTTTCGATTTGCAGTCCAGTAACACTAATAATGCTTATAATGCTTCACAAGCTCTCTGAGACATAAAAGAACATTACTGTACCCATCAGAAAGTCTTAAGTTAAAACAGGAACAGTATGAAATCCAATTTTTCCAATTTTGGTGTTACTGAAGCAAATCGTAACTCTCTTATTTTGGTTTTTGCTGCTTAAGCGCTGCTTAAACTTATGTCAATCACCCACATGTGGGTCCTGATGATGCAGGACAAAACTGTCCAATCAACCTGTCAGTATCCTTCATGAAAGGTCAATGTGAACAGGAAATGGACCAGAACTAAACTGCACCAATGGATCCTTTAATCCCTTTGGTCTGGACAAAATAAACTGAATTTAAGAGTGAAAACATCCTGAAAATCAAATCTGTGTCCCACTCTTTCTCTGGTTTAGTCCTCCAGCGACATTTCTCAGATCAGAGAGCTTCAGGCTGAACTGGAGGAGGTGAAGAAACAAAGACATTCTCTGCAGGAGGAGGTAAGACAATCAGACCATAAACGCAGCACTGAGAGCTTTATGAACCAAATGAGCTGCTGAAACGCAACATTTCTGGATCATTTCACCTCCTTGTCACAGATATGTGCTGTACTGGTGCTTTAATTTGGCTCTCCAAATGATTTTTGGCTCTCTTCTCCCTCCACCCACTCATCCTGCAGCTCCAGCAGTGTACGTCGAGGGTGCAGTTCCTGGAGTCGTCCACTGTGGGGCGTAGCATCGTCAGTAAACAGGAGGCCCGTGTATGTGACCTGGAGAATAAACTGGAGTTTCAGAGAGGACAAGTCAAGAGGTTTGAGGTAAAAACATTTCAATTTCAACACGCAGAATTTATTATCTCCTGCTCTTATTCTGAAGTTTGACCCTCTTCTGTGATGTGCAGGTGCTGGTGTTGCGTTTAAGGGACAGCGTGGTTCGTCTGGGGGAGGAGCTGGAGCAGAGCGCCCAGGCTGAGGCTCGGGAGAGAGAGAACGCCCGTTACTACCAGCAGCGCCTGCAGGACATGAGGCTGGAGATGGAGGATCTGATTCAGAGGGAGCAGGACAGCAGCCGCAGACGCATGGAGCTGGTAAAAAAAACAACAACACAATAACAAACGTTAAACCGCCGCTGCGTTCAGTCTCACTGCAGCTGAACTGGACTGTAAATAACAGCAGATGTTGTGGATGCTGTTAGTAACGGATAAATGATGTCAGTGACGTTCTACCACATTAAAACTGTCTCATGTTCACTCTCCATGTTTCCCACAAACATCAACTTCTCGTTCGTGACAAAGCATTTTTCAGACGATCCAAAGGTTTTTAAAGGAGCAGTTCAACCCAAAATTAATTATGCATCACCCCCTTACCTGTAGTGATATTTATTCATCAGTTTTGAGCCCAACTCAAATTCTTAATTTTTGAAAAAGTTTTACCAACTACTGATCTTTTGTTGAGATAATTTGCTTTTCTTCTGTAGACAGACTTAAAGAATCTCATGCAAGAACATTTTCTTATTCTTATCTTAAATTTTTCTTGATTTTTTTTATATGTAGGGCTCATATGAACACACCACGTCAGATTCAACAATCATGACTTCAGATTACTGTGTAAATGATCCAAGTTTGCCTACTTGAATGCACATTTACATTAGCATAATTAACACCCCAATAATATCAAAAAAGGCCGTGCTTCCTGCTCCATATATCAGGAAGTGTTCATTCATGAAAATGGCATCAAACAGAAAGAAAGAAGAACTGTATAAGTTAAAAGTTTGACGTCCTGCTTTCAGAGATCCATGAAGGAAAATCTGTAATTTTAACAGCATCAGCAGAGAAATTAAAATTCCTGCTAAAGCAAAGAAACGAGAAAATGTCACTGAAATAAAGAAGAAACGTCTTGATATGGAAATTACTTCAGAGAAAAAATATGACTCATCATAGCGACGGTTGATGACTGTGACGGGAGGAGAGGATTAAAGGGAAGTTTTCATCATGGAGACAGAGGAGTGAAGACGTCCGTCTGAAATTTAAACCTGCATGTGCAGATTTACAACCAACACATGTGACAGCAGGTGACAATAGATCATTGAATGAATGATGAGAGGCTTTTTATTTTAAATGTAGTCAAACAGGATCATGTCAACATAATTATGAAGTGTAACTTACTGGATGTTGTGCTGCCACCAGGCTAATACCTCGTCATGTCTAATCTCAGGGTTTCTGCAGATTTTAACATGTTAGACTTTTTAATATCTTTTAATGAAGGCAATTCAAGACCTGTTTCATGTCCATAGTGGCAAAAAAGTACGTTCACAGTTTGCATTTGTGGTCATTTGGTCAGTGTCGGTTTGGTTTTGTAGTTTGTATAACATGATAAACACAAATTTTTCCAAAAACCACATTGAAAAAGACTGAAAAGAGGTAGAAACAGTTAGATTGGCTCTGTGCAAAGGAGACTAAATCTGTCTTCAAACATCTCTAAAGCTCCCTAATGAACACATTAAATCTTATTTGTTTTAATCAGATTTCCAACCAATAACAGCCAGTTTTACTCTGCAAGTATCACAGCAACTGATTTCTGTCGATGCTTCAGTGTTTTTTATTCTTATCTCTCAAGTCTTTATTATATTCTTTATTTCTGTCTTTCATGTCACGTGTAAACAGGAAAAAAACAACAATAGCAGGTGAAATTCTTCCCGTTTCATCACGACACAAATTGCGACTCCTTTTCCAGAAATGGAGATAATTACTGACAGAATAGTTCCTGACTTTTTTTTGGGCCTTCCTGCCACCTGCAGACAGATCACCTCCGCTCTACCTGGGCGCCACTGACGCAGCTAAATTTAAACCCCAACAGGCGTTACTCATATCCAGGCTGTGAGAGAAAACACTTTTTAGATGAGGCTGCCTCTTAAAAAGCTCTGGCAAAGAACGACTTCCTCCAGGCGGCGATGATTGAGAGAACACTCCACTTCTCCACTGTTCTCATTAAGAAAAACAACAGCTGGTGTATTATGTGGAACATTAGAAAACATCTCTGTCATTACAGCACAAGTTTGATCGTTGCAGCACAGACAGCAGGAGGGAGGGTTTCTGCACGCGTAAACACACCTACACACTCTGTGATAATTACATCTTTATATGAGCGGTGCTCACACAGTTTAGTTACAAAGCTGGTTAAACTGGTTGACTTTTACACACAGGCCAGAAAACTACAAAATGAGCCGATACACACCAATAAATTAGATTAATTCTAATTATGTATTTGTAAATATGTTAGAACTTAACATTTCATCTGAAATGACTAAGTTTAACTCTTATGACAATGTTGGTAAAAAGTTCACAATATGATATTTATTGCGATATTAAAAAAACAAAGAAAAATTTAAAAATGTTTCTTTATTGAATAATGACTCTGATGAGCACTTTTTGGTAATAATAATTAACCATGTAGATGTCGTCACAGTGGACTGGTGTGGAGAGACATTCAATATATTGTTACATCCCTTATATATAATTAATATCACATCATCAAATACAATTTATTGTATGTAAACTCCATAAAGATTAATTAGCTTAAACTGCATCATGTTATGACAACTTGGATCTTATTTTCCTACATTTGAGCTTCATTTCTGCTGCAGACAGTTCACCCCAAAATCAAAAAATAGATATTTTTGTCTGGTTTGCAGTGCTGTGTGTCCATCTCAATGTTTTTTTTTTTTTTGGTGTGAGTTGCAGATTTTTGGAGATATCAGCCGTTCAGATGTCTGCCTTCTCTTCAGTATAATGGAACTAAATGGCACTCAGCCTGTGGTGCTCTAGGAACTACTTTCTCTCTAGTAGAAAAGAAAGTAGTTCCGGTAGATTCCACTGCAGAAAAAAAGTGGTTCCTACAGGAAACTGCTCACAACAAGGTGTGTGGATTATCTTAAGTAACCAGATCATGATTTCCAGAAAAAGACAGAAAGTTTTGAATTTATTAAAATGTAATTTTTGGTGCTTTGAGCATCACAAGACATCTGGTTCCATCTGGTTCCATCTGGTTCCATTATACTGGTGAGAAGGCGGACATCTTTACAGCTGATATCTCCAAAACTCTGCAACTCACAGCAAAACTGTCTCGATGGATAAAAATCTCTACAGGCCAGGAGGAAAAGATTTAGTTTTGATTTAGGGATGAATTGTTCCTTTAAAGGTCACTACATGTGGCAGCAGACCTCGAGCATCTCAGACCAGAACAAATAAGTGCTTCGTTTAAGAGTTTTGTTGAAAAAATAAAAGGAGAAGAAACCGGAATCTGAACACACCGTTCTCAGAAAATTCTGTAAAACTGTGAAAGGAGTCGATGTCGATCAAATATGGATGAAGATTCTGTGACTAAATGATGTATTACTTATTTAAAATGTTTTCAGAAACATATTTCAGTGTACTGTTGCTGTAATATGAGAAATATTAAAACCAGGCGGCTGCTGTTTGAGCTCTGCTTAGATTCCTGAAAACTCAGATCAAACTCGGCATGTTGATCAGATATTAATCAATATTCTGTTACTGCGTTACCTATTTCTCACCTAAAAAATCTTTATGCAGCAAATAGTTGTCTGCTGACATCCAGTGAACCTGAATGTTGCACCTTTAAGTAACAGGTTTGCAGCAAAATGTACCTAAATTATCAAAAGTAAAAGTACTCATGAGTTTAATGTTATAATAGATTATTATTTTATTCTTTTTTATCACTAATGAAGCTTTTTATATACATTTTCGAGGACAATATTTTCCTCTGAAATGTAGTGGAGTGGTCCAGTATATCAAAGCTGTAGTCAGTTACACTACTTGAGTAACTGTACTTAGTTACATCCAGCCTCTGTTGTACTCTGCTGCGGTGAATTTAACAGTTGAGATGTGGGAACAACGTCACATCACTTAAGAGAAGTCTGCAGAGGAAACGGAGGCAGTAACAGTATTAGTCTGAGTCTGGCTGTTCCCATGGTGACCTTTAAAGGCCTGAACAGTGCAGCTTTTACCTCAAACTCACTGCAAGATCGCTGTCTTCTTTTCACTTGAAAACCAGACATGAGTGCAGGTGTGATGCTGCTTAACTCAGACAAACACAAAACAAAAGGAAAAACAGCAAATGTTTTTACATGAAAAATGATTGAAACAATTATCAGAACAGTTTCCAATTCACTTTCTGTCAATCCACTTATTGATTCATATGTTTTGTGTGTAAAAGTATAAGACAATATTTCTACAGAAGTAGAAAGTGAGATGAAAAATTAAGACTCAGGTACAAGTACATCAGATTTTTAATTTTCAGCCGAGACCTGCGGCTCTTTATCTCCTTTCCATTGCTTCCCTGTGTCTTTGACATAAACTGTATGGAAACGAATACATTTTAATTTTTATTTATGGTTGTTGTAGTCCGAAAGCGATTCTTCAGCTGTAAAGTTTTAAAATAAACTAAGTAAAGTTTGGCAGACCTATAATCTTTTGTTGAGATAATTTACTTGAGGTTATTCACCCAAGTTTTGAAATTATACTATTTTTTTTGTGTTTTTCCTAAAAAGAAAAGTTAATTATCTCAACAAAACAACAACAACTAACCAGACTATATTTAAAAAACAGTGATTTTAACATGGTCACAATTGTCTTGACTGAAACAAATTAAAACAAAAATTGTTTTCAATGTTCCAACAATCACAGACTCTTGTGAAAATATCAGGGGAGGAGCGAGAGGGAAGTTAAACATCAGACAGAGTATTAGTTTGCTGTTGGCATTTACCACTGTATTTTTCTGTTTTTTTTAAGATCTTAATAACTTTCTGAAATTTTTATTGAGGTAGAGGCTTCAAATAGTCCGTCTGGGTTTTTTCCCTCTCCCTGCACTGCTTATAATTTATCATATTTGCCTTTTTGTGTATGTTTCTTCAAATGTGCAACAGAAAACTAAACTAAAAACCTAGAGGCAGCAGGGAGAGACGGCGAGAAGAGACTAGAGAATATTTTCACATCCAACTCAATAAAATGAAGAGTTTATTTCAACCAAAGCAGAGTTTTTCACCAAAACAGTTTTGGTGAGTTTTATTTTGTTTTTGTCACGTCTAAGATGAAGATGATGATATGAAATTTAAAGTTTGGTTAAGGGAGTGTGGTTAGTTCTGGTTAAACAACACATACTCTTTAAAAGTTTATCTCTGCAGGAATCGTTTCCATAAAGTTGTCAGACACTTAGAATAACAAACACTTTTAGTGGAGATTTGATGAGTCACTGGAATTAATCATGTCATTGAGGAGAAGGAAACGCCACCTGTTTGGCAAGTTTTCTTCACAATTATTGGCCCATGATGAAGTTTGAACGGACACAGTACGTCAAATTCAATCAAATTCAAAATTAATTGTCTTGGCAGTCGATATATATCCATTAATACTAAATACCTTAACGGTCCAGGGAATTTCGAGCTTCATCGTGTGCTTTGAGTAGCCTTTCAGTCACAACATTTCAGTGTTCATGTTGTCCTCCATCTTCACTGTCATGTCCACACAGACCTGTGACAGTTATTTTGGATTTAGGACAGGCTCCTTTGGATTTCTAACTCAGGGAATTCTTCAGTTACGTCTTAAACATCTCTTAAACGGAGATAAGATGAGATTTCAGGTGAAGGGGGACGTCATATGTAGAATATTTTTGCAGCCTTTCCTGATGGGAAACTGCTGTTATATCAGCCAGATGTCACACTCTCAAAACCAACCAAACTCCAGAGGCAAAATCAGTCATTTTACCTCGCAGATCACCAGAGCTGCTGGTCTGCCGCTGCCTTGATCTGTTAGTTGTTTGGTGTTATTGTGTGACTCCGGTGTTTTAAAAGGTTAGTTTGGATTCACCAAAGTCACAGAATCACACAAACAAACTGAATGATCGGGGCAGCGGTAGTGAAGCAGCTCCCGTTGTTCTATGACGTAAAATGACTGATTTTGCCTTTGGAGTTTGGTTAATTTAGAGAAAGAGATATTTGGTTTTATATGACGTCATTTTCTGGTCAGAAAACTCTTTCGAATGACAAAGTAAAGCAGTGGAAATATTCTACATATAGTGTACACTAACACTGATATTGATCTTTTTTTAGTTGGACTTTTTGTAAGTGGCTTTTGTTGCTGACCTTGTCCACAACAGTTCATATAACCCCACTTCAGATAATCCAGAATATCCCTTTAAGTACAGTAAATGTACTCAGTTACATTCCACCACTGCAGCTGGGCAGGTTTCAGGACTATTTTATAAGAATGTATGTATGTATCTGGAAATAAATACATGAATAGAATAAAGATATAATATCTAATAAATACAAATAAATGTTTTTGATGAACGTGTTCGCTGTAGCTGTCAGCTCTGCTCAGAGTTACACACTCAGTCGTGTTCTTGTTCACTGCAGATTTCTTTGACCTCTGAGCTGAGAAGAAGAGAGAAGGAGCTTCAATAATTATTCAGTTATTAGCACAAAGACAGCAACACACACACACACACACACAAGGATGCCCTTTAACAACCTACCGACCGACTATGCAGACACACACATGCACACAGCCCTCATGAATAGACATATTCATACACACACACACACACACACACACATGCTCCTCCACTCCTCCTCCTCCTCCTCTTCCACCGCCGTTCTTAACGTCATCTCTCCCTCATCCTGCTTTCTCTCTCTGACTGTGATTAATCCTCATTGTCTCTTCAAGGTTATGGGCGCACACACACACACACACACACACACACACACACACACACACACACACACACACACATTCATACATGGTTATGTGTCTCTATGACAACCACTGCACCCACACCCGTCTCCTCAAAGCCAACAAAGCCAATAACTTTGAAAGCCTAGAAGCTTTTGTGTGTGTGTGTTTGTGTGTGTGCGTGTGTGTGCGTGTGTGTGCAGGCATGTGTGACAGGATGCTGAGAGACAGAACAAAAAACAGACATTAATAAATCACTCTATTCTCTCAGTGTCAGCGTGCGTATGTAACAATTTTCTGTGTAAATAAGGCGGGCAGCGCGGTGCAGACATCAGCACCTCGCAGGTCGTAGGACTGCGCACTAGAGACAGAGAGGACATGCCATTGGACATTCAGTGTTTGACTGATGAGGTAATATGGGCCAGAATGAAGGTAATTGCCGTGGCGGATTGGGCTTCAGGGTCTTAACAGGTTGGGGTGGGGGGGGTGGCAGCACACAGCTGACCCGCTGAAGGTGAACGTGTTCTTCCCCACACCTTTAAATCTCACGTTTGTTTACAGGAGATGCAGGTGGAGGAGCTCAGCGCCGTCAGGCAGACGCTGCAGGCCGACCTGGAGACGTCCATCCGCCGCATCGTGGACCTGCAGGCCGCCCTGGAGGAGGTGGAGTCGAGCGACGAGAGCGACACGGAAAGGTAACCGAGTTCACCGGTGGAGGGGCAGCTCTGCTCTGCCTAAATGATCACCTCAGTGTGTGCGTGTAAACTCAACGTGTTCCCACTCTGCCCCTCACTCCAGCGTCCAAACTGCTGTGGAGTCCTTGACTCGAAAGAAAGACCTGTAAGAACCCCACAGATGTGTGTGTGAATGTGTGTGTGTGCTTTACAGGTATGTGGGTGTGACCTGAACATTGCATCAGGCTTTGAAGTTTCATCATTAAAGGGATAGTTCACACCAAAACGACAATTCAGTCATTATCTACTCACCCTCATGCCGATCAAAGGTCAGGTTTAGTTTTTTATTCCACAAAACCCTGCTGGAGTTTCACAGGAAAAAAACACAAAAAAACCAACATAAAATGCCTCCATGCTGCTCATCTGGTGTAATCCAAGTCTCCTAAAGTGCCAAGATGCCATGTTGATTTGAAAGACGTCATTTGCACCATGTTTTTACCCTGAATCTTCACTGATCCTCAGCTTGGAACCACCTTCACGTGCACACAGTCTGAACTGAGTGTGTGTGGTGTGACGGTGTGCAAACCACATATCAGGTCTTTTAACAGACGAGCAGCATGGAGGCATTTTATGTTTTTTTTGTTCACCTACATTGTTTGGGAGATTCTGCAACACTGTTTTCTGATGAAAGAGGCTTTAATGAGGGAACCAATCACAAGACTCCAGACCTCCTCTTAATGTGTCAGATGTGTGTTCCTGATTCACGTAGATCAGGAACAAATATTAAGTACATCACACGAGCACTGAACAACATCAGCTGCTTGCCACCACGTACATCTGGCCACGCCCCATCGTCTTCTTCTTCTGACAGCTGGCATCCATAAATGCTGCATTACCGCTAACTGCTGGACACTCCATCTAATCCAGCCTTGTCATGACGTGTGTGAGAGAAGGCACAAGACAGAAATGTTCCTGAATGTAGCTGCATGTGTGAAGAGTGAAAATCGCCACACTGTAAAACTTAAAATTTCACGGCAGTGCACTGCAATAGATTTGAATATTTTTTTAAATAAACTTTAAAAAGTTTTTCTAGCCTATAATCTTTAGTTGGGATCATTTACTTTTCCTCTGCCAGTTTCTAAAATTCAAAGCTTTACGTTTATCCAAAGAGGAAAAGTAAATTATCTCAAGAAAAGATCAGTAGTTGATAAACTCAAAAAAAATATTTTGCAGTCCATTGCATTGAAATTTTCTGTTTTCTCATTTTTTTTGTTTTAACAGTGTAGCGTTGCTTAGAAGGATGAAACCCAATAATTTACCAGGAACTACAAAAGATGAAATCCTTTTGGTAACTACAGTGAGGATAATTTAACGACTAGCTAACCTGAGACGTGTGAAGGCACTATGATGCTTCTAATTACACACAGCACAGATGAAAGAATGAGACAAATATTATGCAGTATTATGTAAATGTAAATGTAACAGTAACAACTCAGGAACAGTAAATCAGAAACATGCCTACAGAGGTCCTGTGTTGTCTGTACACACATGCATGTAGCTCAGTTGTGTTTGTGAATCACAGCTTTGTGGTCTCAAGCATATTTTGGAACTGGCCTCGAGGTGTAAAACAATAGATTTTGCTTTTAATCTGCATTTTTGATTTGGTGGAAAATGATGCAAGAGGATGAAAAAAGAAGATTCAAACTCTTTGACAGATGATTTGAATCTTGCAAACCATTAAACGAGGTGCAGCCCTGATTGTAATCGAACCCCCGGCTTGCAGTGGAATCATCAGCTGTTTGTCGAGCTGCAGTCGTGATGTGTTCGCATGCTCATTGCAGCTAATCGCGCACAGAAACAGGTGAGACGTCTCCATTCTGCCTGTAACGTGGTGATAAGATGTGATTTTGTCCCGCAGCGACTCGGTGTCCAGCGTCGGCTCTATCGGGACAGAGGACGTTGGCGAGGGGATTCGTGGTTGGTTAGGAGTTCCCAGAGGACGGTCCCGTGGTAGCGGCTCTCCTTACGGCAGCAGTACCATCAGCAGCCAGGGGGGGCGCCAGTCTGTCGCTGACACCATGAGCACCTACAGCTTCCGGTGAGCCTGATGTGTAATGTTGAAATATTAAACACAGGTGTTACCAATGATACTAAGGTTCTGTTCCATTTATTAACTCATTTGTGCACCAAAAGAAGATTAGTGGCCAGTTATTTTGATAATTATTTAACTGTTTTAGTCATTTTTCAAGTAAAAACAACAAACTTTCTCCAGTTCCAGCCTCTCAGACACGGTCATTTACTGTTTATTTTTGCCTTATGTAACAGAAAATTGAATATCTGAATGTTTAAGACAGCAAAAAACAAATTTTAGACATTACTGTCATTTTCTCCCATTTTTAAAACATTTAATAGACTAATCAATTAATTGACAATCTCAGAACACACTGGACAGTGTTTCAGGGATTCCGGTGTAGCCAGCAGATATCCAGGACCAGACACTGAAGATAATCTGCACATCATAAAAATGAACACTCTGATTACTGGTGGAGGGGTTGCAGGTTGAAGCGTCATCCCATTAAGAGAGACGCTGTGCGCATTTACGCACGAGGCACAGCAGCGTAACTTCATAGATTACTTAAATCTCCTGACATGCAGACAGGATCAGTCCGGCTCTAAATTGAATTAATATTCTGTGTTCTTCACACAGTTTAAGTTCCGACAGTGAAAGCAGCCGTGCCCTTTATAAATCCTGAGTTTAATCAGAGCTGTCTAAAAATGTATTTCAGAGGCTGAAAGCTTGAAAGCTGGATGAATGTGTCTTTTGTCCTTCTCCAGTTCTTGCATGGATCCTGATGACGAGGGCTCTGAGGTTGGAAGTACCAGAGGTCCCGGTCGGGCCCCGTCCTCCTCGGCTCTGTCCGAGCTGCTGGACGGACTTCGTAAACGCAGAGGTGGCGGCGATGCAGCGGACGGAGCCGGCAGCACCGTCTCCCTGCCCATATATCAGACCACCGCTGCCTCCACTCTCAGACGAAGAGCCTCCGCCCTCTCTCTGAGCCCAGAGGACATCCAGGAACCCCGGCCCGGACCCAGCATCCTCAAACCGTCGTCGCCGCTCCTGCCTCGTGCTGCCAGCGCTCGCTCCATCGGTGACGCTCAGACGTCTGCTGCCACCTCTACAGCCGGAGCCAAACTCACCCGCTTCAACTCAACTGATTCCCTCTCAGCAGTTCCCTCGCTGCCACGCCTCTCCTCCTTGGCGTCATCCCTCGCTGCTCGGCATCGTCCCCCATCCCTGTCCATCCCAGAGGAGGACTCGGAGCAGCCCCTCCGCTCCGTGACAACTCCCATTCAGCGCTCCCCTCAGGCACCGAGGCGGTGCATTCTGGGTAATCTTGTAACAGAGGATGGAGGTGAATCCTCTCTGAGTTCGGAGCCCATGGTCTTCCAGAGCCGCCGTCTGATCGGAGATAACGGGCGTGACGACGCGGCCTCTGACATCCTTCCCGCCATCCGGAGAGCTCAGTCCACCAGCAGCCTGGCCGGCTCAGTCAGAGGAGGCAGGAGGGCGCTGAGCGTCCACTTTGGAGACCTGCCGCCGTCGACCCGCAGCAGGAAAAGCTCTGAGACCGAGTCGTCCAGCTCAGGAGGATCGGGAGGAAGTTCTCAGGCTGGCGGGCCGAGGAAGAGGTACGAGAAGCCGCAGGGAGAAAGACTGGAGGCGGAGGGCAGTGAGGGAGGAGACGTAGCTTCAGTCATGAAGAAATACCTGAAGAAGGAGGTTGACTGAACCAGATGAGGTGAGTTCTTTATTATAACCACTGAGAGGCGCCAGATTAGGAAATTCTGAAAATTATATACAGTAATTTATTTTTTCATCCATCAGATTGTTTTTAGATCGTGACCTCATTCCCCAAAAGCATCTTATGTCTAAGATGATCATAAAATCCATCTTAAGGCTCATTTATGTTTAACATTAGATGTTAAACATACGGACACAGATGGAGCCTTCTGTCAGTAAAAAAAAAAGATTTTACTTCAGGTGCACCTCTTCATCTATAAATAAAGCATATTTTGTTAGAACTTACTCAGGGATCTTTCACATCAGAGAGTACTGTACTCGGGCACAGTTCTTTAATCTGTAGTCGGGTCCACTGGAAAAGGTGGTCTTGAGTACGGTTCATGTGCACTCGAGTTCAGTCCACATCAGGAGTAAAAGCAAACTCTTCTGTACTGAACTGTACTCAGGCTCAGAATGAGGCTGATGTAGTTAGTTTGAAAACACAGTGTGGTTTAATTCACCCTGGAACAAGTTGCCTTTGATTTTTAATGAATTCTATTTTTAAAAAATCACAATTGCAATTTGCAGTTTTCACTTGGTTACAACGTGCATCACAATTCTTTAGAAAAGCTGCTGTGAAATCAGGCACTTTAAGCTGCAACAGTCCCCAAAAAGCCTGCAGAATCCTGGAGGGACTGACTCTCCTCCTCCTCCTCATTTCAGGTTTAAAAGAGGCATAACTGAGCCTGTAGGAGGCGGGAGGAGGTTTTTACCAAAAAGCATCATAACTCATGATACTAATAGAACATTCTTTGTCCCCAGAGGATGAAGCCTGACAGATTTTGGTTATCCTCTGACTTTCTCTCTAGCGCCACCATGAGGTTGTTCTTAGTGAAATATTTCGACAACAGGTGGTTCCTGTTCCCATCAGAATAAACTGTAATAACTTTGGTGATGGTGACATTTCATCTAACACTATCATCAAAACTTCAGTTTGTCCAAAACTTTTTGATTTATGATCAAATACCTGCAAAACCAATGAGATTCCCATCAGCCTTAGCTGCACTTAGCGAACATAAACAGGTAACGTTCTTAGAAATGTCCTCAAACTCTGAGATTATTTTAAACGTGAAACAAGCGAGAGAAACTGCAAGAAGCTGTCATTCATTTTGTTTTCTGGTTCTGAAGATTGTAAAACAGAATGAGAAAGTGAACTCCCTGCAGAGAGCAGGTGTAGCATGATTCATAAATACCTCTCAAGTCCGACTCTGAGGCGCCGCTCTGTTTTTTTTTTCAATGCAATCCCTGGGAGTGATTCTGAGGTGTTTAATAAACGCAGGCCCGGACCTGTACATGCGTCTGTTTCACACCATCCTCTGACCATCTCCTCTTTGTTTTTTGTTGTTTTTTGTTTGTTTGTTTTTTCTCTCCCATCAGCCTCTTCGTGTGTCTGCATCCAGCTGTGAGCTTCACACACACACTGAAGGCTGCAGGAGCTGCAGTCAAGGCTGAATGAGATACTTCAGAAGTCGACAGGGATGTTTTGTTGTTTTTTTTTCTGACTCTGTTAAAAACTAACTGAAAATACATTTGTTCGACCCACAAACACTCAGTCAACTGTATTTTCAGAGAAGCACCGTTTGTATATGAATAAAGAAATGAAACAAACTTTTTATTTTGTGAATTTATTCCATCATCTCTCATATTTGACATTCATATTTTAACCATCAGATATTTTTTTTTACAGCTAAAAGTCTGATACATACATACTTATTATGATTTTATTATAAGGCTCTGTGTAACTTAAATATCTGAAATTGTTCCATGGTTTGAATTTTCTCTGTCATCTCTTTTCAGCCATGGATGGGCGGACATGATTTCTGTATTGAAGCAGGAATCATTAAAGGGATAGTTCGGATTATTTGAAGTGTGGTTGTATGAGGTACTTCTCCATGCTCAGTGTATTTCCTGCAGTAGATGGAGGTCGACACGCCTCCGGTTTGCAGAAGCAGCAGGACGTGGACGGGGTCAGCAACAAAATGTACTTCAGCCCTGTGCAAAAAAAAAGGTGTGTGCTATATTTTAAATATTGTCACTTCACTTCACTTTGTTGACCAACATGAAACTGCTGTTTCATAAGCCAGATCTCTCTCTCTTCAAACCAACCAAACTCCATTAACAAAATCAGTAATTTTACCTCTCAGAAACACAGGCGTTGCCAGTTTACTGCTGCCTTAATTTGGTAGTTTGTTTTTGTTTTTGTGTGTATTCTGTATTGTAAAAACTTAGTTTGCATTCACCAAAGTCACAACAACACAAACAAACTGACTTATTGAGGCAGCGGTATGATCAGCAACTCCTGTGTTGTACGAGATAAAATTGTAGATTTTTTCTATGAAATTTGGTTGGCTTGGAGAGAGTGAGATTTGGCTTACAATCACAGCAGTTTGTCAGAAAGTAAAGCAGTCAAGTCAAAGTATTCTAAATATAGTATATTTTAACAGATTTATTTTTACATTGTAAAATTTACATTGTGACTTTTCTGTTTTTGCTTTTGCTTAAGTATTAAAAACTTCTTCTGCTGCTGCTATTTTAATCTTCTCTATTTAATTTTTTTTTTTTTTTACACGTTTTCATCAGACACAGTCAGTATTTTTCTGCAACACTCTGCTGAACAGTACATTCACACAGTTATTCACACCTTAGAGCTGTTCAGTGTGATTCAGGACCCACAGCAGCTGAAGGAGTTCACAGTAAAGTACCTCCACCAAGGACATGGAGCTGATAAACGGAGCCCGGAGAGCTGGAGTTACTTTATTTCTACATCCTCATTTAACAGCCCGTTTCACAATATCAGGAGGTCAACAGACTTCTTCCCCACAGTGAAAAGCTTCCAAACAATATTCGATTGACAATTAAGTGTTCTGAAACACTGGGCGCATAAACCGAGAAGCTGACCTCATGTTCAGGGTCAGTTTGCATAAAACAAGAGTGTGAGCTGCTGATAAAGTTAAAGTTAAGCTTTTTGTGTCTGGAGGTTAAGGCCAAACTGTCAGCAGCTTCACCGGATATGTTTTCTGTGTTCTTTATCCCCATCTGTTGCTCTGCATGAGCCGAGCCAGAGTTCAGCTAGAGGTAATATTTACTGCAAGTAACTCCAGATAAAACCATCTGCAGCAGGCAGAACAGCAGATGAGACGGCTGCACAGTCTGAGGGAGAACTGTCCTCTGCAGTACAGCCAAATCAACACTTTCTACTAGATTTCAAGGTGCAGAGGAGATGCAGAGAATGATAGTGCTTGCAATTGCAAGACCACATTAAAATATCTAAAAATGCTAGAAAAATATTGTGTATATTGTTGAGTTGTGTACTTACATCATCCCAAATGATTCCAACAATGATCACACCCAGAGAAATAAGTATTCGAGATAACGGTGCATTTCCTGCTAGCCGATAGTTGCTACAACTTACAGAAAAACAGGAAGGAAGTCAACACAGGTGATGAACATAACGTGAAAAAACTTTAATATATTACCTCGTCTGTTAACATCTTTCTGCCTGAGTCATGTCAGATAGATTTTCAGTAGAAACTGTGGTTGTTTAAAAGTGAAGACAGCAATTCCCATGATCCCACACAACTTCAAGACTACATTTTTTTGTCATTGTTTTCTCATGATAATGAGAAAAGTTCATGTATCTCATTATCTCAGGAAAACAAAACAAAGAAATGCCTTTTCTTAAGTTATTTTACAGTTATTCTCGTCACTGAAACTGTGCACAGATTTTGTTTTCTGCCCTCAAAGGAGAAAGACCATAAGACCTCTCAGAGTGCAGAACTGAGAAAAAAAGACTTCAAAGTTTTCTTGTTGTTGAGCCAAAATAGTTGCAGGCAGATAATTGGATACGTTTCAGTTTTGACTCTCCCTAGAATTTATTGATAAGGTTTATTTGTAACTTGGGTCATGATGCTTTGTCATTTCAGTAAAGTTTTGGGAAACACTGTTTTAATGCAATTAACTTAAAATTAGCCACAGAGAAATACCACCAGACCTTTCCTTTAAATGTGTCCTGAATCCTGCAGGAACTCAACTCTGATGTTACCTGTATTTATTTCAATTCCCAGCACATTAAACCCACTCTGCCTAATGGAATCTTAAGGTGAAATTAACGATAATCGTCATGGAAACCAAGATAATTAGTTTATAAGAATATCTCCGGCTACTTATGATAGTCTCGTGGATTAGAGGTTTAATATTATGGATTATGGATTTACATTATCTGAAGATCTGATGGAGATTTCACACACTGAGTGTTGAAGTGTGTGAGATGTTTGTGCAGCACTCGCTCAGCAGCTTTAAGCTCCATGTATCCCTGATTGTTTCATCAATGTAATCTTCATCAGAGCACAATAAAACCAGCCTGTGACTGTCTGCAGGACTCGGAAGTTTGTGATTGATTCAGAAATCGTCAGTAGTTTTTTCACAAAGAAAGAAAGAAAGAAGACTTCCGCTCATTTCATCTCTGTCTCGTCTCGTTTCCAGTCAGAGAAAAGTGGAAGAAAGAGAGGGGAGGAAACAAACTGCGGCGAAGAAGATCAGAATGAAAACAACGTCACGTAGCATCGGTTCAAAATCCTAATTTGTGAATTTCTAAGAGTCTTCAGCTTTTCTGTTCACTGCAGCAGCTCTTTCACTGATTCGTTCCTCCTCTGTGGTTGAAGCTAACAAGTCCTGTGTGAAGTACAGGTGATTTTTCTTGTCGAAATGGAAAGTCAGAGTATCACAGTACTGACGCTTTACTAAGTCTGCCCAGCTTCGCTTTGCCTGTCAGTCTTTCTCTTCTTGCAAAAATTACATATGCACTTTATATACGGTGACAATTATGATAATTCTTATAGTCGGAGGAGCCAGAGACAAAAGTATAACTTCCATCTTTGCACGGAGATGCATTTATGGATGTTTCTGCAATTACAGGCGTTTGTGACTGAAAATAAAAAAAAAGTTGATGTCTGTGCATTTTGTTTTTAACCATCAGTCTGTAATACATATAAACAGGTGCACAATTTTTTTTTTCACCACTTGTTCTTTACAAAATGTCCTTACTGCAACACAACTTTCATTTTCTACATTTTCGTTTTGTGCATCGTGAATAGTGATGTAAAAATGGTAACTTGACACAGTAGAAGACAATATATGTTGCTTATTATGACAGACGGCTCATGGTGCAAAGTTATTGCACCCATTAGTCATTAGACACAAAAACATGGGTGAAAAATACTGAAGTTGCCATTTATTCATATAGAAATTGTCTCCAAGGTCTTAACCTCAACGCTCTGAGGTGCGGCGGCTGACTATTTTCTCTAATTTTGCAGGTAAATGGCAGATAGCAAAATCTGCTATGTTAGCTTTGATTCTTAGCATCTTATAGTGCTGCTGTGCATTTGAAAACCTTAATGTTGATCTAATAAAGCTAAAATTGTGACAGTGACTTAGCGCATCACTACACAGTGGTTCAGATGGTCATTTTAATGGTAAACCTTTCAGATGAAGGCATACTTTGTTAATCTGTGCTTTGGTCCATGTGGGACTTGAACCCTTCCATTTCCAAGCCGAGTCCTTCCAGACTGAGACACTGTTGCCCAGATGTGTACCACAGAGGGTAAACCTGAGCTGAGGAGGCTCTGGGAAACGGAGTCTGTATGAAGAGGGGACACAATATTCTAGAAGAAAAGAAGATTTTAAGCATCACTGAGTGTTTCTGACCCGACCTGTCAGCCATGTGCTCACTTAATAACTTTTGTTTCCATGGAAATTAGAACTATTTGGCTGTGAAAAAATCTTTTACAATGGGGGTTTGTGCTGTAATGACATAAAAGTGTGAAACAGGAGCATTAAAAAAAATGTTTTGCTGGTTTGATGGTGTTCAGATCTACAGAGGAGCCGAGAGTCTTTCTGAAACCGTATTTCAGACTCTGATAATCCCTCTCTAAACAGCCGCTACATTAAATGTTTTCCCTCCAAATGCCTGGGAGGAATTTTTGGGATTATCCCACTTTAACTTGTGCTCTGAACTCAACTCGCTGCTGTTGCTGTTTCAGATGTGTCGTAACAAACGTGTGGCCCACTTCAGCACCTCGCCATGATGAAGTGTGTCACACATTAGTGTTCGCTGATTGGCTCGATGCTTGAGTCTTGACCTAATTATCTTAAGTGGCGCCGTTGAATTGCAGATCCCTCGACGATCTCATCTGAACGATACGTGACTTTTACAACACGACTGTGGTCCCAAATGCGGCGGAGGGATTTACACTGAATTAGATTCCAGCTTAGAGTCTCTCAGTATCACCACACAGGATCAAATGACACTTTTTTATTGTTTAAGAACCTGAATACTGTACTTACTGTAATCTTCCCTGCAGGAACATTTATTTTTGGAGAGTTTCTCAGCTTCTCATCTTTCAGTTGTGCTGTAACAGAAGAAATAATCACACTCTTCTTAGCTTTCCGTCTTTCTTGTCTCACTTTTAATGGATTTCTTGTAATACAACTGGTCACGCTGCCTTTCAGTTAAGTGTTATTCTCCTGCGTCTTCAACCTAATACTTCTTGGGTGGAACTGAAGTGAAATGAGCCTGAGGGACAAAAGTCAGTATAAGACAGTAGAAGTTTATTATTTTTAAGTTTCCAGTTGGGATATTTTAAATCTGTTATGGCTTTATTTGACCCCTTAAAGCAGGGATGTGAAACTCAGTTTGGAAACATTCTGCTGGAGTTTCACAGGAAAACAGAATTGCAGAATCTCCCAAACAATGGAAGTGAATGTTGACCAGTTTTCAAACATTATATGGAATATGGACTTTAGATGTGTTGTTGTGTTTCTGCAGCATTCAACGCCGCCGCTCAGTCGTCGCTCGTCTTCGTGGGTCTTTCAGCAGCCACTTCCACTGTGATGCCATGTGCAAACCACTGGGATGTTGAGGACGGAGGACGGAGGGACGTTGTTTCCAGTATGGCGTGTCCTTGAAAAAAGTAAAGCTAGCGGCTGCAGCTTCCCTGCATTTAGACAATCGGTACGCTGTGAGATCTCCCATTGTCTGCAATCAGGGGTGGAAGGCATTAATTACAAATATTCAAGTTACTGTAATTAAGTATTTTTTAGGGGGTACTTGTACTTTTATGAGTAGATTTTCACATCTGTACTTTTACTTGTAATTAAGTATTAATTAAGTGTTCATTACACTGTGCAATTTACTTAGTTACTTTTAAAATTATAATTGAGTACAATCATAATTATTTTCCAAACCTTTCATTTACATTTTAGTAGCCAATCAGGTGATCTGATCACAAACAGGCAAAAAATGTCAGTAACTGTATCTCATTGGACATTATTTTGTCTGGTGGAGACATTTGTTGACTAAAAAGACTTAAACTTTTATAAAATTGTCCCATAATTCCATGGTAAATAGGTGGTAATTACTAATTAATATATTGTAAATTTTGCCCCCAGATTTCACAGTAAGTGCGATAATTTGTGTTATTTTCATGAATACTCACCATGAAATCTGTCGAGTCACATGCAGGAAAACTCACACATGTTGCTTTGTAGATTGTAGACTCTCTACTTTTTTAAAACTATTTTCCTAACATCAGTACTTTTACTTGTCATTGAGTATATTTTAATAATGTAGCAGTACTTGTACTTGAGTACAGATTTTCAGTACTCTCTGCATGAGAAGTTTGAGCAGTAGCTTCATATGAAACTGCTGTTTTCACAAACTCTTTAATGTGTAAAATGAGTGTAATTCCCCTTTAAAAAGAGCCATGTTAACCTGCAAGAAGTTTTTCAAAGACCAGTGGTTTTTTTCTTCTATTTTCTCACTAATCTAGTCTTATCAGTTGGCTGCTCCAAGTAAATTGAGCCAACTCTTAATGTCAGTGAGGTTTTACAGCAGCGCTGATCTTTACTCAGGCAAAGAAACTGCATCAGTTACTTCATCAGTGTCGCTTTTATAACAGTGAACAACACAGGTGATCTAGATTAACCTTCAGACGCTGAAATCTAATGATTCCTTCGCCTGCAGATAGACGTGGGCAACCTCATGTCCCAACAGCTTGAAAAGGATCTGCAGTGTGTGTGTGTGTGTGTGTGTGTGTGTGTGTGTGTGTGTGTGTGTGTGTGTGTGTGTGTGTGTGAGGAGAGAGAGACTGCTCGTTATTTACATCTGTTGTCGCTTCATTGCTGCAGTTGTCCATATTTTTCTGTTTTCCTTTTATTGCTTTTACCGTGAAGAAGTGCCTCTCTCACCGAGGTTGTTGTTACTTCATCATTTCCGGATGCTTTCTTCATCCTAACGGCTTCATAATGTGAATAACAACAAGTCTGTGCTTTTAAAACGCTCCTTAAAGGTAGATTTGGTATTTTTCAACCTGGATTCTATTTTCCACAAGTTTTGGAGACGACAGTTTTTGAAAATTGGTCCAATATTTAGTGAGACCGCTGTGAAACAACCTTATCCTTCTGGGCAAAGACTCAGATTGTTAGTCAGTGTGTCTCACAACATCATGGAGAGGATCTTTACAGAGGAAGACCTTCTTTTTTAAAGAGAAAGATCCTCTCTGTTTAACCAGAAACAGACGATTTATTGCTCTGATCAAAGACTCTATTTACAGAAAGTCATTTATCATCATCACCAAACCCCAAGAAACAAAACAAAACTCAGTTCAACTTTCCACTTTTCCAACAATCAACAAGTCTGCTTTGATAGAAATGAACTCTTTATTCAGCAGTTAGTTGTTAAAAACATATTGTGGCGCTGTTGAAAACTCTAGGTTGCTTTTCGTTACAGTCTCATTACTTTAGTTTTAGCACATTTGAGGGGAATTATTATTTTTATTTTGCATTATTGTGCTTCGCCTTCCCAACATCAAGACTGATTTCAACCTAAATGGACAGAACAATAACACACAGAAAATATGATTCATTGGTGTATCAATCAGTGCATATCAAACATGAGAGACGTGACAAGATGAAAAAACTGCAAAAAAGACAACAAAACAAAAAACATGTAAGAAGATTAAAAACAACGCAACAGACGTGACAGGACAAAAAAAAAAGATGTAAAAGAAGAAAAACAAAGAATTACTGAAAAGACGCAGCAAGACAAAAAAGATGCAACATGACAGAACAAGACAAAACATTAACAGGATGAAAAAGACATAACAACACGAACAACTACATGATACATGAAGTATGTGATATTTTTCACCCCGACAAAAACAACCCAACATTAAAAACCTGGATTTCATTTTGTCCAAGTTTTGTTTGAATGAAAGAAGGAGAGCTTTATTATGCTTCTTACAGAGCACCTGATGATGTATTTCCACTAAGTACAGATACTCAAAAAATGTACTTAAGTACAGTACTCAAGTAAATGTACTTTATTACCGTCCAGCACTGGTAATAAAGTTTAGAAACACTGATTTAGACTGAAAGCCCTTTGACTGAATGCCTGCTAATAATAATGCATTAAACATCAGCGGTTCAAAAGAATACTTTTGTATTGTTCTAGTGCAAGTACTCTTACTTGTAACTGAGTAATATTTCAGTAATGTAACAGAGTTTCAACACTCTGTTTGCATGCAGTGTGCAGGATTTATATTAGACAATAATGAATAATATGCACATGTTAAAGAGAACACTGACACGACGGTCATGCATTATCTTCATCTCAAAGCTGACACACACTCCGCCCCTGTGTGTGTGTGTGCGTGTGTGTGTGTGTGTGTGTGTGTGTGTGTGTGTGTGCGTGTGCGTGATCGGTATTCCTTTCATGATGGGTGTGTAGATATGAAACAGTCAGCTCTCATTAGGAGCTGGAGAACAGCTGCACATTAGGTATGCCACATCAGTAGGAGACCTTGCGCTGTGATTACATCTCTGCTGCCACACGTTCTCTGTTCTCCATCCACACCGAGCAGAAATTATGTATATTGAGGCTGATTGTCCTCACTTGTAATTGCTGTATGATTTACAGTAATAGTCCTGCGTCACAGAGCTGCTGTTTCACTCACTCCGAGATGCCTCTGAGATTGACTCCTGCGATTGAACATGCTGTCGGCACTTAACGACGTCAAATAAATCCTGTTTATGTTGCCTGAGTCCTGTTAATGGAATTGATGAGGGGAGGCAAATAAAATTAAAACCGAGCCATTAATAATTGATCGTCCGCTGTACGCCAAGTCTATAGGATCAGCGAGCGTCTGTTTGCGCGAGGCAAACAAATGTTGGCTATAGCTCTCCTATTGTGTGTTATCTGACTGCTGCAGGCCGCTGCAGCCAAATGTGGCTTGTTAGGGAATCTTAACAATAGAGGAGCTATAGAGGATCTCCACTTTAGCAAATCTGCACCGCCTCAGGGCGTCTTACGCTCGCGTGTGTGGAAAAGGGAGCGTGTGCATACGAGGAAAGTCAATGCATTGTGTTTTTGTCCTGGAGATAATATAGGAGGGTTTGTTGGTTAATTTTACGTCTGCCTGTAAAGTCGCAGAGCAGAGCTCACTGTGTAAACTGTCCTGCTCAGTGACCTAAAATATTGTCCCCCGGCAGGCTTTGTAAGACGCGGCATTGTGTTGAAGATACTGTAGCCTAAGTAAGTGGTGTGTAAGTAAGTGTGCACAATAGAAAGAGTGAGAGCATGATGCTGTTTGTCTATTGTTGCCGCTGTCTGTTTTTGTTCTGTTTTTTTCCTGCCTGTCAGCAGTTGATGCTCGGCTCCGAGCAGCTTCATCACACGCCGTTTCCGAACTGCAACAAAAGCACTTAAAGGAGAAGGTTTGTAAAAGTCTTCATATTGTCACTAAATCCCATGAAAGGACTAAATCCAACAATGTCTTGGTCTGTGTTTTGGTATTTTCTGACTTTCTTTGTGTGTCGGCTCCGAGCCCGTTTCTTCCCAGATATGACGTAAACCTTTAAAAACATCTCACAAATAAAAATTAACTTGTTTTTAAAGGTTGATTAATTTCCTAAAGCAGCTGCTGACTGTAGTTTTGAACAGACAGACATGAGGATTTGTTGGGGACTGTTTTCAGCGCTGGATTTGGTGCAGGAGTCAGAAGGTTATTTGGGGCAGCAGCACACAGTTTGCAGTGTGAATAAACTACAGTGTGTGTTCACGGTCATGAAGCAACAAGTCAGTCGGTGCAACGTGTTTATTTCAAACTTTTTGGAACACTACGTCACTGATGAGGTTGGTTCTAGAGGAGGTTCTAGGAGTCCAGAATGTTTAGTGGTCATAGAGGAGGTTCTAGGATCCTTCAAAGAGGTTCCAGTGGCCACTGAGGAGGTTCCAGGGGTCCTGTAGACGACGACATTAGATACATTTTGGTTTTGGGCTGTTGGTCAGACACTTTTCCCAGTGGCCACTTGTGGTATTGCAGCAAAAAAGTTCCTCTATGGCACAAAAAGCATTTTCCACGATAAACCACCTTTTTAAAAGAGACATCTGCACACCTTGAAGTGAAGTTTTGATACGTGGAGGTTTTGCATTTATAAACCTCCACTGAGCAGCGAAAAGAGATTTAAAAATCTCTGACCTCACCACCACGTAAAGTCAATGGGCTGAGCAGGAACTCGTGGGTCGGAGCGAGGGAGGAAAACACTTCTGCACATATTCAGCAGACTGAAAATCCAGGAAGTAAACCAAGAAGCTAGAAAACTTCCTCGGCGTATGCGCCAGGTGAGCAGTTCTCATTGGATTGAATGGGCGCCATTGTTGCATGACGCATCTAGTTCACTATAGTACATCTACGCTCCAGCACCTTGTCAGAGTTTTCTTTACTTTTTTTAATGAGAAAACCATGTTAAACAAAAGATTAATCATAGCAGAGAGTTTTTACAGACTTTAAGACGTGTCCAGAGCTTTAAGAACGCAACGAGGAAACAAACACAGGTCATTCAGACAACAAAAAGAAAGAAGGTTGCAAATAAACATCCATGTATGCTGAGATATACAACATCTCCAGTATCCAAAGCTGCTTTAATCTAAATGTCCATACAGTTTGTTCACTGTTTCAGCCCAGCGATGAACTAACGCAGTTAAAATAATCAGTACATTAAGTCCATTCCACGCTCAGAGGGGCACATAAATCAACCTAAACTGCTCAGTTTCAGCTGAGTCCATTTGCTTTCTGATATAATCAGTAATCTAAACCAATTTACAACAGAAGTCAGACCATTGATGTGTTTTTAATAGTTCTGCACCTCTGTGGCACAGAGCAATAAGATTTATCTGGCTTTGGATACACACACAACACTTTTTAGTTGGAGACAGTCATTGTTGGTTTTGGTCTTTTCAGCCATAGAAAATCATCAGACTTTGTCATCTCATCCTTTCTCATCTTTCCCTGAGCCTAACCCAACTGCTGTGAGGGTCTAAACATAACAACAAAAAAGCTGAATCATGCTTCAGTTGCTAAAAGAAGCTAAGTTAAGTTAGCCTTCAAGGTTTTCAGCTTTAAAGAGCAAACCAAGAGCTTTTCTTAAACCAAACCAAACTCTGACAGTAATAAGAAAACTTTAGTTAATAAGTCAACTAAGTCTAAAAATAACCCTTTAACCTGCTTCTGATGTGGACTGTTGTTCTTTATACAACACCACTTCACCTGCAGAAAGCCTCTTCTCTGCCCACCAACATTTTCCAGCTCATCCTGAGGGATGCTGACGAGCTCCAGCGCCAGATAACTCATATAATCTCTCCAGTGAGTTCTGGATCTTCTCCGGAGTCGCAGAGCAGTTGGACGTGCCCAGAAAACCTCCAAGGGGAGGCGCCCAGGAGGCAAAATGCTGAACCACGGCTGTGTCCACCAAAGTGTTTTACTTGGTGTTATTTAAACTGAGATGCTTTGGTTGCTATGATACAGAATACCTGCAGAAGTAAGAGCTTGTTTATGTGTTGCAAGCACCTAATTTCCTAAATAGTCTTGCGATTAACAAACACTGAATGTAAAAATGGGGGACAGGACCGCTGCTTTATGTGGGTTTGTGAGGTTTTGTGGGTGATTTAACATCTCGCTGAGTACTAAGTTTGTTTCAAGAGCTGAAGTTAGATGGAAGCTGGTTCAAGAAATATGAGCAGGACACAGTTTGGGCTGACGTCTTTCCACAGGGCTCAGTGCTGGAGGAAGGTCTGGCTCCACACACACATTCTGCTATAAGGGAATCTCTTCCTTGTTTGCATTTTTTTAAACCAATCACAAACGTCTTGGGCGGCGCCAAGCCCAGGGTGCAGCGATGCTGCTGCTGCAGAATATTGTTGAAGGGGAACCTGTTTTGTGGAAGATTTGCATGTTGGGTGTTGAGTTCTGGCATTAAAATGACTACATCCCTGCAAAACAAAAAGTAACAGCTGTTAGCTTGTTTACATTCGTACCGTTAGCGTCCCAGGCGCTAATTTGCCATTTTCAGCATGTAGGCTGCAACCAGGAGGTTGTTCTTGTTTCCAGGGGACTTCTGGACACGTAGATAGTGGACACTGTGATGCTGCTTGAAGGAAGCGAGCAATGACAGGATTTATACCCACAGTGTGCATCCAGTGTAGCCCATTTCTTTTGCTCCTCCTCCACTGTGATTGGTTGTTACCTAGACTCTTCCATTTTGTCCCTCTCTCTCTGTAAGAAAAGACTGAAGCTCTTTCATGAGCAGCTTTGCACTTGATTAACTACACAAGATGTCCTTAAAAAATAAAAAAAAACAATGCATCTTATGCACACTGTGCATCAACAGTGGCACTGCCTGGAGGCACCTACATCCTATCAGACTGGAACTTTTCTTCATGTCTTTAGTCTCCTGACTGCATCCTTGCTTGTATTGTATCAGCTCTCATATCTACGTCACTTTGGATAAAAGCGTCTGCGAAAAGAAACTGTAAACTGTGACAAACAAACAATTGATTGACTGTTTGTGACAAGCTCAGTGTTTGGTCCCAAGTTTTGCAGTTCTTAATGTCCAGGAAAAAAAGCCTAACGTGCAGCACTCAGTGCAAAATAAACACTCAGCACCTTGTTGTGCTGCAGGCATTTGTAGCATAGTGTGAAATACACGGCCCTCCCACTGCAATCAATTCAAAAAATACACTGTCTTCAGGAAGAAAACACTTTGGTGGACACTCTGCTCCAGGGCTGTCATATTTGGAATGACCTGTTTTCCATTACAATTTTCATCTTCACTGAAAAAAAAGTTCAAATCATTTTGAGGTCTGAACCAAACAAACATGTTTTCATCTGGAGAGCAAGATTTTTAGGTCAGGTCATCTTTGCAGCACTACAGTACCTCATTATAATCCTGTTTTCTCACATATTCTTCAAAAAATTGCGATTTGGTTCTGGTTCTGCGATTTGGATCTTGCACTTGGCCACATTGCGATTTTACTGCAATTGCGATTAATTGAGCCCCACTCTACTCTGAGCTCCCTCTGTGCAAGAAAAAGACAAATGAAATATGTTGTCAGTGAACATTTAGCACATTTTAAGACTTTGATTAACAAAATTCCCTTTTAACGATGATAAAACTATATTCTGGGCCACACTAAATTGCTAACAAAACTAAATATATTAATGGTTATATATTAATCAGTGATAAACAGCATGCCTGCAAACATAATGGACCATTTAGTCATTTCTTTGTAAGTGATGACCACATGCTGCAGATCTTCATTTATCCATCCTTTTATTTGTCGCTCCACCACTCAGCCAGTTTGTGGTGATGATTATTTGTGCTTTTTTTTTGTTCATTCTCTTCAGTGAAGTGTTTTTGCAAAACAAAAAAAAAAAAGTTCTTAAAAAGCACAGTGTTTTCACGGTTCAACGTGACCTCCGCACCTCCACCGTGCAGTGTGAAAGAGAGACGTCGAGGCAGGCAGGCTGTCGCTGAGCCCGGCTCAGTGCGGAGGCTTATCCTCCACTCACATGTATCTGAGGAGAAAACACACAACAGCAGCGTGAGAACCAGAAGCGATGGGAGGAAAGTAGAGAGATAAAAGAGATGAGATTGGGGGTAAGATGGAAGAGGGGGGGCAGGGATTAGACAGAGGGAGAACGAGCGGGGATGAGGACGGATGACACTGCGAGTGAGCTGGGAGGAGGAGGAGGAGGAGGGAGGAAGAGGCTGATCTTTCACAGAAATAATGATATCTCTTCTCCTTCAGAGGCTGTTGTCTAATCATTTTATTCTTTGGTTATCAGAGATGGAGGAGACAGCACTCTGCCATGTTGGCACACAGCCACACAGTGAACACGCAGCGCCGCCTGTCTCCACTCACAACAGCAGAAATCAAGGAGTTTATTCATTTGGACAATGATCCTGTTCAGAGTCTCAGATAATAAACATTAGCAGAGGGAAAAACACAACACAGACACACAGGGGGAAAATTATATTAAAGCAAATTCTGGTTTATTAAATCGTAACTTTTTATCTTAATAGCTTTGACGATAATTTTTTATCTTTTAGAAAAGTTGGGAACATGTCACAGTCTGTCTTCCTGTCCCTCCTCTTCAGCAACATTTCTGTTCTCACAATTAACTTTTAACCTTCTGTTCCTTTATAATTATAGGGGAGAGTTGGGTAAGATGAGCCAATTTTAATTCATGTTGACCTCTAGTTCAGGAAAAATGTGACAGAAGTGCAATGAAAACACAGAAAAGTCAAATGGTAAATTAACCATCTGACTTTACAAGTTTAAACCTGAGCATAATTTTAAAAAATCACTTAAAGTAATTTAATCATACATTTCCCATTGAAAGACTTTTCTTAATGCTTCTTAAAGTTTAACCAACAATCCAAATAAAGTTTAACATAATGTTATATCAGATTTAGTTTTTTTTTGCGATTTGATGATCCCAGTTTCAGAGTGCAATTCATTTATACAGCTGCTGTTGTAAATATGGACCACCATACACACAATGGTTATGATTACATTAATCAAAAACTAGCGAGTCGAATAGTTTACTAACACAGCAACTAACTGTACAAAATGTGACTTTTTCACTTAAAACAATTCCAAACAAATGCTTCAATTTTACAGTGTCATATTTACACTTGCACATGTATACACATATTAACTGACTCAAAAAATGAATGACCAAAAACCATGGACACAAAAAATGAAGAATATTTAACAGTCACTCAAATTAGCACATAAAACTTATAATAATACAACAGACAACTTATTTACAGTCCATACTTTGAGCGTTACGTACCTCGCTCCGCTTACCAAGACTTGACTAGCTTTTCTTCTAATGGTACACTTTAGTTTTTTTTTTTAAAATCTTTAATGGATTCTCTCTTGCCAAATTAAACTCCACACTGATGCAGTGAACAAAACAAAACAGCGTGTATTAAAGTCATATTATGTAGTTAGTATCCTTAACAAATCTTGGATAAATTCAGGAGAGCTTTATTACCACTAATAAAGGGGCTCAGTTGTTGTTTGGCAACGACGGAAGTCTTAAAGGAATTGAATAACTAACATGAGCGTTTGAGTATTGATAGCTCTTTTTTAACTATGATTTTTATAGTGATTCTTCTTTCCTGTCCTTCAGGCAGTGATTCTGAAATCTGTTAATTCCATGACTAACATTCCTACGGTTCAGCATCCTGTTCGTGACGCCAATTGAAAAGATTTTACAGAGGTGAAGAATCAGAACATGGGAGTTCCTGAGCCCATGTAGTATCCTTTATACAATGATGTGGGTTTTTAATGCAGTGCTGCCTGAGGGGTCAAAGGTCACAGACATTCAGTGTTGGTTTTCAGTCTTGCTCCTTAGGTGCAGAGATTTCTCTGGATTCTCTGAATCTTTTAATGATATGATGGATTGTAGATGGTGGAATCTATAAATTCCTGCAGTTTTATGATGACAAACGTTCTTAAACTGTTGGACTGTTTGACAGTTTTTCACACAGTATTGAACCTCACCCCATCCATGCTGTGAACCACTGAGCCTTTCCAGGACGCCCCTTTAATACCCGATCATGATCCTGTCACCTGTTTACCTGCTGAATGATCCAAACAGGTGTTTCTGAACATTTCACAACCTTCACAGTCTTCTGTAGCTCTTGTCACTTTTTTTTTAACGTGTTGCAGGCATCAAATCCAGAATGAGTATATATTTACAAAAAAACCAATACATTTTAGCAGTTTGAATATTAAATATCTTGTCTTTGTGCTGTATTCATTTGAAAACAAGTCAGAAAGTTTTTGGGGTTTTGATGAAAGCTAAGACTTTTCAGACAGCCACAGTTCCATCTCTGTGTTTTGTCCTCCTGGTGTTGTGGATTATTGCCTTGTTTTTCTGGACCTGTGTTTTTGTACTTTAGATTTTTGCCCACTCCTCGGCGGATTTGCTTGCCAGTCTGGACTTCATTCTCTGCTTCTGACCCTTGCCTGCCTCGCCACACTGTGAGCCTTTTGTACGCCGACTTTCTTCAGTAAATCACTGAACTGAGCCGGCTCTGCCTCTGTAGTCTCTGTTTGGGTCCAGTCTCCTGTTTTACTGTTACCCTGCTTACATAATTGTGACACTGTGGCGCTACAGTGAAGTTTGTTGGGGTGGAAACTTGAGAAGTCAGACGATCATGCAGGAATGATGGACAAAAACCTTTAACTGCAACACCCCTGCAAAGTTCTCAAATTCTTCGTGCAGTTATGGCATGGTTATAGTTTGGGAAAGATTGTGGTTGAAATAATGATTGCAGATCTATAACAGCGTGCAAACACCCTCACTTTTTACCACTATCTCCTGCACTGGTATTGAACATTAATAGTACATTATTAAAGTAATACTCTATGCTAACACAATACTCTTGTACCAATATTGACATTAAACATTTTGTTTGCTCTAGTTGTTGGCTGTGAAAAGTTAACCTTCCTAATGTGATTCTAATGTAAGTTACTGGGTTTTTGTTTGTGCAAAAATGTTTCTGTGGATTAGAAGCAACAAATGTGAGGTCTCAGCAGCTTGTGTTAGTCAAATAAAGAGAATCTTTTCAAGGCCAGTGCAGCCTGGAGGAGTGAATACAACAGCCCATACTTTTTTAACAAATATGGACGGGAGCGTTGCTTTAAGACAGACTTTGAAAAAAAGCAAGGAGGAGAATCATCAAATATGCATCTGATTTCCCAGATACAGAGCTGTGCAAAACAGAGTTTAGTATTTATTATCTGAAATCATTATTACTGCGAGGTGTTTTTAAGATTTTAAGCGATGGAGTCATTCAACCCAAAATATAACAATAAATAACTCAAACATCCAGCAACTTAAAACTTAATTATGAAATCTAATCATTACTGAACTGATATTTTGGAATAACAATGTGGAAGCGATCCCTCACAGAGAATCATCTGCAGCTCTCGATTTTATAGAGATTTGAAGTGAGTTTCTGCTCAATGTTTGTCCATCCAGCCCTCAACTTTATTTAATTTTATTTTTTCAGCCTCTGATTCTCACTGTTTAGCCTCATTTTCTGTTAAAAAGCGAGTACTCTACCTGTGCAACGTTGGACTTATGTTTGCCACGTGGTGGAAATGTTTGGGACGCCAAATGTAAAAATTCAGCAACACTTTTCTAGCAAATATATTTTAAATATTTATCACATTTGGGACATAAATTTGTTAATATTAATATCAGATCCAAAGCTACCTGTTAAAATGTGTAATCTTAAAGGTACAATATGCAACATTTTCCTTAAAAAGAAAATAATGTATAATTGCAGATGTCATCTTAGACTTTGATCAACATTTTATGACATTTTAAGGACCAAACAACTAATTGATTAGTGGAAAAATTATTGCTAGATTGATCATTAGTTAAAAAATACAACATATGTCTGTGCACTGCACCTGTTTTCACATGTTTAGACCTATTTTTCAATTGACAAGATTGTGACAGGACTAGTTTTTCACCAGTTTCTGACACTTTATGGATCAAGCAATTAATTGATTAATTGAAAAAAATAATTGTTACTGAAAGTCCTTGAAAAATATGTCCAAACATGAGGAGCAAATGGATGCACAAGTTGTATTTTTCAAGTGACAAGATTTTGACAGGATTTATTAATCAATTAATAGAGGAAATGATCGACCTAACAGATTAATAGACAATGAAAGTAATCGTCTGTTGCAGCTCTAAATCATGAACAATAATCTGGGAAGCAACTGATAAAAAAATGATGATTATATATACATTATGTTTCTGTTGAAAAAGCAGTGATTAAATTTTAAAGGTATTTAGTTGTTTATGTTCAGCCGATTTATATTTAAGCCTTTCTTTGCTTCCATAGATGTGATGCTGTTTGCTGCCTCCTTCATATTCTGAGCTCTCTGGACAGACACTGTAAACAAACACTCAGTAAATGTTTTCTTTGTGTACCAGACATGTCCTGCTCCTCGAATTTTTTCAGTTTCTCATGTCTGCGCTCTGTTTTCCCCCATCAGCCCGTCTGGATGTGTCAGCTGCTGAAAGTTACAAGTGAAAAATCATGCAGAAAAGGCCGAGACAGCTGTTGTAGCGCCGTGTCTAATGAGGGGTGTGTGTGTTACTTCCTTCCCACCACAAGCCATGAAAAACCCAGACGTACAGACAGATGTACAGACGGATGTACAGACGGATGTACAGACACACATCCATCAGTTCCTGGTCTGTCTGAAGAGCTTTTTTATAAAACGATATCACTGAATCATTGATAACCTTTTGTCATGCATTATAGACACGCTGAGCGAGGAGGGAGAGAGAAGCTGAGAGTTTGAAGCTGTTATACAAATATATTTTTTTCTTTTTATTTTACATGAAACTGCTGCTGCTGATAAAAACGAAGTGGGCTTCAACCGGCTCAGATATGTGATATAGATGTTTTTGGTCATGATGACCTCAATTTAAAAGCAGCTGGTGACAAACCCGACAAAAATACTCACTGACTCTGCAGCTCCCCTCGGCTTTACTGGGTTTTTTTAGTGCCATTCAACCAACAGACATGAACTTAAATGGCAGAAAAGGACCATTTGGAGAGGAGGCTCCCAGTGACAGGTGTACTGGATCTTCCTCTTAACTTTGTTAGCTACTTAAACCAGTTTGGTTAGGTTTAGGTCAGTCTTGCATATCCAGTCAGTGCTGGAGAAAGGTCTGGCGCCATGCATACACATTCTGCCTTGTTTGCATTTCCTTAAACCAATTACAAAAGTCTTGGGTGGAGCTAAACTCAGGATGCAGCGACGGTGCTGCTGCAAAATGGTGTTGAGGAGGAAACTTGTTTTCGTCAGGAGGCGAGCCCTGGTATTAAAATGACTACATCACTGCATAAGAGAAGCTAACAGCTGTTAGCTTGTTTGCATCTGTACCATTAGCATCCCAGGTGCTAATTTGCTGTTTTCAGCGTGTAGGTTGCTGCTAGGAGGTTGTTCTTGTTTCCCGGGGACTTTGAAAATATGACGTGATGGCAGTACTTATACCAACCATGTGCATCTGGTGAGTAACGCTAGTGATTCTTTAATGATACCGAGCCCTGACGTCACCTGACTTCCTCCTCTGCCCCTAGAAGTCACCACCTAACAGTATCATTATTATTGATATTTATTATTCTAATATTGAAATTATAGGTGGTAAGTAGCAGCATAATAACATCTGATTTGATGGATTATATACAAATATTTAATTTTAATTCTTAGGGAAAATGCTAAATGCTCTTTTAAAGCCAAAGTCTATTAGTGAAGAGTCTGAACTGTTGTTTGTTTTTGTTGTGGTCGTGTTGTCGGGTAGGTTTGGTTCAGTCGGAGCTGTGGAACATGAAATCAGACATATTTGTTCACTACATCTGAGCCTTTCTTACCCTCAGGTGTTCATAAACTACAGGTTATATGAACTTCACAAAAATGTGAAATTATTGGTTATCTTATCAGTATCAGCCATGAGAAACAGGTGATTACTGATCATCTAAACAGCTGAAAAAAATAAACATATTGTTCATCCCCACAGTAAATGTAAATATGGGTCATGATAAGCTGTGTGCACAGATGACCTATATACAGGGATGTTTTTTGGGTGACAGCAGGCTTATTCAGCTCATTTTTTTGGTTTTGGTTCACTTTCACAGCTCTCATAGTGTCGTTTCCAGCAGCAGCTGTTTTCTGTGAAAAAGCCCTAAAACTCGCTGTACACCGACTGCTCAGCACCGAACAGCAGACAAGTGTCACAAAACGCAGCTCCTAGTATTCATTCTGTCGTGTGTTTTTTTCCTGCCACATACAGTAGTAACTCTTCTGTCATTTCAGATCCAGTCTCTGCAGTAACCCCTGTCCTGCCAGTTTGTCACCTGACCTTCCCAGCCCACTAACTCACCTGTTACTACTTTTCCTTGTCAGCCTTGCAGTATAAATACCCGCCCATTTCCGCTCTTTCCCTGCCACATTGTCTCTTCTGCTTACACCTCAGCTTTCCAGCCTTTTTTTCTGCCTGTGTGACTCCTTTTTTGGGTAAGTTTGCCTGTTTTGACTAGAAGTTATGTGAAGTTTTACCCAACCTGGGTTCAGTACTGTCATTCTCTGTGACATTAGTTTTCTAGTCGCTTCAGTGACATCACATGATGTTCATAATGTGACATAGTTACCAGTCCCTGCAGGATTTCACAGCCTGTCTTTGGGATTGTTGCAGCCTAAAATGTTTGATTCCACAATAGCTTTTCTAAAAAATTGCGATGCATGTTGTGATGTTGGCATTTTTTGCAAGTTAATATGTGGGAGCAAGAGAAAATTGCAAAAGAAAATTGTGATTTTTTTTTTTGTATAATTCATTAAAAGTTCTAAGTAATCTTACCAAAAAGACTCACAGTTAAAAAAATATATATATTTTTGGAGCTCAAACTGAGTTAAAACAACAAGCGCACAATTATAAAATAAAAGTGGACGAAGCATTGATAAAGGTCAATAACTCTTTTCAGAAGCTGTGAAAAAATAAAAAACTATGAATGCAAAAATCAGTTAATAATAAAACAAAACACTGTGTAGGTTCACTCAGACATACATGTGTGATGTTTGCACAGGGGACTGCTATTACTGGTAGAATTTGTGAGAAGCAAGAATGATCGGTCCAGTTTGCAGAAGGTGCAGAGTTTGTTTGGTTGCAAGGTTGTGCAGAATTCATTGGGATTGGTTAAATTTGTGTGAACTGTTGTGATCACAGCATCGCAACTTCCTGGAGAGACTGGAGGCAGTTCTTGTTACTCCAATCATGGTTTTATCCCAAACCTTTCCAGTATTTTTGAGGTCTAAGCCTCCCCGAACTGTGACTGTTTCACAGCATTAACCATGTGTCAAAAAATCTTTTTGCGAGCATTTTTAATACAGCCGGTACAAAACAATATGAGACACGTTGGTACGTGACAAACTGGGATGAGAACAGATTGAAAGAGCCAGATATTTCCCTCAGGAGGTGGTGAAGACCAAAAATGGAGCTAAAAGAGGGTGAATATTGGACTTCAACTGATCAGGTAGACACAAACTTAACGATTATGTTGCTTTCTACCTGCAAGGCATGCGAATACACAACTGACTCTTTATATCACCTTCATGAGGTGATAATTTGACAGTGTTGTATTCACAGCTTGTTGCACCCAAATGGTCCAAAAATTAGTGATTTCAGGTTTAATTAACTACTGGCAGGACATGTTTGATGCTCCTAAAGAGGTATTAAATCATTACATTAATTTCCTTTGGGTTAGGTTTTGAGGAAAGGGTGAAAGTCTGCTTGTTACAAACCTTCCCAGTGTGCAGAAAACATGGGAGCCTCATGAGATGCAGCAAATCACATACACTAACGCTCCAAAGCCCACATGTGTAAAGAAGTAGAGTCCCATAATGAGCCTATTAATTCTCTAATACCTGTCAGTACTTCGCCCACCTGCCTTATCACAAACCTACATGCATACAAAATCCCACCAGCCTCCCAGAACAGACTGACATATATACGTAGAAACATAGTCCATAACTAATCCTGCACATAATCCCCCCAATAAAACGTCAATTTTCTACTTTTGCATTTTAAACAAACATGATAAAACACATTTATTAATGAGCTTTACAGGTGCAATTTTGTTATCTTTGGACTGAGCTAGCTGTTTCTTCCACTTTCTAGTCTTTATGCTAAATTAAGCGAACCAGCTGCTGACTGTCGCTTCATATTCAGTAGAGGGAAACTTGAATTTAGAAGATCAGTTGTATTTTTCTTTTTAATAGGGAAAATAGTTGTAAGCTAGAGTTATCTGTCCATCAGCAGACTTGGTAATTAAATCCCTGAGAGTTTAAGCTGAGCAGCTGGAGGACATCAGAGGGGAAACAAGAAAATATTTTGTACATAAAATATGGTCCAGTTTCACCCAAATCAATGAATGAAGTTATAAAGTTGTGTTTTTGTACTTTTAGTTTTCATTTATCGTTGTTGTGGCTCTTCAGTGATTCTTACCTGTAGGATATACACCAAATTCAATATTTAAAAAAATATATAGTCAGTTAAAACGTGTGTCATATCCTACACCTACAGCTCAGTACCTGTAGTGACTATCTCTACTCTGCACAGCTCTAAACTTATTAATATCAATGCTCTTCTGCATATAATCACAATCTGTGGACAACATGAGACTGATTTACACACTGAGTCGGTTCAGTGGCAACGCCAACTCGTAAATCAGTCTCATGTCGTCCATAGAATGTGGATACATGCAGAAGAGCATTAATATTAAGAAGTTAGGAGCTATGCAGACTAAAGATAGACACTTCATGAATGGCTCCCCGTCTGGGAATTGAGGTCTGGTCCTCCATGTGACAGGCAGAGATAGTACCTTTTCTTCTAAATGTCACTGGTGGCTAGTCTCAGGTAACTTTGGAAGCCAAAATACAACATTTTTTGTGGTCAAAAATGGCTCTTTTGATGGTAAAGTTTGCTGATCTATATGGATAAACAGCACTACAGATCAGAGGAAAACATGGGTTGTGATTTACCTTTAAGGAACATTTTAAATGCAGTAACTTATAACAAAGTGCTGTCAGATACTTCCTCCCCCCTCCATACCTCTGCTGGTACAACCACTACTACTAAAAATATGATAAGGAAGGTGATTAATATTGATCAGATTTTAAAATAAACCAGTATCTCCTGCTGTATCTCTGCTGGTCAGCATTTATCAGCCTGCAGTGAGTTCAGTTTGGATTGCAGTAGATTGCTCCAGTGAAATACAGCTACTTAAACAGATTACCAGCTCTGGATGAGATGGCTCGTAAGTCACCCCTCCACCACCACCCCTGCAAATAACACACATCCACCCTGCAAAAGCTGCACTACATGGATGGGACTCTCTATCTCTCTCTGTTATCTTACATAAGTGTGTCCTGATCTTACTGCTGCAGCCCACAACAGTCACCCTGACACATTTTCACACACTCTCTCTCTGAGCAAAAGTTTCATTATCATTAAGGTCAGCTCGGTGTGAGTGTGTGTGTGTGTCAGTGTGTGTGTCAGTGTGTGTGGAGGGGGTGGGCGGGTGATGCACACTGAATAGAGAGAGAGAGAGAGACAGAGAGAGAGAGAGAGAGAGAGAGAGAGAGAGGACAGAAGAGTCCGCGGAGGAGAAAAGGAGGACAGATCGGAGCAGAAAGCAGGAGGCGCTCCGCTCCGTGCAGCCAGTCAGTCCGGAGGATGCTGCGCTGACACGCGGACCGTCGGCACTCTCTGATCGGATCACACCGCACATCATCCCGCTGAGAGAGAGACCCCCGGAGAGCCCGTCTTCTTCTTCTTTCTTCTTCTTCTTCTTCATCCGCACCCTTCTCTCCCTCCTCTCCCTCCTCTCCCTCCTCTGGACCGGCTCCTGTCGCCATGCCGCCGGCCGCCTGCTCGGTCGGGTACCGCATCACCTCCTTCCTCCCGGCGGTGCTGTGGATCGGGCTGCTGTGGAGCAGCGTCTCAGCAGGAGGTAAGGGAGCCGATACCACCTTTTTAATTCTGCATGCCCCCCCCCCCCCCACTCCAAATGTCCTCTGTCCTGGCTCCTGTCCAAGCTGGAGGACAGTTGCACAAAACAACTCGTCTTTCTTTCTGGGTATCCCTCAGACTGATGCGATCTCCTCTCCTCCTCTCGTAGGAGGAGAAAGATGGAGATGGAGATGCTTTTGAAGTCCTGAAATAAACGCTGTTTACTGCGTTTGGCTGAACAGGCATCCTCACACAGAGTCCATGTGGACCCGAGCCCACTCGTGTGCGTGGGAGCGTCGATCAGGAGTGAATGCAGGGAGAGATTCAGAGAGAGATCACCTGTCAACAAGCTCTGCAGATCAGACTGGTGGTCACGCACAGAGTGGGAGACAGACTGGGGGATCCCTCCAGTCTGAGCAGCAGCACGGAAAACATACAGAGCGGCAAAGTGAGGAAAGTTGAAACGGAAAGAAAAGCTGTGCATCTTCTTTTAAAAATGCCTCCCAGAAATTACTTATGGATAATTTGATCGTCATCTCAAACCTCGACCTTATCATAGTTGCAATGTGCGCAAGAAAGTATGTTGTTTTGCACATCCGTCCGTTGTTAAATGATGTTTTCTGGCGAGGTTGTTCTCCAGTAGGTGATACCGAGGCAAACAGTATGTCAGAATAGCATGTTAGACAGTTAAAAATAAGCAAGAGGAGATTTTTATTTCAAGACTTTTATTTTGATGTGATATTTTCCGGTTATTAAGTGGAAATACTACTGCTTTTGTCCACAGGGGGCTCTAAGGTTCTTTGTTTGTAGCGTTAAAGGAACAATGTGTTGCAATCATGCCTGCAAAAATGAGCACAGTGGATCAAATAGCCAGTTGGAGTCATAGACTGTATATTAGTTTGAAATCCTGTTGAATATACAGTCTATGGTTGAAGCAGGTTTGCAGACTTGGAGAAGCTCTGCAGGCTGCAGGAGCTCTGCAGGATGCACAGAGCATTGTAAACTGACAATAACAAGCAACAACAAGTTGGTAAAACTACAGCAAATAGTATGTCAGAGTCATATGTTAGCTAGTTAAAAAGATTTTGGTTTAGATAAATTTTATTTTTTATGTTATATTTTGTCTATTAAGGTGGAAATACTACTGCTTTTGTCCACAAGGGGCTCTATAGTTCTTTGTGGTAGTTTTAAGGAGCAATGTGTAGAAATTAGATGTGCAAAAATGAGTATATTAAATAAACCTGCCTGTCTGTGGCTGAAGCGAGTTTGTGGACTTGACTCTGCACAGCATTGTCCATTGACAATAACAAGCAACAACAAGTTGGTAAAACTACAGCATGTATGTCAGAGTCATATGTTAGCCAGTTAAAAAGATTTTGGTTTAGATAAATTTTATTTTTTATGTTATATTTTGTCTATTAAGGTGGAAATACTACTGCTTTTGTCCACAAGGGGCTCTATAGTTCTTTGTGGTAGTTTTAAGGAGCAATGTGTAGAAATTAGATGTGCAAAAATGAGTATATTAAATAAACCTGCCTGTCTGTGGCTGAAGCGAGTTTGTGGACTTGACTCTGCACAGCATTGTCCATTGACAATAACAAGCAACAACAACAACTTCACTGTGACCCTCCTCTTCCAAGCATGTAGGAGACACTATGGTGGCCATGCAACTCACATAAAGCACTAAAGTCTGTGTCTAGAGTCAGTGTTTGGTTTGTCTGTTTTGGGCTACTGTAGAAACATGGCTGCTCAACATGGTGGACTCCATGGAAGAGGAGCGACATGCAGGCTGTGAACTTCAGGGCAGCCAGAGGGAGCTAAAAACATGATTTGTGGAATTTTGGGGCGTCTCTAAAATATTTTTCTCTTTCTCCATTATCATAGATCACGTGTAATGTTAGGAAATCACTGATGTCTGACTCTGACTGAGGGTGACTATTTATGTTTGTGGGCTGTTTTGCTATTTGACCTGTCTGTGTTTTGTTTGTCAATTAAATATAGTCATCATTTTTCAGACTCACTGTAGAACATAGTGCTTCACGCAATCTTGATATCTGTGTGGAGGTTTGATGTGGCCTTTTTCTTTCTTCTAGCTTCTTAACTGTGAATATTTTCTGGTTTCTTTAGTCCTCTCTGACAGTAAACTGAGAACAACGTCTTGGACTTTGGGAAACACTAATCACCATTTTACAGACCAAACAACTGACTGATTGATCGAAAAAATAAACGACAGATTAATCGACTATGTAATATAAAGGGCAAGAAAGTCTGTGGTGGTGGGGTGGACGGATGGGCGAAATAAACACACTTTCACGCAGGAGACACAAAAAGTCAATGTTATTTAAAGTTTTATGTACAATGACATTATCATGTGACTTATCTTACTTATGTCATGTGACTTATGCAACATAACATACCTATTTTAACCAAAACCATGATCTTTTAAACCTGAACAAGAAATTTTGTTGCCTAAATGAACCAAACTGCAACTGTTTCACAATGGTAACCACGTTTACTTTTGTTACCATGGCGATAAAGGTCACCTGACTGTGGATGATGATAAAAGTCACCTGATTATCCACAGAAGTTAATGGGAAGGACTGGTGTTTGCACTGGATGCTATTTGAAAATGTGAAGTTGTGTTATTTGTATGCAGATTGAAGAGACCTAATTTAGTTTCAGAACCAGGAAGTGTAGGAAGCAGTTTTTAGGTCTTGACTCGTGCATAAAGTCTGGATGTGTCATTTTCTGTTGTCTCAACTTAAACTGTTATTTTAATTAATGTTAATCTAAATTGCAAGTCCCTCAACTTAATGGGAGTCGGTACTAAATCTCTAAATTGCCCCTTTAACAACGCTGCTCATAATGTGAATCTTTTCTGTACTGAGCCTCTTTTCTTTTGCGTTTCATGTTTTTCAAATCAAGTTTAGAGCTGAAACAATCACTTGACAGATCAATTAGTCAACTGCCAGAAAATTAATCTGCAGCTGTTCTGATAATTGATTACTTGTTTAGTCTCTTTTTGCTTTGTGAGTTTTGTTTCTCCATTTAAAAAAGCAGCTTTTCTCTGTTTTTATATCTCTTTAAACCAGAAGTGGGATTGAATCACTGTTTTGCGAGTCAAAAGTCAAGTCGCAAGTCTTTGCACTCAAGTCTTAAGTAAAGACTGACAAGTCTTAAATCGAGTCCTGGACAAGTCTTAATGTAAGAGTGAGTTTCAGGCCTCACTGAGTTAAAAAGTTTCTGAGCTGTTAAGCTAACATTAGTAGCTGTGTTAGTATCAGCCTTGACTTACTGATCCTTGTGGAACTTTAAATGTTGAATGAAACTGGATGTTGTTGCGTCTCCATCTGTAATTTTGACCTGCATGTTTTTGCATTCTGCATTTTGTTCCTTTTTTTGTTTGACAGCCTCATAGTTTTTGTATGTGAACGAAATTATCTTTGGTCATTTGATCTCCAGCTGGAGCTCAGTAACGTAACGTCAGTTCTTCATGGTTCTCTGCAGTCTGATTGGTGCAAACAAAGTGGATCTGGGGAAATAAAGTGTCGACTTGTTGAGAACGAAGACTATAAATGCAAACTGATTCAGGAAGTGAATCGATTTGTGGAATCACACTTTTTAAATAACAGACTTTTTCATCTCTGGTGTTGGGGAAAAGTATCAAGTATTTTCAAGTCAAAAGGCTCGAGTCCAAGTCAGATCATGAGTTATTAGTGTTAGCAGAAGGTGAGCAGCATGCAAGTCATGTGACTCGAATCCACGCCTCTGCTGTAAACTTAACAAATATTGGCTTTGGAGTTTTGGTTGATAAAACAAGCGACTGGAGACGTCGCCTTTGGTTCAGCTAATCTTCAGCAGTTTATATTTTCTCTGTAAACTTGCTGCTCTTAGATAAATTAGGTTACATAAAATATGTATATTATTATTGTCATCACAATAAAAAATGTGTGATATCTGTCATGGCCTCATTCTGAACATGCTGTTCCAGAAGACTGCACCACTTTCGCTGTTCGGGTTTATTTTGAAAATCTGAAGTGACAGTTGGTCTCATATTGCTGCTGAATGTCCCACGACTGTCACTGAGGACTTCTTTAGTCTCTATTTCTTTCTTTTATGGAATCATAAAATCATAGCACAGTACACCGAGTTTCCACATGTACCTCATCCCTTCCCTCCACCGTCACACGCCCAAATAAACACAACAAAAACCGACAGACAACCAAGCAAAAGAGCAAATAATGGAAAGGAAAAAACACCAAAATTAATGGCAACAATATTTTAATACTGCTTAATTTATGGTGTGTATATAAAAGTTATGAAGTGCAGGTTCAGAAAAAGTGTCTGATTGATGTCCTCGGGAAAAGTAAGAGAGCAGTGGAGACCAGAGTTCTTGAAAAATATGTTCCTGATTATTTTTTTCTAAGGTCAGTCTCTCTAATGTTCCAAGAAAAGCATAAAAGTTGGAGGGGATTCGTTTTTGCAAAATAAAAGTATACATTTCTTTGCTAAGTATGTTATGGTAATTAATATTCTTCATTTTAGTGTGTAGTTCAATAATTTATGCATCACACACACACACACACACACACACACAATTCATCAATCGGCTCCCAGCAGGCTTCAGTCTGCTTGTTAATCCTTGTCACTCCTGTCTTTTCTCGTGTACTTGCACAAATGTTCGATCAGTAAATGCAGCCACAAACACACACACGTAACGTACACACACACACACACACTCACACACACACACACACACACACACACACACACACACACACACACACACACACACACACACACACACACACACTGCGTATACACACTGCATCACTGGTTTTTCATCTCACTGTCGGTGTCTGTGCTTAATGAGATCACCCAGCAGAGATGTAATGTCACCGAACAGGCTTGTGATTGTGTGTGTTTATGTGTGTGCGTGCGCGGATTGTGCCTGTGTATGAAGATAGGCTGGATCACTGCGTGGTCTAATTTCTCGGGGTGAGAGTGATAATCTGCCAGAAAGACAGCTTGACAGCTGAGTGCAGATTCAGGAGCTCCAGCTGGGAAGCAAAGCCAACTGCAGTTTGCATCCAGCGAGCAACACGGAGCCCTTTTATCGACCCACACTGGCATTGTTTTGTTGTATAAAGTTGGTTGTGGATGCATGTTGGCTTAAAAAATATAGATCCTCTCCTCCTCTCTCCTCCAGAACTCATTCATCTTGTAACTCGCCTTTCTCCTCTCATCACATCACCTCTTCCACTTCCTTCCTCCTGTCCTCTTTCAGTGGGCTCTCGTGTTTTTTTTTTTGTTTTTTTTTTTTTGCCTCCCTATTACTTGTGAGTGAGAGGGCAGAAAAATGGAAGTGAGGGGGAGACAGAGGAGATTGTTTCTTATGGTTGAGTAACTCTGGCCTTATTATACAACTAGATCCTCAGGCTGCAAACTTTGGGAATAAGCACCAGAAAGAGACACAGGATGAGGGAAAGTGAGGCTGAGGCGAAAACAAACATGGAGGGTAGTTTGAGAAAGAAAAATGACAGAAAATACTTTGTATTAGGTCTGCAACGAGAAGCTATTATCTGTATGTTCATGTAAAAACAAAAATCTGTATATTCTCATTTGTGCCCCTTAAACATATACGAGTTTAGCTACTAACAAAACAGACAAAAGAATGAAGCATGAAGCAAATGCTAGATTATTTGCTCGATTAATAATTGTTTGGTCAATAAAATGTCAGAAAATATTCCCTAAGCTCAAGACAACATCCTTAAATGTCTTGTTTTGTCCTCAACTCAAAATGATTCAGTTTACTGTCAGAGAGGAGAAAAGAAACCAGAAAATATTCACATTTATTGCTCCAACTGATTAATCGACTATCGAAATAGTTGGTGATTCATTTAATAATCGATTAAAAATCAATTACTCGGCTGTTGCACAGCATATAATGAGCTGTGGTGACTTCCTCTTCCTTCTTCAGTGTTCATGGTCTGATTAAGAACTTGAGATGACCTGCAGACAACAGTCACTTGGTCTGATACACACAGCCAGGGTCCTCAGTGATGACAAAAGCATTTTAATATCCTTTTTATGAAGGTAGATTTTGTTCTAGATCTTGATATCACTCTAAAGAATGATTATGCCAATTACATTCGCCTGAGTCATGACTCTGAATAAACGTGTTGTGACTTTTGTGCGTGTTACCTGTTCATGTATTACATCCTCATGAAACAGACGGTGCAGTTTATCTGTGAATGACTTTTGATTGGAAGAAGCGCCGGCAGAATCGGGTGAAATGGCAGGAAGACAAATTTGCAGAGGCACACGGCAGGTCGAAGTAAAGAGGTGCTTGTAAGACAAAAGCAGGCAGGAGAGCAGAGACAGAAACAGACAGAAAGTTGGAGGTGACCCCATTTTAATCAGCGGCACTCTTGGCCCAGCAGCAGCAGCAGCAGCAGCGGCGAAGCACAGGTGGGCTTAGAAGGGGCTTAACCTTTCATTTCCAGGAGAGCTCACTGGAATATGAGCCCCTGATTAACATGGTTATACAGATCATTGTGCTCTTAATGAAGAACTGATGCTGTGTTTTCTGATAGCTGCAGTCCAGGTTTAAAGTAATGCAGTCATGGTTTAGCATGTTTAGCTACATATGGTCTATATGTTGTATTTTAAAACTGATTCCCTGCTGGTTTCAGGCGACTACCAGGGATGTTCCTGGACACTAATTTCCCCGTCAATTAAATGCAAATTTGAATTTGGACTAGTCGCTTAGTTTAACAGTAAGAAACTCTCGGGAAGCAGTTAAAATTGAGCACAATTTATTAATTGATCATGATAAACACTGTCTGAAAAACTCATGTGTTTTAAGAGTCATTTGAAGGCAGTAATCACAGTCTACAACAGCCAAATCCTATTTTGATTGCAGCTGAAATGTGTGCCATTTTGTGCCATGCAATACAAACATTGTGCATCAGCCTACAAAACATGACAACAACTCATTAAATGCTTCACCTTTTCAGACTGAAAAGGATCACAGTCTGCAGGTAACGTCGCCCAGAGCTGACGTTAGCTGCCAGCCTGACCAAAGTTAGCAGTGCTAGCAGCAGCAGCTGCTCTGCCAGCAGGTTAATGTCCATGTCTGTGCTGAATGTGGTCACATATTGTCCAGTCAAGTGGTTATATACCAGTTTATTCTGGTGCAGCCTACATTCAACTTTATTTTCATTTTCTAGATGAAAACGCTGCCAGACCGCGCTGGTTTTATGAGCGGTCATCTGTCCAACTTTGTGGATAACAGCATCCGCGGTTGGGTGGGCCATCGGGGCATTTGTGCTGGGCGAAAGGGGCTGCTGTCTGACAAGTGGCAGGCAACTGCATAACAGCTGAGAGAAGGTCTGGTGCCGACTAGCAAGGGTGGCGATGTTTAACTGTATAGTCGACTAATTGTGCATATCCCTTATGACTGCATGCAAAATCAACCTGCAGGGACCTTAAGAGTCTCTCACAGTGTGAAAATGCAAAAATTTATTGTCAATTGTAGTTGTGAGCAGGGACTCTTTAAAAATAATTCTAGTTACATTCAAGGATGTGCAGAGTGGAAATCAGTGAGATTTTATTGATACCATTGCTATTATCGATTCTGCTGATTGGTCCAAATCTTCATTGACGTCTTTAGTGATTCCTGCTCAATTTTCTGTGTGGAAATAAAAGTTGCCTACACAGATTTTCAGCATTAGTGCCACCGTTTTATTATCTCTTAGTCTAAATGCTGTGTAGGAGCAGAGTAGACAAAATTAATTTAAGTTTTCTTTAGTCAAAGAGAAAATCTCCTAAGCCTGCCTCCTCGGTGCTGATGTTATTATAACAGGATATTTACCCTCAGTAACAGGCGTGTTGCTCAGTTGGGAAGCTGTGCGTGTGTCAAATACGTGTCATTCCTGGAATTTAAGTCAGCGTTGTGCAGAGACAAATGATTATTTTACAGACATCGCAACAAGCTGTGTTGTCGTCTTTCCTTGTGAGATGAAGCCACACTGTGTTGCTCCCTGCTATGACTCCTTCTCACTGAAAGTTTCCAGCAGTGTAGATGAGGGCTGTGCCGTGTCATACCGTCCACGACAACATGGTATAAATTTTTATGTGATGACAGAAACGACACCTTCTAACTCACACAAGAAATTAGAGGCAATGCAGAAGTTTCAGCACTGATATTCTACCTCATTTGATGGTAATCCAGTTCTGACCACATTTTTATTTTATTTTTATGAACAGTTAGCATTTTGTTGCTGTAAAATCTGAGCTCCATTTTATTAGGTGATAATATTCTGCAGGCTCCTGAAGAAGGTTGAACAAGGTTAAGTTACTGTCATCAGTGACAGCAGCTCGTTGGAAAAGAAGGATGGAAAACGCTGCTCTTTTTGTTTGCACTAACAAATGCTGCTACCTGCAAGCTGCAATCACCCATAAAATGTTGTTCAGTAGATTTTTTTCTATATTGTAATAAATATTATTATCGCACTGAAATATCGTGATACCTCTCATATAAACACGTGAGTTTGATGTAATTGTTCTGCACAGGAACACTGAGATGAAGGTCGTGAACAGAAGCAAACAGAATCACATCATCTGCAAAGATGCAAATATTTTTTTATAGTAAATCAATCGACTAATTTTAAAAGTAAGGTGCAGATTAATGGCTAATGAAAATAACTGTTAAAACAACAGTCACCTCGGTCTTAGATGATAAGGAAGATGATAAGGAGAATAAGGAACGAGAAAGTCTTTAGTATTTGTAGAAAGTGGGGGAGATGGATCGTTCAAACCACCCAGGATGAACGAGGTTCAAGTCCTGTGTGGAACAAAAAGTAAAACATGGAGTTGTTTAATATTAATATTTTGAGTAACTTTCATCACGGTCAGGACATGTGACTACAACACTAAGCTTTTCCACACTAACCTCGTCACTTGTTTCATAAACCTTTTCAGTTAATGAAACGTGTGTCACCTGATCGCCTCGGTGTTTTTGAGTACCGCTGATTTTCGGTGCGTGTAGGTATGAGGGTGTGTCGTGTTTTGCAGTGTGTGACTGTCAACAAAAGACGCATCGATTAAAGGACTTGACAGAGTTGCTGAGGCAGGATTCTGGTGGACTGGACAATTTGGAACCGGTTTTCAACTGGAACCGTTTCTTGATTCCGATCCCAAGTCCATATAGTGAAGTCATAATAATGTGAATTTAGCTAGCAACACATCAGAATACTTTTTTTTTACACTCTGAATGTGCTTTAACAAACTCATATCCACTCAGACTAAGAGGTGCGACATCCTCACACTGCAGAGTCAGAGGGAGGACGAAACACAGGACTTCTGCAGTGGAAACTGGGCTTTGCAGCAACATGTTGTCTGGTTTTAAGACACTAACACAACTGGTTAAGGAGAGGGAAGGACTCAAGACCACACCAACCACTTAGATCATTCATTAAACCTTAAAGGGTCAGTATGGATTATTTGAAGTGGTATGAGGTACTTATCCACAGTCACTGCAGTAGTTTAGAGAAGAGAGGAGTAACAGGATGCTTGGAGCTGAGAGCTACAGACACACAGGAGGACAGTCTTTAGAGATGGACTAACATGTTGTTGGCAGTAACAACAATATAAACTGAAGCTACGTTTTGGATCACACATCACTTTGTGTTTGCAGCGGACGTTCATTTGCAAGTTTTTATCCTTGGGACAATTTAAATTTTTAATGTAGTCTTATTTCACTTCGAGCTGTTCTTGTCTTGGCTGATTAAATTTAATTGCTTTATGTATTCTTAAAGCCTTATTATTTTACTAATTTGGCTTTTTATTATTTTTCTTTTTATCACCATTATTATCCAGGTTTGTGTTTTTTATTTATTTTTTATGTGGCTAATGAGATCTCCAACTCAGTGTATTTCTAAGTTAATATTAAGGTTGAATGAAAATGTCTTCAAAAACATATTTTCTAAAGGTTAGTTTGCAAGTTGCTATTAGGCAGAAAATCTAAAGATCAGATAATTAGTTGCACCAAAAAAGAGAAAAGGTTATCAAACAAAGAGCTGAGCAAAGGCACCATAAATGAACCAAACATCTATCTGATCATCAAACTTTTTTTCTGGGAATTCACTTTTTAAAAATGACACACAACTGAGACTCAAATCACAATAAGTCTTATCAATAAATCAATAAATAAATTAACATTCCTGGTTGTTTTTACTGCCATTTCTGCATCCTTATACTCTCCTGACATGTTTATTTAAAACATACACACGTTACGTACTTTATAAGTGAGACATAAATGCATTTATTCTGAGTTTACAGGACATCTCATTGCTTTATTTCTTCCTCTCAGGAAAAAAAAAAAAAAAAATCATAAATGAGACAAAGTTAGTGTTTTTAGGCAGAATTAACAGGCTCTTGTTTTTTTCCTCTCATCAGTAAAATAATGTACACAGTTTAAATGCTTTATAAAAGATGTAACTCTTAAATTTGCTGAATTTCTTCCCTAGTCTTTGATTTATTTGCTGACCCAAATAAAACTCTCTTGTGACTCACCTGTGGGTCACGACCCAGTCTTTGGGGATGGCTTATATAGAAAATCCATTTTGAAATATTAGCTTTGGAAAATTGAAAGCATTAATATTAAGAATGCACACATTTGCATTTAAATGGCTAAAACAAGAACCTCAGATGACCCTAAACACACCTTGAAATTTGCTCAAAAATATCTAAAATATTTAAACAGAGGCTGAAATCTCAGGGGGGACACAATCCTCTTGGAAAAATATGATTTGCTCCCCCAAAATATCATTGTAAAAAATAAATATGATAGTCATGACATGTTAGACATTACTGGACTGTATTTATGGTATGTTATTATTAAGAAAAGGGCAGGTAATATCAGATTTTTCTCCTTTTTCAAAGTGGAATGTGTGTGAGTAGTTTGTGCTTGAATGTTCTGTCTGTTAAATAAACTAAACTACAGCACTCAGTACAGTGAAACACATTTATACTCGTCATCGATCTTCATCTTCTCTGCAGCGAATTACAGGTTACTGTTGGCATTTTGTTGTTAGGGAGCCGCAGAAACACCAGCCGATGTTTGCAGCTGTTTGCTCGAGTCAGTGAGGAAAAACTGGCGATGCAATGTAGCATTCCTTAGCTGGGTGACAGTTTTTGTTAGCAGAGTCACAGCACTGCTTTCTGTGTCCCCCCTCAGGAATTGTTCTTGAAAAAAATTAATGGAACTGTCCCTTCCAAAACAGATTTTTGCCCCTGCATTTAAAAGACTGCCACAGAGTAAAAGCCACACTTAGATCCTGCTGCAGCGTTTCTGTCGGTTCCAGGGTCTTTGTCCTGACTCCTCTTTGTATTAGGGAGTGTGTGTTTATCCTTGTTTGTGTTTGCTGCAGCTGGAGGAGTGTTGACGTCGAAGCACAAGCTGCCATCTCAATTAGTCCCTGCACTCATTAGGACCAGAAGTGAGAGCTGCAGATTCTCCGTCTCTCACACACTCTGACATATGGTCCAGGCTTCTGCAACAAACTTACTAGAGACGACAACATCCCAGTGAATTATTCAGAGATGAGCGTGTGTGTGTGTGTGTGTGTGTGTGTGTGTGTGTGTGTGTGTGTGTGTGTGCTCGTGTGGGTGGGTGGGTGGGTTTGGAGGAGTTGGTGGGGAGGTTAGCGCCTCCCATGATGTTCTCCTGGTTCTAACCTTCGTCTGTGCGCAGTGTTGACATCAAAGGAGGACGCCTGAAGCAATGGCAGGTCTTACCGCCGGTGATGTCTCCACCTCAGCAGGTCTGCCTAGACCTTTGTGACCCAGTGCGGCTGTTTAAAGGGCTTTGAGAGTGTGTGTGTGTGTGTGTGTTTGTTGTTCAGAGCGAGTTGTTGGTGCCTGCCTCACTATCCGGGATTATCCTCTCTAGGATGGCTGCAGGATTGCACGGATGCTGCTGACACTTCTCTACAATAGAAGCAATTAACTGAAGCTTAACTTTGTGTTTGTCTGTTTTAAGCCCTGGATGTTTGTCTGTCTGTGTGTGTGTGTGTGTGTGCATGCATATAATATGTGTGTGTGTGTGTGTGTGTGTGTAAACTGTTCAAGTTTTTCTATTATCTGTCTCTGTTCCTGGGCCTTCATTTATCAAAGCATTCTCAGAACAAGTTCTAAATACAGTATGTGCATAAATTGTACGTATTACCATGAATAAAAAGGATGAACATGAATCATGTGTATCATCATCAGTCTGGATTGGTTGCATGAGTCTGACTGATAATGCATTTTTGCAGCTGTTATCAACATTGATGTTTGAGAGTTTAAAAAATCTAATATAAGAACACGTTTTAAATTTTTTAGTCACATAAACACATAGAGCCTGATTTACTAAAATCCCAAATAAAGAGTGCTAACTTGCATGTGCAATGCTAACACTAGCCTTTACAACGTCAGCTTGGTGCAGTCGTATCCCTTCCAGAAGCTTTGTAACCAGCCTTGAACTGTAGTGTCTTTTTTTTTTGCAGATGTAGTAGACAGTGGCAAAAATCTGAAGACCTGATCATAGCAGAAAGAGGGAGATTTATTCAAATGTCTTTGGGAACTATTTGGATTTAGAAGGACGATGATGTGGGTTCCCAAACCACAATCATTTGCGAGGGTCCTGGGGGAGAACGCATTTTAGGGCACTCATCGCCAATCTTATGTGTGGCAATAAATCCATACTTTATCTTGCAGCCTTATACTTAGTTTAGGCTGCACAGCACAGTACAGTAGCTGGTCGTGAGCTTCTTTGCAGCTAAGCTTTTGTCAGTTGGGCTTTCGGTTTGTTCGTCAGCATTTTGCTTTTCAAAAACTTTTTTGAGAGTTAGCACTACGTAGCTAGCTAAATTCCAGGAGCAGAGCAGCAAAGACAGGTCAACAAAGATATGATGAATAATGTTTTGACTGGCAGACAGTTAGAAAGATGGACACAGCAAATAAGATTTCAACATGTTTTACATAATTTTATGTTATTATAAATGATAATAATTACTTGCAGGGCTAGCTGCTGAACCACTGCAGCTGATGAGCACGTTAGCGCTAGTCATTTTGCCTTCCTGACATTTTGTCAGTGCTGGTGTGACTAAACCTTTAATTTAGAGTTACCTGTTGAGGATAAATGCTGCAGCCAAGAGAGTCTATTTATTGTTGTATTATTGTCTGCAAAGATTCTCAGTCATCCAGGTCACGGTATCCGTTAAAAGTGGTCATAGACAACTGGACTTGCTTAGGTTTTTCAAGATCTTCAAGAATCTAAGCAAGTCCAGTTGCTTATGATAACAACAAATACTTATGTAATTGTATATCATGCTGTGTCTGCAATGTTTTCACTATTTCCATCCTTTATCTATTGTTATACAACCACGCAGTAATCAGGGGTGAATGTGGTTCTCTGACTGTGCCTCGGTTAAGATATCACTCTGCCTGTTGCTGCTTGTCATCATATTATATATAATGTCAAACTTACTCTCAGTTCAGCTTATGGCAGCTGAGAACCCTAAATTGTCACATTCTAAATGGGATTCAGCGCAGCCAGATTCTGTTATTTGACATTTATTCGAGTGACTTGTCCAAAAATAAATGGAGCATGACACAGCATGGAGACACTTTGCATAAAAATTATTGTAGGTAACAAAAAAAGACATCAGGTCACAGTGACACCGTGGAGCAGAAAGAAGGAAAAAAAAACATTATTGGCATAATTTGACAAACTGAAAAACTGAGTTTCCAGTCTCTAAATGATGGTACATATTAACAGTAGAGTCAGAATTTACTTGCACCTACAGCAGGTATACATGTTGGAGTGATTCTACTATGAATGTACAGACACTGGTTGATCAGATGAATAGAATCGAGTGTATACATGGTTTAAAGGAGTGGTTCAACATTTTGGGAAAATAAGCTTATTTGCTTTCTTGCAAGGGTTAGATGAAAGGATCAGTGTCATTCTCATGTCTGTCCAGTCCAAACTCTGACGCTGTACGTACCCCTGAAGTGTTATTTCTGGAGGCGCCCCTCTAGTGTGTTTTGATGCACTGTTGTAGACAAGTGATGTGGCATAAAGAGCAAGAAAGGTGGCGTATGGAGGGGGTGGATGGATGGATGAGTCAAACAAACACAAGTCTTTCACCCAGGAGACCAGGTTACGTGTCCCGACTCAAACTAAAAGCCAGTCATGACTTATTTTGAAGACGTTGTGTAACTTGTATACAAAAAGAAAAAAAGAACACGCTGCCTCAACTTGAAAAAAAAGCTAATTTTCATTGATCTTTTTAAATAATTCCAACTCAGCCATAATGAGACTTTTATAGTTACAGCAACTCAATTAAGTTGAATCAACTAAATTTTAATTTTTTAAATTTTGCTGCTATTAACTGCTCAAATTACTTCATTTAAGTTTATTTTTTATTTTACTTTCAGACTACTCAGAAATGTCCATGCAAATCTTAAACTTAATTTATTTGAGTATTAGTAAATTATTTCATTTCAGTCAGGATAATTTACACGTAACAATTACAGTTTTATGATCAAACTGTTTATTTTAAAATCAGCAATCAACTTATGTCCAACTTATGTTTTGTGTGCCCAAAATAAACATATCAATACTTATAAATAAATAAGTATAAATGCAATTTATTTTTTAGAGAGATTATGTTATATTATGTTATGTGTGTGAACTTTTGTTAGAAACGTATACTTATTTTAACCCAAACCATGAGCTCTTGTGATTTTTCTAAACCCTAAACAAGTAGTTTTTGTGCCTTTATTTTGAAAGTCTGCCCAGACGTTGCGCATTTGTTATTGCTAACTGGACCCTGGAGACCTGAATATGCAAAACTGTTCCAATCACTGACATATTTGATGTTTGGAGTGAGAATATGTTGGTCTGCTTGAATATGGAGCGGTTAGCAGTTAGCTTAGCTTAGCATAAAGAATGGAAATTGGGGAAACAGCTAGCCTGGCTCTGTTTAAAAAAACATAAAATCCACTTCAGCTATCATCTTGTTTATTTAATCTGAACAAAAACTAAAGTGTAAAAACATAAATTTGTGGTTTTACGATGTGCAGGTCTATTTCTTGGCTGGGTGCAGCAACAAGACTCAGTCTTTATTCTAAGCTACGATAAGCTAACCATCTCCATGCTGCTCCATATTTAACAGAAGGGTGGCATCAATCTTCTAATCTAAGGCTGATAAATGAGAACCAGGGTTTGATGTCAACATCTCAGAGGCTCAGAGGCTCCATGATGAGACACAGAGAAACAAGGACAAGCAAAATGTTTTGATCAAATTGTTGCAAGAAAAGAAAAATGTTTCCACTCCTGAAGACAAATCTACATTTAATGCTTGACTTCGTGGGAAGGGCATTGAAAATGTTGTTCATTTTTGCTCGGTGGCAAATGATGAATTGTGATCCAAAGAGAGATTTGTTACGCTTGTCTGGGATTAAAGTGACAATTTGGATTTTCAGTCTGACTGAGTTACAAACACACACACACGCTCGTCCTGACACTTTGCCACGTCAAACTCACTCAGAGCAGATTGGCACAATCAGGAGTGTCTGCAGCCAAGCCTTTTAAAAGGTTAATATTTCAGTTCCCATTTGCCTCAAAGCTTACGCTAAGCCACCGCTCTGCTCCCTCATCTATCTGCCTTTGATACGGGAATCCCACTGAAGTAGGTCTGTTGACGCATTCGACAAACAACCGTCTGTGTGTGTGATAATCCACGCCGCACGACGCTTACGGCGACGCTGATAGCTACGCCTGTCATGCTGTCGAGCTGGTGTGTTTGTCTCCGCTCGTACTTCAACTCCAATAGGTCTGAGAGAGCTGCAGAGACGAGCCGAGCATTGTGGGATAGATAGATAAAAAGGATGTCTGGCTGTTTTTTCACTCTGATTGGCTCCAGTCTGGGCCGTGAGGTTCAATGTATCAGCGCCGCTCCGCTCCGCTGCCTGGTCGGGGGATTGATTGATTGATTCCTGTCACGGGGTGCGCAGAGTTCTCGCACCGACAAAGCCCTTCTGAGCTTTACAGAAATTTATGGTCCAACAGTTCTGAAGCGTGATGTAGGATGAATTTAAAGGCTGAGGAGATGCAAAGCCTCCATCCAGACTCCAGCTTCCTGCAGGATGATGGCTGCCAGTCATGCTCTGCATGGTTGTTTATGTCAGATTGATCCACAGACTTCTTCTTCTTCTTGTGTTTTCCAGGTAGTTCCACAACTTCCAGAAAATCGTTAAAGCAGGACTGAGGTGCTGCTGCTGTTGCTGCAGCTCGGTTGCTCAGAAATCATTGAGTCAGCTACTGATAGAAAGGCAGAAACCAGGAGTTTTAAACAACCTCACTGCTGGTTTTTTGCATGTTTTTATTTTTCTGTATATTTTAGATTGATTCGCCGCCCTCCAGCCAATTCAGGCTCTCCATTAATTTCTGCAGAGAAAAAAAAAAAATCAACTTGCAGAGACTTGAAATGTGCTTCTGATAGGTAATCCATCACAGTCAACATTTCGTTGCCTTAATTCATTCTGTCAGAGTTACACTGTCATTGCATTGTAATGCAGGAGCTCTGTAGGCTGCGATGTTCACTGTAAATAAATCTGGAAATATTGGACAGACACCAGTTTCTTTTCTTTACTTTACTGTCATCAATCAGCTTTTGTTATTACATCCACACTGGGCTCATAACCTCCCATTCACCGTGCTCTAACCGATTAAAAGTCAAAGCATTCATTGTCATATGCACAATTAAAAATAAGTTTCCCTCTGCCTTCCACTCTGAATGTCATTCAACAAGGACACACAGGTATAGAAACTGAAGAAAAATATAAAAATACAATAAAAATGATTAAAGGTATCAAGAGAGACAAAGAGAAAATATCTGAAATAAAGAACACTACATGCAGTTACAATATACAGTTTAAAAAATGTATGCAAAATATTTAAGCAGCAATAACACTTTATTTGAAGGGGTGGTTATGTGTTATGTTATAAGACAAGTGTGGCAACGCCTGTGAGCTGGTTCAGGCAGTCAGCCACAGCTGTACTGCTAATCACAGGTGACACGCCTCACTCTCTGTAGTACAAACCAAACGCACCCTTCCGATCTGGCGGTCTATTTAAACTACTAAAACCTCCAATTACTCCCTCTGCCTGTCAGAGTCATTACTGCCTGCATCAGAGTCACTGCCTGTTCATTCAGCCCCACCATCACCCCAGCATCCACCTGCAGGCTCCGACAGGACAGGAGGTCCAACGTATTCATTCATCGCTCCTCCATGTCTCTACATAAACATAATCTGTGAGCAGCGATGAGGTCGGAGCGAAGACGCCAAACTCTAACTGTGTTCTGCTGCTGCAATAAACAACGTGAGCTGTCTGACTGAACTTAACAGTAATCACAACAATAATGTCCTTGTTATGACAACTTAACGATGTCAATTTTTTTGTTTTGGTTAATGACAAGTTGACATTAAGCAAAACAAAAAGGTCTTTGTTATCATAACTTGACATTAATCAAGACAACAATGTTTTTGTTATGACAACTTGATATTAATCAAGACAAAAATGTCTTTGTGACAATTTGACATTAATCAAGACAACAATGTTTTTGTTATGACAACTTGACATTAATCAAGACAATATAACCTGTCATAAACATGCCGTAGCAGGCCTAATGATCAAACTTCAGGAACTTTATACTTTAACATTAACTGTGTCATACATAATTCCCTCAGTCTCAACTAATTTGAGTTTGTCATTAAATGTTAAACAGTCATAAATGCTCATGTTTGTGACAGGTGTCGTGTCATGATTATGACATTAATAAAGACAACAATGTCACAATGTCTTAGATGTTAACCAAGGCAACATAACCTGTTATAAACATGCTATAGCAGGTGTAATTATTAATCTTTTGAGCTTAGAGTTTTAACATTGAATTGTAGATGTGCTATGAATTTTTTCTCTGATCTCAACTACATTTGGACTTGTCATAAAGATCTCATTAGGTGTTATTACACTTGCAAATGCTTTTAGAGTGGTTTCATGAATAATCCCCTTGAGCTCAACCAAAGTGGCACCATTTGAACCTGTCATATAGATGTCAAACATTCATAAAGGCGTCTATGTTCCAGTGTCATGTCATGGTTATAACGGTGTTATGTCAGTCTTAAGCACGTCCTTCAAATAAAGTGTAGCAGAGCAGAAAAGAGGATAATGACGTGTCTTTGAAAAAGTGCTGCACAGATTTAGTGTTGCAGACCCACAGACGTCAAGCGTGACTAATAATTCTAATATATATATTTTAAATTGCTCTTGGTCGGACATCTGTGATTTGAGCCTCGGCTGCCAAAAAAACAGTTATGGACATTGTGAAAGAGGTGAAATCAATCACGTCGCTTGGCTCCAATCTGCAGCTGTCAAATACACACTTATAAAAATCCATACATGTTTGGCCGGTCGTCGCTGTTATCATCATTTATTGCACGATCCTGTCAGGATCTCCTGATCTGTGATCAATTTTCACTCAGCCAACACTGACTTTTGATCATTTACTCATGAAGGTCCGGACGGGAACAAAGCTGCCGGCCGTTTCTGAAACACAGGGCAGGTCGTTGATCGATCGATCGCGAAGGTCAGGTCTGATTGATTTGAGTCCTGAAGTAAAATACATTTTTTATCACATACTCTAGCTCCTCACTGTAACACCCTATATAAAGACTATAATGGACAGCTGGGAAATGGATAGTGTCCACTTTTGCTCTCCAGAAATCTGTGAATGTGCTTTTAGAGCACTTATATTATTCTATACCATAAAAGCCTCAGTGGTGCACTCAGGCTGGTATTTTTACATCCGAATCACAATGTTTGAAATGAATCTTTCATCAAAAGATAAATAGAAAAGACAAAATATTAAGCTTTATTATTAAGTACAGTGCAACACTTCATATCTGGTTTTACCTCAAGTTTGTGTTTCTTGTCACAGTTCATTTTTATTTCTTTTCTGCCTCATAATTTATTACTGGATGTTCTTCATGTTGACATTTGGGTCATGGCCACCCTGAGGTTCGCGCTAAAAGCATTCTGCCTTTTCTTCTCTGACTCCTCTCAGCTCTGCTCTCTGCCTCCTCTCACAATTGATGTGGCTGGTGAGGAGATACATCCACCTTTTCTTTTATTCATGGATTAAAAGCCACAGAGCCCACATACCTGTGACAGGCCAATGAACACACACACACTTACACACACACACACGCTGCGAAACAGTGAGCTGTGAGATCACTCCTCCGAGAGGTTAATTATTGGCTTTGTGGACGTCTAACAGTGTTGAGATTAACAGCATTTAGCGGATATTCATTTCAAACATGATGGTAATGACATCCCATTTTAAAAGCTGTATCCTTTGAACTGCAAATCACACATATATTACGTAATCTCAGAAAATATTTTACTTTATACGACCAATTTCCGAAGCACATTTTAGATGATTATAGCTTTTCAGTGTGTGCAAAGTTTCATGGCATCACAGTGAATATTTCAGCACCTTTACTTTGTCACAAAATCTGAGAATTAAAAGAAAAGGCTGGTGACATTACATTTTTTTTCCTTGTTTTTGACAAATTTCATGTGCAGACCAAAACCACCACCGTGTTTGTCCGTCTCCCTCTCCAAAATTCCATAATAACTATTGACTATACTGAGATTTTTCAGTAGCCTGTGTATGAAGCCAGTGGTATGCAAGATGCATGCTATTTCCTTGGAAATAGTACAATATGCAAGCACTGGACACTCTGCCGGCAAAAATATCTCACTCTGCAATGCAGCACTGACAACAAAACAACAAAATAACAGACAAAAGGCAAACAGCAACCCAGGCAGCTCTGGCAGAACATAAATAATGCCTCAGTATGTAAGTAAAGTTTCACTTTTCAAGGCGCATTTTTAAAATTAACATCATTGCACATGTTAACACAGTTACACATCTCCAGCTGAAAAGACACATACAGCTGTTTATTTACACAAACGTAAGTTGGAACCTAGTTTTGGCAATACATACTGTGATTTTGGACGCAGCGACTGAATTCCTGTCTGTGGCTGTCAGCTCCAAGCCCATCCTTTCCTATACTGAAGACTTAAATCTTCAGTAATTTCCTAAAACAGCTGCTCACTGTAGTTTTTATTAAACAAACAGGAAGTAATAATCCATTTGTCAGGGACTATTTTTAGTGGCGGATTAATCCACGTTTAATTGCTCTGATGAGTATTTGGGGCAGCAGGACCTTGAAAGTTAACTTGAAGATGCATATGGTTCATTGCACAAAATCATCTCAGCAGTCGTCTTTGGAAACTGTCTGGAAAAGGGCAGGGACTTTCAAAACTCCACGGACTAAATTCGTCCAGTCACATCTCCAAACCACATGATGTAGCCAAACTCTTTCCGAAGACAGCTGGAAGAAGAGCAGAAACATCTTTTCCATCAGGAAAGTGCCGATCTTTGCTCTTCTTTCGATGAAGAAAAACTCTCCAGTTCTGATGTTAATGATACTACAGCAGCATCTATGCTAACCTCTTTAGCTGAGTATACTCTGTTTGATTCTGGGCTGTCCGGGACAAAAGAAAGCCAACGTTGAAGAAATGTGGTGATATCTTTGGTTGTGGCTCCAAAACATTGGTCCTACGTTGCATTAGACGGACATTCTCATGGTCTTGCAACCAAAAATAGCCTAGTCTGTCTGTCTGTCACAAATATAAGATAATCATCTAACAATATGTCTGCTGTTATGACCTACGTGTATAAACCATCCAGTGGGAATGCAGCATGAAGTGGCGCGCTGAACGCATGTTTATGTATGCTAAAAAAATACTCATTGTTACCTCAAGCTCTCTTTTCAAAATTGCTGGCCCAAGTTGGCCTTTTTTCTCTTGCTACAACTGGGTCCACATTCTCCTCCTTCTCTTCTTTGAATTCTTTTCCATACACATAAATACCACTACTGCAAGAGCTCAATTCTTGCTTAGCTTAGTTAGGATTGTTTATCACTACAGTGGTGCAGATGATGCATGCAGATGGCATTTTCTTGACTTGCATCGTAGCCTAAAATTCTGAAGGGATGATCGTACAGTCTGCGTGCATCAAACCGGATGTTTAACCAAGTTTATTAGATCCATGTTGCACAGTGTGGCTGCAGCAAACTCCTAAGACTGATAAATTCTGGCAGTCTGTAGATGCCATTCATGAGCCGCCATTGTTGTTTTCGAGTGAGCAGTCGCTTCTCGCTGGCATCACACCTAAACCACACCCACAGCTGCCAGGAGTTCCTCCACAAGTGCATAACTTGAAGCCTGGCAAGAAGAATTCTCTTGTGAATCCAGCTGCCTTGCAAGATAAAGTGTGTGTGGGACTGAGTCAAAATAAACCGCAGTGTGTGTGTTCACTGTAATGAAGGAACATGGCAGCCTGTGCAACTCACTGATGCGTTTTTAATAGTTTTCGGACAACAGTGGAGCTCAATGGAAAAGACAGGCTTTAATACTCGTTAGCAGTTTTTCATGGGATTTGTTGACAAAAAGGAAATATGTAGAATATCACCAGGAAACAAGAAATATGACAGCAGCACTGGAGTAAATTATAAATATGATGGATGAATTCCATTTAGCTGTGTCAGTTTCAGGGTTTCAGGCTATTGTACACGCTGGTTCACTGTCACACTGTCATGGTTTACTGGGACACTCGAACAGCCGGAGCCATCGTTAATGTTATTAGGAGCAGCTGTGCTTTTTCCTGCTGCGACAAGTCAAAATGTCTGCTGTGAAAAAGGACAGCATTTCAAGTGCACTGCCGTTCAGCTTTAACATTAAAGGGCGCTTAGATAATCTGGCTAAATTAAAATGAACTTCACTGTTTCCAATTTTGAATGTTGAATTAAGTTAGCCATCCAAAGAACTGAACTAGTTCGAGTTAATTTCTTCTGTTTTCTCCTGTGATGTAGTCCTGGCACGAGTCTGTCTGCTTGTTGTTGGAAAGTGAAGGTAGTCAGTCCAAAATGCTGTGAGTTTGATTTGGGAGAAGGAACTCTTCCAATTTGTCCCTCCAAAGACACTTTAGAGGTCACTTTATCACATTTTGTCCACTTGATGGGCCCCCTAAATGGCACTTTGCCCCATTTTCTCCACTAGTAGAACATCCTATGGGAATTTTATCACATTGTTTCAGACACTGGGCTGCTCTAAAAGGTATTAATCATGTTTTATTTACCATAACCCCATCCACTGGAGTCCACTGGTGACCGGACACATATTCGATACTTAACCCTCATTGCAAACAGAAACATTCATTTCACTGTTCACCTAATACATGAGTATGTTACTGAACATGCTGGTTTAGCGCATTCATGCACAACTGGATTTTGTAATATTATCATAAACAATAGAAAATAAGACTGAAGTTATAATCAAGTGAAATTATCCTTTAGGCAAATTATGCAAATCTCTGGCATTACAGTTGTCTGAAGTTGAGCTGACTGAAATCTCTTAAATTAGAGAGTAACCAACTGCAACAAAAACACAAAAATACTGTGGAAAACTCATTAAAAAAACAGGTCTGTGCAAGCATTTGTTTAGATTTTTGTAGTTTACCGAAATTAATGGAAACCAATGGCTGATTTAAAGGTCTGAAAATAATCGGTTGTGATGTAAAATCCACACAATTTGCAGTTAATGAGCTAAAAGATGCAGAACACTCCAGTATACAGTATCATCCTCCAATATGACATTTTATCTTACGCAACACAACCCACGAAACAGAGTAAAACACAGGAAGACTCTGGGTCTATGGAGGGATAGAGCTGTCTGTTTCCTCTGGCATCAACTGGCATCGCTTTCTTCCATCACTCCCCTCTCCTACCCTACCTCCTCGTACAGCCGCCCCCCCCCCCCACCACCCCTCCCCGCATCTCTCGTTTCCTCCCCCCTCAGCTCTTCCCGCTGCTAACTGGAGGCAGGCAGGGGTGTGAGGAGAGTTTCAATGACTTGTGGCTGCGAGTGCACTCACACGGCGATGTTTCTGCTCAGTGGAGCAGCTAACAAACACGAACATGTCACCACACACTCACACACACACATTTGTATTAGCGCTGCGTACTTGTTAGAAACTGTATTCAGTCCCTAACCATTCCCTCTAATCCCAACCTTTACCATTACTAACTCTGACATTTCCACTTAATCCTATCCTAATCTTAGCCCTAAAGCCACATCCAACTCTGAAGCAGCCCTGAAAAGAAGTAAAAATGTTCTGACTCCGGAATATTTTCTTCTTCTTTCTCTATTTTTGAGGACATTTAATCCTCATGAGGATTAAATGTTTTCACATAAGAAGACACACAGAGTCCCGACGCTGTGGCAGCAAAGAACTGCACTACTTTAAGTCTTTTCTGTTCGTTCTGACTGCAGCCGCCACTGCTTCATCACTCACACAAACACACACACTTTCCTCCTGCCTGCACGCCTCATTGCCTTGAACACATACCAAGAGACACTCTTACTCAGTGTCGAGGCGCAAGTGCTTCTCATGCTAAGATCAGCTGGTTGCTATGACAAACATATTTATAAAACGTAACCGCTGGTGTGAAATGTTCAGTCATCGCAGGAGGTGTTGATAGTCATCTCTTCATTGCTGGTGTCCATCTGTGAGCTTTGGCACAACAAATGTGACCGAGCGTCTCCGCAAATATGTTTAAAAAGTGCAGCAAGGTCCCATAAACTTAATAAAATGATAATGGAGTTTGAAATCAGATAATTATATTGATAAAAAGGTGTGTATATGAAGTAAATCACGCAGCTCTCTATAGGCAATCATGGCCTGAAAATGAGTGACATGCATGACAAATTATCAGTGATTATCAATATCGACTGAAATGAAACGTTATCATGATAAATTTGTCTTTTTTCAACTTTAAAGTTTAGATGAAATGGAAACGTGCCTTTTTTAAAAAATCTTTTTAGGTCACGTCCCCAGTCATTTTGTGCACCTATCTAACAATGTGCCATAAAAACCAAACAATATCTTTGTATTTTTTTTTTAAATCAAAAACATGGAAAATCTTCTTATTTTTCCTGCAAAACAAAATAGGGCAGGTGCTGATGTAGGATAGAACCAACCACTTTCAACCATCAATCCACTCATCAATCAGACTTCAAATTTTAGAAGTGCAGAGCTAATTAGCTCATTAGTTAGCTAGCTGTATGTAATCCACTGCCTCAAATCTTTTTCTTTTTCCCCAAAATTCTGTCATTACAGGCCGTTAGAAAGGATTAATCCACTTTAGGGAAAGTGGTATCTGTGACAGCAGATTATTCTGAAGGTATTTTACCGTGGACTGCTTCAGCAGCTAGCTAACTTGCTAGCATGTAAGATGTAGCTGCTCCACATTCTCATTAAACACTCGCCATCAGAAACCAGAATGAGTTTCAAAATTTTTAAACTGGTATAACTGCAATACAAACAACATTAGCTATGAAGTTAGCCAAATTTGCGAGCTAGCTAGCTACCTCTAAATATGGATCTGGGGATAAGTTAATGTACTTGAAACCCTAAACACAGCCTGGCTTCAATTTTTATCCTTTAATTCTGTTGATTGGTCGACTTTATCTTAGCACAAAACTAAGCTACTTACACTCGTTGTTACCCAGGAGGAGGTTATGTTTCTGGTTCAGTTTGTTTTTGGCTGTCAGCTAGATTACAGAAAAACTTCTGGCCCAGTTTTCATGAAAGTTGTAGCAGGGGCCAGGCAGGAACCCATTAAATTTTGAAGCGGATGTGAATTGAGAAAATAGCTGTCTGGGTCACTGTGACTGCTCCGAAATTTTCTCTGAAATTGCTTTAGAAAATTGCTGCTTCATAACTGTTTTTTGTCCTTGACCTCCATATTAAATGGATCTCAGTTGTGGCGTGTGACAGTTGTATTTGTTGTTGTGTTTATATGTAAATTATTTCAAACATGGAGTCGGCTTATATTAACTGTATTTTCAATTGCATTATTGCAAGAAGGGGCGACTTCATGTTTTCCAGAAGACCCCCTCAGGATCTGTGCCCAGGACCTACAGAAATAGCACTAATTTGTGTCGTCATGTTTCCTCTATTCAGCTTTTACTGAAATCTGATTAAAGATGGGTTAAACATTCTGTCACCATTAAAGACATACAGAATGTGGATATATGTTCGTCCTAAATCAGATGTTATATCTCATCTGTCTGGAAGCCAAAGATCTTCCGTGTCACAGCTCAGAGCTGCTGTTCTTCCTATGAGGTCGGTTGGTTCGGTGATATTCAGGAGAAAAACAGACTGTGTGATGCTGTGTGGTTTGAGTGAGGAGGAAAGTGAGCCCCATTTCCTTTTGTACTGAACAAATTACGATGATTTAGGGGAGTTAATGTTCCATGAAATGACTCGACTAAACCCTGAAATATTCTAGTGCTCAGATGAGCAAAAACTGAAAAGGCTGTTTAATTTGGTGTGTGTAGGTTAACTTTGACTCCAAGAAGACGAGATGGATCATTTAATCAGAGTTTATTCAGATTTGCACAGTACTACATTGGAAATCTATCTATCAGTTATGAATTTTGTTTTATAGAGACGATAGCAACATGATCTCTTGGGATGGCGTATAAACAGCACGCTGCGTTTAAGGACATTTTCGAGTGTCGTGTCATTTAACCAGTCTCTCCAGGGTTTCGCTGGCTTTTTGTGGGATTGTTGCTTGACCTATCACGATAGTGAAGTTTCATATCTGTTGATGTTGATAATTATTGATCATGTTGGTTGTGACTGACGACATGTTGTGTACTCCAAGGGATGGAAGCGGCTGAGGTGATAAAATGAGTAAAAATCACAATATTTTTGACCAAATACCTCAATATTACAACAATATAGTAGGGATGACTGTTAATGCTTTCATAAAATATTAAAAATCATCAGTAATGTGGCTATAATGACTAAGTGGGTAAAGGCAAAATTCGGAAAATTACATAACTTTACTGTGACACAACCTTTAAAACAGGAAAAGTTCACTTATGCTATATCATGATATAAAAATATGCAAAATCTATCATGATACAATATAATATTGATATACTGTCTAGCTGTTGTTGTTGTGTATAAAATCCCTGACTTTACGGCAGCTTTTCTAAAAGAAAAAGTGATGTGTGTTGTGATGTGTTAAGCTTTTTTTTTTAGATAAAATTGCAGGAGTGAGTGAAAATAGCAAAAAAAAAAAAAAAAAAAAAAACAGGTCAATAACAAAGACAAACCTTGTGCTCTTTTTGGTCTCTGATAATATCAAAAAATAAAAATCCAAAAAAGTAATAGATAATAAAACGCTGAGTTGGTTAATTGAGATGTGACGGACTGCTACAACTGATGGAACCCGCAGGAGGCTACAAATTTGCAGAAAAGTTGAAGCGATTGGACAAAATTGCAAAGTTGTCACAGGGGTTGGTTGAATTTGAAATCACAACATCGCAGTTTCCTGGAGGGACAGTTTAACGCTGTTTGGTCTGGCACATTTTAAGAATTTTGGAAACAAGAAAGTCAGGTGACCTTTTTCATCAAAATAACAATAATTTTAATAATTTAACATTTTGAAACTGTTGCAGTTTGATTAGGTTTAGGTTTGGTCGGGTCAAACTCGATGGAAAATCTGACGAAGTTCACTTCTTAGAGACCTGACTAAAAGTTCACAGTCTAGTCGTAGTGAGCAGCCATTTTATTTTTTAAAGTGTCTCAGAGTTTTCTTTATACTCATCAAAATACACATTTATAAAACCATAATCTTTATTTAGCTTTGAACTACACAGTTGAGACACATCTGATAGCAATATCATTTCATGAATTTGCCAGAAAATAGAAGGTTTACCAGTGCTTGAGCAGTGTTCCCGCCTTTTTTAAACCAGGAAGTGAGACAGGAGTCCTTAGAGTATTGCTGACCCTTTTTATGCCTGATTAAATTGTGTTTTTGTAAAAATCTGACAGAGTTCACAGAAATCTGGGACACAACTTTTAATGAAACAAAGATAATTGAATGAATTCTTGTCTGGAACAAGAGTGTTTTCTGACAAAGTTTAAGAAAGTTGCAAGTTTAGAAACTAAATTTGTTTTTACCAAAACCAAAGACATGTCTTACCCTACATGTACTTCATACCTGAAAATCTTTAAAAAATAACATTCACCAAAAAACTGGAATGAAAGTGTTGGTATTAAAGCTGGAAACATCTGATAAAGACACTGACTAAAAGACAGAAATAACTTGTATTTTTAAGTATGAAATAACAATGTGGGTGTTTGTGGGGTGAGTGTTTGGTGGATGAGTCCATAAAAAAATACATTTTTCTGCTGATGTGTGAAAAAAGAGAAAGAATCGCAGGGTAGAATAAAGCTCCGGCGTTGTTGTTGCTCTACAATCCAACAGGGAAACAGTTTATATGCTTGAGCAACAGGATTTATCGCTCATTAATCATACGTGTCGCCCAGGGGAGAAACACACAGACAGTTACACGCCATGTCTTTAACTGTGGGAAGTATATATGATGTGGAAATATACGGAGGGAGGATAAAAGTTGACATTGAGGCGAGCGGAAGGTGGAGCAGGAAACACAGCTGCAGCAGCAGGCTGGTGGTCATGATGAAGGAGGGGAGTCGAGGGGAGAGAGACTGGATGAGGAGACGAGAGAGAGAGAGGATGGTGTGAAGGAAAAAGAGCCCACAGACGATGCCATCTGCTCAACTGAGCTGGTCATGCCTGGCTGCAGTAACACCTGCTTCTGACACCACTCACACACACACACACACACACACACATACACACCCCAGCTGAGGCTTGTGGCTTGGAACCACGATGTTATAGCATCAAGTTTTGAGCCTTAAACCAAAAGCAAAGCAGATTTTTCCACAGATTTCCTCGCAGTGTCTCTCTCTTTCTGTCTCTCTCAGACAGTCCAATGCATTAAGATAAAGATGAGACTTTAATGATTGTGACACACAGCGACAATGATCCGATACAAAAAACATTCAGATAAAACTCTAATCATGTGATACGCTGCTGCGGTTCAAAGCTGTTTCGATTCACTTCAGCTAAAGAGGATTTTATATTTTCATTTTCTAAATTATCAGATGTGCAGAAAGAGTTGTATAGTTGTATAGGTGCAGGACCTGATTCTTTTTTGATAATTTTCTATTTTTTATTTAGAGCTACTCTTGTATAGAAAGACCTGTCTCCACAGCGCTCAGCATGGTATAAGGGAAATAACACCCTGCCATGTCTGAATTTCTTTAAACCAATCACAAACGTCGTGAGCGGAGCAAAGCCCAGGATGCAGCGATGGTGCTGCTGCAAAACAGTGTCGAGGTGGAACTTGTTTTGGTGGAACATTTGCATGTCAGATTAAAATGATTACATTGCTGCAAAAGAAAAGCTAACAGCTGTTAGCTTGGTATTAGCATCCCGGGCGCTCATTTGCTGTTTTCAGTGTGTAGGTTGCAGCTCAGAGATTGCTCTTGTTGACTTGGGACTTTAAAAACACAGATAGTGGACGCTGTGATATGGTGGCCAGTGGCAGGACTTATACCTACAGTGTGCATCAGAGTCAGACTCATTTTGAGCCAATCCTTTTTAAATACAAATCTAGTTTTATTTTAAATAGTGAAGCAGAAACAGCCCAGAAAAGGATGTGTTCTGCCAAACCATCAACAGTAACAATGCAGGGCTGCAGCCACCAAGGAGGAAGAAGTTGACAGGGCTGACGGGGTGTCGTTCACCTCAGTCATCTTTCACAACTTGGTATTTTCAATAATTCAGTTTGCATGTTCCTCTAATTATGTTGCTCCCAAAGGTACAAATAAATATCTCTGCAAATCTGCAGTATAGACATGAGGACTGCACAAATAATCGCAGCATAACTGAAATCACAACATGGCCAAGTGCAATAGCCAAATCGCAGAACCATACAATTTTTTGATAAAGGTAAAATGTGTGACAAACAGCTTTATAATTAAAGTATTGTACTACTGCAGAGATGCCCTGGCTTCAAAGTCTTGTTCTCCAGATGTAAGGAAACATGTTTGTTTGCTATAGATCTCAACAAATAAAACATGTTCATGATTGTAATCTTTTTTTTTCCCACTGAAAATGAAAATTGATCATTCCCACTAATTGTATTGCCTTTGCAATTTCAGTCAAAATAATTGCGTTATGGCTTTTTTTTACCACGTTGTGTCTGTTTTCACGCCTTTTTGAGTTCTGATCATTCCCACCTGTCCCTCGTCAGCCTCCCAGTGTCTTCAGTCCTCTGTCTGTTGCCTCTTTAGTTGCCAGTTTGTCTCGTCTGTATGTCCAGACACCTCGTGTCTTCTAGTTGACCTGTCTAGTGTTTTTTTTTCCCTCTGAGCTTTGGACTTTGACCTCCCTGCCTCAACTTTTGGATTTGTTTGCATTTGTTGGACTGTTCAGTGAGTTTTTGTCCATCGACTTCTGTTATTAAATTGTCCGAACCACCAGCTCAGTACCCAAGTCTGCATTCTGGGACCAGTTCTCTGTTTTTTTTCCATTTTCTCGCTTGACAATTTGTGACAGAAATACAAACCCGGCAGAGTGTTTTTCCTCTTACAGAATGATAATGTGTGGAGCCGGAGGTTTCTCCAGCACTGACACGGCGCTGTACAGACAGGTCTGACTCATGTTTTGCCAACTTTGAGACCTCAAAAATAGGTAGGATTTAGATACCAAAACATTTGAGTTTCAGAGACTTTGTTTCCTGCATTCTGATGATTTGTGATATTAGAGGAAAGGATCATTTTTATACCAATATTCTCATTTTCATTGAAAAACATGATTATGGTGTGTTATTTTTTCAGGGATCTGAACTAAACAAAGATGATTTCTGTTTAGAAAATCAGTACACCTCTGCAGCACCACAATATTTAATGTAAAATGGTATTTTGACCCACATTTCACCTTCAACAAATATCGCAAATCCTGTGATTTGAAAATTGCAGTAGATCAGATTGCGACTTTGATTAAGTGTTCAGCCCTAATTTTAATGAATGAAAATAACAGAATAAGTACACTGCAGCAGCATTGTTATGTTAATTTTATTTTAAATTCTCTGGAAAGAATGCAGAACAACTCATCCCTCTATACTAATATTGTTTTCTTTCTTTCAGTTTTTGCCCCTGTGATTTAAAATGTTCCTTACGAAACAGGGATTCTGGTTTGGTGAAGCTGTGTACAACTCCTGGAGTCACACAGAGCTTATACTCACTGCACAGTGTCGGAAACAGGTTGTGATCATGAAATGGGGGGAAAAAAAGATGGAAAAAAATGTCAGAAATCAGGAGAGACACAGAAGAAATGTTATCCTGGGAGGAATTGGGAAGAAGGCAATGAAAAACAGGAGTATCCTGGGAAAATCAGAAGGCTTGGTTATGGAAGATTAACATTAGTGTTACTGTCAGTGCACACGTCGCCTAGTAAAGTTTGAGGTTCTTCTGATATGATACAAGTGAGACTTTTGCAGAGCGATAATGCAATGTAAAGGTTGCAGGCGGTGTTGTATAGGGTACATTTCTGTGTGGGAATGTTGTGGATGGCCTGAAGGTGTGTTACTGGGAGAAATATGTGACTGAGGGAAGCACCCAAGCGCCGAGATACTGCAGAGAGTTATCATGAAAACTTGCTGTCTGACAGTCATATTTCATGCAAAATGTCAGTCGGATCTGTGGTTGTGTATCAGCGTAATCTGATTCTTGTATCACTTGTCCGCTACATATCTGTTCATCTTTTCATCTCTAAGATTTACTGCTTCATGTGCTCGGAGAGGACACTCGACAGTGGCTGCTGAAGTTTAAGACACCTTCAAAAATTCAATTCCCTTTAACCTGATTGGTATTTTGGTGTTTTCAAAAAACAAATTAGTTTTTACCGCCACTTATGTTCTGTTAACCGTTTTTCCAATCAGCCAGGTTTAATTAATTAACTTTAATTAACTTTCTCTGAAAATGCATGCCTCCGCTCTTCTGCATCATCAGTTGAAGGATGTTATTTAATCTTTAAACTCTGAGAAAATTAGTCCTTATTAATCAAGCCATTAATTTAGCAAACATTAGGAGTTATTAGTTTTGCTTCTCAGTGTAGCAAATTCACCAAAACTTGATAAGATAATCAGTTTTAATGAGTGCGTTTGACATTTGTGCTAATAAGAGTGTAAATGAAAGTGTGAATTATATGGATGCTAATAAGCCTGTTTACATAATATGTGTGTCAGTGTGTGTGTTTAAGTGTGTGTGTGTGCGAGCACAGAGGAGATTGCTTATCTGCTCCGAGGTCATCGTTGATTGGTCGGTTCGATAGCTGCTCTGCTTTCAGTTTCAGGTCATTCCACTCTCTGACCCCGAGCGCCGCTCATGCGCCAATCCTCAGATAACATCGATCAGTGTGTGTGTGTGTGTGTGTGTGTTTGCACTCGTCACTTCTCACACAGGAAATCATTAAATCAGTGCAGCATGCTTACCCAGCGCCTGAATTTGAGAAGCAGACACATCTGAGGTCACAAGCGCTGCATTTTACCGGAGTCTGGCTTCCAGTGTCCTCAGCCAATTAGCAGTGAGCGCTTCATAATTAATACCGGGGGTACGCTGATGGTCAAGTTGTCCCGGTTTGTAATGCAAGCGGCTCCTCAAGGACGATTCAGGTGTATTAGAACGTGGATCTTGTTTTTGTAGTTTATAATAACACTGGACACACCAAAGTTAAGTGCTGAGATCTGGGAATACATTTCAGACTTCTTAGATCAAGTTATAATGGTGTCCTGCCTTTGTCTTGACAGTCCATTATTTCAAAACCCCAGCAGTCCAAAAAATGTTCCATTGGACCAAAAACCCATTTGTTTGACAGCTCATTATCCCAAAAACAAATGCCCCGTTGTTCCAAAGGCCCACTGCACCAAAAATACACAATCTCCCTGCTGTTGTTAGCTCAGTGGCTGGCGGCTCTGTCCATAGTGCTGAATGGGCGGGGTTTTGGCCCCTAATAGACACCAATGACATGTCAAGCTTACTGTCAAAGACAGCTGTCGACTGTCAGAGTGAAATCATGAGGGCGCAGGTGTCGGCACTTTCACCTCACAGCAAGACGGTCCTGGGTTAGGATCTGCTCTCGAAAATTTCTTTCCAACAGTTTGTCAAAAATACCTTGAAAACTTCTTGTTGGAGTCAAAAAATACTTAAACGAAAGCAGTCGAGTCAAGTACAATCTGATATGAAAGTGTGATATGTTCTGATGGATACGCCAAGAAATCGTCTTTTCTATGTCTTATCGTCCTTCTCATTTACCTTGAAATCACTCTTGATGTTCCCTTCAAATGTATTAAAACCAAAGCAGCAAGACTGTGTTGACAATGTAAGGAGTAGAAAGTAGGCCTGGGCGATATAGCTGATAAGTCTATCATGATATTGAAGTTTCATATCGGTAGATATCGATAACTATCAATCATATAACTTGTGACTAATGTGAAGTTTTGTGAACTCTGAAGGGTTGAAGCAGAGGTTATAACAGATGTTTGTTGTATTACTAGTTGTGGTCGGGACACTATTTTTGCAATACACAACACTTTTCTTCTGCTTATCCGTGGTTGGGTCGTGGTGGCAGCAACGCTTTCCTGCTCCTCCAGCTCAGCCTGCTGCTTTCGACCAATGGTTCCACTCCGAGTTCCCTCCTCATGAACGAAACCCTCACCTTCTGACAGTTGCTATCTGAATTATAAAAAAGCAACTAGAGATTGTCACACCGGTGATCGTTTTTCATGTGCACACGTTTTGTTGCAGTTTCTGTTTATCTCACATGTCGACGGGGCAACTGAAAACCCCACCTGTGAAATGATTGGCTGGTCACATCTCACTGTAGCACCTGGGGATATATTGTGTCACTCGCACGCTCCGTTATCATGGACTATGACAGGCTGTCTCTCAATGGGGGCGTAGTCATTTTGTGCTTTCATGGCGGTTTGTATTCACTGCATTTAAATGAAGCTATCAAGACATTTTATCAAACAACAACAACGTGCAACAACAACCTTCAAGCTAGCAATGCTAACACATGGTAAATTAGCCTAACATACAAACATTTTTAAAAGCTAGTAGCTGTTACCTTCTCTTTTGCTTCTCGTTTATTACCATTTTCTACCAAAACAAGTTGCCTCCAACATCATTTTGCAGGGGCGCCATCACTGCATCCTGGGCTTAGTGCCAATCAGAGATGATTGTGGGTTTAAAGAAAGACATTGTCATGGTTTGGACCTTGGTGTTGGTATTTTCTGTTTTAGTTTGTTTTTGCCCGCCTCTTGTTTGTGGCTTTACTTCCTGTCTTTGCCCTCATCAACCTCCCAGTGTCTTTAGTCTTTCATTAAAATGAAACTATCGAGACATTTAATCAACCTACTTTCTTATTGTCCGGGCCGAGTAGAAAGTACAGATGTTTGTGTTAAAATGTAGGGAGTTACAACAAAGGAAACACTTTGCATATCTATTACATAAGACAGGTGTGTTGGAAAGAGGCGAGTAGACCAAACGTTTCCTGTCTAGACCTTCATCGGGTGAACATGATGATGAAGGTCTGGCACCGAAATGTTGCAAATGAATGAGATATTGCAAGTTAGGTAATGTGCAGGAGTCGTTTTTGCACAATATTACTTATATACAATAACAAAGTATTTTTGCTTAATTACTTCCCTTTTTGCAAACAACTGTTGATTTGCCACCTGTCTGATCATCTGACTGTTGCTGCATTGTACTTCATCAGTCTGCCACATCTACAGTTGTGTCATAACTGATGGTCAAAACTGAAAGTTTTTAACAATATATACCCAAATACATCAGAGCATTTTTATTCCTGCACCTGGAATGGTAACCTGACTTGTCTCATTAATGCAGCCAGAAACTGTGTTGTAGCCTGCGCAGAATTCAGACAGCTGCTGTGTTTGTGTGCGTGTGTGTGTGTGTGTTATCACAGTGGGTCTCCATGGGGAACGGACATGGTAGACAGGGAATGTATTCCAGATACAGTTGCTGCCAGTCTCGGGTCTGATAAAGCACTTTAAACAGGCACCAACTCCTAGAATACAAATTACACCGAGTAACAAAGAAAACAAAGAACGGAGCTTTTCCCCTGTATTTTAGCACAGTGGTTCAAGGATCAGAAAAAACACACAAATACAACACACACAAAACCACAATGGAGCCCATCTTCATTGTCGCCCCCCACCTCTCAGCACCATTGAAACCTTTTCTGACATTGCTTTACAACCTCAGACTTGATTGTGTTGGAGTGGCAATGAAAGTCTGCAGTCACTGAGGACTATTGAATTCTGCCTCCATCTCGCTTTCTTTCACAACACTCATTCTGTTTCGAGCACAAACTCACCTACTCAGTCAATAAACACACACACACACCCTTGTTTTCCTCCTGCAGTTACCAGTGAATTTGTGAGAAGCACGTACAACACACACACACACACACACACACACACACACACACACACACACACACACACGGCAGCAGACACTAAATGTTGCTAATAAGCTGATGTGGCGAGCGCTGCCTCAGCACCGTGTGGCGTTTAAGGTTGCCTGGACTCCTCAGCGAGACGTGTTTGTTTGTGTGTTTTAATGGAGAGCGAGGAGCAGCGTTGCACCTACAAATGGAGGCAGGACAGGAGAAAACCGCAATGAAGAGTTTAATGAAATTTCTGGCATCTAATATTCACGGCCTCAGCCATCCATCTGATAACAAACCAACATCAACAGAATGCGTTTCCCATTCACTCCTGCCACGGTTCATTTCCTGCGCAGTCCGGGAATTCAAACCCGCTGCATAATGGTGCCAAAGTCCCAGACTGGCACTTGATACCACAAGTGGATCATTCTAACTGTAAAGTAAATGAAAGAGGCTTTTTATTATGATCTCTGAAGTCCACATAAACAGGCCAGGGCCGCTGTGATGCGCCTTCTAAAGATTTCCTCATTTAAAAGTACATGAGACGCAGCAAATAAACTCCGATGTCATCCTCATCATGCTGGACTTCATCAGTAGTACAAGTACCATTTCATTGCTCAGTTTTGAAATGAATATTCTGCCTTCTCTCCCAGGCTTGAAAAAAAAAAAAAAAAAAGGTCCCCTTCCTAAAGTACAACTCAAGTTTCGCGTACCCCTCCAACCAAAAAAAATCTAGAAGGAAAACCTTTTGCAGAACCCTCATGAGATCAGGGCTCAGGCCAGAGTAATCGCTCTCACAAGATTTTTTGCAGGTCTGGGGTTCCCTTCTAGACACGACCGTCCTCTTGCCTATTAGCAGCTCGAGGGAGGGAGAGACCGAGTGAAACCTCAACGCTGTTTGCAGAATAAGTCGCTAAATTTGACGCATTTTGTAAGTAAACTCACTAAAAGGGTCTGAAAAGTTGCTAAATCTGTTGGCAACACTGGTTGTGCTCTGTCCATAAGCTAACATGCATGAAACCTTCTAAGAATGCAGAACCAAAACTATTATGATTTGTTGAAAATGAGAAGTTGGTCTTAGCAACACCTTTTATCTTGTATTTCTGGAGTTAAGTGTTTATATTGTTAATATGTCATATTTCTTAACGGGAGTTTGATGTAATATTTTTCCCAGCGAGCCTAGGGAGCGTCTGTTTAAGTCAAATTATCACCTCTCGGCTACAGAAACTCTAGATAAGGCTGTCTGGTGTTGGCTGCTTTAGTTATTGGTTTGATTAATGTTTTACAGTGTGTCTGATCAGGCTAATTATCAGCTAATTGTGCTAACAGGCCCCTTGTCTTGTCTTAATTGGACTAATTATCACTTATTGTAATTGCACCACTGGTTTTGGCCACATGAATGATCCAAACATGGATTATGTGCAATCAAGTGTTTTTAGGCCCAAAAGTTTAGTTGGTAGTTTGAGCATTTCTGCAGGCTAATCCCTTATAAACTGTTGTTAGCTTGTTTTAATGTTATTGCTGCATTTTTGTGCTTGTATTACAGAGTAACTAGCTTCAATATTATTGTACAGTATAATAAAAAAAAATGTAGAATAGCTACGATTAGTTATTTGGTCCATAAAATGTCAGAAAATGGTGAAAAATTTTAATCAGTGTTTCCCAAAGTTGATTAATAATAGATTAATCACTGCAGCTGTAAGTTGGTTGGTTGGATGTCAGCTTTATTAGTTGGTCCTTCCTTTGTTGTGTGCGATGGTTGATTGATTGATTGATTTAAAGACAATTATTAAGTATTTTAAAATTGTAATCCTACTAATAATAACCATTTTTACTAACTGTACTTGTAATCTGATTACGTTGTTTTTGTGTGTACTCGTAATGGAATACAACCTGATCATCTCTTAGAGAATTTAAGTCACGAGGGCTGATGTTTTTAAAGATAAAGCTAAGAAGGCCATCCTCGTCCTGAAGGAGTTAATATAAAATACTGTCTCAGAGTTAAGAGGGTGCAGCTTTGGCCTCCTTTCAGTATCATCTGTTCCATTAAACATATCTGCTCTCCTCGGTAACGCCGGCCTAGACTTGTTTTAGTCGTTGCTATCAGCACAGATCAGGCTGATCGGAGGCTCTCACAATCAATAAAACTGTCCGGATACTCTACTGATGTCCTGAAATAGCCACAACTGTCCTATTTATCGGGAGCCACGGTACGTGCTCCATTTTTCTACCGAACTCTTGTCAAGGAGCAGCAAGTGGTCCCTTTCATCCTTTTCTTTGTGATCAGGAGGTCACCAGGTATCGCCGCACCCCGGGGACTCCCCCGCACACCTTATTCCACGGGCCTTTGAAACAGCAGACATCAAGGCTTTCCCCAAACTGAAAGGTGTATCTTCAGAGTTCCTGCCCCCCTACAGCGGGGTGCGCTGACCTTTCACGTCTGCACCCGCAGAGAGTCTGGGGTCATGTGTACAAACCTACAAACGGTTAGTCAACGGAAAAGACTGGACGCTGACTGATTATCACCAGTTATTCATTTCATCAGATGCCTACAGTAACGTCCTGGATGGGCTGGAAGATATAGGTCAAACTTTTAAGCAGAGATTATAGCGTTTATTATCACTCTGTGCCCGGCTGCATGAAACCGCAGGCTAGTCTGCCCTTAAAGTTTCATCTAAGAAAAATAGAATCATCTAAAGATACCTTAGAAAAAATCATTTGCATAAAATCCCCAGAAGGATTTCTTTAGGATGTTGTAAGGGAAAACCCTTTGATCACGGAGTGTTTGCCCTTAACTACTTAAGTGTTCCTTCATGTATTGCTAGAAGTTCTCCTCAGAAAATTTTAAGGGACCCACTCCAGTCTCTGAAAAGTGAAAGTGACTGGATTTATAGTAAGTGAAGAAGAGGAGGAGATTTTTTGTCACAGGGGAAACCCATAGGTCACTTAGTGTAAACACCTGGGCAAGAAGAAAACTTCTTTGCATGAGGGACAAACTTCAATTTGAAACTTAAGGCAGTTTATGCAACTGGACACTGTCTGTTTTGTCCTCCGTGACATCCTCTACATAATAATCATGTGAACAAAATTAAAATTTAAAGCCTAAAGCATAAGGCTGGTGTTATTTGACATTTTACTAACAGAAGAAAACACTAAAACCAGGACTGTGCTGGTGCATCTCATTAGTTTTGGAGTTTTCTATCCAGAAAAGGTGCAAAAAATATGATATGCACTTTTATTTTAGTTGGACTTTGACAAGAAACACTGTCGTAACTGTGTTGAAAACAGACCAATTTAATATCTAATTTTTCTGCAAACATTAACTAATAACTATGGAAGCTGAGAATATTCTTGCTTACAAGTATTTTTTTTAATGCTGTTGTTAATTATTTTGTTATCTCAAGTTAAAAAAGCTCATTCCCATTACCATGAGAATCCTTTGTTTCTTTCCTTAACTCAAGATTATGAAATATTTATCTTGTTATCTGCAGAAATCAAAAGGCTGATTTATCACAAGGGAACAACTTTTGTTTCCTTGAGATCCCCAGATGATTATGGAGAACTTGTAAAAGTGTGTCTGGTTCAACTGTGAGAATGACTGTGCTTGCAATTTTTTTTCAATTAATTAATTATTTTGTTATTCAGGATAACAAAAGCCTGAATTCTTGAGCTAATGAGTGAATATATCATCCAAAAATGACTTTTCTTTCCAGGAGATGACAGGATAATTATAGATAATTATGATTATTATGCACCTACTAACCAATAATCAATTTTTTTGTAATCTTATATCAAAATCCAGTGTTTTCTTCCTGTAAAACACAACACGTGCTTGCAAAGACTCATCCATCAGCTAGCTAGCAGCAGTACGGTACGTTGGATAAAGACTCACAAACTTTTCAGCGCTCAAATCAAATTCCCACCTGCTCATCCTGTCACCATTTATCTGGACTTTAAATCCTCTGAAATGGTAAAAAATGTTTAGTTTCTCATTAAGAATCCACAAAGATCATTTTTCAAGAGCGTGCAGGCTGCAGCTTCGGTTTGCTGTCGGTAAAAACTGTCTGACAGGAAAGTAAAGCAGAGAAAATGTTCTAAATATAGTGTTAACACTTAAAGTGATATTGATTTGGGCCAAGTTAAATCACTGTTTGTGTTACAGGAGTGATATAAGGTTGCTGAGCTGCTCAGACTCCTGCAGCAGAATAAGTGAACTCACACAGCAACTGACAGGGATTTTTTTTAGAACTGGCTTGTTGAATTAATTGCACGATTTTTGTAATAAATCTCTGAGTATAAACACACTCAGTTCAAACCCAATGTAGAAAGTGTGCAAAACTTTAGATGAAAATATTTCACATTTCTAATACTTTGCATTTGCTTACTGTTATGTACATAAGACTCTAAATCACATGGTCAGAAGACTGTAGTAGATTATTAATCAATATATCAGACTGTACTTCAATCAAGGTCTCTGTTAGAGATAACAGTCCTCATTATTTAAAGAGAAGACTGGTCCAGCTGCAGCTTCAAAGAGGTGCACACCTCAGTGATCATTTCCTCGTGATAAATTATCTCATTATCTTGAGAAGTCTGCCTTTTGTTTTCTACAGATAACAAGATAAATTAATGAGAAAACGGCTTTGTTATCTTGAGATCCAGACAGTTACCTCATGAGCTTTGAGATAACGCTTTAAAGAAATAATTGCAAGCTCGGCTGTCCGTTCTTTAATCGTGGAAAAAATTCTCGTGGCTTTTCATGGGGAAACTTTCTTCAGAATAAAACAATAATGACTTGGCATTTTTAGGTATGATAAGCTCCCCGTGATTTATTCTCACACTGTGTTGTGGTGTGTAGTGTTGGGTAATTATGTTTGACCACACAGTCGGGAGTTTAGGTTTCTGCCAGGACTCTGCACCTTTGTCATTCCAGCCGTGGAGACAATCCCACCTTATTAGTTTTAAATGGTTTAATCTGCTCCTCTCTCTCGGCCCGGTCGTGTCACATGACCTTTTCCCGCTCTGCGTCCGGGTCGGTGGTGCACTATTATCCTGCAGCATTATCATTCCTCGTTACTCTTGGCCTCGTGTTGCTCGCCTCCTTCTTGTGTACTTCCTTCTGTGCAGGCTGCATTAATGCTGCAGTCCCAGCAGTTTGGTGGAAAACAAGCAGCGGCTGATTTCACTGATTATTTCCTCCCCTCTGATTGAAGGTGCTGATCACTGAAATCAGCTGCTCCGGTTTGCTCGGAGTGGAATAAAAATCTGCAAACTCACGGCGCCTTAAATGAAACCCAGAAGCTTTAAAGTGAGATTTCATATCTCAAACCACACAGAACCTGATGCATCAGAATTTTAAGGTTGTTTATTTCCTCATTGTTTCATCCTCTTCATTATCTTTTTTTTTTTTTTATTAAATCATTCGTCTTACCCGTTCACCGGGTGACAACTCTCTCGGCTGACAATCTTTTCAGAAAGCTGAATGCCCCGTCAAACTGCAGCTGTCACAACAGCGAATGTTGCAGCAAATCTCCATCAAACAAACCTCAAAAATGCCACAAGTCTGTCAGCTCTCATCAACGTGTCTATTGTCTTCTCCCCAGAACTAAACGCCGCACATTAATCTCGAAAAGAGTGATGGGGGGAAATTTGTTATGAACACAATCTGTCCTTTAATGGACTTTGCAACATCTGGGCTTTAATTATTCATCTGATGAGTGAACCAAATTACTCAGGTAGCAGCACAGCCATGGAAGCTGTCAGCACATTTTCCTGATACATGACACGAAATTAATTATACAATATGTTCAGCAGGTTCTGCTTCTTAAACTGGAGTCAATCAGAAATGACTTTGCAAAACATTATTTTTATACACGACAACAGAAGCACCTTTCTGACAATTAAAATGTGATGAAAAAGGAAGATTTTGCATTATAATGAGAAAAGAGTTGTTTCAACATTATTATTTATAACCTCAAAATAATGAGAACATTTCTCTGAGTATAGTATCTAAAAATAATGACTCAGTATCTAAGGCTTATGAGGAATTGTCTAATTATATTCCAAAATTTCTCATTGTGATAAAGTTTCTCAGTATTTTACGAAAGTTTCTCATTGTTCTGACAAAAAATCTCATTGTTTCAAAATACTAAGTCATAGTTTGGAGAGAAACCCTCATTATTTGGAATTACTAAGTCACTGAGAAAGAACGTTTCAATTATTTTGAGAAAGTTTCTTATTGCCTTGAAAGTTTTTCAGTATTTTGAGAAAGTGTCTCGTTATTTTGAGATACTAAGTCAGTATTTAAAGAAAAAAAAAAAAAAAGTTTCTTATTATTTTAAGAGTTTCTCATTGTTTTGGAAGGTTCTCAGTATTTTGTGGAAGTTGCTCATTGTTTTGGGAAAAATTCTCATTTTGAGAAAGTTTAGGTAGGTCACATGACTTTTGTGTTTCGAGTCACTTCCGTGACACGTGAGTCTCGTCACATGACTTTTGTCATTATTTTAACCCCAAACATGCTTTTATTTTAAACCTAACCAAGTAGGTTTAGAGCCTAAACCTAAAACAAATTCACAGTTTCATTCACGTGTTAAAAACTTTCTGACTGGTGCTGAATCGTATCTTCTGCCTCTGTATCAGACACAGAGGGCAGCTGACAGTTCAGTTTGGATGAGAATGTGCTGAAATGACTGTAGAGGGACGTTTTATTTGTTTATATGTTGATGCCTGATCAGATTTAGATCCAAAAAGTTTTTCCAGTGAACTATTAGACTTAAAATCTCTGAAGTCTTAGATATTTAGTTAAACTTGTTGTTGTTTATATTTAAGAACACTAATTATTTCAAAGCTTCCCATATTTTTATTTCAGTTCTCATTCAGTCATTTTGATCATTTTCAGAAGCTGGACGGAGTCCTGGCGTTAGTTTTAACCATTTTATCTCCTTTTTGCACGCGCACACACTCAACCTACAGAATTTTTTTTTGTAGGATATTTGAGTTTAGTTAGGATCTTTAGTTGGATCTTCACCAGCTCTTATTCTTAGGTTCTCACACTTTCCTCCTGACCAAGTCCTTAAGCAGCTTTAGCACACGGTTTCCAAAGTTCAAACGCCCTAAAGTCGGTTTAAATTGGACATTCAGCTTGTAACCCGTTCAGCTGGTCATGCAGACGGGTTACTGACCAGACCGTGACGTGCAAACTTTGACATACTTAGCCAGTATTTTGACAAAGGTATAATCACTTGCAGGATTTTTTTTCATCACATTAGTGGAAATCCATACACAAGCACATTGATTTCTCATTAGAAAAACCCGGGCAGTGTCCTCGAGTGCTGAGACTTTTGGGTTCAGTGGATCAAACCAGTGGCCACACTTCAACCGTAGAGCTCATCATAATTCTGCCTATCAATGATTACTCCAATCACTCTGTATTCATGCGTCTCTCTCATAACACATCATTGTTTGGATGGTTCAAAGTCAGATGATGACCCTCTCGCTATAAATAAGGTAATTGGGATGAGAGCAACAACAAAACAAAGGCACAGTGAATGCAAATGTGTGCACACACTGGAGACCAATTAAGGACAAAGGATTCTCAGCCTCCGACGGCTCAAACGCTGTCTAGAAATTGCTTGTCAACACTATAAAGATAACAAAACCACAAATGTGCTGCTAGGGCAACAAACCGTCTTAATCAGATGGCTCTGAGCAGTAATACTCTAATACCCATGAGCCTCGGCTGCCATTTCTGTAAAGAAGGAGCCAGGAGAGGCACAAACCAGAGAGTTGGCGAATTCAGAATGTTTTGTTGTCGCAGTTTGGCACAAAACACGGAGCAATAGTCGGATTCATCTAAAAGTGACCCAGAAATTAAAAAGTTTCCTCAGACGGTAATCTTTAGCTTCTGCTGGCTGTTAGCAGAGAGGAAAATAGAATTTCAAGCTCAGTGATTGGATGTTTCCTGCCAAAATGCACCTCAGGTACCTTCTCATCTCAACTTTTTAATTCCACAGTTGTACCTTTTGAGTTTTTATCAAAGAACCAGACCACTATCACCACTGTGTGTGAAGCAAGAAGTGTGATCAGTAAATTTGTGTACACAGACATGAATTGTCTGCATTACTTTCAAAGTGATAAAGGAGACAGTTGTTTGCGTCCCATGTGAGACAAAAAGTCCTTGTTTAAGGAAGCAGTTATTTTAACCCAAACCGTGATAATTTCCTTTACCTAACCAAGTAGTTTTGTTGTGTTGCCCCCTGCCCTGGTGGTAAAGGGGGCAATAAAGAGGCAGAAAACGTTAGCTTGCGTTCACCTCCACTGCAGCGCTGCCTCTGTGGGGTTTAGAGTCTTCCAAAGTGTTGTGTGCCCTCTAGTGACTGACTTGACTTGCACTAACACTGTGACAAATAAATAAGTGAGCATATTTATTTCATTTTAAACGCATTTTGTAACCCTTTACTTTTTAACCTTTGCTAAATGAACATGCAAACTCACCTCAAATGCTTCTCAGCAAGCTTTATTTTGTAAGTGTAACCGGAAGCTGCACATTCAGCAAACTTGGCTGCGGCATTAGAACGACGGTATAATTCATTAGTTTGAAAGTCAGGCAGCGTGTCGAGGGAACATGGTTGTTTTTTCGTTTTGGGCGGCAGTAGCTCTGTACACAAGAACTTGGCTTGGGGACCAGAGGGGTAGCTGGTTCAGGTTCAGCTCAGGCCAAACAATACAGAGTGGACTGGTAGCTGGAGAGGTGCCAGTTCACCCTCTGGCACTGCTCAGGTGCCCTTGAGCAAAGCACAGAAGCCCCGACTGCTCGGAGCGCCTGTTTCTGGGCAGCATCCATCACTCTATGTGTGGCTCATGTGCATGTGTCTATACAAGACGTGCAAAATAATTAACACCTGAGGGGGAAAAAAAATCAAAATTTCTCCAAGGTGTATTAATAAATTATGTTCTTCTTTTTCTCTTCTTCTTTAACTGTGAGAGTTTCATGCCAGCCCAGGTTGTAGAGAAGAGCTCCAACTGTGTGTCACGTAACAATGTCTGTGAAAATAAATGGTATCTTTTTTACTTCCGGAACCGGGGCCCAAAATACATCCTCCCACATGATATACTCTATTTAGCCATGCAGATACCCGTCTCCAAGTTTTCTCTGTCTCCACCCTCATGCAGTGAAGGTGAACGGTGATTATTTGGTTCATCAAATGTCAGAAAAAGGTGAAAAATGTCAATCAGAGCTCAAGATGACATCCTCAGATGTTTTGTTTTGTCCTCAACTTGAAAATACTCAGTTTACTGTCAGAGAGGAGTAAAGAAAGCAGAAGATATTCACTTTTAAGAAGCTGAAATCAGAGAAGTAATCAATGACTTAAAATGATTAATCATTTATCAGAATAGATGCAGATTAATTTAATTGTGGATTGGCTGTTCCTTCCTTTGTTGCAAACAATTTATTGATTGATTGATTTAAAGACAAAAACTGTTGAAATTTCCACCCAGTGAAGCATTTTTTCATTAGAGGCCATGATAATGAATTGACAGCTGTGTGTGCACTGTGCATGGTAATATGTCATTCTTTATTTTAAAATTGTAATCCTGCTAATAATCCCCTTTTTATTAAATGCATCTGTAATCTGATTACATCTTTTTTAATCTGTTATTTTTTATATTCAGAGTCTGTAATCCCATTATATGTAATCCGATACTGCTCAGCAAGCAAACGCTTTCCTGGAAAACAAAAGAAAAATAATTTCAAACTAAAACAGACTGTGACCCAAACATTGGGTTGTGACCCACAGGTGGGTCACAGGAGATTTTATCTGGGTCACCAAATAAATAAAAAGACTATGGAAAAAAAATAATAGAATCTAAACTATATTCTTATAATTCAGTCAGCTAAAATGTTCTATATTGTTTTCCTAATGAGAGGAAATAAAATCAGTGAGACGTCCTGTTAACTCAGCCTACATGCATTTATTTCTCATTTATAAAGTATTAAACGTGTGTATATGTTTGCAAATAACATGCATCAAGATTTGGGCTACAATTGATCAGTTGTTTGGTCCATCAAATGTCAGAAAATATTGATCAGTTTCTTGTTTTGTCTACAACTCAAATATATTCAGTTTAGTTTAGTTTAGTTTTTAGTTTGGGTCATGATGGTTTGTCATTCTTTGAAAGTGGGTCCACAGGAAAAAAGTTTTGGAAGCGCTGATCTAAAGGGAGCAGATTGGAGTCATAGCTGTTACTGCTACTGTATTGATTTGATCCGTTCTTCAGCTTTCAATCAGATTCTCTTGATTGAGAAATTGTTTTTGTCATGACTAAAAGCTTCAGCAGGCCATTTCTGAGCGTTAATCAGAGTACATTACTCACAGGTACAATGAAGCCTTGTCTTCCTGCTGAGCCATTTTGATCAGGACCGGAAGAAGCATTACAGAGATATGGCTCACCTGCCAACCCTGTCACAGCCAAATGGTCTGAAATAAATGATGTTCTGACACAACGGCCTTAATGTTAAAACTTCACCTCCTACTACAGGGAAGGAACCCAGGAATGAAAAGTCTATTCACCTGCCATCGTGACGAATGAGCGAGTTATTATAAATGATTCATGCACTCCAAATTCAGAGTACACACTACGTTTCATTTAAAAACCACTGCTCACCTCTGGCTTTGATTGTAGGCTATTAAGCCACATATATATGTGAGGCTTTTAAATGCTAAAACAGCAGCAAAAATAGAACAGAATAGTAATTTTCTCTCATTGAGACCAAGACCTTCAAACAAAACTATATTTACAGTCAGACAACCACAAAACCAGCACACAAGAGGCAACATACTGATATATAAAGTCAAACAAGGGGTGAGGTGTATCTTTTTTATCTGTGTGCAGAATTGACCCGTCGCTAAGCCCCGCCTCCAGACAGCAACTGTGCAATCATAGCTTTTTAGGGCCTGTTAGCATGGATGGCTAAGTAATGCTAGCTTACTAGCTGCAGTAACTCTACCTCCAGACAAACTTGTTAGATCCCACTGCATCTGCATTTGTTCTGTGGGGGGTTGAGGAGGAGGATGTGGGCTGATGAAGAATGAAAGTGGGCCGACTGTGGGCTCGCTGTCTCAGGTCTAAACCGGGTTAGCTTAGCTCTTATACCGACTCTCTTCCTGAGGCGATCGTGGTCCAGCTGGTCTGGCTGGGTGACCCGTCTCAAAGTCCGCTGCACTAATCGAGTCCCTGCGTTTCCTTTCCCCACGTTAATGAGTGTATTTCTGTCATCTATCATGTAGATAAACCTGCTGTATTTCACCATCCGACCAATGTTTGCTGAGATGTAAGCTAGTTTTAGCCTCAGTCTGTTAGCATTAATGTTATATCATATATGCAGCTGTTAGCTAACTTTACATAAACACTTTCACAGGGTTCTTGTTGTAAAACATGTCAGATGGAAACATTAAAATGTTAACTGGAGACTTCTCAGCTGACTCAAGTCGAGTTAGCATTAGCATTAGCTTACATCAGCCAGCCACACTTATTAAATCTGCTTCTGACTCATTATTTTAGTGACAAAATCCACCGTCGTCAGCTAGAAATGAGAATCTGTTTCTGTTTACACTTTACTGTGTTTCACCATAAACTGCATAAAATGCAGCGTGGGAATGGAAAATTTGGCAGACATAGCAACAGTAACTACGGAGGGCGAAAAAACCTAATCAAATCCTAATGTTAATGCAAATTTCTGATTAAAAAAAAGGCTGATGTTTTATTAAGTTCTCATGACTTGCTTGCTTTTTCTCAGAATTAGTTTTCTTAAACAAGGGGCACCTCATTATTATGCCTCTACAAGAATTGACTTGAATATAATTTATAATCATATTCATACAGGGTCCAAGATGTCTGTGACAGGACTGAGCTCAAAATTACTTTTACTGAGAAAGAAAAGCCTAATAATGACTGAGATTTCATGCAAAGAAAATGAAAGAAAATGTGTTTTCTCAAAGGTTTAACTAGTCCACTATCAGATGTAATGGTCAGAAATACAATTATTTGACTTTTTTTTTTCAAAAATGTGTGATGCAAAAGGCCCATCTCAGAAAATCACCCAAGAATCAGAAAAACATCAGAATATGAAGCAAAATCTCAAGAGGAATGAGAGAATCTGAGTAAAAGAAGCCTTTTGCAGTTCATTTAAAAGATGTGCAGTACCTTGATCCACTTCTGCCAAGGTTAGTACCCATGAATCATAAATATCAGTCCCTTTTATTATTTAAGTAGGTTTTCATATTTCCACACAAGGAATTTTCTGTGGTATATTAGTGCAAAAGAACAAACAAAGTAGTAAAAATATACAAAAAGTTTAAGGGAAGTAATGCAAGTCAAACAGAGTGTCAACATACAAAAAATAATGAACAGTATTTTATCTGGATGAGTGAAGGAGCTCAAGCTCAAGTGCACAAGTTTATGCAGGAATGTATAAGTTCTCAGTATTAGTTAAGGTATGGATTACTTGAGCGATAACGCCCAGTGATGTGTCCATTATCAGGAATTAATGGATGAGGTGGAGGCCAAAACCATCTGACGCCAAGGATGGCTGCCTCTGCAGAGTCCATTAATTCCTGATTACCTGAAAGTGCCATTAATTTATATTTTCATGTATTTTGCGATCCAAATTAAAAGTTTTTCACAAGTACTAACTCAGTTTCCCTGAGGATTTGTGTCATACCTGGAATAACCATCCAGTGAGGCTCTTATGCAGTGAAAATGTTGTTTACTACTCCAGTAAAGAGGACAAATTGTATATATGATATTTCTAGTTCAGTCAACTTGCAGAACCTTTTGGCTCAGCTGTTTGCCAGAAAGCTAACGTTATGCTAGCAAGACATTTTATATGGTTGTTTATTATTTTTAATTATTATTATTATAATTTCAGTCAGTGAAAAAAGCATTCTCTGATCACTAAGATCTCTGGATTGGGTTTGGTGCTTTAAATGCTACAGTCATGCTAGTAGCTCCGTGAGCACAGGGGTGCTGCAAGGTTATTGCTAATGTTAGCATGCTAAATTTCCATTGGTGATAGTACAAGAGTCGTTCATGTGGACTCTTGTCATGAACAAAATAAATACGACTCCATCAGTTTTCTCAATGTTATCTTGAGCTTCTACAAGCCGGTACAACAGAATTTAAGCTATCTGATTGGATGTTTCTTCACAAAATGTTGTAATTATCTTCTCCTCCTGAGTATATATGTGCACATGTTGTACGTATGACTTTTAATTAAAGATGCTGATTTATGACACAGTTGTTCAACTTTGGTACTGATGATTTAATCGGGAGAGCTACAGTCAGCAAATGGCTAACTTAGCTTAGCATAAAGACTGGAAACAGGGGTAAACAGCTAGACTGTACTGTTAAATCAGTACAACAGATGAACTGCTAAATTATTTGTGATCATGGAAAGTGTTTTTTTTTTTGTTTTAAATACTTTAAACTTTATTTTGCAGTTGTGAAATGTTTTGCTCAGACCATATTTTGGTCAGAATTCTTTTTTTTTTTATCTAATTTAAGAGATCTTCATCAAAAATGCTTGTTCATGTTGAGTGTTTACATCTCAATAATTAATGTGATTTTCCGTCAAAATTAAATTTAAATGACTTTAAATATCAAAAGCAGAGTTTTATGGAGCAGAGAGCCACATCAAGAGCAAAAGTTTTTCATTGTGTGTGTGTGTGTGTGTGTGTGTGTGTGTGTGTGTGTGTGTGTGTGTGTGTGTGTGTCAACATCTGCTGCTGAGTAGCTGCTTAAATAATTGCAAGCTGTTTGAGCTGAAATGAGTTTCTTGATGGTGGCGGTTTGACACCTTGAGCGTAATGCAGGTACATATCCAGAAATAAAAAAAGGGGCTATTTATTTTCTGTCTGCAGATGAAAAACAGCAGAACAAAAAGAAAGCGCTTGTGTTGTTGACAACACAGAGAGGATATTTTCCCCTGACTTATTTTCTTCTTGATACAAATGACAGCAGCAGTACAGCTTTGGCCTGCGCGTTTTTTCTCGAGGAGTGTTTAAATGACACTCGGATGATTAAAGTGCGACTGCACCCTGAGCACTCGCTCAGCTGGGGAGTGTGTCGGCCGCTGGTTGTTGTGAAGAGGGACTGTAAAACAGGGTCGGGAGGGTGACTTTAAAAATGTTTGCTGATGCAGTTACTAATTACCTGTTAAAAATGTGGTCAAGGTTACCTAAATACCAAATATAGTAGAAAAACTGGCAAGAGTCAGACTGCATTTAATGCCTCCTCCCTTTTATCAAATAAAATGAATTCCATATGAGTGAAGTGTTGCAGTCGCTGTGAAAGCTGTCCAGAAGAAGGACAGGATACAATGAGCTTTTATTGTCCCCCTTAGGAGAAATTTGTCTTGGATATTCAAGAGAACACAGGCGACACAAACTACAACTAACAGTATCATCCCCAAAAAAGCACACACTCAAGAGTCTTGCATGATCCCCTAAATCCAAGCAGCTGAACAAAAGTTCTATACAAACATATAGAAGGCTCCTGTAACAGAAGAGATGTCAATGCTTGTTTACGATCCATTAAAGGGGGATAAAAATGATAAATTCATAAATCAAATACACTTAATAGATATACAGTATATTAAAGGTAAAATAACTTACCATTGTTTTGATTTGTTCATTTAATGACTTCTAACATTTATATTGCATCTCCCACAGTAAGGAACCTTCGGTTTTTATTTATACATCACAAAAATATTTATATAAAGAAAAATAAAAAACCTCTAAAACCCCAAACAAAGCTGGAGTCCCGCCTCACACTCCTCTCATGGCAATTTGTCGTTCAGGGCAAAACAGAGCAGAGTTTATTAATTGTTTGTCCAAATATTTCTTTCTTTGTTGTGCGTGAATGCTCGATTAGATTAATAACTGTAATTATGCACGTTTAAATGTACTTTGTTTTGGTTCTAGAGGCCTGTGCAATATCATCTAACATAATTATATCTTTATATAATCAGTTTCAGAGATATGTATCCCGTTATGTCCCCAAGACACGCTTGAAATTTAGTTAGCTGATTGGTTTCATTTGGTTTGATCGATAGATATAATTGTGTATCATCTGCATAACAATGAACATTTATGTTTCCTAACAATGTTACTTAAAAGGAACATATATTGGGTGAATAGAATTGGTCCAAGCACAGACCCTTGTGGGACTCTGTGACTAACTTTGATGCATAGATGATTCATTGTTAATGTGTACAAACTGAAACTGATCTGAAAAATGTGACCTAAACCACTTTAGTGTCGTTCCTTTAAAGCCAATTAAATTTTCGGGTCTCAGTAATAGGATGTCATGGTCATTACTAATTACCAGATGTTGGGGGCTGAGGACAGTAACCTCAGTTTTGTCTGACTTTAACAGAAAAAAATTCCAGTTACAGAAACACACCTTCTTATTTTACCCACCATAATCAAAGTATCAGATCTACACACTGTGTCACTGCTTTACCAGTGCGGCGATGATGTGATCTGTTGCTCTAAAACAAGTTTTCGTTGTCGTTTCATTCAAATGGCAAAATTATTGCACATTTGCACACTGGTTTTTGGAATTTCTGATGGTATAGTGTGCAGTTCTGGTACACATATTATAATAATAGTACATCTGGTAACACTGGCTGGAAGGCAGAACTCGCTCTGTGCTGTGATGTTGTTCTTCTTTTCTGATTTAAGCCAAAATAATTTAGAAATTTCCACCCAGTGAAGCGTTTTTTTTTCTTCACCAGAGGCTATAATAATGAATTGGCAGCTGTAAGACTATCTTTTTGTTGTCACTCCAGATCAGAGTGGTGTCGTGAGACTTGTGAAGTGTTGTAACGTGTGCGCACTGTGGATGGTCGTATACATCGTTCTTTATTTTAACATTTTAATCCTGCTAATAATAATCCCCAGAGTAGAGTTACCTTTTTTGTTTCCTAATTATGTAATGCGGTTACATCCGTTACTCCCCAGGCTGCTGTAAAGCATGCAGGCAAGGAAACGGGGTGTGTGTGAATGTGTGTGTGTGGGTTTGTGTGTGTAAATGCTGCTCTGTGCTGTTTTTGAACTAAGCTGCTGGAGATGGCATTTTAGCATGCACGGCAGAGCGGTTTGCCTGTCTATGCATTTCTTCTTTTTTTCTAGTTTCTCCCCCCTCCTCTTGGCTCAGCTCCTGTCATGCTTAACTGCCCTGTCTCCCCACTACACCGTCTTTTCACTGTGTGTGTGTCTGTGTGTGTGCGTGTGCTCAGTATGTTGTTTGTGTGTGAAAAGTGGAGGTAGTAAGCTCGACTGAGCTTTGGCTGTGCTGGCCAGATAACCCCACTCCTGATAAGACCAGCAGGACAGTGACAGAACCACCCAGAGTCGTGCACTCGGGGCTTCTTCAAACATTTTTTTTTCATTCCTTGTTTTTTTCCACTCTTTTCAGATAAAGAAGTCCCCACAGCCGCCCCCTCCACTCAGCCTCCAGTGGTGACACCAGAGAGCACAAAGGAAAGCAGCCCTAAAGGCAAAAGCTCCAGCGCGTTGGCTGGAGGTTTGCTACAGTCAGTGCTGACTCAAAAAGGACGCCTCGTCTCCCAGAAAGGGGACATCCTCCCCTCTGCTCTGCCCCAGAACCTGCTCCCTCTCCTGGGCAGAGGACTCAGCGTCAGCTCCCTCCCTGGAAGTCATTCCCTGGAGCATCAAAGTGGGGGATTACTGAGGAGGGTAAAACCCCCGGCATCAGCTGCAGTGTCAGGCCGAGGCAGCGATCCAACTGAGCCTCTGCCGACAGACACACACCCCCAGCTGCCTCACACACAGACACACACACCGGAGCAGGAGGCCGAGAGCACCACTGTGGGCACGATGTTGGACATGGACACAGAGACAGGGACACCTCCATCAGGTACGAGATGAGTCATCAGTAAGTTTGGAAGTATGCACACTGTTCCTGATTCAATCAACATCTGACACAGTGGAGAACATTTACCCAAGTTTTCTACTTAAAGGGACAGTTCACCCCAAATTCAGTACACATTTTTCCCCTGGCCTGTAGTGCTGCTTATCCATCCAAATAGTTTTGGTGTGAGCTGCAGAGTTTTGGAGATATCACCTGTAGAGGTGTCTGCCCTCTCTCCAGTATAATGATACTAAATGTCACTCAGCTTGCGGTGATCAAAGAGCCCTAAAAATACATTTGAAAGACTCAAAAACAGTGTCTTTTTCCAAAAGTCAATACTCAGTTACTCAAGATAATCCACACACCTTGTTGTGAGCAGTTCCTAAAGTCATAACTTTGCAAGTCACACCAAAACTATCTAGATGGATAAGACAAAGGCAAACTTTATTATTATATTATTATTTTAGTATATCATTTTTATTTTACTTATTTATACACATCCACAAACAGGACCTATAGACATGCATCAGAAAGATGTCAGGGCAAGGGGGCTGCACATACAGTCAGGCACCCTGAGCAGTTCGGGGTTCAGTGCTTTGTTCAAGGTCGCCTTGGCAGTGTCCAGCAGGTGAACTGGAACCTCGTCAGCTACCAGTCCACACTCAGCTGGTCCATGCGGGACTAGAACCGACTGAGCTACTGCCACTACGACAAATAGCATCACAGGCCAGGGAGAAAACTTCTTAAAATTAGTTTTAAAGTAATTAAAATTAATATCCTACACTAATATTCATGATAGCATTCCACTGTTTTGTTGCTGTAATTGGAAAAGCAGTCAGAGAAAATTCTTTTAGCAGGTTTTTATCATATAACATCACTTTTACTTGTAATTGTGTTTTACAGTGTGGTGTTTTTACTTGCTCTTCATACTATATAGAAGCAGCATGGCTCAATGGATGGAAATATTGATCATTCATTGGTCCGATACTTTGTTCCAAATTGAAATATCTCTACAACTATCGGATGGATTGCCATGAAATCTGGTTCAGCCGTTCATCTTCCCCTCAGGATGAATTGGGACTGTTCGTCCAGAGATCCTCTTTTGTTGTCACTGCATGTTCACTTGCACATGGTGGCTGCCTCATGTATCCTGGGTGTGTTTGAGATGTTGGTTGTGCAGTTCCTCAGAACGACAGGGGCAGTACTGGGATGTGACGGGGTCAGTAGGCACATCAGCAGCAACAACAGTGGAGGAAAGTTTTGAAGATTAGTGTTACGACCTGAAGTTGGTCTCGGGCAGTGGTTCCCAAACTTTCTCTGGCACGCCCCGCTTCAGAAGCTGAAAAAAGTCATTTATAATAACTGAGGAAGCAACTAATAAAAAAGTTTGTCTATTTCCCTACATAATTCATATTCACTCAACTTTGCTTCACTCTTAATTTCTCCCCTCGTCATCTGCGCCCACCCCCACGGTTTGGGAACCACTGGTTGAGGGGAAAAGGACATAACACAAGCGTAGATGAAGAATGTGAGGAGTTATTATGTTCAGGCTTCAAATGTTTTATTGCCGGATAAAGAAGCTTAAATACAACAACAGGGAGAGCCAGAGGGAGGCCAAAATAACAAATGAAACAGCCATGAGTAGAAACAGTACTAAATGAATTACCCAAACAAAAAGTTACAGTCCTACTTCTAACTTCCTGACAGCACAAGAGAAACAGAAGAAGAGAGTTATAAAAAATGGCAGCCTCTCTCCTGCAGAGCTTCCTGGCAAGGAATCAAAAGGTAGCAACAAATCAGACACCACTAATGACCTCAAATTAAGGGATAAGTGAGAACAAACAGCAAAATCACCATCTTGTTGACTTTAACAGTCAACACGAGCTACAGAGTAAGTCATGACAAAATAGTGCACAGGAAGTGCAGGGTACTGGAGTATTTTTACACAATAATACTTCTTGGATGTGAGTACTTCACCCACCACTGATGTTACTGAATTCTTTTGAGGAATGTGATTATTTGTTTGAAGTCACTGTTGAGTCCTCTCTGCGCCTTGCGTCGGCTGTGTCGCCGCTCTGATCCCTGTAATTTCCGTCATTAATTATACACAGCAGGGATTTTCAACGGGTTTCCAGTCAGGGTCACATTAAAGGGATTACAAGGCAGGGTGGAGAACAAAGACAATGAGGCCGGTGCAAAACAAACTCCTCTGCTTTCTCCCCAGCGCTGTCGAGCTGCATGGTGAATTTCTCCGACCCGGAGGGATACATCGACTCCTCCGATGACCCCCCTCTGCCGGACGGCGCCTTCTTACACTGCACCTACACAGTGACCGTGTACACCGGCTACGGGGTGGAGCTGCAGGTACACACACACGCACGCGCTGCAGTTACAGCGGCGCTGATTCCCTGTCAGCAGAGTCACCTGATGTCCTGCTGGACGTGGTTTTATTGTCTGTGTTTATGTCTGTTATGACCGTGAGGAGCTGATCTGATCCCAGGTTGAACTCTGCCTCCTAGTGGCAGCTGATGGTACTGCTCTCTGTCTCTTTATTTCAAATTCAAATGACTTTATCGGCCATAGTCATTACACAGTGGTGGAAGCTAAGTTAATTTACTCAAGTGCTGTAAGATACTTAAAGGGATAGTTCACCCAAACATGAAAGTGCAGTCATTATCTACTCACCCTCATGCTTATTGAAGTTTTTTAGTCCACAAAACACTGCTGGAGTTTCACAGGAAAACAGTGTTGCCGAATCTCCCGAACAATGTAAGTGAAAAAAAACAACAGAATAAAATCATAAAATGCCTCCATGCTGCTCGTCTGCTGTAATCCAAGTCTCCTAAAGCCCCGACATGCCAAGTTGACTACAGAAAATGTTATTTACACCATGTTTTTAGCCTGGATCTTCACTGTAGATCCTCAGCTTGGAGCCACATGCACATACACACTGTCTGAACTGGGTGTGTGTGGTGTGACGGTGTGCAAACGGCATGTCGGGACTTTAGGAGACTTGATTATGCCAGACAAGCAGTATGGTGGCATTTTATGTGTTCTTTTTCCAGTTGTTCTCCAGCAGTGATTTACAGACTAATAAAATAAAGCCAATTCATAATCAGCACGAGGGTGAGTAGATAATGTCTGAATTTTCATTTTTGAACTATCCCTTTAAGAACTTTTTTTTTTTCTAATAATAGTTAGTTAATACTAATAATGACTAATGATAGTTAGATAATTATAAGAATGATACTTGATTGCCTCCCAAGGGCCCAATCTGGCCCCAAATAAGGTGTCAGGTGACCCTCCCACCCTTTTCTAATTAACAATTAAAATAAATAAATTTACTTTTTCCACATTTCATTGACTGCATGATGAAAAACACTGCAGATGTGTTAAATGTTGTAAAGCATTTACAACTAAAATGCAGTTGCAGTAAAATACCTAATTTTTATACTGATATCTGATTTTAAAATATCTGTCAATCCAAATTGGTTTTCGTAAATTAAATGAATAAGTCATATGAGTTACTATAATAAAGTTTATTTGTGCGTCGAGTGACGGTGTAATCAGGTACCTCAGCTTGTTCTCATCCTGGTGGATGATAAATGACCATGTATTCTGGTATTGGTCACGGCTTCGTTTCTTGACCTTTCCAGCTCTTCAGTTTCTCTGTTATTAATTTCAGTGTGTCTGCTTTGTTTTTTTTTTTTTTTAAATCTTCCTTCTCTACCCTGTCCATCATTTTCCATGGCTCATCCACCCAGTAAAAACCAAATTCACAACAAAATCTGACAGTTTGAAAGAATTTGTTTGGTGCATTAATACTATGAAGTAATGTGGGTGTGTTTATAGAAACTTGGTATTTCACCCTCGTGTTTTTGCAGGACGTAGCTTCAGAAAGCTCCCTGATCGCCTCAGCCTGTGCTCTGAATGCACAAAAAAAGTTGGATCGAGTGTCAAAGTAAAGTCTAGTTTTATTTCTAAAGCTTGGAGGACTAGACAAGCTAGACTGAATAATACACACATACAGTAAGAGATACGTTTTTGAGTCTCAAAAACCCATTTTGGCAAAATCCAACACTGATATCAGACTACAGACACCACATTAGTTTATTTTTCTTATTGGACATAATTTAGTCCATCATGTCAGAATATTTCAGCAGTAAACTCAGTTTATCCACCTCTTTAAATGAGGCTGAGACCCACTTTCAAATCAACTGTGTGAATCAATGAGAGAAAGTTGGTAAACTACTACTTTATTTACCGCTACACCTCTGATTTAGTTATATTTTCCAGTATAAATTATTTTAATTAATCTGCAGTCAGAAACTCTGCAGGGAAGTCTAATCTTAGACATGGTTGCAGCTGTGCCAGCAGTACAAGCAGGCAAATATCTATCTGAGTGAATGGATAATAATAATAATTTTTTTAAAAATCCCCTCTGTTTGAAGTTACGGTTAGTTGTGAGATCTCCCGTGGGTTTAATCTCGGGGTTAAAGCAAAAATTAGGTCAATAAACAGCTTTTTAGGTTGAGGTTCTGCTTGTTTATCCAGAAAATGATGAGATGACCCAAAGCAAGCTGATAAAAATGTGCATCAGACACACAAAACGCAGGATGTAAGGCACCGCCTCCGGCTGAAATACCATATTTTTAGGGAGTCCCGATTTACAACAGCTTCGAACGCAGCTCAGCCAATCATAATCAAGGACTGTCTGTTTTATATATTTAGTTAGAACATTGTGAAAGAAATAATAAAGAAGAAAAAAGAGAAAATACATGCAGCCATGTAATATCTCTCTATATGTGTGTGGAGCCTCAGTGATATAATGCATTCCCAAACTTAAGAATCCCCCGATCTGAAATCTGAAAATCTTCTGCAGTCCAACCAAACCTTTGCTCACAACTCTGATCAACACACGAGACCAATCAGCAAAATCACTAAAATCAATCGTACATTTTTAATGGTAATTTCAAACGTATAAAATTGTAGGGCTGCAACTAACGATTATCTTCATAGTCGATTAATCGATCAGTTACTTTCTCGATGTCAGAAATTAATGAAAAATATTGATCAGTGTTTCTCAAAGTCCAAGATGACGTCCTCAAATGTCTTGTTTTGCCCAAAACTGATCAGTTTACTGTCATAGAAGAGTCAAGAAACCACAAAATATTCACATTGAAGAAGCTGGAATTAGAGATTTTCTGCTATTTCATATAATCATTGCATCTCTGCAAAGTTGAAGCTTAAAAATGTTTTCTTCCTCTCGAGGCCCGCCTGCAGGGCCATCATGACCCACCAAAACTAAATGATCAATCCCAACTTTAACACCTAATCCTTAAATAAAACAAAATCTAACTTATTTTTCATATAATTTGAAGTTTTGTTGCTTTTTTAGAGTAATATTCACAACAGAAGCAGCAAAAACTAAAACAAAACATCACAAAGACTTATCTTTATCATACACCGTTCATAGTTGTAGGTACTGATGTACTGTTTTTTTTTTTTTCTTGAGAAACTTTCCCCTGAAGTCAGCGTCTAATTGGTTAATTAGGTCCCTCCAGATTAATTTTCTCATTCATTCTGTTACAGGAAAGGAAATTATGCTTCTCGAATAGGTCATTAAATATTTTGACACCATGTCTTAACCACTGTGTGCAATAAATTGTCTGTTTCCTGTTTTTATTTCAGAGTTATACATATTGATGCACATTTTTGATTATTATGACAGATTTTACAGTTTCCAGACTGTCTTTGAACGTGCTACACGTTTCTACCTGTTCAGTCAGGATCCAGTCCACTTCAGAATTCGTTCTGCACCAGCGTCTGGCAAGTTTTACTCATTTCAAAAGAAATACTGTAATATTTTATGTCTGGTAATGATGAGCCTCCTCCCTTCTGTGGCTGGCAGAGTTTGTCCATACGAATTCTAGGCTTTCTTCCATCCCAAACAAAGTGTTTAAGCAAACTTCAACCATAAAAGAGCTGCAGCCAAACCGTCCTCACGGTGCAGAAATGTCCTCACTGCAGTGGTTTTAAACTCAAACCGGTCCTCACAAACACAGCAGTTCAAGCGTTCACACACACATGCACAGAATGTAATTTTGGTTGACTGCATCTGACAGTTTTATTGGTACGGCGCACAGATCTCATATATTTCCATATTCACTGACAAAATGAATTCTGTTTCCCTCTAACGCTTGACAACTATCAACACATTTTGGAACAAGAGCTGAATTCTTGTTGGGGTTTTTTTTTTTTCTCTCGTCACCAGCAGCATCATGATGCAAACTGAAACTCACAGTCAGTCAACAACAGAACTGTTCCTCTGATACAAACACAGACTCAGCAGAACGGCTCATGAATCTGAGCGGGGACATTAAGACACAAAATAAGTCGCAGCAGTTTGTCTTTACATTTGTTTTCATGGTTTTTGGTGACATGCAGATGCAACTTCCCCCAAACAAACAAGAGATTTACATCAATCTAACAACATATTATATTAAAATCACAGTTTGTACTTTCTATTATAACGCTAGTCCCACGAAATAGTTAGAAATTCTGTGTATATTGCTGTTTTCCCACTTAAAATCAAGTTGTTTCATCAAAAGAGAACTGATAATCAATAGATTTTTTTTGTCTCTCCATACAGTTCCTTTATTAATGTCACTGTCCTTTGCAGCCTTATTTCTGGTTGGCGTTTATTTATTGTATATTATCTTTCCAGGATAATGTTATGATTATATGTTGTCATTAAATAAAGAAATATATTTTTTAAATTTGGAAAAGAACTCTAAAAAAAAACTGCAAAAGTAGAGCAGACACAGCTTAAAGTAGATGGAGTGATTTTATTAAGTTCATATGTTGATATACAGTATTAGACGATAATTATAATTTGTGGTTCTGGAATTCAGTCTAATAATTATTCCATCGTCACATGATTAAGTATTGAAGCAGGAGCAGTTCGATCAGACCGATTGGAAACAAACCAACTGGAGAGAAAAACATATTTGGTGAAGAAAATGAAGCTGAAAAGCAACATCATCATCCTAAACTGTCTATTTTAAACATCCATCACAGTTTTCAAACGCTGTAGTTAAGGTTAAAGGAGAAGTTACTGTAGTCCACAAAGTACTGTACTAAATCATAAAATGACCCTGATATGTCATCAGAGATTAATCACACTAAGATGAAAAACTCGATTCTCTGACGACAACGCTCCAGACGTGATGTCCTCCTTCGCCTGGTTGGGTATTTTATATGCTAAAGGTCAAAGGTCAACTTCACTGTGACATCATAATGTTCAGCTCTCTATCAGTGCTCTGTGAAAATAGTCTCTGAGTGAAGACAGCGTGTTTCTCACTGGAAATTACTCACAAAATCACACATGTAGAGTGAGAACCTCCATTTTGCCAATAAATACACTTCACAGCATATGTTAGAAGAGTCTGGACAGACACTGAAGTAAACTGCAACTTGACTGTTTGGCAGAGACGCACAACAGTGAGGTGGTAATTTTGGTAGAAGAAGCTCTGTGTCATTCTCAGAGTGATGGGAGGAAATAAAAACATCCCTCTGTGGCGTTTTTTAATTCCAATATCTGAAGAGAAAAAGCCAAAAACAAGACAGGATCTGATAACGAGGAAACATTTTAAAGAGAAAGAACATTTCTGCTGTATTTTCCTCATCTTGCATTTTAACTCGTGTCCTCCTGTGCGTTCAGGTGAAGAGCGTGAACCTCTCGGAGGGCGAGCAGCTGTCCATCAGGGGTGCGGACGAGCGTGGCGCCCTTCTGGTCCTGGCCAATCACACGCTGCTGGTCGAGGGTCAGGTGATCCGCAGCCCCACCAACACTCTGTCCGTCTACTACCGTTCCACGCCGGAGGGGAACATGGGAATCTTCCAGCTGCACTACCAGAGTGAGTCCACACGTGGAGAACAGTGTTCTTTCTCTAAGGATTTACTCTGATGATGAGACGGGGGGCGTTCAGTTTCGCTTCAATGAGTGCAGTAATGTCACTGCAGAAAATATGCAGTTGGAAGTAAAGGTGCTAACTAGAACCATTAAGGGTTCTCTGGCTATAGAAGAATCTTTTTGGTTCCAGGAACCCCCTATAAGACCGAGAACCTTTTTATATTCCATGGGTCCTATTTAGAACACACTCAGGTGGTTCGACAGAGAACCTTTTTATATTCCAAAGCTTTTATTTAGAACCCTCCCAAGAGGCTCTATGGAAAACCTTTTCATTTTCCAAGGCTTCTATCTAGAACACAATCGGGGGTTTATCCAAGAGTTTTATCTAGAGCCCAACCAGGAGGTTCTACCATGAAACTCTTCGTATTCCAAGGGTTTTATTGAGAATCCCCTAAGAGGTTCTACAGAAAATCTTTTTTTATATTCTAGGGGTTCTATCTAGAACCCTCCTAACAGGTTAGTGTTTTCTCAAGGACACATTCAGGGAGTTCCACTGAGAACCTTTTTATACTCCAAGGGTTCTAACTAGAACACACCGAGGAGGTTGCACAGAAACACAAGGTAACAGTCCTCGACTTCTGTTAGTAATTGGTTGATTAATGGTTTAATAATGTGTGTATTGATTACTGATCAGGTTAATTATCAGCTCATTTTGCTCAGTTTGTTGCAGCAGCGTGCAGGAAGACTCACTGCTGAAAGAACAGAACACAATGAAAAATTCATACTTTTATATCACGTAAACTGAATTTAATAGTGGAAGAGCAGCTTTATTGATCATGATTGATGGATCTATATTGTGGGAAATGGCCCTTTTAAGTTCTATTAAATTAAAAAAAATCCTGCCACGCACCCAACCAAATCAATCCGACGTCCCCGCACACACATGTAAACACGAATGTACACAAACTCAAGCCTGTCATGCCTCAAATATGAATATTCATGTACATAAACACGCTTTATGAATTCAATACATGTGAATCCTTCATTAGGGTCTGAGGGGCTGTTTGTACTCTGTATACATGCTAATTGCATCATCAAAAATCTTCTCATCTAATCACTTAGCACGCTGATTGAATCTGTCGTGTGAATTAGCTGATTAGAGCTCTGATTAATTGGCTCTCATCTCATTAGCAGGCTGAGAGTATGGGAGTTTGTATAGAGTGTGTGTGTGTGTGTGTGTTGTGTATGTTTCTGCGTGCGTGTGTGTGTGTTTGTGTGTGTGTGTGTGTGTGTGTGCACTTGGCTGTGGCAGCCCATAATAGATATGACGAGGAAGCATCAGAGTGTTAAGACCCACCTGTGTCATTAATCACAGCCATCTAATCCTTTTACATCACCAGCAGGTAGGAGGAGAGAGCAGAGGAGGACTGATGGGGATTAAAATACCTCCGCAGAGAGATGCGCTCAATACCAAGCGTGAAAAATTAATGGAATTAAAAAAAATGCAAACATAAATACACCAGGAATTTTATGACTCACAGCTTACAAAGCTTATTATTATTCAATTAAAATTTACCTGTGGGTGTGTGATTTCTCAAGTGACCTTCCTCTTAAATTAAAAGGAAAAACACTGACCTGAAGTGCTAATTTACAAATCCTGCAAAAACAAATTTTTATTTTGCTATGAATAATAAAGGTTCGTCTGTGCAGCGGCGGAAGAATTATCCAGATCTTTTACTGAAGTGTGCGTGTGATTGTCAGACTGTCTTTTCTGGAAAGTTGCAGAAGTCGTAGCTTCACTTCAGGATCAGAAAAGATTCAGACTGCGGTTGGAACAACTGAGCAGTTTGTTAAGTTTGTTGTTTGCGTTCCAGCAGTTGTAGATATGATCGTTCATGTGGGAGGAAGCTAAATGCTAAGCAGAATACACATCACAGCTGTGATAGCTAGAAACTTAAAGGGATAGTTCATGCAGAAATGAAAAATTCATCATTATCTTTTCACCCTCACGCTGACTGAAGGTCAGGTTTAGTTTTTTTAGTCCACAAAACACACAGGAGAACAGCAGAATCTCCCAAACAATGGAAGTTTTCAAAGGTAAAGAAACAACAGAATGAAAGCATAAAATGCCTCCATACTGCTCGTCCGTCCCCAAACAACTGTCTACATGTGTTAGTATGACTCCAGTTCTTCTCAATAGAACAATCTGGTCATAAAATGATAAATTCTTATGTGTTTTTCAAACTGTAGTGGTCGTAGATATATTGCATTATTGTATTTGGTACGAACCTGCTTGTCTTTATCCCTGGTTTGTCCCTCTGTCCGCAGTCTTCAGGCTGAGCTGTTCGCTGCCCAAGAGGCCTCACTTCGGGGAGGTGTCCGTGCTGGACCTTCTCCCTGGAGGCACGGCCCGGTTTCACTGTCACATGGGTTACCACCTGCAGGGGGAGTCGCAGCTCACCTGCCTCAACGCCTCCCTGCCGGTGTGGAGCGGGAAGGTGCCCAGCTGCAGGGGTGAGTGGAGGCGGTTAATGCCGTGAAGAAGGTCCAAAAATCTGCAGGTTTTTATTCAGTGTGGTGTCATTTACCAAACCGATGATTAAAGATATACATTTATTTTAGTTTGCAAAATAGTTTGCAAAGAATAAGTTCTCAATTAATGACTATTTTCATATAAAAATGATGATAAAAATTGACTTTAATTATACAGCATCTTTCTCAGGGATGAGGCTTTATGTGGAATAAAGAAATTAAAACAACATAATGTTGTACACATGTAGTATTTGTATTTGTACAGGAGTGACCACACTGTGTCTTTGAATAAATAACTACTGTGACGTCTCCTCTGTGCAGCTCTTTGTGGGGGTACGGTGAAGAATGCCACAGTCGGGAGGGTGCTGTCTCCTTCTCCACACCACGGGCCGAACGCCACCCAGGACCGCTCCTGCTCCTGGTCCCTGGAGGCCCCCAAGGACCAGAGGCTGCACCTCCACCTGGAGAGACTGGCCCTGGGACCCACCGACAGGTAGGAGCGCCCGTCTCTGTGTGTCATATCGGATTTTACAAGTTTTTTTTAACTTCTTACCCAATTTTTATCAAAAACTTTTCCTGTGATAATCAATATTTTTTAGATATATCGATAGATCAGATGACTATGTATAATCATTAACTCAGCTCTATGGAGTGTTTTGCCTCTTTCAGCTCATTGTTTTTGGTTTTACAGGTCACAACTTCAGTTAAATTTAATCTCATGGCTCTCGACAAAAAGCTTTAAAAAGCAACTTAACGCTACCTGCTGAGGAGCAAACAGCAGACAGACACAGTCAGAGATGAGCTGGTGAACATAGTGGAGCATTTAGCAGCAAATGAGGTGGTGGAGACCGAAAAGAGAGTGAATACTGGACTGACAGTCATCATATGGACGCAAATATCAGTCCTTTTATGCTGTAGGTTAGGGGGTGGGTTTTTAGTGGGTTTGTGATGTTTTAATTCTTGTTATGTGAATCTTTTAATATGGAAACCACTTTGTAAAGTGCTTTATCAATAAAATTGTTACTATTATTATTATATAAATAAAGCCCATGCTTTTATGAAGCCCATGCATATGAATTTAAGAGGTGATCATGTGTTTACAGCTTGTTGCCTGATTCCCCCATGGAGCCAAATAAACAGTTAATGCAGATTAAACTCTCAAAAGGTCAATTTTCTCATTAAATTAATTTCCCAAACATTATTCAATAGCTGTTTGTCTTTCCTTAGAGGATTAGAGTACACTAATTTCTTATTATAGCTTCATTTTTTGTCTCTTCTTTGATCAACCTCCTCAGTGTTCCCTCGTGATGCATCACAGCACAGTTGTGTAGAACAGTTCATGTACCAGAAAGACTCCAGGAAACATGAGCATGATTTACTTTGTTTTCTGTAGGAAGAAGTTAGCCAGACTCCATTTGAGATTTTCACTTTCCAGTCCAGTCATGCACACTGTCTTTCCGTCCCTGCAGGCTGGTGTTGTGGAGCGGGCTGGACGCCGGCTCCGTGGTGCTGTTCGACTCGGGCCGGGGCGGACAGATACCTTTCGAGGGAGTCATCAGCGAGGGTCCGGCTGTGAGGATCCAGTTCATCACTGATCAGCCGAACCACAACACGGGCTTCAACATCCGCTACGAAGGTACCGAAGAGGCCGTCACAAAAATAAAAAAAGTATTTCTGCGGCACAGTTTAAAAGATGCATTGTTATATTTCTATAATTACAGTGTAATTATGTAAACAAATAAGAGAAGATTGCGAGGCTCAGTGTTTCTGCTTACATCGTGCGCTGCCAAGCTGATTTTGGCGGGATCGCCGGGAAGTGGGATAGTCGTCCAACATAATCTGAGCTAAAGCTTTCAGAGTTCCTGGCAGTGTCGGATTGTGCAGGGATGGAAATATCCCAACCAACGTGTTTATCCTCATCAGTGAAGAGAAAAAGAAACCACAGAATCCTCTTTCTACGAGAGGAAACAAGATTTATGGACAATGTGTGATTATAGTGTTTTGAGGGAGAAGCTACCAATCATCCTGGCATCTGTTTATGGAAATTACACCGAGGTATCACAAAGAAAATGCTGCAAAAATATCATGCTCAAATAGCTGCGTGGTGTGACTTTAATTGGATGCATTTTCTTGTTAATTTGAAGTGGGCTGAGGCTTCTGTCTGTCATTTCTCTCATTTCTTCTTCCAGCTTTCGAGCGTGGCCACTGCTACGAGCCGTACCTCCAGAACGGAAACTTCACGACCTCTGACCCGCTGTACGGAGTCGGGGCTGTGGTTCAGTTCACGTGCGACCCGGGACACTCTCTAGAACAGGGCCCCCCTGTGATCGAGTGCATCAGCGCGAGGGATCCGTACTGGAATGACACAGAACCGCTATGCAAAGGTAATACTGAGGGCAGGAAGCAGACAGGCTTCATGCAGGAACATTTTCTAATTTTTATCAACTTTTTGTCTGAGCTGAAGTCAAGCCAGTGTTAATTACAATGCACCAATCATAACAGAAGTTATCTCAGGGCACTTTTCACACAAAGCAGCTCTAGACTGTACGCTGTCTAATATTATTTACAGAGATCCAACAATTCCCACCATGAGTAAGCACTTGGCAACTTTCTGATATAAGTGCATCATAAATGATTCAATATTCCAGGAACGCTGCAAGCTAAAGACTTAATGTTTTTGCCTCGAATGTTTTCTGTGATTAATAATCCATTATTCTGTTTTGGAAACGGTCAGTTGGGGGGGTGGTTAACCATCCTCTAGTGCTCCCATGATGCCTTGGGTTGAGTCAAGACCAAACAGAGGCTGTATTCATCTCTGACAAATGGGTCGAAACCTCAAACAGAACCGGGCTTTGGATAGGCGGGCGTCATGCCTCGACTGGTCGGGTTGAGAGATTAAACTTTTCGCAAACCGCTTGTTTCAACTAATGAAGGTCAGTTTGTGAGGCGTGACGACCCCTGACGGCTCTGTGAAGTTGCCTGTTCTGGTCTGTTTGTGACACGTTTCATTCACAAAAAGATGTCGTCCAAACAAACAAATAATTAGCAGCGTCAGTAGCCATATTAGTCGTAGTTCATTTTGCAGTCTCAAGTCTTTGCACCTAAGTCTCAAGTCAAGGCAGGCAAGTTCTGAGTCAAGTCTTATGCCAAGTCGTAATTCCTAAACTTTGAGTTTTAATGTCCTAAACAAGTCATGATGCACTCTTCAACAAATGCAGTGCTGCTATAACAACAGTCTTAACTCACAGCTCTTGGTGCAACTTCAAAAGGTATGGACTCGAGTCACATGACGTGGACTTGAGTCTACATAAGTCACAAATTTGATGACTTTCGACTCAACTGAACCAAATCAAAAAAGACTTGCAAACTCGATTTGGAGTTTAACAGCAAAAACTCAAGACCTCACTTGGACTTGAACCTTGAATACTTGATACCTTCCCCTAAACCCAAAGTCTGTTATTTCAAAAGAATCCACAAATAAATAATTTCCCTTCATTTCCTGAATCGACTATCTTTAACACTTTTCACTCTCAGAAAATCGACACTTAATTCTCCAGATCCACTTTGTTGGAACCAACCAGACAGCAGAGGACCATTAAGAACTTCAAGACTTGAACAAAGTTTGAGGTTGTTGCGTCTCCGTCTGTAATTTTGGACCCACGCATTTTTCATACTGCCATTCCTTTTTTGTTGACCACCAATGGACTTTTTAGTCTTTGGGTTTGGGGGAGTCTATCAAGTCAGAAGGCTCAAGTCAAGTCGAAAGACATCCAATTTGTGACGCCTCAGACGCTAAAAACGTCCGTCACTGAAATATGAGCGGGTCGGGTCGATGTGACAACAGAGTATATTTCGGTGCAGGTGTGATGTCACACTGTCAGCTGTTATGATGAAGGACGTTCGCCCCCTCTGACTGTCTGTCCAGCTGCCAAAATCCAGACAACAGAAGCTGTGAGTTAATAAAAACGCTGACACTTATCTGCGTCGCCGTCCGTTATGACCGGGTCCTAAAAGCAATTAAGCTTTACGAGCAGCAGCGAGCGCTTTGTCGACTTGTTTCCCCTGAGCTTTGACTGTCAGGGACTGTACAGGTTGCCAAGTGGAGGTTGTTGGGACAATACTGTGCATGTTTTTCAAGTAAAACAAAACTTTTCATTTACTCTTATCACTTTCCTAAAAAAAGACACTAGAATTAAACATTAATGTCAGACCTTCTAGATGATGGAAATACACCATTTATTATATTTATTATATTATATATATATTATATATTATTTGTGTGTTATATAAGCATTATTATGAAAAGAAAAATAACTGATTTAGTATTTCCTAAATTGATTGATTGTCTGTCTTTGTTTCTGTCTGTCTTTCTCTCTTTATTAAGTTCTATCAACCTTTCTTTCTTTCTTTCTTTCTTGTGTTCATACCAAGAGATAATTTATTTTATGTGAAAGTTGAGACAAATGACCTCATTTCTCGTCACTGATTAATGAATCTGTTTGTTGGTTTGTTGTTCTTGCAGGAGTCCTGATGTTGTGTTGATGCTCTGAAAGCTGCATATTTCTTAAAATGTCAAACTATTCCTTCAAATCGTCCGTATTTCTGACTTTTCCTCTCTCATTCTTCTGTGCAGCGCAGTGCGGGGGCGACCTGACCGGTCCAGGAGGTGTGATTCTGTCTCCGAACTGGCCGGAGTGGTACGGCGAGGGAGAGGACTGCAGCTGGAGGATTCACGTCGGGGAGGACAAACGAGTGCTGCTCGACGTGCAACTGTGAGAAAACTCACCAACACGCTCCGACTCGTAAACATCAAAACTTCAGCTCAGATCCAAAGTTTGCGGTCGACCGAGAGCCAAACGTCGTCATTAAAAATGTATGTGTGGATTTCTGAGTGAGGAGGCTCAGTGAGGGGTCCAGCTCTCCGTCTACATGGGCCGATTGATATTTCCCTGATCCTGCTCATACCGAACCATTAAATTCAAAACTTTGAGAGCGTGCTGATAAAACTGCCGCCGCAGTTTTCACACAACTGTTCCGCACTTATCTTCATTCTGTTCTTCTGCTGGCTCGCTCCAGGGTCGGTCACTGTGGCTTGGATTGAAACTTTCGTCCCTCCCCCGCACTCATGTCTCAGAAACTTCCATGTTAACTGAGGATGCTAAAACCAAAGCCGGAAAGCTGTAGAAGTTTTGTTTTATATCTGCATATTTCACATTCCTCTGGTGGCATTTCTGCTTGTAGATAAATGAGACAATCGCTTATCAGCAGCAGTTTATGTCAAAGTGCAAATCACTCAGAAAGCACAGAGTCTTATCAGACCTGCCTCCTGAATTTGCAGTGAAAGATGTGCAAAAACTCTACCTATACTTGCCAACCCTCCTGATTTTCCTGGGAGACTCATGTTTTTTTAATTGCCTCTCTTGGCCCACAATTCTCCCATTTTTCTTCCTATTTTGACAAATTTTGTGGCATTTTTCCTTCTTTCTTTTCCTGAATTAGCAAAATAATAATGTCCTTTTAATAGATGATATAGATGATGTACAAAAGTGAAGCCGAACTGTCCCGGATACGAGCGCTGTCAGAGTCTGTGCAGCAGTGATCAGGGTTCTCGCCCACACAGCTGGTCGACTCAATCACGAGCAGAACTCAGCTGTCAATCATGATGTGAAACCCCCTTTTTATAGCATCAATCAATCAATAGCTAATTAAAACCAAACTGAACTGAAAAAGCTACACTTGAACAAACAGCAGCCTCTTAAGAACTACGTTAAATTACAGAAAACATCTTTGGGAAACGTTTATTTGACATGTACATGTAGCAGGATTTAAGACCTGTACTGCAGCCAGCCACCGGGGGGGACTAAGACGTTTTGGCTTAATTTTTAAGGAGCTGTCATGTCATCCATCTTTAAATATGTTAATGGCTTCAACGCTGATGATTCAATACAGTTTGAGAACCGTCTGCACGTGCAAACATCCTCAGTGCAGACAGAGGCACAGATAACGTCTGCCTCAAAGGTCGTTTTTGGGAGCTCCTTTAAGAAATTAAGATAAATCAATGTGTAAGGAGTGCTACGATTTAACAAAAAAGAACAATGCATAAACTCACATGAAAATACTCCTTCTCAGTCATCACCAGAAGTGTGTGGCAGCAGAAACACCACCATCAAACTGTACCTTCTTATTTTTTGATTATTTTGCTGCTCAGGACACTGAGCGTCTGTATTTGACGTCCTGGGGAAGAGACTTAACAATCGGTTATCTCTCTGATTTGTTTACCAACTGCAACTGACAAATCTGACATATTCTGCCTTTCTTTCAGTGGTATGAAATGGGTTTGACATGTTTAGCTTCACTCCCTGAAAGCACAAATCCAATTACATCCTTCAGTCCTTTGGTAGATTTATGTCATATCACATTTACAAATATTTCAATTTTCTAACTGCATGTTAAAGAAGCCCCTGTGGTGAAACAGAAACGCCTCTGAGGCAGTAAAACATGGCCGTGTTTGCAGACTGTAAAACACTTGGCCTGTGGATGAACGCAGTGTTTAGCCTTTGAGGTCATCTCGTCTCCCACACGGTCGGCTGTCGACATGACTTCACTCTGAGTCATCGCAACTTGATACCACTGGCTACACTTGTCTCTGTCTGACTCTTGTCTCTGTCCGTCCCCCCGCGTCCTCAGACTGAACATCAGTGACAGCGACATGTTGACCATCACTGACGGCGACGAGGTCACGACTCGCATCCTCGGGCGCTACGTCGGGGGGAGCAGCCCCTTCAAGCTGTCCTCCACCACCCCGGATCTGACTGTCACCTTCCACTCCGATCCGGCGGGGCTCGTCTTCGGGAAAGGCGAAGGCTTCATCATCAACTACATGGGTGAGAGTCACAGTTCACCAAAACAAACAACATCAGTTCATCCTACTCAGTATTTTGTGTGTATCACAGCCTGGGATATCGTCTTCCTCTGGGACGTTGAGCTGAATCGTTGTCCAAAAGTTATTAAAAAGAACAATATGTTAAATTGTTCCTCCTCCCAAGTCTCAACTGGGAGATGTGTGCAAATGGTGAAGTTTTCTACTTAATGCTATATATATTTTTGTTACCAATAAGTAAAATAAACTAAATAAAATCACAAAATTACAAGGAAGGAAATATCAGTTTATCAGTTACTTTTTAAATATTACTCATTTAAAAAGTTATACTAGGACTTTCCTTATTACTTTTAGGAATTAGTTATGTCACTCGTTTTATTACTATATTACTTTTTTGGCAACCTTGTTTTGTTTCAAAGTTGAACAGCTGATCCAGTGAACTGTTAACACCCAGAAAGTTTTGTTGTTACCCGTCCAGATGTTGGCTGTGGTGGAAACAAAGTCTCCCTCTCTGACTGTGACCTTCAAATTAGATTCCTCCTACATGTTCTGTCTTAAGGAGCAAAACAAACTCAGAGTAATGACAGTATTTGCACCTGTGGAAAGTTTGCCGCTCTCCCTCATCCTCCATTTAACTTTTTGGCTGCAGCTGATGTGACCTGCTCAGACCTGCTGCACGAACACATCATAAGACAGAATGCATGGGTCAAAAATTATAGTAACTCTAATATAATCACTGTTTTTGGAAATTATAATCGTTCCTTAATACGTTTCTGAGTAATGCAATACTGCCCAACACTTTGAAAGTGAAACTATTAGAACAAAGGAACATTCTGCACATTTATTACAGGTGACTGGTGTGTAAGAGAGGGGAACTATTGAAATGGAATGACATACTATAATGCATGCATTTCATGAGAACCCCTGCTCTAGGAAAACGCGTATTAATCCACACCTGAAAATAGTCCCCAACTATTTCCTCTTGTTTGAGTAACATTTGAAAAATAAAACTGTCGTAACCATCTGTTTTAGGAAATTACTGAATTAAACTACATATTTGTGAGGTGTTTGTAAAGATTTAAATCTTCAGTGTGGACCAGTGGGCTTGGAGCTTTGAGACACAAACAAGAAGTCAGAGAGTACTGGGAGTAAGGCTGAGTATCACTACTCAATACTTTTAAGATATCGACCAAAAGAACACAGTACCTGGTCGTATCGAAACTTCCCCAGTCAGGTGATACCTACTTTTGATCCTTTTTATATCCAAATTTAGAACAAAGGAAGCACTTTGCACATCTGTTAGATAAGACAGGTAGGTAGAAAGAGGTAGAGAGGTAGAGAGAGGTGAGCAGACCAAAAAGTTGCAAAAAGGACTCCCTCACACTGTCTAACTTGCAATACATCATTTATTTGCAATGTTTTGGTACTAGACCCTCATCAGGCAAAACCTTTTAGTAACTTCTAGCACCAAAACGTCATAAATGAATGATATATTGCAAGTTTGACAGTGTGCAGGAGTCCTTTTTGCAACTTTTTGGTCTATATCCAGATTTAGAAAAAGAAACTATTTGTATGCCTTTGCTTACAGCCGATCACCACAAATGTTCTTTGATTTAATGCAACATGTGATTGACCCAAAAAGGATGGTTCTGGTACACATCTGTGGCGTCTGATAAAATAAATGCATAAAATGCAAAGAGACTATTTCAGGAAAACTTCAGGGTGGACAGCTGCACTGTGTGAAATCAAATAAAATACTCAGTTGGTCTCAGTATCACTCCGGTATTGATCCTGATATCAGTTTTTTAGACGATACCCGGCCCTGTTTGAGAGACAGGACTGTTTGTTCTGTAAGACGGATGTAGAATAAAACCTGCCCTGTCCTTTAACTTGATCTGGAAATGTTAACTTTCATTCAGTTTGGCTGTTGGTTTTTATTTAGCCATTTCTGCCCAGGCTGCCGACTCCATTTTTCATCTTCCCCCTTTTTCCTCTGCTCTCATCTCTATTTGTCTTTGCTTTCATTTCCCTCTGCCCTTATTCAATCACATCCTATTTGTTTCACCATCTCACAATGGCTCTCGTCTGCACACAAGCCCAGAGTTTAACAAGCAGCCAAATAAGCTCAGTTCCTTCTTTTACACACAGTAATCTGCAGCGCTTCTCCAGATCCAACACCTGACTCCAATTTAGACACACACTGTCCAATTTACTTGTCACCCGCTCGACACCACACACGTTTCCCTCAGGAGTAAATCAAGAAGACACAGCATGAATACGTAGGCTACTCTCTTTGATTATATGTGTGTGTGTGTGTGTGTGTGTGTGTGTTTGTGCTCAGAATAAATTACCCACCGCACACATTCAGGCTGCACGCAGAAGGAGACGCAAGTCAATACAGAATGAATAATTGATCCAGGATCCTTCAACTTACAAATCCCTGTAGGCCTATTATATTGTACAGTGTAATGCTGCCCGATCAATCATCAAATATACATATGCAAACACTGCGGGAGGCTACTTGTTTATATATTTCTCCAGGCTGTAATGATTATTTTCTGTCTTTAAACAGCATAAATTTTATTAATGTTCTCTGTTTTTTCTGGCCATGCGGTTTTGTTTTTCTCGTCTATTATACGCTTGAGATTTTAGAATCCACAGAGAAACAACAAACAAACAGCCTGTAAGTGTCTGAATGAAAATGGAGAAATATAAACCGCCTGTGAAGGAACATAACAGTAATCTGCAGCTGATTTGATTTAACCGCAGTGTTGTGTCTTGGCAGGAATTTCTTTAATGTACAACATTATCTTTCAGACGTAGACGGCCTGTCTCACAGATGAAAATACATTTGAGACTGATCTGAAAAACATCAGCTCAGTATCATTCCCTGACAAGAACACTTTGAAACAGTGAGTTCTTCGCCAGGCGCTCCACTGACAGATATATAACACTGTCTGACTCTTGATAGACAGTCTTTAAAAAAAAACAAAGGATCAAAATCGGTGCAGCAGAACCAGAGATATCTTTTTTTTATATATTTCACACATTCTTCCGCCTTTGTCAAAACCTGCTGCCTACATTACCCACAATACAACTTGACAGTTTGTTGGATATTGGATGTGGCTACCAGCTAATGTAGCCTGCAGCACAAAAGAGAAGCCGCCACAGAGGTCTGGTCAGGTCACTTCTTTCTAACTCTTTTCAAACTTATAGTCTTCAACTGATGCTGACTCAAGTGACATCACTTGAGGACTTCACACTGCTCCCTCTGGAGGTTTTATTGTGCTGTGTTAGTGTATACAGTTGCATTCCCCAATATTTAACTTTAATGTGTAATATCCAGTGGTGTAACAAGTCAGCGCCGAGCCCCAGTGCAAGATTATCAGACGGGGTCCTGCCTTTCACAGTCAGACTTAATATAATGCAATGTCAGTGGAGGACGAAAGAAGTGAAAGCATGCCGGCAACAATGAAATGCACTGGATAATTGACATCAAAAGGAAATAATTACAAGGAAAACAGACTGCAGTGTAGAAGAAGAGTCATAAAAACAAGAGATGACAACACATCTGCACACAGATTAAAACTAATAGGCGACAGGCCACCTTAAAACAGATGAAAATACTTTGAGCTAACAGGTGATAATGCACCTTAAAACAGATGAATATACAGTATGCAAGCTAACAGGTGACAGCATATCTTAAAACAGATAAAAACATAGTAGGCTAACAGGTGACAGCGACTGCTTTAGGTTTCTGTCTGACAGACTATTGACAAGTGCTTCATACAACCCCACTTCAAGCAGTGTGAACTATCCCTTTAAAATCCTGATCATAGTTAATTACTGAAGGGGACATTAGCTGGTAACTCGACTCACAGTTCTAGTGGCACATAAAGATTTAGTTTTTATCTAACCATGTATGTCCTCCCATTAATTTGGTTCATTTCAAACAATTCCAAAAGTTAATGGCGTGGTCACTCATTTGGCCTCAGCCTCTTCCTGCATAATGGAGCTCATCCAATTTACCAGTGGACTTTCCTTCCTTCCAGCTCATCAAAAATCCAGCTTCGATTCTTGTGGACATTTTGCGGAAAGTAAAATCTAAAGAACTTTTGTTAATGTATTTTATCATACGGACACAACTTCAGATTTGAACTGCTTGATCAATCTGAAGGGAGAGTTGTTCTCCCCTCGCGGCTGTGGGTTTTATTAAATTTGACTGTGAGCTCTAAACTCTGAAGCTCCATTGATTTTTACAGCTGCAGCGATAACATGAAGAAGTTTGAGCAGGACACTTTTAGTCCGAGATCAGAGGAATTCTTGATTCATGAAGATCTTCAGAACGATGAAGAGAGTGTCGGTCTGAGCCTCCCGCTGCGTCTCTGTCTGTGTAATCACTTCTCTCAGATTCGGCATGTAAATTATGGAGCTCGCACATGAATCAGTGCAATACATTCATCATTAGTAGAGCGCCGTTCAAAAGTTTGGAATCATTTCTTGATGTTTGTCTTCATTCCTTCAGTAATGGATATTTTAATATAGATTTTAAAAAAAGTATAATTCAGACACCAAATGTATTATTTACATTTGAAATAGTCTTGGTTCCAAAAGAAAAATAATTAAATGATTAAAACTTCAATTTAGCGTCCCCACAGTGTTGCGTAACGGGAGAATATATCTGTAATTATTCGTTCCCACAAATAAGCTTTGATTTGAAATTTGTTTTTCAGTCAAGAAAAGCCTGAAATCATCCTTGAACTCCACTCAGGGGTCAGATCGGATTTGTTTATGATGATATTTTGTGATCCAGTTCCAGTAGTGCTGACGTTAGATTTGTACCTGATGTTTTAAGAATAGATTTGTTAAAGCAGCCTGCATGTTAAAGGACCAGTGTGGAGAGTTTAGCTGCATCTGGTGGTGAGCTTTCAGACACCTCGCGTCACATTTCCTGTCACGCAGGAGAACTGACGGTGGACGTGAAATGCAAAAGGTCAAAGTGGAAACATATGGGCCTCATGCAAGAGCATTTTCATATTCTTATCTTTAATTTCTCTTACTTTATTCCATACAAAGGGCTGGTACGAACATGCTACGTCAGATACAGCAAACGTTCCTAACTAAAGAAAACCATGGAAACAATCTGTCTGTGCATATTTGAGTTAACATAATTAACTCTCCAATAATACCATATAAGAAAATGCTTCCTGTCTCATATGTCAGGAATTGTTCATTCATGAAAATGGCATCAAAGAGTTCAGAGATTGAGGTTCTGCTTTCAGAGATCCATAATCTGTCATTTTAACAGAGACAGCAGCAGAATTAAAAGACCTGCGAAAGCAAAAAAAAAAAAAAACAGGAAAACTGAGGGCTTTTTATGTCGTGTTACCTGAGGGTCGGACTGTCACTGAAATAAAGAAGAAATGTCTCGATATGAAAACAGCTTAAAAGTAAAAAGAAATGCCTCGCCGCAGCAAGCCGATCGATGACTGCGATGGGAGGAGAGGGTCAAAGGGGAGTTTCCATCATGGAGACAGAAGACAGAATACGAATGAGGACAGGATGTTCACCTGGACAGAGACTTACACCTGTCTGTACATAATGATACATCATTAAATTCATAATGAGAGGCTTTATGTGTAAATGTACAATTATATTTTGACTTGAAATGCAGTCAAACAGAACAATGTTGACATAATTATGAAGTTCAAGTCATTTTTCAAACTCAAAATGTCTCCAAAGTAATGAAATCTACAGTTGTTAGTGAAAAACTTCAGACTGGATAAAAGCAGACTGACTGTACGTGACTCTACGACAGCAGAATTGTGTTCATATCTGAAAGAAAATTCAAAATACGAGAAAACTGATGATCGTGACAAGTTCTCCTGAATCACACGCCACTTAAGAACAAATCTGTTCGTACGAGTGGTTCTTCCTGCATGATGCCCATTGTCTTTATTTAGATTGCAGTTTATGCTGAGTACAAGACCTTTCATTACGAGGCGACAGAGATAGAAAACAGGTCGGTTTTAGCTCCACTTCCTTCTTTACTTTTTGCTGTTTGAATGAAGGAAAACGGTAAAAACATTAAACAAACCTACAAAAATTTTATAGGTGAAATTTTGAAAGCTCGTTCTTGACTTTGGGAATCGCAAGTCGAGGCTGCGATGGTGCATTTTGCTCAGTCGTTGTCACATGACCTGAGTGTTCAATCACAAGATGACAGCTGACTCATTTCCATCCACTGATGAAGACTGTGAGATGCAGTCGAAAGCCCTGGAAAAAGCTAGAAAATGGACTTTGAGGTGGGATTATTTTCACTGAGCGTTCCATTATAAAGAAGCTCTTTCTGACAGAACATAACAACAAAAACATTTTTCTCTCTGTGACAGATAACTGACAGCGTGTAATAATTTTATTGAGGACAGTTTCAGTGGGAGTCTGAATTAAAACTGTCTGTTTTCCAAACAGCAGCTTCAGAGGCAAACTGGATTCACTGTAGATGATATTTGAAGACGCTCCGACACAGATGAAATCCATCATTCTGTCACACGGTCAAGTAATCGCACAATAAGTCCATCAATCTTCCTCACTGAGAGTATGAGCCAGTATCTAAAGTCTACATCAGACATCCTGCTCTCTTCTTGACCCTCCTGACTGCTGAGACGGAGGAAACGCGTCACCGTACCAAACCTGGACGACGAGCAATAACACCATTAATCAAGCTTTACGTTTTTTAATTTGTCTTCTCAGAGGTGTCCCGAAACGACTCCTGTCCGGACCTGCCCGAGATCCAGAACGGCTGGAAGACGACGTCCCACATTGCGCTGGTGCGAGGGGCCCGGATCACCTACCAGTGTGACCCCGGTTACGACCTGGTGGGACGGGAGACCCTGACCTGTCAGTTAGACCTGTCCTGGAGCTCCCAGCCGCCGTTCTGTGAAAAGAGTTGGTTTTATTATTCTCTATTTTTTTGCATTTGTATTTTTTTAAATTTTGTCACAGGCACTGAAAAAAACATTTGTCATTGTTATTAATTAATTTAGTTATTTCTCCCTGGAACGAGTTGCCTTCGATTTTTAATGAATTAGATAAAAAAAAATAATAATAATAATAAAAAATTGCAACTTTCTTTTGCAATTTTCAGTTGGTCCTGCAATTTTTTTTTTTTTGCAAAAATTGCCTGAAAGCGCTGCAACATGCATTACAATTCAGAAAAGCTGCTGTGCTACCAGCTATATCCGGCTTCTCCTCTAGGCTGAGCACCGCTGCTAATGATATGTATACAGCGTCCTTCGATTAACGGGATTGGTTCTTAAGGTTTATGACATCATAAACCCAGCCTGACTGAATCTGTTTTAATGAGACCACCTTTCTCACTGCAGTCTCAAAGCAAGAAATGCTCAGACGTGGTGTTTATGCTTATTTTGCTCCTGATATGTCTTGTAACACGTGGACATGTTAACAAGGTGAAAAACTCTCAAAAGGAACGTTTTAAAATGTGTCTGTTTTCATCTTATAATCCTTTTTTTCTCTTTTCTTTTTCTCAGTCATGTACTGTTCAGATCCGGGCCACGTGGAGCACTCCACCAGGTCTCTGTCCGACCCTAAACTCCTGGTGGGGACGACCATTCAGTACAGCTGCAACCCCGGCTTCATCCTGCAGGGCGGCGCCACCATTACCTGCTACGGCCGCGAGCCGGGGACCCCCGTGTGGACGTCTCGACTCCCTCACTGTGTCTGTGAGTGTCAGAAATACCGTCTCTGTACAGTTTTCCAGCGTAAAAAAAGAACACGAGAGGTTTTACCTACCAGGAAAAGCTTGTCGTTGTTTTATCAAACTTGTGGGCTGAAAGGTTCCCGTGGCGTTCTGGTGATTTGTCAGGCCTTTGATTTCAGAAAGCTGTCATCAGGATAGACAGTTGCACATGGCAGTTAACTGAAGATGAGAGGCTCTCTGCCTGTGGCTGTGCGATCTAACATGAGTGGGTTTGTGTGATTTCTCTCTCTTTCCTCTGCTGACAGATCACAGCGTCTCTGCATGCCAGAGACGACGCTTCATCTCCTGCATTTTCATCTTATGACTGATGATCTTATGTGCGTGTGTGTGTGTGTGTGTGTGTGTGTGTGTGTGTGTGTTTTCAGGGATATTAATGTTTGTGTGGAGTGTTTGATATGTAAATGCAATGCTAATGCACCGTACCAATCAGCCCTCAGCCACCTGGAGGAGGGGGTGGAGATTATCCATGAGTCATGTCACCTCAGCCAGAGCTTGTCAAATCTGTCAGTCGAGCTCTGACGCAAAACCTCGGATTCGTGTTGAGAAACTCAACAGGATCCATCCAGCTCTCTTTTTTCCCTTTTTCTTCTTCTTCTGTAGCTGAGGATTCTGTTTCCTGTGAAAACCCCGGTCTCCCTGACAACGGGTACCAGATCCTGTCCAAGAGGCTGTACCTGCCCGGTGAATCACTCACCTTTGTCTGTTACCAAGGCTACGAGCTCATTGGAGAGGTTGCAATTAAATGCATCCTAGGAAACCCGTCGTTTTGGAGCGGCCCACTTCCACTCTGCAGGGGTGAGACTTTTCACTGAATTTTTTAAATTTTTACATATGTGTGGAATGAAACACTCCCTTTTTCAAATACCTTTGGATTTATGCATGAACACAATATTCTTTTTGCTTGTTTATACAGATTGATCCCCCCCCCCCATGCATGCTAATGACCGTTCGCTAAACCCCTTTCCCAGACTTGTCCAGTCATCGCTGAGCAAGGCATTTATGATGCATCCACGTGCTCCTCAGATAGTCCCATTTCCCGAGGTGGAAAGTCAGACTTCGGTGTGTTCATGAGATTTTGAGCCTTTAAGCTCATGAACACTTCGGGTTATGGGTTGGTTGAGCGTGCTATGTATTGCATACATAAGAAGATGAAAAGACTTGAACAACAAGACGTAACATGGCAAAACATAACGTAAAAAGATGTAACAAGACAAAGAAATTACATAAAAGACATAACTAGACAAAAAGACATGCTAGACGATGAAACAGACATAACACTAAAAACTACACGAGGGAGACAACAGACAAAAGATGAGCTCGCTTTGTACAGAAATGGTCAGTTGAAATGTTCTTCAGAGGACGACTTTTTATCTTTATACTCTGAGTACTTTTCAGAGCCTGTACTTTTTCACTTTTACCTCAGTAAAGAAGTTGAATTTGTACTTCTACTTTTACCAAAGTCCTTTTTTTCCCACAAGTATTTGTACTTCAACTTGAGTACAGATTGTTTACTTTCGCAACTTCTGACTAGATGAAACTGTTGCAGGGAAAAGTTGCAACGATGTAAACTGGCCCGTCTCAGCTCAACTCAAACCGGCTGATGAAGTCACAAAATAATTATTGGACATGCAGGGATGTATACAAACTTTTACTTTTTTTATTCTATCTTCAGTCTTCTATCCCCCCAAAAGAGGCACAGTCGTGACGTTCTGTGATCAATATGGCGGGATGATGTGTCCACTGTGTCATACTGAGCTGCTAGATTTTAAGGTTAAGTTACCAACTTATCCTGCTTTTTACTGGACTCTGGGGAAGTTTGATCTCCAGCATCTCCATCAAACGTTGCCCCATGCGATAACAGAAACCTTGACAGGCATAGTGGGCTAACGGTAAGCGGCGGCGGTGGTGGATTAGCGAACGGTCAGCTCAAAGCAGCCTTGTTACAGATACAAACTCCTCAGGAAAGTGTGATGTCTGTTTTCATAATGCACTGACTGACAGAATGATGTCTTGCAGCCAACCATGACTGCTTTGACAACCATGCTTTGGAAGGTGAGTCTACCTGCGTGTGTTGGTGTGCTCTGACGCTGTGTGCTGAAAAAAGACCACACAGTTTGTTTTCTAGACTCAAACAAACCAGAGAATATAAAAAAAAGCACTTCACCTCTGTGTGTGTGTGTGTGTGTGTGTGTGTGTGTGTGTGTGTGTGTGTGTGTGTCTGCTCTGCCTGCATCAGCAAACATCTGCCTGCCAGATTCATTCCCACCGTACGTGTTTGTCAGCCACCTGTGTGCGTGTTCATCTGTTTACCTGTAGCATTAGCGTACGTTTGCTGAGCCTGACCAGACTGTTAGAGGTTTATTTGTTCTCTTGATAATATTAGACATTCATTTCACCTTTTTTTATTCGTGTGTTTGTCTCTCAGTTGCAGAGGCGACTGCAGGCTCCACTCTGGATGGAGGGAACATAGCGCTGGCCATCTTCATCCTCGTTTTCCTGCTGTCCGTGCTGCTTGGAGGGGCTTACGTCTATGTCACACGGTAAGATCATGATCACATGAGAGACTAAATTAAAAGTGAGCACCTGTCTGGGCTCCAGACCCAAAGCCTCCAGGGTCTTAATGTACTGAGAGGTTTGTGATAAATTGATTAAGTTTACCTAAAGAGGAAAAGTAACTTATCTCGACAAAAGATTAGTAGTTAGTAAAACTTTTTAAAAATTTAGGAATTTGAGTTTGGCTTTGAAAATTTGATTTTCTCAACTTTTTTGTTTTTACTGTGTAGACCTACAACAATGATCACTGAAAATTAAAACATAAAAAACAGTAGCTGTTATTTATTTTCATATAATGTTTTGCCAAAGTCACAGGAAGCCACTGAGAGGAGTTAAAGAGCCACAGGTTGCAGACCCCTGCACTACTCTATGAGTCTACAGCCATGCAGCTCTGTGATGCTGCGTTTACTGTGCGTGGAGCTAAATGCTAGCATGCTAACATTCAAGGGGAGCAATGCTCCCCCTGGTGCCCCCATGTTAAAAAAAAAGCTGCAGGAAAATGATGACAAGGCAGGCACAGGTGTCGGAAGTAGTCGTCAACAAGACATTAAAGCATAATCTGTGCAGGAAGAACACAGAGTGGATCCTGTCTGATAATCACACACTCCCACCGTCTGGGCTGCAGTACGTCTGCTCTCTGAATGGATCCTCCAGGTCTGGGATGCAGTTTCCCCAGAGAGCATCATCAACAGACTCAAGAGATGCTGCATATAAAATGTCGTGGTTGGTTGGTGAGAGCGAAGCGTCCTGACATGACACATCTCATGAGTCAGCTTAGGCCAATTTGCACTCATGTTTGAAAGCAATCTAGCTTGTTTTTTCTCTCTCTCTCATGCAAATTTGATTTGAGACTGTTCTACAATTAGACATCACTTCTGCAGCTGTTGAAATTTTGAGAGGCTGCATGGTTGTTTTTATGCCTCAGGTTTCAAGGTTGTCTGTTCATCCGTCCCGTTCTTGTGTACACAATATCTCAAGATCACCTCGACAGAATTTTTCAAACTTGACACAAATGATCTCTTGAACTCCAAGATGAGCTCAACAGATTTTGGTTGTCAGAGGTCAAAGTCACTGTAACCTCAAATCCGTCCCATTCTAGTGAACGTGATATCTCAAGAACCTTGTTTTATTATCATTATTTTCAAATAAAATTATTTCCTTTTTCCAAAAATAAGTCTTGAAACAGTTGTTGTCAACTTATATTCTGGCCAAATACTGAAAATTGGATCACTGAAGTGTGTAACTGTTTAATTTTCTGTTTTCCCGTCTCGTCCTTTAGGTGTCGATATCACTCCAACTTAAGGCTTCCTCTTATCTACCCCCACCCTTACCGACAGATCACTGTGGAGACAGAGTTTGACAACCCGCTCTATGAGACAGGAGGGGTGAGTGTCCAGTACATTTAAAACAACGTAAAGGGTAATTCCTTACTTTTCTACAATTATATTTAGAAAAAAGTAATCATTTATAGTCAGTCAGTCTGTTCACTGCATTAAGTAAAGTTGGACACACACACTGCTAACACTGTCTCTGTCTCCTCATTCTTGTCACAGGACACTCGTGAATATGAAGTATCGATATGAGACGCCTCACAAAAGACATTTCTGAACCGAGACCGACCGCCCCGTCCTAACTCTTCATCCTCTCCTCCCTCCTTCTCCGCCCAGGAGGAGGCGATGTAAATACAAATAGATGATGTCCAGCCCCTTCTGCCATGAGACGCAGTGATTGATCCTGTTCTCTCCTCCTTTGACGTGACACGAGGGGACACGGGAGAGGAAAACGCGTGAGAGGAGCTGGGGAGGAGGCAGACGAGTCAGTGTTGAAACTGTGTGGATCTGGGGGATGATGGGAGATGGAGGACGGAGGGGAAAGACCCAAAGATCATCGAAGAACATGAACAAGAACGTGGTGAGAAAAGAAGAGACGTTGGGTGTGAAAAAGGAGTTAAGGAGGGGAGAAGGGGAGGAGTAGGGGACAAGACACAGTGTGAGGAATGTGGAATGAGGGGATTGAAGCACTTTTTAGTATTTTTTGCCAGAAATCTTTACTGGATAATTTCTTGAAGATGTCTCAGAAGGAGAGAGAGTTGAAGTTATAATCCTTAAGATTTTCTTGAAAACAGAACCCATCTGTGTTTTCATTGTTAGTGGCGGAGTCCGCCATTCCTTTGCTGGGTTCAAGTTGTCTTCACACACTCGAGGGATTCATAGGACAAGAAGCCTGCACTTAACTTTTACATTTCCTACTGCTGCTGCTTCACATTAAGTGAAACACAGGGTGGCTTTTATTGTTTTTGTCACGGAGGTTAGCACTAACAGTGATTGTTCATCAAAAATGCATCTTTAAAACAAGACGACAGTCAGATTTTACATTGCATTCATTTAGCTGACGTCCTCATCCAGTGCATTCAGTTATGAGAATGTAACCCAACACCTGCAGGAATCACACAAGTACATCAGACTTCATCAAATATGCAGAATTTCAAGTGCTATAATTAGAAAAAGAAGGGGAAAAGAACAGAGAAAAGTGTAGAGGGGTGGGGTTTTTATACTGTCCTGATGTAAGGTTGCTTTAAATTTTCCAAACAGCAACCCAAAAACTGGCAATAGTTTCAACTGGGAGACTCTGCGTCATTACATATGCCTTCTATGTTCACTGTGTCCAATGAATAAACAAAATAAACTCATAAATTTCAAGAAGAGTAAAACTTTTACACTTTCCTTTTAACAGAAAAAAAGAAGTGTCTGTCTCCTGAATTCAAGTTTCTCTCTTTTACCAGACTGAGAGGAGTTTAATAACCTTGTTAATTTATCGTGAAATGCACTTCACTTGACAGAAATAAAATAAAACTCACCAATATCGTCTTGGTTCGTCAATCACCAATTGATTTCTTTATTTAAATGCCAGTTTTAAAGATTTGCATTTAAATAAATGTCTGTTAAGTCACACTCTATCACTGAATGAGCCAACACAATGATGACTGAACCTATGGCCCACTGGTGAAAGTACTGAAACACTTATACATATGCAGTCTAACAAAGTGGTCTGTGTTGACATTCCTGGGAAAAAAAATGCTGTATTAAGTTACTGCTAATGCAAACTGTGTTTAACTGACAAAACACAAGTTGACTTTTAATTTGAAGTAGACACAGGAAATGCAATATGTTTGTTTGTTTGTTTGAGATTAGCACTGTCAATTATTAGTTTTCGTGCTTCAAACATGCATCTATAAAACAAGACAACTGTGATTTTTTGAGAGCAGATCACTTTGAAATATGTCAGGAAGCCATGGAACAGTGAGGAGCCACAGTGAGCTGTTAGATGAAGAGCTGCAGACGAGAGGCTGCACACCTCCAACTTCTCAGAAAATCAGACCACAGTTCTTCACAGAACGATGGAAAAATGCCAATCATTGCCTGACTTCTTTATTAAGACCACAACAGAATTCTGGGACCTGTAGTATCAAACCACATTTGCTGTTACCGCCAAATCAACCAGGGCTGAAATCTTAAAAGAACATACATTTGTTTGGCTGCACTGTAATGTGATGCAGCTGCTCCTCTGTTGCATTTTTAACAGATTTGCAGCCCCCAGATTTCGGGGACTTGTTTCAGACCAATAGTGAAACAAATTTTCTTTGACTGCTGGGCTGTTTGTAGTTATCGCCACAACCAGCCAATGTGTGCATGAACTGTAGCTGCTAGCTAGCAGCATATGCACTGACCATGTGTGTCTGCGTTCAGCTAAGCTTCTGACTGAACAGGACTGAAATCTTAAGGATTACAACTTTTTAAAAGAGTTTTGGGGCTATACTAGCAGGTAGATTGGTGGATTTTTTTTAAATATCCTCACTCATGAGTCACCATATCTTGCCACAAAATGATAATAACAGGAAGGAAATAGTGATAAAGGTCCTTTTTTCCATCTTTTAGTTAGTCTGGCACAGCTGTGTCCTGTCCCCGAACTCCCCCCGCCTGCAGTCACCTTCAAGACTTTTTACTCCAGCCGGTCCAGTTCTGGCTTTAGCTGTAGTTTAGTGGTATTAAAAACTCTCTGACTCTAGAAGCAGTGCAGTGCAGATGTCTTATTTCTCACATGTAGTTAGATTGATGACTGTCTTAGACTGGTCTCAAGAGTCCCCAGGGTCTGGACCGGCTGAGGATTAAAAAGGAAATTGGAAAACCATGCGTTGTTGCAGATGTGGAGGTTGCGATGTGAATAGCGTAGCTGTAGTTAAACTGACCGATCTTCGAGTGCAAGCTCAATCAACCCACCAGATGATGTATTTATTTTGATGTACTGTATATGTGATGTTTTATGCAGATTGATAAATGTACATTTTCATTATGAGAAGACAAATGTTAACAGTTTCCCTAAATAAATGGTAAAACTTGAATAAAAAGTACAAAAGACTTTCTAAATACTGAGGTGTTCTCTTGAATTCTTTTGGCATCATGTTTCTTTTTAGTGTGGAAACTTCATGGTCCAGATTACAGGGGAGCTAAGAGAAGCTCAGCTCCCCTGAAAAGGACATGAGCTCCCCTGAGAGCCTACTTTGGGACATTTGAAGGGAGCTCTAAAACATGATAACCCTGAAATAATTAATAATAGTGAACAATTGATTGTCTGACTGATAGACAGACAAACCGAACATGTTACTTACTTTGGTTCCTGTTATCTTTTTCATTGTTGCAAATTGAAATTTCGTCCCTAATTCCACTTTCTCCCGATTATAACACTCCACAGATAGAAACGAAATGTGAATAGGTGTGAATGTGAGAGTGAATGGTTGTCTGTCTCTATGTGTCAGTCCTGTGATGAGCTGGAGACATGTCCAGGGTGGACCCTGCCTCTCACCCAGTGTCAGCTGGGATAGGCTGATCGCTCAGACCACGCGACCTGTTCTCCTGGTTACAGACAATGGATGGATGGACCTGCAACACGTGTTTGGTAAAAGTTAAATCCAACTCTTAAACTGTCTGTAACAGTAACAAAATGCTTTTCACAGTCACCCTGAAATTGACCCCACTGATGCACACTTCCATGCATGTCCACACACGTGGTGTTTTAGAAGCGTTGTGCACCGGAAAATAGGGCTCCCCCGAAAGCCACTGTGTGATTCGAACTCTGGGAAACATATAAAATACATTATCTCACATCTATTGTGTTACGATGGCCAGTTGCCTCCATTGTGATGCAAAATCCTGTATGTCATTATGATGAGAAACTTTCTCAACTTTGTATAAATCATTATTTTGAGAAAGTTTATTATTTAAGTGTGATGCACATTCAACTTTTGAATCCATTTTTATCAGTTGCTTCCCCAATATTTGTTAATGATTTAGGGCTGCAACACACAATCATTTTCATATTGATCATTTTGTTGAAAAATGGATTAATTAATCCTGTCACAAACGTATCACTTGAAAAATGGGATGCATTTTGACATTTTGTGTGAGCTGATTTCAGCCTTTGAAGTAGGATGTGCCAGAAAATGTTTGGTAACCACTGGATTATATAAACGTCACATTTAGGTTCACCTTTAAAAATGTTATTAAAAGTGTATTTTATTAGAATCCAGAAGAAGTGAAATCATTACAGCTCATTACAGAGTAATAATCAGTGCAGCCTGTGAGGTGTTTTGGTTAAACTGATGACAGACAGATAGTTTTTGGTTTGCTGTCATTTGTAAATTATTATCATTATAACCCGTTTAAACAAAGTGAAAGTCGATCCACGTGGTTTTGTGTTCAGCACAGTCATTGCTGTGGGACAGGCGGGATCAGCTGAGTGGGTGGATGATCACATTAGTGGCTCCTCCTGTCTGCAGTTTCCTGATTATGTATGCAGCCTCTATCAATTTATGTTTGTCAATTCTTACTGCATAATTTCAGTAAGTACAGGAGGACGTTCTGTATTTTCTGAGAACGTTGTACTGTTGGTGCCATTGATGTTCAGGAAATCGAACAAATGGGTAGAAATGATCAACTGCGGCTCCTAGAAATGAAGATTTTTATTGGACAAAATCGTTTTCCCAGATACATGTGCTGACATTGTGATATTTTTTTTAATAAATGAAGAGCTGTGTTTATCTCCTGTAGCAGAGTTACAGAGAGGTGGTTGTTGTGGATGGTGGAATAAAAGGCACCAGACTTTGACACCAGAGACCAGATTCACATCTGTTGTTAGACTTAGGCTTTATCCTTTAAAATGAAACAGGGATCAGAAGCTAGAGGTTTTTTTATTCTTCTGTACCTGAAGAAAAGCCAGTTTGTGCTTGAAGTGTTGCACATTTTCTACTGTAATAAAAGACACATTTGAGAGGGAGTCTGCTGGAGACAGAAACTGATCCCACTGATCCCTTAAAGCACCAGTGTGCAGGATTTAGTGGCATCTTGTGGAGAAGATGCAGAATGCAACCAGGTGAATACTCCTCCCATCACCTTGAGGATCAGCAAAGGATTATCTCATCTTATCTTATCTTATGTTGGCTCCACTCTAGAGTATAATTGGGAAGATTTTGGGATTTGATTCGCCCTCCCTAAAATTGCTGGGGCGTTCCTGATTCGAGGCTGCTCTGAACAGATTTTCTGCCCAAATGATCTTGCAGTGTGTGGCGGGTTTACAGGCATTATCAAAATGTATCTAGATGTGAGTTTCCCCACTTTTGGATTCTGTCAAACATATTGAATATTTGCAACTTGAAATCAAGTCGTGTGATAAGAACGGGACTGGAGTATTGAGGAGAAACCCACAGCGAGCTCACTGGGACGTGTCAACAGGTGGGTGGACAGGACTAGCTCCATTTGAGACTAACAAAAAATGTTTATTTCCACCTCCAGCCTGTGCTGATAAGTGTTTAATGACTGAATCAACAGGTGTTGACAACAACAGCTCCAGTCCCTGGAATTGACCCTTCACTAAGCTCTGCCTCCAGGGAGCAACTGTCCAATCATAGCTCAGCAACCGTCACTAAAACTGTCAAGCTTTCCATTTCTCTCCATGTTGAAGGTGTGCAGGAGGATCTGAGGTGAGCGATATTCTGTGTTTCATGAGTCTGGACAGTGGTGTCTTTTTCTGTCGTCTCTCAAAAACGTGAAACACAAGAGCACACGTGTGGTGAATGGATTAAACTCTGTCTTCATCTGCTCTAACAGAAGCTGCAAACATTAGCATGTCTAGCTAACTAACACTAGCTTACTACTGAGATCTAAGCTGGGTTAGCTTAGCTCTTATCCCAGCTGTCTTCCACCATAGTGGAAGAGTGGTCCAAAACATCAGCTGGACACTTCTCAGCTGACTCAAGTCAAATTAGCATTAGTATTAGCTTACATCAGCCAGCCACACGTAAGAAATCTGGTCATGAGTCATTATTTTAGCTGTCGTCAGGTAGTGTGTAGTCCTTGGTCTTGACTGAGTTGTCTGGTGTGTGCGATTTTACAATTTAAAAAAATTTGGTTTAATCTCTTGTTATGTCTGTGGTCTCACAAGTTTTTAAAATCAGTAAAGATCTGAATATCCTCTAGTGTGCACATGAGGGCCCATCAGGATCCCTGTAGGATCCAGAATGAGTAAGTTTTGTAATTAGAGCGTTATGAGTTGGCAGGCAGACATCTGCTGACACCCGACCTGTGGGTTGTGCGTGGACGTGTCCGCGGAGTTGTACATGTGGAAACTATGGACGCTGATTTACTGCCCATAAATGTTTCCAGTAGTTAACACGAAATACGAATTGTGTGTTCTGTGCTTACCTGTCCTGTTAATCATCTCGCAGCCTCTTGGATTTGTCTCGGACTTCTTGTGAAGGTCAACAAAAACCACAATTCCAGCATCACCATCGTGAAGACTTAAATCCACTTAACAGCCATGAAATGTTTCTTTGAAGTATGAACTCCTCTTTTTCACCGCATCAGGCAGTTCTGGCCTCCATTCAGTTTGAAAAGCTGCTTTTTTTTCTGGACTGAGTGCTGTTGTCTTGCAAATATACCCTGATGGGTGGGAGGCAAATCCTGCCCCGCGGCATTTCCCTACCGCCAACCCATTTTAATGTCCTAATGATTCCTTCTGTTGCCATCCTGCATGCTAATAAGAAGATAATGTTTCCTGCCACGATAGCAATTTCCAGAGGCTTTCCTGCTGCGGTTAATTCAACTGTTGAGAAGCTTTTAACCAGATGCTTGATGATATTAGGCACTCTGAGGAAACTGAGTGCTACCCACACAAGTTTAATGAACCAGAGGCAGTCACAGAGCCAGAAATACATTACAGTTATGTCTGCATTTAGGCCGTTTAGTTGGAACTATTATCCACAGAGAGTCATAATGAGTGCAGCAACACAATGAGATCATTAATATTACAAGCAGCTAACAGCATGGGACAGACCCACACCACTGAGCCAATACATGCTGCAAAGATTTGTCATGGATATTTTTGTAAAATAGAGAGAAGAAGGTGAAAGATGTATAATGAATTTAATCTGGTTAGGAAGTTTCTACACATTGGTTTATGGTGCTAATGTTATGCAGAGAAAAATGCTACATTTGTGCCAGAATGTCCCATTTCAGTTTTATTATTCAGGCCACATTTGCTATGTCAAATGTGGGTGACCTCAGACTCACACCTAAATTAGCTGGTGATTATTGTGCCGTATATTTGCGAAAAGGAGCTCAAATGGTTGTAAAATATTTCTCCATATTTGCCAAGTCTTATGCGGGTCACTGTAGGTTCACATCCAGATAAGGCAGTGCTCACTGGGCCACGTGTTTGCCAGAAGTGGCTCAGATATGTTTTTAAAAACAGTCCACATTTGCTGCATCATATGTGGCTCACTTTCACTTTGGTTAACAGTACCACATCTTTACCAAAAAAAAGTCTACAATTGATTTGGGATATTTGCTATTTTGTGTGTAATATGAAGTTTGAATAGATTGAATGAAAGTCTGAATATATGCAATAAAAGTTTGAATACATGGAATGAAATCTGACATCATCCCACTGGAGCCACCTTGTGTTTTCAATGTGTATTAGTGCTTAGCCTGATGCTAATGCATCAGGGACACTAACACAATGGGAATTACCATTAACACGCCAATTTGAAATTAGCGTCAGAATTGCAGTAATTATTTTCTAAACAAATGGATCTATTTGGCTTCACCTGATAAACGACAGGTGTGCTCAGACTTTCAGCTTTATATTTCCTGTGTGGAAACAAACTCATGCCTGCTGACTTTAACTCAGTCTGTTACTCTGGCTTCAGTACTCCACACTGATCACTACAGCAGCCTCAAAGGGTCAAAACTGTCTTTAAATACGAGGTGGAGACTTTGGAGAGGCAGCATACATATATCTACATACATATATATAAATCTTCATATATACATATATCTTTATTTTTCTATATTTCTTTTATAATTTTCTTATAAATATTGGCTCGTAGAATCAGATATGAGTCACAGCAGGAGACATTTTACTGTACAACTAGTTTTACTACTGATACTTTAACTACAATAAGTATCAGCAATAACTACATGAATCTGACAATACTTGTGTACTTTTACTTGTGTAGCATTTTGAAAGCAGGACTTTTACCTGTATTTGGGTTATTTTTATCTGTGCACAGTGCTGTGAGTAATAGATCAGAGTGCTTCTTCCACCAGCAGCAGTCTGTAATAGTTTGGACTGACAGAACTCACATGAGGACTTTATAAAAGTTTTTATGAGAGTTTCAGAGCCTGTAGCCGCAGTCGGGGGTTTTGCTGTGGTGGTTTTAGGTTAGAAACCGAGTGTGGACCCTTGTGATTTAAAGCAGGCCTGATGGCTAACCTTCTCTGAAAGCCTCTGTGATGGAAAGCTGCCGAGTTTGAGCTACACATCCGCCAAGTCGGATAAACAGAACTGGCTGAATCGAGCCTCAGGAGACAGTGTCATCCATGTTGAACTGAGTCACACACACGCAGACACACACAGGCTTTAATAAGCTGGAGATGGAGGAGTGGTAGGGCCGGGCATAAGGGGATTTTTAATTTTGTATTTCAACAATAAACTTGAATCAAGTTGAAAAGCCAAGAATAAAGTTGCATGTTGAGAATAAAGTTAAGATTGTATTTTGACTTTAGTCTCAACATCTCAACAAACATTCCTCCTCCTCTTTTTTCTTATTTCTGACCCTAAGAATCTTCCTTGCAGGATATTCAACTCAAAACAGCTGTGCTATAAAGGCGGCTGCCAAAGTATATTATATTATATGTCAAACAGATATTTTGTGCATTAATTTTTGCACTTGAATATATATATTTATAATGCAAATATAAAATGTGGTTCCCAAAAACTTCAACTCTAAGCTGGCATTTAGAAAATGTAATCTTTTCCCTCAGTGGTTGAATATTAAAATGTCAAGCAGCTCATTTTAAAAAATGTTGGACCGCAGGCGAGGAAATGTGCACCTCAGACAAAATGTTGTGTTAATGATTATCTGAAATCAAAAGACAATTATAAAGAGGAAGCGGTTAAAAGTGTGCAGTCAGCCTAATAATGTCCCCAGTTAGTCATTAGTTTTACAGGCAGTGTTGTTTCGGTTAATGACAGAAATGTAATGAGGGGTGGCAAGAGGGTAAAAGGTCACGGGGTAACTAAAATCAATAGTTTCCTTCCTGTTGGGAAGACAATATCAAGTATTTGTCAGTTTATGAATAATGAGTGAGAAGATCCTGCTTGTTTGACCATACAAAGGCATGATGATGATGCTGAGGAAAAGGCCAAATCAATATGTTCTTTGCTCGTGTGGTCATGGAAAACTAAAATTCTCATTAACTTAGCCATTTATTTTCAACAGAAACAAATACACAGATGGAGACACACGTCTTCACATTTTCTCAAATAACACAGCATTTTACATGTTCGTGTGCAGGTAGAGAGAGAGAACCACAGCAGAGTTTCAGTGGGTCATCTGCCACATCCTTACACACATAATATGAAGATGTTTTAATTCTGGAGTAATTAATTAATTTTGTTAACTGTTAACCATAATAATTCCTTATTTTTTGTAATCTGATTACATACTGATGATTACATGTAATCCGTTATCACCATAGACCGTATATTATTATTTAGGATGGCGTCAATGATGTACTGCTTCCTGTTTGTTCAAGGGTTCTCATACATGCTATGTCTACATCCGCGAAGGCTGAACGGTTTTTCACCTTCACTCCAGTCTAAAAACGCGACTAGTCTCCTCCAATAAAACTTCTACTGTCTTAATGTTCGGGAATATTTTCGTTTAATTGATTTCAAAATGATTTCTGTGTGGTTTGTCGTTAACTATAGTTTATAGTTCCAGCGGGTGGGACAGCGGAGGGATACTGCACTGTTGTCTATAAATACCCCTCCGCGGCTCTTTGTTCACAACAAGCTGAAAGCATCAGGAGTTGAGAGTCGCTCACACCGCCGGGAACAATTTGCTTGTGAGTCCTTTGCATTTTTTGAGACAGTAATCACCAGATTTAGGCCACATTCTTCATATTTATCGTTATGTGTTGAACGAACATTATTTTAGCTGTTGGTAACCGACAAATCCGTAAATAGTTAACGTTGCGTCAGCAGTTTTGGTCTAGCTAACATGGCTAACTGGGCCCTAACCGGAAAAAACGCCGCCAAGCCTCAGCTGAAATCTTGCTAGCTTTAAATTCAGCCAGGTAAACCAGTAGAGAATTAAACATTGACCACAAAGAGGTCAGATGGCTGGGGATAACTCGGTGTTAAAGTAAACGGCCTCATAAACTACGAACGTCGACGTTTCTTTTTTTCTGCAGCAAAGGTTTACCTTAGCAACATTAGCTTCATTAGCGGTTAGCCAGTTTAGCTGACCGACTCACAAACAGGAAACGTCTGGTTAACGTTCGGTCATTTATTGAAAAACACCTTTCTGTTGTGACACGTAAGTGGCTCTTCCAGTAAGTTCTGTTTAGCACGTCTAAGCGTCGAATAGAAAGTGGCGACTGGGACTGAAGCAAAACCCCCGCTAACTGTTAGCTTAGCTAAACACCACAGCTAGCTTAGACTGACGATAGTCAGTAACCTGAGATGTATATAGAAATACGTCATAAACGATTAATGCTAGTTATGTTGGTCGATTCGCAGAAAATTGTCAACTACCAAGATGAAAAACACTACTGATTAACATATTAAGTTTTTATTTTTGTTTTTGTTGAATTTACAATTAATTGTGGAATAACTCGCTTTGCGGTACTTAGAGCAGTGCTATTAGACCGTTATGTATGCTTGTAGCTTGATACATCATTTTGCATCCATTTTTGCATATCTATTTATCTTTTTGTTGATACAAGACAATTTTGGCTTTATACATTTCATTTTGTAAATGATGTACATGTACCATAATACACTTACTGTATATATTATGTCCTTTATGTTATAGTAGAATGTATACATTTTTACGTCACATTTTCTATTTTTGTAAATCTCTATGCCATATATAGATTTTTTTTTCTCTATTCTTGAGTGGGTGTACCTGTAACATCATCAGTTTCTCCTGGGGATCAATAGTGTTTCTGTTATGTCTTCTCAACATGACAGTGCACTTTTTCGTTTCATGTCTAAGCTGATAATATTTGGCATTTTGAAGATGCCACCTTGGGTTTTAAGATGGGCACACTTTACAGCTTTCTGACTTAAATATTAAATGATTATTTCAGATCATTATTAGACTGATAGTAGTGGAGAGTAGATGCTTAAGTGCAATTAAGTCTTTCATGTTGGGGTTTTTTGTACATTGTACTGACTACAGTTCTGAAACATGATTTGATTTAAATTTAACAATTCAAAAATAGTAAAAGTATAAGGAATGACATGTAAGTAGAGATGAAGCTGATTGTTTAGTCAGTTTTTATACATAACCATGTCATGGTCATAAATGTGAAGTTACATAGCACTAGTATTTGTAGTATTTTTTTTTGTCATATTAGTACTTTTACTAGGAATCTAAGTAATGTATCTGAATAACCCGTCCAACACTTGATTATAGTTTTAATGTTTCATTGGATTTAATTTTAAATCCTTTAATGGGGAAACTGTGGTCTAATGTTTATGGACATGAGCAAACCACTTCCCTTCAGGGATGTACCGTTTACTGACAGAACTGCAGAACATTTCCTCCTAAATTATCTTGTATGTGCAAATGAAGTGAAACCTGGGTAAAAGACTTTTATAAAAGGATTTGTTTCCTTTCAACAGTGTCAAGATGCAGATCTTTGTGAAGACCCTGACTGGTAAAACCATCACTTTGGAGGTGGAGCCCAGTGACACCATTGAAAATGTGAAGGCCAAGATTCAGGATAAGGAAGGAATCCCTCCTGACCAGCAGCGTCTCATTTTCGCTGGCAAGCAGCTCGAAGATGGCCGCACCCTCTCTGACTACAACATCCAGAAGGAGTCTACCCTCCACCTGGTCCTGCGTCTGAGGGGAGGTATGCAGATCTTTGTGAAGACCCTGACTGGCAAGACCATCACCCTGGAGGTGGAGCCCAGTGACACCATCGAGAATGTGAAGGCCAAGATCCAGGATAAGGAAGGAATCCCTCCTGACCAGCAGCGTCTCATTTTCGCTGGCAAGCAGCTCGAGGATGGCCGCACCCTCTCTGACTACAACATCCAGAAGGAGTCCACCCTTCACCTTGTGCTCCGTCTGAGGGGAGGTATGCAGATCTTTGTGAAGACCCTGACTGGCAAGACCATCACCTTGGAGGTGGAGCCCAGTGACACCATCGAGAACGTGAAGGCCAAGATCCAGGATAAGGAAGGAATCCCTCCTGACCAGCAGCGTCTCATCTTTGCTGGCAAGCAGCTCGAGGATGGCCGCACCCTCTCTGACTACAACATCCAGAAGGAGTCTACCCTCCACCTGGTCCTGCGTCTGAGGGGAGGTATGCAGATCTTTGTGAAGACCCTGACTGGAAAGACCATCACCCTGGAGGTGGAGCCCAGTGACACCATCGAGAACGTGAAAGCCAAGATCCAGGATAAGGAAGGAATCCCTCCTGACCAGCAGCGTCTTATCTTTGCTGGCAAGCAGCTCGAGGATGGCCGCACCCTCTCTGACTACAACATCCAGAAGGAGTCCACCCTCCACCTTGTGCTCCGTCTGAGAGGAGGAAACTAAACCACCTCTGCTTCAAGACGTCTCAGCATTCCCACCATATATTCCAGTGCTAAAATGCTTATCAGCTGTCAGTCATTCCTTTTTTTAAGTTTCAATAAAGGTTGTGTGTTCCTGAATTTTTGTTTTGACTTTTAATAATCTGCTTTGCATTTGACTGCTTCAGCTGACAGTTAATGCTCTCTGGCTTTCAGAGCTTGTTTTTTTTTTTTTTTGAAGTGATTTTTCAGCAGTCTGGTAACAAAGTACAAACATGCTAAGGTGATAAAGTTGGATGTGTTTGTGTTAAAGTGGTTCAATATGCATTGATCAAAGTTCACTAACCGGTTTAAGTTGCCAAGTTGGAACTGAGACCTGAAATATATTTTCATTAGTGTCTGGAAATGCTGTTACAGATGATAAATAAACTGGCTTCTCACTGTCAATTGGTCATTGTATTTTTTTGTAAGTGAGTAGAGTCCATATTAACTATTTCAGGACATTGTGTCATGATTAATGTTTTATCCGATTGAAATCTCAGATCATTTAGTCAAACTGCTCCCTGATTATATTGCAGACTTTACCAAAATAAGAGCCTTGTTCATTAGTATCTTGAGGTTGAGGTATATTTGTCTACTAGTTGTCACCAGAGACCAGTTTAACTAATTTCAACATGTGGTTTGAAACATTTCAGTGTGGAGATGGACAACTTCAAAAAAAAAGTAGAAATACTAAACTATAAATTGGTGCAGGTAAAAGTATTGGAATCTAAATATGAAAAGGAAAAGCATCCATGCAAAATGGCCCATTTCTAAATAATTTTATTGGATTGTAACCATGATTCATTTGTATGTTCATAAGTTTAATGTTGAAACAAAAAATAGAGCAAGCTAAAGCTAGAGGGTCCAGGTTGTTTCATACTGAAATAAAACAGCTGAAGGGAAAAGGAACTGAAATGACTGTGGCATTACCAAATCAGTCAACTCAAGAATGAGGAAGCACTGCCACATATTGTTTACTGAGACTTGGAGTCAACTGCCTCCACAAAGTGTTTGTGTTGTAACACCTTTTCTGAACTTCTTAAATCTTTCCCCTGATTAAAAAAAAACTTATGATAAACTAATACTGACTTCCCACTCACCTGTAATTCTGTTTATCTGTCTCAATCAGGTCTTGAAAGACTCAGTCTGCCCCTCGGATCATTCATAAATATGAACAAGGTATATACTTGTGTTTTAATTAACATTCTAAGTTTCTGTGTTTACAATGTTAATTAGAAGGTCATTTTATTAGCAGGCCACTGAGTCCATTCATTGGTTGTATCTGTTGTTAAGCACAAAGATTATTTGAAAGTTTTAACTCAGGGGTTTTAGGAGATTCAAACTGAATGATAATAGATGTTTATTAAAACAAGCTACTTCTCTTCTAGGATTGTAAAGGTGTTTTGTTTTTTCCTGGACTTTTGTACTTCACCTTTCAGTTGTGAAAACTAATAATGTGGAGGAAAAAGTAAGAACATGCTTTGTTTTATGCATTAACTTCCTAACTCTTCAGGTCAGACAGGAAATATGAAGGTCAGACCTCATGGGACTTTATTCAAATCTGACCTTTCTAAAAAAAAAAAGTAACTGAATAGGCCTGAGACAGACAGTTTTGGATGTAAGTAACAGACTTTTTTTTTTAGATACTGGCTGTCTTCATTCTAATATAATGGAACTGGACAGCCGCTGCCTTGTGGTCAAAAAAACAGAAGAGGAAAAACATGAATTTAGATTTTTTTTTTTTTTTTTTTTGGATAAACGGTCCCTTAAATAAGCTGCAGAGAAAGTCGTTGTTTTATCAAGGAAATCAGAACAAAACAAAGCAATACGAACAGATTTTAAATGCTGTTTTATTACAGTTTCAGGGCTTTACATCCACAATTCACATAAACATGATGTAAATCACCCTCTTCTCTACCTTCTTTAAATGCACAAGAAAAATAAAAGCAAAGATGAACAAAATCATGATCAACTAACACAAGTTCAGGTGGGTTCAGACATTTATTATTATTATTTTTATTGTTATTATTAACACATTTTGGTTGTTTCTTTGCTGTAACTATTTCATGTCACTACTTTGAAGCTGGTTTGTGTGTTTGACCTGAAAGCTGAGATCAGTTTAGGTCGGGGAGCTGTTTAATACAGAACATCAGATAAAAATCCAATTAATTATGAGTGTGAAAGAACACTTTCTGTATGCTGATTAGGCTCAGCCTCTAGAAATTGAATTTAAACCGACTCATGGAGATATCAGAGAGATTATGAGTTATTATCAGTATGCAACACTTTGCACCTTCCCTCAGTGTGTGTGTGTGTGTGTGTGTGTGTGTGTATCTCTACAGGATGGTCTCGGCACACGAATCACCAAAGTGAGCACGCAGCAGCGACCGGTGGAAGTCTCTTTGTGTTCCAGGTGGAGGCAGCTCATGAGGGGGAGGATAAAGGCGGTGCTGGTGTTGTGGTCTGTAGTAGAAGCCAGACTCTTCCTCCTCCTCTTCCTCTTCCTCCTCTTCCTCCTCCTCGTAGTCTGACTCCACCTGGATGCTGACGTGGGGCACGGGCGGCCGTGGAGGAGGCAGGCGCGACGGAGGCTCCCCGGGGACGAGGCTCGTCTGGGAGTGGGCAGGTGAGGGGGGGCAGGAGATCTTCAGGTGCAGAGTGATGCTGAGGAACAGTGGTGGAACCGGCCAGGTTACACTTTTACTCTCCAGCTCTCTCTCTCTCTCTCTCACACACACACACACACACACACACACACACAGGTACTCAGAGTCCAGTTTATTAGGTACAGCTCACTAAAACTAATGCAGTCTAATAAATCCTCCCTTTAGGCAGGTGGCTTGAGTTGCCAAATCAAAGTATTTGACAACCTAGGAATGCAACTAAACAATCAACTCAAATTATTTCTCCATAATAATAATATTCTTGGTATGTGCAAAGATTTAAATATCCACATTGTAGAGGAACACTGGAATCATAGTTTAAAAGATTAACAAATGCTCACATAAGTTATGCATCTTTACATCGGAGATGAATAGATGGTTTCTCTCTGTTCCCTCTCTATATGATAAGTGCCAGTCTAATGAAGCCACTGTAAGAAGTATACTGTCATATGTGTCCTGAGATTCAGATGTACTGGTGCAAAATTTTCCAAATAATTCCAGAAATGACTGATTGAAAAATTGAGCCTGAGCAGCAAACTATTTTTTAACACTTGCATCTCGAAAACTTCACGCTGCCTCATAGATGATCTGCTTATTTCAACTAAGAAATGTTTGTTTATGTTGCAGAAGGTTAAAAACATTCCTCATGTGAAGATTAAATATATAAGAAGCGACCAGGTGAATTTATTCGATGTCATCTGACAACTTCTTATTTAGTATTTGGAGAAGATAAACAGTCTAATGCTAATTACAGATGGATGTTTAGGTTAGTTGGAGGTGGGTTGGTCTTATTTTTACCCATTTCCTTCTTTTCTTCCACTGTGTTACTTTAACACGTTTTAAAAGTGACTGGTGTTTGTATTAGTTTTGTATATTCACCAGTTATTATTATCTTTGTATTGATAGTGTGTACTGGGCTCCAGCCTCTCAGAAAAGAAAGGGCATGATAGTGATTTGAAAAGTAACTAAAGCTGTCAGACAAATGTAGTCAAGTAAAAAATACAATATTTTTATCTGACACGGTGGAAGTAGAAAGAAGCTGCATAAAATGATCCCACAGTTGAATCAACGTCTCTGCAACAGTTTATATTCTTCATGAAGGAGGATTTATTGCAGGTATTTTGTATTAGAGTGTATCAGTTTTAAGTAGCTACACCTCACAACTGGAAACTGAGTGTACTGTGCAAATACACAAACTCAAAAATACACAGAATGGCAGCAGTTGACATGGAAACTGTGTGTTTATGTGTGTGTCATTGAAGGTGCAGCGTGTTACATGAAAACAAGAAGACTCTGATGGTGTAACGGCCTCGACGCTGCATTTTCTGTGACAGTGAGGGACAGATTTGTTGGGAGGTTAAATGGCTGTAGGGGGCGCTGTTCTTCAAGCACAGCTACAACTAAAGATGACGGAGTTTCTCTCACAGGCAGGTGGAGGAGGGAGAGACACGGAGTGAAGAAAGAGAGAGGTAAGAAAGAGTGCAACAGAAATCAAAAGGCTTTATGGGAAGATATGATATAATGTTCTCAGTTATGTTTAAATATAGCAGATTGTTTTATATCCCTTCTTACATCCTTTATGTTGTTGTATCAATGATAAATCTGATTATACCTGAGCTGCAACAATTATTCAATTGATTGACTGACTGAACTATTTTCTCATTTCATCAAGTAAAATAGTCAAATATTCACTAGTTCCTGCTCCTCAAATGTGAAGATTTTTTTTGTTTGTTTTAGTTGTCTTCCACAACAGTTAACTAAATATCTTTGTGCTTTGGACTATTGGTTGGACAAAACTGGTAATTTATTAAAGATCTAAAGATTTGAGGCTCTGTGATGGCCATTCTTCTCTGATATTTAGTGACAAAAAGAATATTCAAATAAAACAGAATAATCTAGGATCAATAAATGAAACATCAGAGTAAATGATAATGAAAATAATTTAGTTGCAGCCTTATAATATACAAAAATTCTACTCCAAATTCCAAATCAAAAATGCTACAAAACAAATAGTTGTGTTATTAAATTGAAGTTGATATTTTGATAAATATAATTAATTGTTCCTCTAGAGGCTGATGTATTTCTGATTTTAATTTGGAGCTCATGAGCACAGCGGTGTGATCTGCTGCCAGGTGTACGCAGGTAAACAGGATCAGACTTTACGACACACTGAGAACAGCAGCCGTGCAGGAAAAGGAAGGAAGGCAATGTAAAAAAATGCAACGTGGTGCCGGAGTGCTCTCAGTTTTACTGAATCATTGTGTGTTTTCACACTTTGGTCAAAAAGGAAACGAGCCACTTTAAAAAGAGAAACTGATATTTTCTAAAGAAACAACCAAAATCTTATTATGATGCTTCCCCTTGTAAATATATTTGGATAACCACAGTCTGTATAAGAGAAGTGGAGTCGATGCACAAGTGCCTTCAACCTGCATTCTTTGTAATGACCAGCAGGTGGCTGGCGGTGCTGGTGGCAAAATGAGTCCACCTGTCAGTAAAGAGTTTCCCACTGAGTTTATGGTCTCAATCACTAGATTCAAGTCTTCTTCGTTACAACATGATGTTAATTTAGTAAATGATGGTTCCATGAAGAGTAAAATAAACATAAAGCAGGGTCTGCTTCAGAGTGAGGCTCCCCACCTCCAACCTCTCGTCCAAACATGGTATGTTCTGACCCCAAAAAACCAAGATGGCAACAGGCATAACGTCACAGTAGCTACGTCCACTTATCTTATACAGTCTTGATGGCAAAGTCATTATGTTTAATAGCAATAATGTGTCTTAAAAAAATAAAGATAATTAAAGGGCAACATTGGTGCGATTTTATTTATCAGTTGTACTTATTTTGTTGAGTTTTTTTTTGGCCTGTATTGCTTCGTATAAATCCACCAGTGTTCTAACAGTTCAAAGCTCCTGCTGTCAGACTCACTGCAGGTTTTCACACCAGACATCTCCGACTTTTGTAGTTTTTAGTTGTTTAAACCTGCAGTGCGGGACGTCTACTAGATAAATAAACATCCATTACATAAAACGCTGCCGCATTAAAAAGCAGGTGCACTGCAGTGTGTTTGCAGGGTGTTCAATGCATCACTGTTTACATTTAAATAAACATTTTGTTCTGTTTTGCAGCAACAGTTGATTGAGCTGAAAAAACTGTAGGCATAAATCATAAACACACTGAGAGTGAGACAAAAGTTCTGTACTGCAGGTTTAAAGTGGTTTGTGCTCATTACTCCTCTGCATTACAGTAAAGACACAGTAAATCCTCACAGAGACACACTGTCCCTCCACAGAGCGCAGTGCACGTTTAATCTCCTTCCTCACAACACACCAGCGGGACGAGGAACTGAACTCACAAAAGTCTTGGCAGTTAGAAGTGGTGGAAGAAGTACTTAGATCTTTTACTTAAGTAAAAGTAGAAATACTGCAGTCTAAAAATACTCTGTCACAAGTAAAGGACACACATTCAAATTTTTGCTCAAGTAAAAACAAAAGTATTGGCATCAAAATATACTTGAAGTACAAAAAGTACTTATTATGCAGAATAATAAATCATATCTCACTGGACTAAAATTATTGATGCATTAATATTTTTATCACTTTAATGTTGCAGCTGGTGAAGGTGGAGCTAATTTCAATAACTTTAATAATACATCATAATTTAATAGTTGGTTTATATTTTGTTTTATAAACTGAATCTGCAAAGTAACTAGTAACTAATGTTGTCAAGAAGTACACAGTACTTTCTATGCAGGTGCACTGAATAATCTCCTATATGATCTCTACTGTACAAGCCTGCAACATAAAAACAATCCACAGAAAATGTCTAAAATCTTCATCCGACGTATATATAAATACAGGTGTTTCAGCAGCTGGAAATAGAGCAGAGTGTGTGTCTCTCTGTTGTAACTATGTTGTGTTTGGTTGTCTGAAGGTGACGGTGTTGTTGTCCCAGCAGCCCGTGTGTGTGTCGGGTGAGTACAGCAGATCACTGTAGGGCACGTGCAGTTTCAGCACACAGTACCTGCGGTCTAACTCGTTTTGATCGGATGTGACAGTCGAGTACGGGTTCATCTCCTGTAAGGAAACACACACACACACACAAACGCAGACATGGACACACACACAGAGAACATGTGCACAAAACAAGCAAACACAGGCATGTAAACACAAGTACAGTCCAAGACAGATACAAACACAGACACAGAGATAATAAAGATGAACAAAACCATCAACAAAGAGACTCTACTGTAACACATGATAACATCTGCAGACGTTGCTCTGGATCACTGACCTTTAACAGTGAATATTTTACATGCACAACAAAAATGTGACTGTTTGAGATTTAGGAGTACAGAGAAATTGGTCTCACTTTATTTTATAGTACATTAATAAGACATAACAAGTTATGCTTTTATCAAACTAGATAAAAACTGAAAATAATATGTTCTTTATTAGACAGTAAAAACCCAACATTACTCTAATAATATGTAACAAGCAGTACTTTATATCAAATTACGTAGAAATCTGTTGAAACTAAGACACAATTGCGCCACAATAAGAGCTAACAAGCTGTACTTTGTATTAAATTAGACAAAAACTAGAAATAATATATTTTATTAGACACGACTTACCACCTAATGAGGGTCTCACAGTGGGAAACAACAAACTTCAGTTTACAGTACAGTTTTGTTGTAATGTGCTCCTAATTAATGAACAACTGAGGTCTAATTAAAGGGACAGTTCACCCAAAAATGAAAATTCAGTCATTATCTACTCACCCTCATCCACAAAACACTGCTGGAGTTTCACAGGAAAACAGAATTGCAGAGTCTCCCAAATAATGAAAGTGAATAGTGGCTAGTTTTCAAATGTTAAAAAAACAACAACAACAGAATAAAAACATAAAATGCTTCCATGCTGCTCATCTGCTGTAATCCAAGTCTCCTAAAGCCCCAACATGCCAAGCTGACTAAAAAATGTTATTTACTCCATGTTTTTAACCTGAATCTTCACTGCAGATCCTTAGATTAGAGCCACGTTGACGTGCACACTGTCTGGACTGGGTGTGTGTGGTGTGACCGTGTGTTAAAGGCATGTCAGGGCTTTAGGAGACTTGGATTACACCAGACGAGCAAAATGCCTCCATACTGGCATAAAAGTAGATAATGAGTTAATTTTCAGTTTTGGGTGAACTATCCCTTTAAGCTCTAATAAGGGTGGGAGATAACCAACTTCAGTTTACATTTTTTGTCTAATTTGATATAAAGTACAGCCTGTTTGCTCTTATAAAGGTATAACTGTGTGTTTCCTGGCTAAGAAAAAATATTTCTTGTTTTTCTTTTTTTTTGTCTAATTTGATATAAAGTACAGCCTGTTTGCTCTTATGAAGGTATAACTGTGTGTTTCCTGGCTAATAAATTTTTTTTTTTTTTTGTCTAAGTTGATATAAAGTACAGCCTGTTTGCTCTTATAAAGGTATAACTGTGTGTTTCCTGGCTAAGAAAAAATTATTTTTTTTTTGTCTAATTTGATATAAAGTACAGCCTGTTTGCTCTTATAAAGGTATAACTGTGTGTTTCCTCGCTAATAAATTTTTATTTTTTTTTTGTCTAATTTGATATAAAGTACAGCCTGTTTGCTCTTATAAAGGTATAACTGTGTGTTTCCTGGCTAATAAAAAAAATGTTTTTTTTTGTCTAATTTGATATAAAGTACAGCCTGTTTGCTCTTATAAAGGTATAACTGTGTGTTTCCTGGCTAATAAATTTTTTTTTTTTTTTTTCTAATTTGATATAAAATACAACCTGTTTGCTCTTATAAAGGTATAACTGTGTGTTTCCTCGCTAATAAATTTTTTTTTTTTTTTTTTGTCTAATTTGATATAAAGTACAGCCTGTTTGCTCTTATAAAGGTATAACTGTGTGTTTCCTGGCTAATAAAATTTTTTTTTTTTTTTGTCTAATTTGATATAAAGTACAGCCTGTTTGCTCTTATAAAGGTATAACTGTGTGTTTCCTGGCTAATAAATTTTTTTTTTTTTTTTTTCTAATTTGATATAAAATACAACCTGTTTGCTCTTATGAAGGTATAACTGTGTGTTTCCTGGCTAAGAAAATTTTTTTTTTTTTTTGTCTAATTTCATATAAAGTACAGCCTGTTTGCTCTTATAAAGGTATAACTGTGTGTTTCCTGGCTAATAAAATTTTTTTTTTTTTTTTGTCTAATTTGATATAAAGTACAGCCTGTTTGCTCTTATAAAGGTATAACTCTGTGTTTCCTGGCTAATAAAAAAAAAATTTTTTTTTGTCTAATTTGATATAAAGTACAGCCTGTTTGCTCTTATAAAGGTATAACTCTGTGTTTCCTGGCTAATAAAAAAAATTTTTTTTTTGTCTAATTTGATATAAAGTACAGCCTGTTTGCTCTTATAAAGGTATAACTCTGTGTTTCCTGGCTAATAAAAAATATTTGTCAAAAATTACAAATCAAAAAAATTTGATATAAAGTACAGCCTGTTAGCTCTTATAAAGGTATAACTGTGTGTTTCCTGGCTAATAATTTTTTTTTTTTTTTTTGTCTAATTTGATATAAAATACAACCTGTTTGCTCTTATAAAGGTATAACTGTGTGTTTCCTGGCTAATAAATTTTTTTTTTTTTTTTTTTGTCTAATTTGATATAAAATACAACCTGTTTGCTCTTATAAAGGTATAACTGTGTGTTTCCTGGCTAAGAAAAAATTATTTATTTTTTGTCTAATTTGATATAAAGTACAGCCTGTTTGCTCTTATAAAGGTATAACTGTGTGTTTCCTGGCTAAGAAAAAATATTTCTTGTTTTTCTTTTTTTTTGTCTAATTTGATATAAAGTACAGCCTGTTTGCTCTTATAAAGGTATAACTGTGTGTTTCCTGGCTAATAATTTTTTTTTTTTTTTTGTCTAAGTTGATATAAAGTACAGCCTGTTTGCTCTTATAAAGGTATAACTGTGTGTTTCCTGGCTAAGAAAAAAATATTTTTTTTTTGTCTAATTTGATATAAAGTACAGCCTGTTTGCTCTTATAAAGGTATAACTGTGTGTTTCCTCGCTAATAAATTTTATTTTTTTTTTGTCTAATTTGATATAAAGTACAGCCTGTTTGCTCTTATAAAGGTATAACTGTGTGTTTCCTGGCTAATAAAAAAAAATTTTTTTTTTGTCTAATTTGATATAAAGTACAGCCTGTTTGCTCTTATAAAGGTATAACTGTGTGTTTCCTGGCTAATAAATTTTTTTTTTTTTTTTGTCTAATTTGATATAAAATACAACCTGTTTGCTCTTATGAAGGTATAACTGTGTGTTTCCTGGCTAAGAAAATTTTTTTTTTTTTTTGTCTAATTTGATATAAAGTACAGCCTGTTTGCTCTTATAAAGGTATAACTGTGTGTTTCCTCGCTAATAAATTTTTTTTTTTTTTTTTTGTCTAATTTGATATAAAGTACAGCCTGTTTGCTCTTATAAAGGTATAACTGTGTGTTTCCTGGCTAATAAAAAAAAATTTTTTTTTTGTCTAATTTGATATAAAGTACAGCCTGTTTGCTCTTATAAAGGTATAACTGTGTGTTTCCTGGCTAATAATTTTTTTTTTTTTTTTTTGTCTAATTTGATATAAAATACAACCTGTTTGCTCTTATGAAGGTATAACTGTGTGTTTCCTGGCTAAGAAAAATTTTTTTTTTTTTGTCTAATTTGATATAAAGTACAGCCTGTTTGCTCTTATAAAGGTATAACTGTGTGTTTCCTCGCTAATAATTTTTTTTTTTTTTTTTGTCTAATTTGATATAAAGTACAGCCTGTTTGCTCTTATAAAGGTATAACTGTGTGTTTCCTGGCTAATAAAAAATTTTTTTTTTTTTGTCTAATTTGATATAAAGTACAGCCTGTTTGCTCTTATAAAGGTATAACTGTGTGTTTCCTGGCTAATAAATTTTTTTTTTTTTTTTGTCTAATTTGATATAAAATACAACCTGTTTGCTCTTATAAAGGTATAACTGTGTGTTTCCTGGCTAATAAAAAAAAATTTTTTTTTTGTCTAATTTGATATAAAATACAACCTGTTTGCTCTTATGAAGGTATAACTGTGTGTTTCCTGGCTAAGAAAAAATATTTTTTTTTTTGTCTAATTTGATATAAAGTACAGCCTGTTTGCTCTTATAAAGGTATAACTGTGTGTTTCCTCGCTAATACATTTTTTTTTTTTTTTTTGTCTAATTTGATATAAAGTACAGCCTGTTTGCTCTTATAAAGGTATAACTGTGTGTTTACTGGCTAATAAAAAAAAATTTTTTTTTTGTCTAATTTGATATAAAGTACAGCCTGTTTGCTCTTATAAAGGTATAACTGTGTGTTTCCTGGCTAATAAATTTTTTTTTTTTTTTTGTCTAATTTGATATAAAATACAACCTGTTTGCTCTTATGAAGGTATAACTGTGTGTTTCCTGGCTAAGAAAATTTTTTTTTTTTTTTTGTCTAATTTCATATAAAGTACAGCCTGTTTGCTCTTATAAAGGTATAACTGTGTGTTTCCTGGCTAATAATTTTTTTTTTTTTTTTTTGTCTAATTTGATATAAAATACAACCTGTTTGCTCTTATGAAGGTATAACTGTGTGTTTCCTGGCTAAGAAAAAATTTTTTTTTTTTTGTCTAATTTGATATAAAGTACAGCCTGTTTGCTCTTATAAAGGTATAACTGTGTGTTTCCTCGCTAATAATTTTTTTTTTTTTTTTTGTCTAATTTGATATAAAGTACAGCCTGTTTGCTCTTATAAAGGTATAACTGTGTGTTTCCTGGCTAATAAAAATTTTTTTTTTTTTTGTCTAATTTGATATAAAGTACAGCCTGTTTGCTCTTATAAAGGTATAACTGTGTGTTTCCTGGCTAATAAATTTTTTTTTTTTTTTTGTCTAATTTGATATAAAATACAACCTGTTTGCTCTTATAAAGGTATAACTGTGTGTTTCCTGGCTAATAAAAAAAAATTTTTTTTTTGTCTAATTTGATATAAAATACAACCTGTTTGCTCTTATGAAGGTATAACTGTGTGTTTCCTGGCTAAGAAAAAATATTTTTTTTTTTGTCTAATTTGATATAAAGTACAGCCTGTTTGCTCTTATAAAGGTATAACTGTGTGTTTCCTCGCTAATACATTTTTTTTTTTTTTTTTGTCTAATTTGATAGAAAGTACAGCCTGTTTGCTCTTATAAAGGTATAACTGTGTGTTTACTGGCTAATAAAAAAAAATTTTTTTTTTGTCTAATTTGATATAAAGTACAGCCTGTTTGCTCTTATAAAGGTATAACTGTGTGTTTCCTGGCTAATAAATTTTTTTTTTTTTTTTGTCTAATTTGATATAAAATACAACCTGTTTGCTCTTATGAAGGTATAACTGTGTGTTTCCTGGCTAAGAAAATTTTTTTTTTTTTTTTTGTCTAATTTCATATAAAGTACAGCCTGTTTGCTCTTATAAAGGTATAACTGTGTGTTTCCTCGCTAATAATTTTTTTTTTTTTTTTTGTCTAATTTGATATAAAGTACAGCCTGTTTGCTCTTATAAAGGTATAACTGTGTGTTTCCTGGCTAATAAAAAATTTTTTTTTTTTTGTCTAATTTGATATAAAGTACAGCCTGTTTGCTCTTATAAAGGTATAACTGTGTGTTTCCTGGCTAATAAATTTTTTTTTTTTTTTTGTCTAATTTGATATAAAATACAACCTGTTTGCTCTTATAAAGGTATAACTGTGTGTTTCCTGGCTAATAAAAAAATTTTTTTTTTTTTGTCTAATTTGATATAAAGTACAGCCTGTTTGCTCTTATAAAGGTATAACTGTGTGTTTCCTGGCTAATAAAAAAAATTTTTTTTTTTGTCTAATTTGATATAAAGTACAGCCTGTTTGCTCTTATAACGGTATCACTGTGTGTTTCCTGGCTAATAAATTTTTTTTTTTTTTTGTCTAATTTGATATAAAATACAACCTGTTTGCTCTTATGAAGGTATAACTGTGTGTTTCCTGGCTAAGAAAAATTTTTTTTTTTTTTTGTCTAATTTGATATGAAGTACAGCCTGTTTGCTCTTATAAAGGTATAACTGTGTGTTTCCTCGCTAATAAATTTTTTATTTTTTTTTGTCTAATTTGATATAAAGTACAGCCTGTTTGCTCTTATAAAGGTATAACTGTGTGTTTCCTGGCTAATAAAAAAATATTTTTTTTTTGTCTAATTTGATATAAAGTACAGCCTGTTTGCTCTTATAAAGGTATAACTGTGTGTTTCCTGGCTAATAAAATTTTTTATTTTTTTTGTCTAATTTGATATAAAATACAACCTGTTTGCTCTTATAAAGGTATAACTGTGTGTTTCCTGGCTAATAAAATTTTTTTTTTTTTTTGTCTAATTTGATATAAAATACAACCTGTTTGCTCTTATAAAGGTATAACTGTGTGTTTCCTGGCTAATAAAATTTTTTTTTTTTTTTTTGTCTAATTTGATATAAAGTACAGCCTGTTTGCTCTTATAAAGGTATAACTGTGTGTTTCCTGGCTAATAAAATTTTTTTTTTTTTTTTTGGTCTAATTTGATATAAAGTACAGCCTGTTTGCTCTTATAAAGGTATAACTGTGTGTTTCCTGGCTAATAATTTTTTTTTTTTTTTTGTCTAATTTGATATAAAGTACAGCCTGTTTGCTCTTATAAAGGTATAACTCTGTGTTTCCTGGCTAATAAAAAAATTTTTTTTTTTTGTCTAATTTGATATAAAGTACAGCCTGTTTGCTCTTATAAAGGTATAACTCTGTGTTTCCTGGCTAATAAACAATATTTGCCAAAAATTACAAATCAAAAAAATTTGATATAAAGTACAGCCTATTAGCTCTTATAAAGGTATAACTGTGTGTTTCCTGGCTAATAAAATTTTTTTTTTTTTTTTTTCTAATTTGATATAAAATACAACCTGTTTACTCTTATAAAGGTATAACTGTGTGTTTCCTGGCTAATAAAAAAAAATTTTTTTTTTGTCTAATTTGATATAAAGTACAGCCTGTTTGCTCTTATAAAGGTATAACTCTGTGTTTCCTGGCTAATAAAAAAAAAATTTTTTTGTCTAATTTGATATAAAGTACAGCCTGTTTGCTCTTATAAAGGTATAAGTGTGTGTTTCCTGGCTAATAAATTTTTTTTTTTTTTTGTCTAATTTGATATAAAGTACAGCCTGTTTGTTCTTATAAAGGTATAACTGTGTGTTTCCTGGCTAATAAAATTTTTTTTTTTTTTTTTTCTAATTTGATATAAAATACAACCTGTTTACTCTTATAAAGGTATAACTGTGTGTTTCCTGGCTAATAAAAAAAAATTTTTTTTTTGTCTAATTTGATATAAAGTACAGCCTGTTTGCTCTTATAAAGGTATAACTCTGTGTTTCCTGGCTAATAAAAAAAAAATTTTTTTGTCTAATTTGATATAAAGTACAGCCTGTTTGCTCTTATAAAGGTATAAGTGTGTGTTTCCTGGCTAATAAATTTTTTTTTTTTTTTGTCTAATTTGATATAAAATACAACCTGTTTGCTCTTATAAAGGTATAACTGTTTTTTTCCTGGCTAATAAAAAAAAAAATTTTTTTTGTCTAATTTGATATAAAGTACAGCCTGTTTGCTCTTATGAATGTATAACTGTGTGTTTCCTGGCTAATAATTTTTTTTTTTTTTTTTTGTCTAATTTGATATAAAGTACAGCCTGTTTGCTCTTATAAAGGTATAACTGTGTTTCCTGGCTAATAATTTTTTTTTTTGTTTTTGTCCAATTTGATATAAAGTACAGCCTGTTTGCTCTCATAAAGGTATAACTCTGTGTTTCCTGGCTAAGAAAAAATATTTGTCAAAAATCACAAATCAAAAAAATTTGATGCAAAGTACAGCCTGTTTTCTCTTATAAAGGTATAACTGTGTGTTTCCTGGCTAATAAAAAAAATTTTTTTTTTTGTCTAAGTTGATATAAAGTACAGCCCTTATAAAGGTATAACTGTGTGTTTCCTGGCTAAGAAAAAATATTTCTTGTTTTTCTTTTTTTTTGTCTAATTTGATATAAAGTACAGCCTGTTTGCTCTTATAAAGGTATAACTCTGTGTTTCCTGGCTAATAAAAAAAATTTTTTTTTTTTTGTCTGTTTGATATAAAGTACAGCCTGTTTGCTCTTATAAAGGTATAAGTGTGTGTTTCCTGGCTAATAAAAATTTTTTTTTTTTTTGTCTAATTTGATATAAAGTACAGCCTGTTTGCTCTTATAAAGGTATAACTGTGTTTCCTGGCTAATAAAATTTTTTTTTTTTTTTTCTAATTTGATATAAAGTACAGCCTGTTTGCTCTTATAAAGGTATAACTCTGTGTTTCCTGGCTAATAAATTTTTTTTTTTTTTTTTTCTAATTTGATATAAAGTACAGCCTGTTTGCTCTTATAAAGGTATAACTCTGTGTTTCCTGGCTAATAAAAAATATTTGTCAAAAATTGCAAATCAAAAAAATTTGATATAAAGTACAGCCTGTTTGCTCTTATAAAGGTATAACTGTGTTTCCTGGCTAATAATTTTTTTTTTTGTTTTTGTCCAATTTGATATAAAGTACAGCCTGTTTGCTCTTATAAAGGTATAACTGTGTGTTTCCTGGCTAATAATTTTTTTTTTTTTTTTTTTTGTCTAATTTGATATAAAATACAACCTGTTTGCTCTTATAAAGGTATAACTGTGTGTTTCCTGGCTAATAAAAAAAAATTTTTTTTTTGTCTAATTTGATATAAAGTACAGCCTGTTTGCTCTTATAAAGGTATAACTCTGTGTTTCCTGGCTAATAAAAAAAAATTTTTTTTTGTCTAATTTGATATAAAGTACAGCCTGTTTGCTCTTATAAAGGTATAACTGTGTGTTTCCTGGCTAATAAATTTTTTGTTTTTTTTGTCTAATTTGATATAAAATACAACCTGTTTGCTCTTATAAAGGTATAACTGTTTTTTTCCTGGCTAATAAAAAAAAATTTTTTTTTTGTCTAATTTGATATAAAGTACAGCCTGTTTGCTCTTATAAAGGTATAACTCTGTGTTTCCTGGCTAATAAAAAATATTTGTCAAAAATCACAAATCAAAAAAATTTGATGCAAAGTACAGCCTGTTTTCTCTTATAAAGGTATAACTCTGTGTTTCCTGGCTAATAAAAAAATTTTTTTTTTTTGTCTAAGTTGATATAAAGTACAGCCCTTATAAAGGTATAACTGTGTGTTTCCTGGCTAAGAAAAAATATTTCTTGTTTTTCTTTTTTTTTGTCTAATTTGATATAAAGTACAGCCTGTTTGCTCTTATAAAGGTATAACTGTGTGTTTCCTGGCTAAGAAAAAATATTTCTTGTTTTTCTTTTTTTTTGTCTAATTTGATATAAAGTACAGCCTGTTTGCTCTTATAAAGGTATAACTGTGTGTTTCCTGGCTAATAAAAAAAATTTTTTTTTTTTGTCTAATTTGATATAAAGTACAGCCTGTTTGCTCTTATAAAGGTATAAGTGTGTGTTTCCTGGCTAATAAAAAATTTTTTTTTTTTTGTCTAATTTGATATAAAGTACAGCCTGTTTGCTCTTATAAAGGTATAACTGTGTGTTTCCTGGCTAATAATTTTTTTTTTTTTTTTTTTTGTCTAATTTGATATAAAGTACAGCCTGTTTGCTCTTATAAAGGTATAACTGTGTGTTTCCTGGCTAATAATTTTTTTTTTTTTTTGTCTAATTTGATATAAAATACAACCTGTTTGCTCTTATGAAGGTATAACTGTGTGTTTCCTGGCTAAGAAAAAATATATTTTTTTTTGTCTAATTTGATATAAAGTACAGCCTGTTTGCTCTTATAAAGGTATAACTCTGTGTTTCCTGGCTAATAAAAAATATTTGTCAAAAATTGCAAATCAAAAAAATTTGATATAAAGTACAGCCTGTTAGCTCTTATAAAGGTATAACTGTGTGTTTCCTGGCTAATAAAATTTTTTTTTTTTTTGTCTAATTTGATATAAAGTACAGCCTGTTTGCTCTTATAAAGGTATAACTGTGTGTTTCCTGGCTAATAAAAAAGAATTTTTTTTTGTCTAATTTGATATAAAGTACAGCCTGTTTGCTCTTATAAATATATAATTGTGTGTTTCCTGGCTAATAAAAATTTTTTTTTTTTTTTGTCTAATTTGATATAAAATACAACCTGTTTGCTCTTATAAAGGTATAACTGTGTGTTTCCTGGCTAATAATTTTTTATTTTTTTTTTTTTTGTCTAATTTGATATAAAGTACAGCCTGCTTGCTCTTATAAAGGTATAACTGTGTGTTTCCTGGCTAATAATTTTTTTTTTTTTTTTTTTTTTGTCTAATTTGATATAAAATACAACCTGTTTGCTCTTATAAAGGTATAACTGTGTGTTTCCTGGCTAAGAAAAAAGTATTTATTTTTTGTCTAATTTGATATAAAGTACAGCCTGTTTGCTCTTATAAAGGTATAACTCTGTGTTTCCTGGCTAATAAAAAAAAATTTTTTTTGTCTAATTTGATATAAAGTACAGCCTGTTTGCTCTTATAAAGGTATAACTCTGTGTTTCCTGGCTAATAAAAAATATTTGTCAAAAATTACAAATCAAAAAAATTTGATATAAAGTACAGCCTGTTAGCTCTTATAAAGGTATAACTGTGTGTTTCCTGGCTAATAAAAAAAATTTTTTTTTATCTAATTTCATATAAAGTACAGCCTGTTTGCTCTTATAAAGGTATAACTGTGTGTTTCCTGGCTAATAATTTTTTTTTTTTTTTTTTTTTGTCTAATTTGATATAAAGTACAGCCTGTTTGCTCTTATAAAGGTATAACTGTGTGTTTCCTGGCTAATAATTTTTTTTTTTTTTTTTTTTTTGTCTAATTTGATATAAAATACAACCTGTTTGCTCTTATAAAGGTATAACTGTGTGTTTCCTGGCTAATAAAAAAAAATTATTTTTTTGTCTAATTTGATATAAAGTACAGCCTGTTTGCTCTTATAAAGGTATAACTGTGTGTTTCCTGGCTAATAATTTTTTATTTTTTTTTTTTGTCTAATTTGATATAAAGTACAGCCTGTTTGCTCTTATAAAGGTATAACTCTGTGTTTCCTGGCTAATAAAAAACTTTTTTTTTTTTTTCTAATTTGATATAAAGTACAGCCTGTTTGCTCTTATAAAGGTATAACTCTGTGTTTCCTGGCTAATAAAAAATATTTGTCAAAAATTACAAATCAAAAAAATTTGATATAAAGTACAGCCTGTTAGCTCTTATAAAGGTATAACTGTGTGTTTCCTGGTTAATAAAAAAAAAATTTTTTTTGTCTAATTTGATATAAAATACAACCTGTTTGCTCTTATAAAGGTATAACTGTGTGTTTCCTGGCTAAAAAAAAAAAATTTTTTTTTTGTCTAATTTGATATAAGGTACAGCCTGTTTGCTCTTATAAAGGTATAACTGTGTGTTTCCTGGCTAAGAAAATTTTTTTTTTTTTTTTGTCTAATTTGATATAAAATACAACCTGTTTGCTCTTATAAAGGTATAACTGTGTGTTTCCTGACTAATAAAAAACAATTTTTTTTGTCTAATTTGATATAAAGTACAGCCTGTTTGCTCTTATAAATGTATAACTGTGTGTTTCCTCGCTAATAAAAAATTTTTTTTTTTTTTTGTCTAATTTGATATAAAGTACAGCCTGTTTGCTCTTATAAAGGTATAACTGTGTTTCCTGGCTAATATTTTTTTTTTTTTTTTTTGTCTAATTTGATATAAAGTACAGCCTGTTTGCTCTTATAAAGGTATAACTCTGTGTTTCCTGGCTTATAATTTTTTTTTTTTTTTTTGTCTAATTTGATATAAAGTACAGCCTGTTTGCTCTTATAAAGGTATAACTGTGTGTTTCCTGGCTAATAAATTTTTTTTTTTTTTTTGTCTAATTTGATATAAAATACAACCTGTTTGCTCTTATAAAGGTATAACTGTGTGTTTCCTGGCTAATAAAAAACAATTTTTTTTTGTCTAATTTGATATAAAGTACAGCCTGTTTGCTCTTATAAAGGTATAACTCTGTGTTTCCTGGGTAAAAAAAATATTTCTTGTTTTTCTTTTTTTATGTCTAATTTGATATAAAGTACAGCCTGTTTGCTCTTATAAAGGTATAACTCTGTGTTTCCTGGCTAATAAAAAATATTTGTCAAAAATTACAAATCAAAAAAATTTGATATAAAGTACAGCCTGTTAGCTCTTATAAAGGTATAACTGTGTGTTTCCTGGCTAATAAAAAAAATTTTTTTTTATCTAATTTCATATAAAGTACAGCCTGTTTGCTCTTATAAAGGTATAACTGTGTGTTTCCTGGCTAATAATTTTTTTTTTTTTTTTTTTGTCTAATTTGATATAAAGTACAGCCTGTTTGCTCTTATAAAGGTATAACTGTGTGTTTCCTGGCTAATAATTTTTTTTTTTTTTTTTTTTGTCTAATTTGATATAAAATACAACCTGTTTGCTCTTATAAAGGTATAACTGTGTGTTTCCTGGCTAATAAAAAAAAATTATTTTTTTGTCTAATTTGATATAAAGTACAGCCTGTTTGCTCTTATAAAGGTATAACTGTGTGTTTCCTGGCTAATAATTTTTTTTTTTTTTTTTTTGTCTAATTTGATATAAAGTACAGCCTGTTTGCTCTTATAAAGGTATAACTCTGTGTTTCCTGGCTAATAAAAAACTTTTTTTTTTTTTTCTAATTTGATATAAAGTACAGCCTGTTTGCTCTTATAAAGGTATAACTCTGTGTTTCCTGGCTAATAAAAAATATTTGTCAAAAATTACAAATCAAAAAAATTTGATATAAAGTACAGCCTGTTAGCTCTTATAAAGGTATAACTGTGTGTTTCCTGGTTAATAAAAAAAAAATTTTTTTTGTCTAATTTGATATAAAATACAACCTGTTTGCTCTTATAAAGGTATAACTGTGTGTTTCCTGGCTAAAAAAAAAAAATTTTTTTTTCGTCTAATTTGATATAAGGTACAGCCTGTTTGCTCTTATAAAGGTATAACTGTGTGTTTCCTGGCTAAGAAAATTTTTTTTTTTTTTTGTCTAATTTGATATAAAATACAACCTGTTTGCTCTTATAAAGGTATAACTGTGTGTTTCCTGACTAATAAAAAACAATTTTTTTTGTCTAATTTGATATAAAGTACAGCCTGTTTGCTCTTATAAATGTATAACTGTGTGTTTCCTGGCTAATAAAAAAATTTTTTTTTTTTTTGTCTAATTTGATATAAAGTACAGCCTGTTTGCTCTTATAAAGGTATAACTGTGTTTCCTGGCTAATATTTTTTTTTTTTTTTTTTGTCTAATTTGATATAAAGTACAGCCTGTTTGCTCTTATAAAGGTATAACTCTGTGTTTCCTGGCTTATAATTTTTTTTTTTCTTTGTCTAATTTGATATAAAGTACAGCCTGTTTGCTCTTATAAAGGTATAACTGTGTGTTTCCTGGCTAATAAAATTTTTTTTTTTTTTTGTCTAATTTGATATAAAATACAACCTGTTTGCTCTTATAAAGGTATAACTGTGTGTTTCCTGGCTAATAAAAAACAATTTTTTTTTTTGTCTAATTTGATATAAAGTACAGCCTGTTTGCTCTTATAAATGTATAACTGTGTTTCCTGGCTAATAAAATTTTTTTTTTTTTTTGTCTAATTTGATATAAAGTACAGCCTGTTTGCTCTTATAAAGGTATAACTGTGTTTCCTGGCTAATAATTTTTTTTTTTTTTTTTTTTTTTGTCTAATTTGATATAAAGTACAGCCTGTTTGCTCTTATAAAGGTATAACTCTGTGTTTCCTGGCTAATAATTTTTTTTTTTTTTTTTTTGTCTAATTTGATATAAAGTACAGCCTGTTTGCTCTTATAAAGGTATAACTGTGTGTTTCCTGGCTAATAAATTTTTTTTTTTTTTTTGTCTAATTTGATATAAAATACAACCTGTTTGCTCTTATAAAGGTATAACTGTGTGTTTCCTGGCTAATAAAAAACAATTTTTTTTGTCTAATTTGATATAAAGTACAGCCTGTTTGCTCTTATAAATGTATAACTGTGTGTTTCCTGGCTAATAAAATTTTTTTTTTTTTTTGTCTAATTTGATATAAAGTACAGCCTGTTTGCTCTTATAAGGTATAACTGTGTTTCCTGGCTAACAATTTATTATTTTTTTTTTTTTGTCTAATTTGATATAAAGTACAGCCTGTTTGCTCTTATAAAGGTATAACTGTGTGTTTCCTGGCTAATAAAAAAAAATTTTTTTTTTGTCTAATTTGATATAAAGTACAGCCTGTTTGCTCTTATAAGGTATAACTGTGTTTCCTGGCTAACAATTTATTTATTTTTTTTTTTTGTCTAATTTGATATAAAGTACAGCCTGTTTGCTCTTATAAAGGTATAACTGTGTGTTTCCTGGCTAATAAAAAAAAATTTTTTTTTTGTCTAATTTGATATAAAGTACAGCCTGTTTGCTCTTATAAAGGTATAACTGTGTGTTTCCTGGGTAAAAAAAATATTTCTTGTTTTTCTTTTTTTATGTCTAATTTGATATAAAGTACAGCCTGTTTGCTCTTATAAAGGTATAACTCTGTGTTTCCTGGCTAATAAAAAATATTTGTCAAAAATTACAAATCAAAAAAATTTGATATAAAGTACAGCCTGTTAGCTCTTATAAAGGTATAACTGTGTGTTTCCTGGCTAATAAAAAAAATTTTTTTTTATCTAATTTCATATAAAGTACAGCCTGTTTGCTCTTATAAAGGTATAACTGTGTGTTTCCTGGCTAATAATTTTTTTTTTTTTTTTTTGTCTAATTTGATATAAAGTACAGCCTGTTTGCTCTTATAAAGGTATAACTGTGTGTTTCCTGGCTAATAATTTTTTTTTTTTTTTTTTTTTGTCTAATTTGATATAAAATACAACCTGTTTGCTCTTATAAAGGTATAACTGTGTGTTTCCTGGCTAATAAAAAAAAATTATTTTTTTGTCTAATTTGATATAAAGTACAGCCTGTTTGCTCTTATAAAGGTATAACTGTGTGTTTCCTGGCTAATAATTTTTTTTTTTTTTTTTTTGTCTAATTTGATATAAAGTACAGCCTGTTTGCTCTTATAAAGGTATAACTCTGTGTTTCCTGGCTAATAAAAAACTTTTTTTTTTTTTTCTAATTTGATATAAAGTACAGCCTGTTTGCTCTTATAAAGGTATAACTCTGTGTTTCCTGGCTAATAAAAAATATTTGTCAAAAATTACAAATCAAAAAAATTTGATATAAAGTACAGCCTGTTAGCTCTTATAAAGGTATAACTGTGTGTTTCCTGGTTAATAAAAAAAAAAATTTTTTTGTCTAATTTGATATAAAGTACAGCCTGTTTGCTCTTATAAAGGTATAACTGTGTGTTTCCTGGCTAATAAATTTTTTTTTTTTTTTGTCTAATTTGATATAAAATACAACCTGTTTGCTCTTATAAAGGTATAACTGTGTGTTTCCTGGCTAATAAAAAAAAAAATTTTTTTTGTCTAAGTTGATATAAAGTACAGCCCTTATAAAGGTATAACTCTGTGTTTCCTGGGTAAAAAAAATATTTCTTGTTTTTCTTTTTTTATGTCTAATTTGATATAAAGTACAGCCTGTTTGCTCTTATAAAGGTATAACTGTGTGTTTCCTGGCTAATAAAAAAAAAATTTTTTTTTGTCTAATTTGATATAAAGTACAGCCTGTTTGCTCTTATAAAGGTATAACTCTGTGTTTCCTGGCTAATAAATTTTTTTTTTTTTTTTGTCTAATTTGATATAAAGTACAGCCTGTTTGCTCTTATAAAGGTATAACTGTGTGTTTCCTGGCTAATAAAATTTTTTTTTTTTTTTGTCTAATTTGATATAAAGTACAGCCTGTTTGCTCTTATAAAGGTATAACTCTGTGTTTCCTGGCTAATAAAAAAAAATTTTTTTTTTGTCTAATTTGATATAAAGTACAGCCTGTTTGCTCTTATAAAGGTATAAGTGTGTGTTTCCTGGCTAATAAAAAATTTTTTTTTTTTTTGTCTAATTTGATATAAAGTACAGCCTGTTTGCTCTTATAAAGGTATAACTATGTTTCCTGGCTAATAAAATTTTTTTTTTTTTTTGTCTAATTTGATATAAAGTACAGCCTGTTTGCTCTTATAAAGGTATAACTCTGTGTTTCCTGGCTAATAAATTTGTTTTTTTTTTTCTAATTTGATATAAAGTACAGCCTGTTTGCTCTTATAAAGGTATAACTGTGTGTTTCCTGGCTAATAAAAAAAATTTTTTTTTTTGGTCTAATTTGATATAAAGTACAGCCTGTTTGCTCTTATAAAGGTATAACTGTGTGTTTCCTGGCTAATAAATTTTTTTTTTTTTTTGTCTAATTTGATATAAAATACAACCTGTTTGCTCTTATAAAGGTATAACTGTGTGTTTCCTGGCTAATAAAAAAAAAATTTTTTTTTGTCTAAGTTGATATAAAGTACAGCACTTATAAAGGTATAACTCTGTGTTTCCTGGGTAAAAAAAATATTTCTTGTTTTTCTTTTTTTATGTCTAATTTGATATAAAGTACAGCCTGTTTGCTCTTATAAAGGTATAACTCTGTGTTTCCTGGCTAATAAAAAATATTTGTCAAAAATTACAAATCAAAAAAATTTGATATAAAGTACAGCCTGTTAGCTCTTATAAAGGTATAACTGTGTGTTTCCTGGCTAATAAAAAAAATTTTTTTTTATCTAATTTCATATAAAGTACAGCCTGTTTGCTCTTATAAAGGTATAACTGTGTGTTTCCTGGCTAATAATTTTTTTTTTTTTTTTTTTTTGTCTAATTTGATATAAAGTACAGCCTGTTTGCTCTTATAAAGGTATAACTGTGTGTTTCCTGGCTAATAATTTTTTTTTTTTTTTTTTTTTTTGTCTAATTTGATATAAAATACAACCTGTTTGCTCTTATAAAGGTATAACTGTGTGTTTCCTGGCTAATAAAAAAAAATTATTTTTTTGTCTAATTTGATATAAAGTACAGCCTGTTTGCTCTTATAAAGGTATAACTGTGTGTTTCCTGGCTAATAATTTTTTATTTTTTTTTTTTGTCTAATTTGATATAAAGTACAGCCTGTTTGCTCTTATAAAGGTATAACTCTGTGTTTCCTGGCTAATAAAAAACTTTTTTTTTTTTTTCTAATTTGATATAAAGTACAGCCTGTTTGCTCTTATAAAGGTATAACTCTGTGTTTCCTGGCTAATAAAAAATATTTGTCAAAAATTACAAATCAAAAAAATTTGATATAAAGTACAGCCTGTTAGCTCTTATAAAGGTATAACTGTGTGTTTCCTGGTTAATAAAAAAAAAATTTTTTTTGTCTAATTTGATATAAAATACAACCTGTTTGCTCTTATAAAGGTATAACTGTGTGTTTCCTGGCTAAAAAAAAAAAATTTTTTTTTTGTCTAATTTGATATAAGGTACAGCCTGTTTGCTCTTATAAAGGTATAACTGTGTGTTTCCTGGCTAAGAAAATTTTTTTTTTTTTTTTGTCTAATTTGATATAAAATACAACCTGTTTGCTCTTATAAAGGTATAACTGTGTGTTTCCTGACTAATAAAAAACAATTTTTTTTGTCTAATTTGATATAAAGTACAGCCTGTTTGCTCTTATAAATGTATAACTGTGTGTTTCCTGGCTAATAAAATTTTTTTTTTTTTTTTTGTCTAATTTGATATAAAGTACAGCCTGTTTGCTCTTATAAAGGTATAACTGTGTTTCCTGGCTAATATTTTTTTTTTTTTTTTTTGTCTAATTTGATATAAAGTACAGCCTGTTTGCTCTTATAAAGGTATAACTCTGTGTTTCCTGGCTTATAATTTTTTTTTTTTTTTTTGTCTAATTTGATATAAAGTACAGCCTGTTTGCTCTTATAAAGGTATAACTGTGTGTTTCCTGGCTAATAAATTTTTTTTTTTTTTTTGTCTAATTTGATATAAAATACAACCTGTTTGCTCTTATAAAGGTATAACTGTGTGTTTCCTGGCTAATAAAAAACAATTTTTTTTTGTCTAATTTGATATAAAGTACAGCCTGTTTGCTCTTATAAAGGTATAACTCTGTGTTTCCTGGGTAAAAAAAATATTTCTTGTTTTTCTTTTTTTATGTCTAATTTGATATAAAGTACAGCCTGTTTGCTCTTATAAAGGTATAACTCTGTGTTTCCTGGCTAATAAAAAATATTTGTCAAAAATTACAAATCAAAAAAATTTGATATAAAGTACAGCCTGTTTGCTCTTATAAAGGTATAACTGTGTGTTTCCTGGCTAATAATTTTTTTTTTTTTTTTTTTGTCTAATTTGATATAAAGTACAGCCTGTTTGCTCTTATAAAGGTATAACTGTGTGTTTCCTGGCTAATAATTTTTTTTTTTTTTTTTTTTGTCTAATTTGATATAAAATACAACCTGTTTGCTCTTATAAAGGTATAACTGTGTGTTTCCTGGCTAATAAAAAAAAATTATTTTTTTGTCTAATTTGATATAAAGTACAGCCTGTTTGCTCTTATAAAGGTATAACTGTGTGTTTCCTGGCTAATAATTTTTTTTTTTTTTTTTTTGTCTAATTTGATATAAAGTACAGCCTGTTTGCTCTTATAAAGGTATAACTCTGTGTTTCCTGGCTAATAAAAAACTTTTTTTTTTTTTTCTAATTTGATATAAAGTACAGCCTGTTTGCTCTTATAAAGGTATAACTCTGTGTTTCCTGGCTAATAAAAAATATTTGTCAAAAATTACAAATCAAAAAAATTTGATATAAAGTACAGCCTGTTAGCTCTTATAAAGGTATAACTGTGTGTTTCCTGGTTAATAAAAAAAAAATTTTTTTTGTCTAATTTGATATAAAATACAACCTGTTTGCTCTTATAAAGGTATAACTGTGTGTTTCCTGGCTAAAAAAAAAAAATTTTTTTTTCGTCTAATTTGATATAAGGTACAGCCTGTTTGCTCTTATAAAGGTATAACTGTGTGTTTCCTGGCTAAGAAAATTTTTTTTTTTTTTTGTCTAATTTGATATAAAATACAACCTGTTTGCTCTTATAAAGGTATAACTGTGTGTTTCCTGACTAATAAAAAACAATTTTTTTTGTCTAATTTGATATAAAGTACAGCCTGTTTGCTCTTATAAATGTATAACTGTGTGTTTCCTGGCTAATAAAAAAATTTTTTTTTTTTTTGTCTAATTTGATATAAAGTACAGCCTGTTTGCTCTTATAAAGGTATAACTGTGTTTCCTGGCTAATATTTTTTTTTTTTTTTTTTGTCTAATTTGATATAAAGTACAGCCTGTTTGCTCTTATAAAGGTATAACTCTGTGTTTCCTGGCTTATAATTTTTTTTTTTCTTTGTCTAATTTGATATAAAGTACAGCCTGTTTGCTCTTATAAAGGTATAACTGTGTGTTTCCTGGCTAATAAAATTTTTTTTTTTTTTTGTCTAATTTGATATAAAATACAACCTGTTTGCTCTTATAAAGGTATAACTGTGTGTTTCCTGGCTAATAAAAAACAATTTTTTTTTTTGTCTAATTTGATATAAAGTACAGCCTGTTTGCTCTTATAAATGTATAACTGTGTGTTTCCTGGCTAATAAAATTTTTTTTTTTTTTTGTCTAATTTGATATAAAGTACAGCCTGTTTGCTCTTATAAAGGTATAACTGTGTTTCCTGGCTAATAATTTTTTTTTTTTTTTTTTTTTTTGTCTAATTTGATATAAAGTACAGCCTGTTTGCTCTTATAAAGGTATAACTCTGTGTTTCCTGGCTAATAATTTTTTTTTTTTTTTTTTTGTCTAATTTGATATAAAGTACAGCCTGTTTGCTCTTATAAAGGTATAACTGTGTGTTTCCTGGCTAATAAATTTTTTTTTTTTTTTTGTCTAATTTGATATAAAATACAACCTGTTTGCTCTTATAAAGGTATAACTGTGTGTTTCCTGGCTAATAAAAAACAATTTTTTTTGTCTAATTTGATATAAAGTACAGCCTGTTTGCTCTTATAAATGTATAACTGTGTGTTTCCTGGCTAATAAAATTTTTTTTTTTTTTTGTCTAATTTGATATAAAGTACAGCCTGTTTGCTCTTATAAGGTATAACTGTGTTTCCTGGCTAACAATTTATTATTTTTTTTTTTTTGTCTAATTTGATATAAAGTACAGCCTGTTTGCTCTTATAAAGGTATAACTGTGTGTTTCCTGGCTAATAAAAAAAAATTTTTTTTTTGTCTAATTTGATATAAAGTACAGCCTGTTTGCTCTTATAAGGTATAACTGTGTTTCCTGGCTAACAATTTATTTATTTTTTTTTTTTGTCTAATTTGATATAAAGTACAGCCTGTTTGCTCTTATAAAGGTATAACTGTGTGTTTCCTGGCTAATAAAAAAAAATTTTTTTTTTGTCTAATTTGATATAAAGTACAGCCTGTTTGCTCTTATAAAGGTATAACTGTGTGTTTCCTGGGTAAAAAAAATATTTCTTGTTTTTCTTTTTTTATGTCTAATTTGATATAAAGTACAGCCTGTTTGCTCTTATAAAGGTATAACTCTGTGTTTCCTGGCTAATAAAAAATATTTGTCAAAAATTACAAATCAAAAAAATTTGATATAAAGTACAGCCTGTTAGCTCTTATAAAGGTATAACTGTGTGTTTCCTGGCTAATAAAAAAAATTTTTTTTTATCTAATTTCATATAAAGTACAGCCTGTTTGCTCTTATAAAGGTATAACTGTGTGTTTCCTGGCTAATAATTTTTTTTTTTTTTTTTTTGTCTAATTTGATATAAAGTACAGCCTGTTTGCTCTTATAAAGGTATAACTGTGTGTTTCCTGGCTAATAATTTTTTTTTTTTTTTTTTTTTGTCTAATTTGATATAAAATACAACCTGTTTGCTCTTATAAAGGTATAACTGTGTGTTTCCTGGCTAATAAAAAAAAATTATTTTTTTGTCTAATTTGATATAAAGTACAGCCTGTTTGCTCTTATAAAGGTATAACTGTGTGTTTCCTGGCTAATAATTTTTTTTTTTTTTTTTTTGTCTAATTTGATATAAAGTACAGCCTGTTTGCTCTTATAAAGGTATAACTCTGTGTTTCCTGGCTAATAAAAAACTTTTTTTTTTTTTTCTAATTTGATATAAAGTACAGCCTGTTTGCTCTTATAAAGGTATAACTCTGTGTTTCCTGGCTAATAAAAAATATTTGTCAAAAATTACAAATCAAAAAAATTTGATATAAAGTACAGCCTGTTAGCTCTTATAAAGGTATAACTGTGTGTTTCCTGGTTAATAAAAAAAAAAAATTTTTTGTCTAATTTGATATAAAGTACAGCCTGTTTGCTCTTATAAAGGTATAACTGTGTGTTTCCTGGCTAATAAATTTTTTTTTTTTTTTGTCTAATTTGATATAAAATACAACCTGTTTGCTCTTATAAAGGTATAACTGTGTGTTTCCTGGCTAATAAAAAAAAAAATTTTTTTTGTCTAAGTTGATATAAAGTACAGCCCTTATAAAGGTATAACTCTGTGTTTCCTGGGTAAAAAAAATATTTCTTGTTTTTCTTTTTTTATGTCTAATTTGATATAAAGTACAGCCTGTTTGCTCTTATAAAGGTATAACTGTGTGTTTCCTGGCTAATAAAAAAAAAATTTTTTTTTGTCTAATTTGATATAAAGTACAGCCTGTTTGCTCTTATAAAGGTATAACTCTGTGTTTCCTGGCTAATAAATTTTTTTTTTTTTTTTGTCTAATTTGATATAAAGTACAGCCTGTTTGCTCTTATAAAGGTATAACTGTGTGTTTCCTGGCTAATAAAATTTTTTTTTTTTTTTGTCTAATTTGATATAAAGTACAGCCTGTTTGCTCTTATAAAGGTATAACTCTGTGTTTCCTGGCTAATAAAAAAAAATTTTTTTTTTGTCTAATTTGATATAAAGTACAGCCTGTTTGCTCTTATAAAGGTATAAGTGTGTGTTTCCTGGCTAATAAAAAATTTTTTTTTTTTTTGTCTAATTTGATATAAAGTACAGCCTGTTTGCTCTTATAAAGGTATAACTATGTTTCCTGGCTAATAAAATTTTTTTTTTTTTTTGTCTAATTTGATATAAAGTACAGCCTGTTTGCTCTTATAAAGGTATAACTCTGTGTTTCCTGGCTAATAAATTTGTTTTTTTTTTTCTAATTTGATATAAAGTACAGCCTGTTTGCTCTTATAAAGGTATAACTGTGTGTTTCCTGGCTAATAAAAAAAATTTTTTTTTTTGGTCTAATTTGATATAAAGTACAGCCTGTTTGCTCTTATAAAGGTATAACTGTGTGTTTCCTGGCTAATAAATTTTTTTTTTTTTTTGTCTAATTTGATATAAAATACAACCTGTTTGCTCTTATAAAGGTATAACTGTGTGTTTCCTGGCTAATAAAAAAAAAATTTTTTTTTGTCTAAGTTGATATAAAGTACAGCACTTATAAAGGTATAACTCTGTGTTTCCTGGGTAAAAAAAATATTTCTTGTTTTTCTTTTTTTATGTCTAATTTGATATAAAGTACAGCCTGTTTGCTCTTATAAAGGTATAACTCTGTGTTTCCTGGCTAATAAAAAATATTTGTCAAAAATTACAAATCAAAAAAATTTGATATAAAGTACAGCCTGTTAGCTCTTATAAAGGTATAACTGTGTGTTTCCTGGCTAATAAAAAAATTTTTTTTTTATCTAATTTCATATAAAGTACAGCCTGTTTGCTCTTATAAAGGTATAACTGTGTGTTTCCTGGCTAATAATTTTTTTTTTTTTTTTTTTTTGTCTAATTTGATATAAAGTACAGCCTGTTTGCTCTTATAAAGGTATAACTGTGTGTTTCCTGGCTAATAATTTTTTTTTTTTTTTTTTTTTTTGTCTAATTTGATATAAAATACAACCTGTTTGCTCTTATAAAGGTATAACTGTGTGTTTCCTGGCTAATAAAAAAAAATTATTTTTTTGTCTAATTTGATATAAAGTACAGCCTGTTTGCTCTTATAAAGGTATAACTGTGTGTTTCCTGGCTAATAATTTTTTATTTTTTTTTTTTGTCTAATTTGATATAAAGTACAGCCTGTTTGCTCTTATAAAGGTATAACTCTGTGTTTCCTGGCTAATAAATTTGTTTTTTTTTTTTCTAATTTGATATACAGTACAGCCTGTTTGCTCTTATAAAGGTATAACTCTGTGTTTCCTGGCTAATAAAAAATATTTGTCAAAAATTACAAATCAAAAAAATTTGATATAAAGTACAGCCTGTTAGCTCTTATAAAGGTATAACTGTGTGTTTCCTGGCTAATAAATGTTTTTTTTTTTTTTTGTCTAATTTGATATAAAGTACAGCCTGTTTGCTCTTATAAAGGTATAACTGTGTGTTTCCTGGCTAATAAAATTTTTTTTTTTTTTTGTCTAATTTGATATAAAGTACAGCCTGTTTGCTCTTATAAAGGTATAACTCTGTGTTTCCTGGCTAATAAAAAAAAATTTTTTTTTTGTCTAATTTGATATAAAGTACAGCCTGTTTGCTCTTATAAAGGTATAAGTGTGTGTTTCCTGGCTAATAAAAAATTTATTTTTTTTTTGTCTAATTTGATATAAAGTACAGCCTGTTTGCTCTTATAAAGGTATAACTATGTTTCCTGGCTAATAAAATTTTTTTTTTTTTTGTCTAATTTGATATAAAGTACAGCCTGTTTGCTCTTATAAAGGTATAACTCTGTGTTTCCTGGCTAATAAATTTTTTTTTTTTTTTCTAATTTGATATAAAGTACAGCCTGTTTGCTCTTATAAAGGTATAACTCTGTGTTTCCTGGCTAATAAAAAATATTTGTCAAAAATTACAAATCAAAAAAATTTGATATAAAGTACAGCCTGTTAGCTCTTATAAAGGCATAACTGTGTGTTTCCTGGCTAATAAAAATTTTTTTTTTTTATCTAATTTGATATAAAGTACAGCCTGTTTGCTCTTATAAAGGTATAACTGTGTGTTTCCTGGCTAATAATTTTTTTTTTTTTTTTTTTTGTCTAATTTGATATAAAGTACAGCCTGTTTGCTCTTATAAAGGTATAACTGTGTGTTTCCTGGCTAATAAAAAAAAATTTTTTTTTTGGTCTAATTTGATATAAAGTACAGCCTGTTTGCTCTTATAAAGGTATAACTGTGTGTTTCCTGGCTAATAAATTTTTTTTTTTTTTTTGTCTAATTTGATATAAAATACAACCTGTTTGCTCTTATGAAGGTATAACTGTGTGTTTCCTGGCTAATAAAAAAATTTTTTTTTTTTGTCTAATTTGATATAAAGTACAGCCTGTTTGCTCTTATAAAGGTATAACTGTGTTTCCTGGCTAATAATTTTTTTTTTTTTTTTTTGTCTAATTTGATATAAAGTACAACCTGTTTGCTCTTATAAAGGTATAACTCTGTGTTTCCTGGCTAATAATTTTTTTTTTTTTTTTTTTGTCTAATTTGATATAAAGTACAGCCTGTTTGCTCTTATAAAGGTATAACTGTGTGTTTCCTGGCTAATAAATTTTTTTTTTTTTGTCTAATTTGATATAAAATACAACCTGTTTGCTCTTATAAAGGTATAACTGTGTGTTTCCTGGCTAATAAAAAACATTTTTTTTTTGTCTAATTTGATATAAAGTACAGCCTGTTTGCTCTTATAAAGGTATAACTGTGTGTTTCCTGGCTAATAAAAAAGAATTTTTTTTTGTCTAATTTGATATAAAGTACAGCCTGTTTGCTCTTATAAATATATAATTGTGTGTTTCCTGGCTAATAAAAATTTTTTTTTTTTTTGTCTAATTTGATATAAAGTACAGCCTGTTTGCTCTTATAAAGGTATAACTGTGTTTCCTGGCTAATAAAATTTATTTTTTTTTTTGTCTAATTTGATATAAAGTACAGCCTGTTTGCTCTTATAAGGTATAACTGTGTTTCCTGGCTAACAATTTATTATTTTTTTTTTTTTGTCTAATTTGATATAAAGTACAGCCTGTTTGCTCTTATAAAGGTATAACTGTGTGTTTCCTGGCTAATAAAAAAAAATTTTTTTTTTGTCTAATTTGATATAAAGTACAGCCTGTTTGCTCTTATAAAGGTATAACTGTGTGTTTCCTGGCTAATAAAAAAAATTTTTTTTTTGTCTAATTTGATATAAAGTACAGCCTGTTTGCTCTTATAAAGGTATAACTGTGTGTTTCCTGGCTAATAAAAAAAATTTTTTTTTTTGGTCTAATTTGATATAAAGTACAGCCTGTTTGCTCTTATAAAGGTATAACTGTGTGTTTCCTGGCTAATAAATTTTTTTTTTTTTTTGTCTAATTTGATATAAAATACAACCTGTTTGCTCTTATAAAGGTATAACTGTGTGTTTCCTGGCTAATAAAATTTTTTTTTTTTTTTGTCTAATTTGATATAAAGTACAGCCTGTTTGCTCTTATAAAGGTATAACTCTGTGTTTCCTGGCTAATAAAAAAAAGTTTTTTTTTTGTCTAATTTGATATAAAGTACAGCCTGTTTGCTCTTATAAAGGTATAAGTGTGTGTTTCCTGGCTAATAAAAAATTTTTTTTTTTTTTGTCTAATTTGATATAAAGTACAGCCTGTTTGCTCTTATAAAGGTATAACTATGTTTCCTGGCTAATAAAATTTTTTTTTTTTTTTGTCTAATTTGATATAAAGTACAGCCTGTTTGCTCTTATAAAGGTATAACTCTGTGTTTCCTGGCTAATAAATTTTTTTTTTTTTTTTTCTAATTTGATATACAGTACAGCCTGTTTGCTCTTATAAAGGTATAACTCTGTGTTTCCTGGCTAATAAAAAATATTTGTCAAAAATTACAAATCAAAAAAATTTGATATAAAGTACAGCCTGTTAGCTCTTATAAAGGTATAACTGTGTGTTTCCTGGCTAATAAATTTTTTTTTTTTTTTTTGTCTAATTTGATATAAAGTACAGCCTGTTTGCTCTTATAAAGGTATAACTGTGTGTTTCCTGGCTAATAAAATTTTTTTTTTTTTTTGTCTAATTTGATATAAAGTACAGCCTGTTTGCTCTTATAAAGGTATAACTCTGTGTTTCCTGGCTAATAAAAAAAAATTTTTTTTTTGTCTAATTTGATATAAAGTACAGCCTGTTTGCTCTTATAAAGGTATAAGTGTGTGTTTCCTGGCTAATAAAAAATTTTTTTTTTTTTTGTCTAATTTGATATAAAGTACAGCCTGTTTGCTCTTATAAAGGTATAACTATGTTTCCTGGCTAATAAAATTTTTTTTTTTTTTGTCTAATTTGATATAAAGTACAGCCTGTTTGCTCTTATAAAGGTATAACTCTGTGTTTCCTGGCTAATAAATTTTTTTTTTTTTTTCTAATTTGATATAAAGTACAGCCTGTTTGCTCTTATAAAGGTATAACTCTGTGTTTCCTGGCTAATAAAAAATATTTGTCAAAAATTACAAATCAAAAAAATTTGATATAAAGTACAGCCTGTTAGCTCTTATAAAGGTATAACTGTGTGTTTCCTGGCTAATAAAAATTTTTTTTTTTTATCTAATTTGATATAAAGTACAGCCTGTTTGCTCTTATAAAGGTATAACTGTGTGTTTCCTGGCTAATAATTTTTTTTTTTTTTTTTTTGTCTAATTTGATATAAAGTACAGCCTGTTTGCTCTTATAAAGGTATAACTGTGTGTTTCCTGGCTAATAAAAAAAAATTTTTTTTTTGGTCTAATTTGATATAAAGTACAGCCTGTTTGCTCTTATAAAGGTATAACTGTGTGTTTCCTGGCTAATAATTTTTTTTTTTTTTTTTTTTGTCTAATTTGATATAAAATACAACCTGTTTGCTCTTATAAAGGTATAACTGTGTGTTTCCTGGCTAATAAAAAAAAATTATTTTTTTGTCTAATTTGATATAAAGTACAGCCTGTTTGCTCTTATAAAGGTATAACTGTGTGTTTCCTGGCTAATAATTTTTTTTTTTTTTTTTTTGTCTAATTTGATATAAAGTACAGCCTGTTTGCTCTTATAAAGGTATAACTCTGTGTTTCCTGGCTAATAAAAAACTTTTTTTTTTTTTTCTAATTTGATATAAAGTACAGCCTGTTTGCTCTTATAAAGGTATAACTCTGTGTTTCCTGGCTAATAAAAAATATTTGTCAAAAATTACAAATCAAAAAAATTTGATATAAAGTACAGCCTGTTAGCTCTTATAAAGGTATAACTGTGTGTTTCCTGGTTAATAAAAAAAAAAATTTTTTTGTCTAATTTGATATAAAATACAACCTGTTTGCTCTTATAAAGGTATAACTGTGTGTTTCCTGGCTAAAAAAAAAAAATTTTTTTTTCGTCTAATTTGATATAAGGTACAGCCTGTTTGCTCTTATAAAGGTATAACTGTGTGTTTCCTGGCTAAGAAAATTTTTTTTTTTTTTTGTCGAATTTGATATAAAGTACAGCCTGTTTGCTCTTATAAATGTATAACTGTGTGCTTCCTGGCTAATAAAAAAAAGTATTTTTTTTTGTCTAATTTGATATAAAGTACAGCCTGTTTGCTCTTATAAAGGTATAACTGTGTGTTTCCTGGCTAATAAAATTTTTTTTTTTTTGTCTAATTTGATATAAAATACAACCTGTTTGCTCTTATAAAGGTATAACTGTGTGTTTCCTGGCTAATAAAAAAGAATTTTTTTTTGTCTAATTTGATATAAAGTACAGCCTGTTTGCTCTTATAAATATATAATTGTGTGTTTCCTGGCTAATAAAAATTTTTTTTTTTTTTGTCTAATTTGATATAAAGTACAGCCTGTTTGCTCTTATAAAGGTATAACTGTGTTTCCTGGCTAATAAATTTATTTTTTTTTTTGTCTAATGTGATATAAAGTACAGCCTGTTTGCTCTTATAAAGGTATAACTGTGTGTTTCCTGGCTAATAAAAATTTTTTTTTTTTTGTCTAATTTGATATAAAATACAACCTGTTTGCTCTTATAAAGGTATAACTGTGTGTTTCCTGGCTAATAAAAAACAATTTTTTTTTTGTCTAATTTGATATAAAGTACAGCCTGTTTGCTCTTATAAATGTATAACTGTGTGTTTCCTGGCTAATGAAAAATTTTTTTTTTTTGTCTAATTTGATATAAAGTACAGCCTGTTTGCTCTTATAAAGGTATAACTGTGTGTTTCCTCGCTAATAAAATTTTTTTTTTTTTTTTGTCTAATTTGATATAAAATACAACCTGTTTGCTCTTATAAAGGTATAACTGTGTGTTTCCTGGCTAATAAAAAACTTTTTTTTTTTTGTCTAATTTGATATAAAGTACAGCCTGTTTGCTCTTAGAAAGGTATAACTGTGTTTCCTGGCTAATATTTTTTTTTTTTTTTTTTCTAATTTGATATAAAGTACAGCCTGTTTGCTCTTATAAAGGTATAACTGTGTTTCCTGGCTAATAATTTTTTTTTTTTTTTTTTTTTTGTCTAATTTGATATAAAGTACAGCCTGTTTGCTCTTATAAAGGTATAACTGTGTTTCCTGGCTAATAAAATTTTTTTTTTTTTTTTTTGTCTAATTTGATATAAAGTACAGCCTGTTTGCTCTTATAAAGGTATAACTGTGTGTTTCCTGGCTAATAAAATTTTTTTTTTTTTTTGTCTAATTTGATATAAAGTACAGCCTGTTTGCTCTTATAAAGGTATAACTCTGTGTTTCCTGGCTAATAATTTTTTTTTTTTTTTTTTGTCTAATTTGATATAAAGTACAGCCTGTTTGCTCTTATAAAGGTATAACTGTGTGTTTCCTGGCTAATAAATTTTTTTTTTTTTTTTTGTCTAATTTGATATAAAATACAGCCTGTTTGCTCTCATAAAGGTATAACTGTGTGTTTCCTGGCTAATAAAAAACAATTTTTTTTTTGTCTAATTTGATATAAAGTACAGCCTGTTTGCTCTTATAAATGTATAACTGTGTGTTTCCTGGCTAAGAAAAATTTTTTTTTTTTTTAATCTAATTTGATATAAAGTACAGCCTGTTTGCTCTTATAAAGGTATAACTGTGTGTTTCCTGGCTAATACAAAACAATTTTTTTTTTGTCTAATTTGATATAAAGTACAGCCTGTTTGCTCTTATAAATGTATAACTGTGTGTTTCCTGGCTAATAAAAAATTTTTTTTTTTTTGGTCTAATTTGATATAAAGTACAGCCTGTTTGCTCTTATAAAGGTATAACTGTGAGTTTCCTGGCTAATAAATTTTTTTTTTTTTTTTGTCTAATTTGATATAAAGTACAGCCTGTTTGCTCTTATGAAGGTATAACTGTGTGTTTCCTGGCTAATAATTTTTTTTTTTTTTTTTTGTCTAATTTGATATAAAGTACAGCCTGTTTGCTCTTATAAAGGTATAACTGTGTGTTTCCTGGCTAATAAAAAACATTTTTTTTTTTGTCTAATTTGATATAAAGTACAGCCTGTTTGCTCTTATAAATGTATAACTGTGTGTTTCCTGGCTAATAAAAAAAATTATTTTTTTTTATCTAATTTGATATAAAGTACAGCCTGTTTGCTCTTATAAAGGTATAACTGTGTGTTTCCTGGCTAATACAAAACAATTTTTTTTTTGTCTAATTTGATATAAAGTACAGCCTGTTTGCTCTTATAAATGTATAACTGTGTGTTTCCTGGCTAATAAAAAATTTTTTTTTTTTTGGTCTAATTTGATATAAAGTACAGCCTGTTTGCTCTTATAAAGGTATAACTGTGAGTTTCCTGGCTAATAAATTTTTTTTTTTTTTTTGTCTAATTTGATATAAAGTACAGCCTGTTTGCTCTTATGAAGGTATAACTGTGTGTTTCCTGGCTAATAATTTTTTTTTTTTTTTTTTGTCTAATTTGATATAAAGTACAGCCTGTTTGCTCTTATAAAGGTATAACTGTGTGTTTCCTGGCTAATAAAAAACATTTTTTTTTTGTCTAATTTGATATAAAGTACAGCCTGTTTGCTCTTATAAGGTATAACTGTGTGTTTCCTGGCTAATAATTTTTTTTTTTTTTTTTTGGTCTAATTTGATATAAAGTACAGCCTGTTTGCTCTTATAAAGGTATAACTGTGAGTTTCCTGGCTAATAAATTTTTTTTCTTTTTTTTTGTCTAATTTGATATAAAATACAACCTGTTTGCTCTTATAAAGGTATAACTGTGTGTTTCCTTGCTAATAAAAAAAAAATTTTTTTTTGTCTAATTTGATATAAAGTACAGCCTGTTTGCTCTTATAAAGGTATAACTGTGTGTTTCCTGGCTAATAAATTTTTTTTTTTTTTTTGTCTAATTTGATATAAAATACAACCTGTTTGCTCTTATAAAGGTATAACTGTGTGTTTCCTGGCTAATAAAAAACATTTTTTTTTTTGTCTAATTTGATATAAAGTACAGCCTGTTTGCTCTTATAAATGTATAACTGTGTGTTTCCTGGCTAATAAAAAAATTTTTTTTTTTTTGTCTAATTTGATATAAAGTACAGCCTGTTTGCTCTTATAAAGGTATAACTGTGAGTTTCCTGGCTAATAAATTTTTTTTTTTTTTTTTGTCTAATTTGATATAAAGTACAGCCTGTTTGCTCTTATAAAGGTATAACTCTGTGTTTCCTGGCTAATAATTTTTTTTTTTTTTTGTCTAATTTGATATAAAGTACAGCCTGTTTGCTCTTATAAAGGTATAACTGTGTGTTTCCTGGCTAATAAAATTTTTTTTTTTTTTTTTGTCTAATTTGATATAAAATATAACCTGTTTGCTCTTATAAAGGTATAACTGTGTGTTTCCTGGCTAAGAAAAAATATTTCTTGTTTTTCTTTTTTTTTTGTCTAATTTGATATAAAGTACAGCCTGTTTGCTCTCATAAAAGTATAACTCTGTGTTTCCTGGCTAATAAAAAAAAAATTGTAAAAAAATCAAAAATCAAAAAATTTCATATGAAGTACAGCCTGTTTTGTCTTACAAATGTATAACTCTGTGTTTCCTGGCTAATAAAAAATATTTGTAAAAAAATCAAAAATAAAAAAAAATTGACATTAAGTACAGCCTGTTTGCTTTTATAAAGGTATAACTGTTTTTCCGGGCTAATAAAAAATATTTGTCAAAAAAATCAAAAAAAAAAAAAAAAAAAAATGATATAAATTACAGCCTGTTAGCTCTTAAAAAGGTATAACACTGCGTTTCCTGCCTAATAAAAAATATTTCTTTCTTTTTTTTTTTTTTTTTGTCTTAATTTGATATGAAGTACAGCCTGTTTGCTCTTATAAAGGTATAACTCTGTATGTTTCCTGGCTAATAAAAAAATATTTCTTCTTTTTTGTTTTTTTTTGGGGGGGGTCTAATTTGATATAAAGTACAGCCTGTTAGCTGTTATAAAGGTATAACTCTGTGTTTCCTGGCTAATAAAAAACATTTGCAAAAAAATCAAAAATCAAAAAAATTTGACATTAAGTACAGCCTGTTTGCTCTTATAAAGGTATAACTCTGTGTTTCCTGGCTAATGAAAAATATTTCGTTTTTTTTTTTTTTTCTCGAGTTTGATATAAAATACAGTCTGTTTGCTCTTATAAAGGTATAACTGTGTGTTTCCTGGCTAATGAAAAATATTTCACTTTTTTTTTTTTTTTGTCTAATTTGATATAAAGTACAGCCTGTTAGCTTTTATAAAGGTATAACTGTGTTTCCTGGCTAATAAAAAATATATGTCAAAAAAAAAAAATTACATAAAATATAGCCTGTTTGCTCTTGTAAAGGTATAACTCTGTGTTTCCTGGCTAATGAAAAATATTTCTCTTTTTTTTTTTCTCTGATTGGATATAAAGTACAGCCTCTTTGCTCTTATAAAGGTATAACTCTGTGTTTCCTGGCTAATAAAAAAACATTTGTTAAAAAAAAATTTTTTTTTGATATAAAGTACAGCCTGGTTGCTCTTATAAAGGTATAACTCTGTGTTTCCTGGCTAATTTTTGTTTTGTCTAATTTGATATGAAGTACAGCCTGTTTGCTCTTATGAAGGTATAACTGTGTGTTTCCTGGCTAATAAAAAATATTTGTTAAAAAATTAAAAATTAAAAAAATTCATATAAAGTACAGCCTGTTAGCTCTTATAAAGATATAACTCTGTGTTTCCTTGCTAATAAAAAATATTTGTCCAAAAATCAAAAAAATTTGACATTAAGTACAGCCTGTTTGCTCTTATAAAGGTATAGCTGTGTGTTTCCTGGCTAATAAAAAACTGTTTTTTTTTTATTTTTTTTTTGTCTAATTTGATATAAAGTCCAGCCTGTTAGCTCTTATAAAGGTATAACTCTGTGTGTTTCCTGGCTAATGAAAAATATTTCTCGTTTTTTCGTTTTTTGTCTAATTTGATATAAACTACAGCCTGTTTGCTCTTATAAAGGTATAACTCTGTTTCCTGGCTAATAAAAAATATTTGTCCAAAAAAAAAAAATTGAGATAAAGTACAGCCTGTTTGCTCTTATGAAGGTATAACTCGGTGTGTTTCCTGGCTAATAAAAAATATTTCTCGTTTTTTTTTGTCTAATTTGATATAAAATACAGCCTGTTTGCTCTTATAAAGGTATAACTTTGTTTGTTTCCTGGCTAATAAAAAAAAATTATCATTTTTTTTGTCTAATTTGATATAAAGTACAGCCTGTTAGCTCTTATAAAGGTATAACTCTGTGGGTTTTCTGGCTAATAAAAAATTTTCTCATTCTTTTGTCTAATTTGATAGAAAGTACAGCTTGTTACATATTATTCGGGTATTATTAGGTGTATTTGTTTACTACCTACTAAAGAACATATATCACCAAATTTCTTAAACTTGAATCTTAAACTTTGAGTTTCTGTCTTCGTGACATACAGTAAAAGTAAACTCCTGTTTGGCTAACAAACCTGTGATTTCTATGATTCTCTCCAGACAAACATAAATATGTGATGGACTATCAAAGGGGGGATTAACTTAAAATGTATTTAAATTCAGTTTAAGTATTGAATTACTCAGACAATTTGCTGACAGTCACATTATTGTCCTGAGCAACATCAACCTAAACCTCCATCTTTACTCCATCTGTCACGTTTAACAAATAACATCAAAGATTTAAACAACAAATCAAAGTGATACAGCGAGAGGTGGAGGGAGGGATCGGCGTACTCACACTCACAGGTTTGGTTTTGGGTGGGGGGGTTAACGGGGGCAGGGACAGGCTCGGTGTGGGGCTCTATGGCCTCCATGGGAATCTTCACTGGACGGGGGGCAGAGCTGTTGGGCTGAGTGACAGAAACAGGAATCATCGGCATGCAGGTCAAACTGGAAGTTTATGGGATAAGACTTGATATATTCTATATTTCTGTCACTGTCAAGGAACGTGATCTCCCTCCTCTGTACAAAAAACTGTTCAAAAAACTGTGAAAAACACACAGCTGAGTGAATTTCACACACACACACACACACACACACACACACACACACACACACACTGTCCTGCTGCCCCAAATACTCAAAAGAGCACCACATGGATTAATCTGCCACTGAAAATAGTTCCTAACAAATTTCCTGCTGTTTGAGTAAGGTTTGTTTCATTCTTTTAAAAAGGAAAAAATATATGAGACACATTTAAAAAGATTTATATCCTCTATAGCAGGAATGCACAATGATTTTGTGCAAAATGATGATTTTGACTGAAACTGTGTGCAAAATGTGATACAATTAATGGAAGTAATCATTTTTGCATTACAGTTTTCATTTTTACTGAAAGTATAAATGTAGGATTTAGCGGAATCTAGTGGTGAGCTTGCACATTGCAAACACCTTGCTGCACCTTCCCCTTCCATGCACGCACAGGCAGACAAACTGTGTCCTCTTTTAAGTCTCTTCTTTAAGCCCATTTTACTTCATGTCATATCATATCGCTATTATCGTATTTTGGATAGGATTTACTTTCTTTATTGTTTTGAACTTTGTAACTTTTCTTTAAACTTTGAAATAAAGTTATTGTAATTATTATTTTGTGAGGACAGGCAGATTTATTTCACTTTCTGGTGTGACCAGACCTCAAAACGTGGTTGATACTATCTTTTTTTCCCATGGGATTTGTTGACAAAAATATAGAATAGCACTAGCCTTATCCTTCAGTGCAGCATGCTCAGTTTAGTGGACTGAAGAAAGGACATGATGGGGACAAAGAGTGAGTGTTGAACACAGTGGGAGAGGTGGACAGATGTACTAAAAGGAGGACGGACACACAAAAAGACTGTAGTAAGTGTGGTACAGTGCCTTTTCAGCAACACTGTGGGACAGAGAGGAGAAACGTACAGTATTAGTAAAACAAACCCAGGAACGACACAACCACAACAGATGGAGTGACACACATTTAGATACACAGTAAATACCAAGAAAACAGATCCACGCTTTGAAGATTACAGTAGCTGTGTGTTTGGCAGGAAGACGCAGTATCTGTACAAGTAATCTCATGTTTAATTTTGTGTTTGTCCACATTTCTCTCACCTCCTCATCGCTCTCTGGCTCTGCCGCCTTCTTCTCTTTCTTCTTCTTCTTGTCATCCTCTTTCTTCTTCTTGTCTTTGTCAGGCAGGATGTCGTCCAGCCAGGCCAGGTCGTGCTGCGAGAACATCAGATCCAGAAGCTTCCGTACGACCATCAGACCCAGAATCTGCACACAGCGGAAAGACTCGGCCTCAGTGATCCAGGCCAGTGAGCCAGCATGCATGATACGGCACAGTCAGGAGACTCACCATTACTGGGAAGATGATGGCGAGGAAGGTGGACTTCAGGATCCAGAGGACGGCCAAACAGACCATCTGGACGAGGGTGAAGAGATGGACGCGTCTCAGAGGAACGTGACGCAGGAAGGAGAAGTCCGGCTGGTGTTTGGGCGCCATCAGATACAACTTGATCCGCTCCCAGAACTGAAAAAAGAAAGACACAGAACACAATCTCAGCTGTTCTCTGTTCTTAAATGTCAAACAGAAATCATGTTATTGACAGCGAAAACCAACAGACGATACATGACCAAAGCACCGAACATCTGAGAGCAAGGATCTACTCAGGAGAGAACAACACAAGTCAGTCCAATAAAGCATGAATGTCCATGATTTCCATGATCATTCAGCTTCATATGCACCAGGAAAAGTTGAGAAAAACTGAATTACGCTTCCCATGGAGGAATAATAAAAACACTGATATATGAGCATCATCTTCGACCCACCTGGATGCCACTCAGTGAGGCCACTCCCATGTAAAGGAAGACTCCATACAGGACTGGCATTGGGATGAACTGAATCAAACAGAGCAGCAGTTAAAATACACCATTATAGGAGAAGAGTCAAGTGAATAAAAAACAGAAACATCACTTTATCGTCCTTCTACTAACTTACCTGTAGAACGGGAGCGAGGAAAACTGAGAGTCCGGTCAGAACAAACACCAGAATACCCGTCAACCTCTGCTCCCTACAAAAGAATAAAGTCTTAAATAGATAAAGTGAAAAAGGATTCACTCACACACACACTCATACGGTGTGAGGAGAGTCTTACCTGACTCCGAGGAACTGCGGCTGCTCCCCGGGAGCGCTGGACTCGCTCTCCATCTTCAGAGAGTCGATGTGTGCGATGGAGATGACGGTCGCCGCTACGTACCAGGGCAGACCCATGAAGGAGCACACGGCCATCAACACGCCCACCCAGAACAGGTCCAGGTGGTAACCACAACCTTTCTGTAAATGGGTACGATGACAGGAAGTGAAAAATGAGGAAGTGAAACGAGGTAAAATTACTGGTTTGGCCTATGGAGTTTGGTTGGTTTGAAGAAAGCGATATTTGATCTATATATATGTGTATACATATGTGTTCATGACACTGGGTTTAACTGTTTTGAAGTGTTGTGATTTCTCTTGCGTGCGTTTTCAGACCTTCAGTTTGTTTTCCTTGCGGTTGACGATGACGGCGCTGATCTGTTGGTCCATGAAGATGAGGATGGTGACTAGGAGAGCTGGAACGAAGCTGGCCACGTACCACCACCAGGGGTTCTTACCGAACGGCATCACCAGCCAGCCACGATCAGAACGCGTGGGCTGATCACACACAAATGAAAAATAAATATTCAGTACAGTGAAAATGGTGAGAAGGTAACTGCACGCATCAATCTAAAACAATCAAATGCTTCATAACTACATACATACAATAATAATGTAACTGAAGAATATTAGTATGCAGTGGTGGAAGAGCTATTCAGATCATTAATGTCAGTAAAGCTACTTGTACAATAATGTATAAATACTCCGATGAAACTAAAAAACCCTCATTTAAAATCCTAAATAAAAATACAGAAGTATTATCAGCAAAATGTACTCGTTCTGATCCATCAGTGTTCGAGCAGCATGTTACTGTTGGAGCTGCTGCAGGTGGAGACACTCTGAACTACTTTATACACAGTTAGACAGTTTAGTCCAGTGGTTCTCAACCTGGAGTATGGGTCCCTCCAAAGGGTCACCAGATAAATCCAAAGGGCCATGAGATGATTACAGGGAGAGGAAAGAGTAAAAAAAGTTGTGATAGAAACATGTATATTCATATTTTCTCATTCACTTTATAATTTTGTAAAATGCAATATAATGTTTAATATTTAAATTAAACCATGTCTCTTTAGTGGAACCATTAACAAGTCAGAGACATCTTATAAGTGTCAAAGGGTCCCAACTACACACTATTTTTTTCTAACAGTGGACATATATGGGACACATCTGCTGCAGCAGTCTGTGGAAGCCGTGCGCCGTCCTGGCATCACACCACTCATCTCTACTTTTCACACAGCTGGCCTTATTTTTTTTTTTTTTCCCTGTGTCCCTCCAGCAGGTAAAAACAACCGATTTCTGTGTAAAAACCTGTACGCTCTGTTTAAAAATGATTAAATAAATACCTCAGTGTACCAGAAGCAATTTGATGCAGCAGAGCAACTTTGTTATTTTTTTATATTGTAAATTAATCAAATCAATGTGTATTCATGATGCAGTTAAATCAATCTAATTAATTAATTCAGTTCCAGCCAAAAAACCCTGCATAACCAAGTGCATTATCACAGGGCAAAACTCAGCACACACACTGTAAAAAAACAAACAAAAAAAATAGTTGAGACAACTTAAAATTTCGAGGCTTCGAGATTTTTGAGTTTTAAGCCCAATATATTAATACAGTGTTTTGAGTTTCTAAAATTTAAAGTTTTAAGGTGATCTAAAGAAGAAAATAAAACTCAACAAAACTTTTTCAAAACTTAAGAATCTAAGTTGGGATCAAAACTTACTATTTAAATTTTTAACAATGCAGCGGATTTAACAGTTATTATATGTTTTTTTGGTGTAAAATCTTAATCTGAAAAGGAAACTGTATCTATTGCTGTCAAATAAATGTAGAGGAGTAAAACGTAGGTTTTAACATTTCCCTCTGAAATGTGGCCTGAGGTCTGAAGTAGCTAAAAAATGAAAATACTCTCATAAAGTACAAGAACAACAAAGTTAAAATAAATAAACTACTTTCCACCACTGCTAACATGCACACAGAGACAGATACATGTACAGAAGAGCAGTCATGTGTCATATAGATTAAATACACACATATTAAAAACATATTTTAGCAAGAAATCAAATACCTTGAACTCAGTTGGAACGATTAGTTTGGGTGTGTCTAACCCCATCAACATGTCCAGACCCACAAAGCACATGATTGACATGAAGATGGAAAAATCACTGATTAGCTTCCTCAGCTACACGTCCACCAACACACACACACACACACACACACACACACAGAGGACAGATGGAGGATAAATACAGATGTGTAGAGTCACAGATTGGAGGGAAGACGTACGTCCAAAAGTAGAAGAGAAAAGGTTTGAACACGAGGAAATGAGGACAGGACAAAGAAGAATGAATCATTAATTCAGTTAATCCACAGAAAAATCAAACGTTTGATCAGATATGTATCAGAACTACATTCTTTGGTAAAGAAATGCATTCCAGCAGTGAAATAAAGAAGTTGGGAAAGAGGAAAGTGGTGTTTAAGGAAGAGTGGACCTTGATCTGAGTGGGCACGTGCAGTTTGGGGGTGTCCAGCTCCAGCAGGCAGTCCAGTCCACAGAAGACCAGGATAGAAATGATGATGGCAAAATCACTGATGAGGGAGCGGAGCTGGAGCACATTCAGGGAGAGCAGAGGAGAGGAGAACATGGGAGAACATGGGGGAGAACACTGTGGTACAGGTGGTGGTTTGGATAAGAGGCAGGAGGGGATGAAGCTGCAAACAGTTGGTTTCAAATGAAAGATGCTGATACTTCATGCAGGTATTCAGTGGTGTTCAAGAGGATTTTTCAGGATTCAGTCAAATTCAAAGCTTTTTAAGACTTTTTTAAGACCTAAACTAATATCTTCCTCAACCCTTCATATATACTGTTTATACAGATATATATACTGTACATATGTTTATACTCTATTTATTTAGAGAGTATTTATTGGAGTTTTACCTTACTCTATTATTTATATTCTTATATACTTATTCTTATCCTTTAAATTGGACTGTTTTCATGCTTTGATAAATATCCTCCATGTTACAAAACATGCAGGTTCACGTTCTTGCAGGGTTTGAGAGCCTCTAACAGCATTAAAGCCATAGTGAGAAAACAATGCAAGTCTTTGGATCTTTCCTGCTGTCTTACCTTTGTCGGGAAGTAGCGGCTGAACTTGAACTTCTTAAGAGAGACAGTCATGGAGTAGGTGCCGAAGAAGAGGATGAAGGACATGAGGGCCAGGTCGGGAACATACTTACAGGAGCTCCCCACCAGCGTACCGCCGTACTTCACGCACTCTTTCTTACTCAGCTGACTCCAGTCCAGGTCTGTCAAGTTAAACTACAGAGACAGGACGAGAAAGGAGGAAGAGGAGGAGGAAAGGGGGAGAAAAGGGGGTGACGGGTTGGGAGGGGGAGTTGGAGGACAGCAGGAGGGAAATGTGGGGAAGAAGCGGACACGAAAGAGAGAAAAGACAAGCAATAACAGAAGAAAAGACAGTACAGAAGACAGAGACCGGAGCCACAGAGCTTTGCTGTACCGTCCTCTGTAACTCTTGAATCTGAGTAAAAACTCGTCACTAAAAGGACGTCTGGGTCTGTATTTATCAAGCGTCTCTGAATCAAAATTAGAAATGGTGCTGAAAGTTGACCCTGGATTTCCTACATTGAGTTGCAGCAGTGAATTACTCCGAGGAAAGAGCATAACATCACTGTTTCATGACGTTCAAAAAAGAGCTGGGAGCGACCCAATCCAGTACTGTACCGGGTGCAAATACAGACATAATTCACTCATCTACGAGATTCTTAAACTGCACTGGTGGTATGCAAGCTCCCTCTAGTGGTACTGAATATCAGCACAGATATGAGTCATTTTCTATATTAACAAAGTTAATAAAATACGTTTACTCTTCTCCTAAAAGTAGGACTGAATAGAATTACAACCTCACGGTCTTCCAATGCTTCTGCCAGCCAGCCAAGTTGCAGTTTACATTTTTACAGAGGACTGGTAGAGAGCTGAACATTATGGTATCACAGTGAAGTTGACCTTTGACCTTTTGGGAAATAAAATGCTATCACGTCATCATTTTATCTTATTAGACATTTGCATTGGGGCAGAATTCTGTAAGTCAAACTTGGTGAGATCAGAACATATACAGCACAAACAGTGAGTGAGACTTGGTTACTTCAGCGTTACATTCACAAAGAGGACAGGAAAGGTTCATATGAGTGATGTTTTCTGTCTTTTGTCACTTACCAGCAGAGTCATGTTATCGTCTGCGAGTGGAGCTGAAACATTCAAGCCCAGAACAGATGCTAAAGAGGAGAAACACAAGATGGAAACCAAATGAATGATGGGTAACATGAAAAGATACAGCAATACTCATTTCAAGCCAACAGAAAGTGAATATAAAAGGAAGCGTTTGGTGAAATATTCCTCTAATTGAGTAACTTAAAAATTGTTCAAACATGCTCTACCAGGGTCTGCATACTCACTTTGTCAGAAAAGCATCCAAAAATGAGGCAGAAACAGAGGAAACACAAATCATCACAGAGTAAAGACCAAATTATTTCACACAGAATTTATGTGAACATGATGACCTGAAGTTGATCTGCTAATATTTTACAAAGGTCAAGTCATGTCACTCTTAACAAAGTTCAAAAATACACCACCTCTCTCTAAAGAGCTAAACACATCTAAAGCTTCATACGAAAAACAATAATTTGAGAGTTTAGCGGGTGTTGCAGGTATTTCCTGATGAACAATGTATCAATACACTTATACAAGCCTTTATCTGCTGTCTGTTAATTACAAAGCTTTAGATCTGTTCATTGGTGGTTTTTTGGACTTTGGACAGATCCAGGCCAGCTGTTTCTACTTGTTTGTAGTGTTTATGCTAAGCTAGGCTAAACACATCCTGACTGCAGCTCTGATCTTCACGCACAGACAAAAAGAGGGATGACTTTTATTACACTGTGACGCTCTTAAATATGATTATATTTTTATAACAACTTCCTTAAAGCACTCAGAAAACATGTAAAACAAAAACACTCACCCTGGTCTGGTGCGATGCATTCACACTTATATGCAGTGATGTAGTCTGGCTTGAAGCCACGGTTGATTGGGTAATACTTGAAGGCTCCGACCTGTGGAAAACACAAAAGTTTTATCTTGTGTTATCTGACCATTTGGTGTTCCTCCAATCAACATGAGAAAACGTTTTATGTACCATCTTCTTAATGGCATCAGAGATGAATATGAAGGAGATGAGGCTGGAGAAACCCTCCTCTGTGAAGCGGGTCATGTACTTGATTATGTAGCTGGCGTCTGAGACGACCAGCAGGAAACACTGCAGACACGAGTGAAGGCCGATCCACAGACGCAGCTCCATGTAGTCTATATCATTGTTCCTGTGGAGAGAGAGTGCTGACTTCACCTCTTTTTTTTAACATTGTACATGTGTGTGCTTTTTACTTGTGTGCATCTTACTTGCTGAATTCATAAAGCAGTTTCTCAAAGATGAGAATGGGTCCAGTTGAGCTGAGGATGATGAGAGGCTGCCCACCAAACAAACAGAAGACAGTTCCCGCTAAAGCAGTGCCAAGGAAACTCTCCATCACTCCCTTTGAGAAGAGAGGGGAAAGACAGACACATAACAAATTTAGTCAGGTATTGCCTGAGCTGGATGGTTTCTGGATCGGTTCAGTATGTTGCAGCCTTGATGAAGACCTGGTAATTGTCTGTAGCGTCCCCTAGCAGTCCTCCAAAGGTGATGGCATTGGTGATGCAGCCCAGGTAGATGAAGAGCACAGCAGAGATGGACTGGATATGGAAGCCGTCGTAGATATCACTACAGTACCACGGGAGCTTCCGTTTGATGTCCAGCCACAGTCCACCTCCAAACCTGTCCAAACAATTTGAACACATCGTTAAGACGACAGAACCAGGACATCATGTGATCCAGTCGTATCGAGTCCTCTCATACCTCCCAGTGAATTTCAGCTCCTCTCCGAGCTCATGCGGAGCTGGAAGCTCCTCGTCTTCTCCTCCAGCTGCGCCACCGGCCGAGCCGTTCATTTGACCGAGCTCGTTCAGGTTCAGCACCGACTTCCTGCAGTAAATACGAAAACGGAACAAGGTGGCAGGGGTAAGACAGGACTCACCTGAAGGTAGAATTTAGGACCGTTTGATGCATAGAATGTTAGAAAATTGTGAAAAATGTTAATCATTTTCTTCCAAAGCCAAAGGTGACGTCCTGTTTTGTCCACAACCCAAAGATACTCAGTTAACTGTCATAGAAGAGTGTAGAAATTAATTTAATAGTTGATTAATAATCAATTAATCATTGCAGCTCCGGTAGAATTAATTAATGAATTAAGTCGAGAATTAGTCTCAAGACAAATAAATGTTAAAGTTGTTACAATCAATACTTTTAGCTGCGACCTGCTCTGTCAGTCAGTCAGATTCATGTAGCTTGACCAAACTTTGCAAAAAGATGCACACACACACACACACACACACACACACACACACACACACACACACACACACATATACACACAACTACAGCTTTCTATCTATGAGGCTTAAATTTGCCAGAAGTGAAGTGTGTGTGAGGTTGCGGGTGCATCAACACATGAACGTGTGGATACACGTGTGTACCCGGCTGCAGCAAATTTGTGTTTGTTATAATAACACTGTATCAGAGACGATGTGAAAATGAACCTTCAGAGAATTATCACCTTCAGCTCCACTCGGCTTTCCAGAGTATTATAGAGATTTTCACTGTCTGACTGTTTAGCTGTCCTACCACAACTTTACAGTTTTGGTTCACCCTCAAGGCTCTCAGTGTCATTTTCAGTGAAAAAGCCCTGATAAAATCACAGTACTCTACCTCTCAGCATCAAACAGGAGACAGACACACACTAGCTGACTAGCATAATGGAGCATTTACCAGCTAAAGAGGCAGATATTTCCCCCTAAGGCAGGGACCAAAACCAGACCTAAAAGAGAGCGAATACTGGACTGACATTCATTAGGTGACACAAACACATCTCCAAATGAAGGATCACGTTGCTCTGAACTCAAAAGGTGATGCCCCCCCCAAATGGCCAAAACATTTGGTATCAAAGGTTTAAGTATGATTAAGTGTGTACTTGCCTCATTTCTGCCGATGGAACCTTCTTTGGAGGTTCGATGCGTATTTTTGGGTCCCATTCCCCAGGAGGGAGGACGATCACCTCATCCAGAAATTCATCAACACCTGCAATCAGGTCCTCACGGTCCCTGGCTTTATAGGCAACGTCACTGAAGAGCTGACAGGAAATAAATAAATAAAATTAAAGTGACAAACGTAATGTGTGCATGAGTGAAGTCTATCAGGGCAGCACAGTGTCAGTCACTTACATCATCCACCATGAGCGTGGCGATAGCTCTGCCAATCTCATTGTAGGACTTGGTTTTGCCGTGAGGACCCAGCAAGATGAAGAGAAACCTGTCAGGACAGAAGGAGACAGGCTGATAAATGCCAGGACACCCAGACGCAAGAGAGAAATAAACAGGGAGACATGAGAGACACCCACCTGGTTGGCACGGGGACCTCGGTGAGGCCTCCCAGAGTCGTGGCCTGAGCCAAACGTACGAAGGAGACAAAGGGTTTGTCCAGAAAGTCCACCTCACCAATCAGGACGTTGGACGCTTCGGCATCACGAGGAATCTTTTTCATGAATTTATTCTTCAGCTGGCAGGGGAGAGAGGAGCAGAAAGAGGCAACAGGAGGGAGAGGATGAGTGGAAATCATATATTTGAAGCATGTTGCACTGCAGATGACCTCCCCCAGCTGCTTATGTGTGCAATGATCAGCTGGCGTTTGCTGTTGGTGGCTAATCAGATCAGATCTGGTGGGTAGTCATCAGTAGCTGACTCGTAACAGAAAAAGCAAAAGCCACAACGAAAGCTAGATCCTTCTTAAAACTGAGCAGCATTGCTTCAGTTACAGATCATTTGTCCAACTCAGTACTAAACACTAAAACCTTTTAAGGGTGTCAGTGCTGGTCAATCATTTGGCTCGCCACTTTCACATTTAACTTTGGTTATCCCCTGACTTTTCATCTAGAACCACCAGCATTTAATGTCTTCACTTGTCCAGTGAAATATCTCAACATCTACTGGATAGATTGGCACAAAATTTGGTGCAAACTTTCATGATTCTCAGAGGATGTTTTAACTGATTTTGATGAGGCTGACAGCTGATTTAGAGTGAAGTGTTGCAACAACTACTGAATAGATTGTTATGAAATTTGATACAAGAGTGAAACCACTGTTGGATGGCAGAAGGATGGCACAGGATGGCACAGGATGGCAGTCTTTGCACTGTAACATAAAGAATATCCAAGACACCCTCAAAGCAGAGTTTAGACAGATAATAATTCATTGGACTTACAATTGCTGACGGATAGACTGATGATGGTTGGTCGGAAAATTTTAATCTATCACCCAACCCTACGTCCAAGCACACATTACTAGAGGATTACTTTGTAATGTTGAACTCACAATCGTTACAATGAATGATAAGTTAAATTCTTCCTCACAATATTATGAACTGCTGTCTAGCATGTTGGCATCTGATTAGCCTTCAAACTTGTGTGTGTGTCACTCAGACTGGACTTCCTGTGTTGTATTTCTGTGTCTCACCTGTACCTGAAACAACAACCATAAGCCTGCAGAGCAGCCAGCTTCATTTTTATATTACAGTGCTGTTTTTGGACTGAATGTCCATCAGTCCTCTGCTCACTCTTTTGACGTCAGACTGCTCGCCTAAATTTCATAAACACCATCTCCAGCCCAGGATCCACCTGCAGGGTCTGAGTCACTACCTGCTCCATGTTTTCCTTGTAGAAAGTGACAAGATCAGACACCAAGCATCAACGCTGGACATATTCTACATTCACACAATAATCACATCCATGTGAGTTCGATGACTGAATTTTGGGGATGATAACAAACAAACTCACAAGTTATTTAACATATCTTTCTGCATGTCAACTAGGGCTGACACTTTTCAATATGACACAAGTTATCAAGTTTTCCTCAAACGTGCATTAATTTACTTATATACATTCCTGCCTGATGAAAGATGAGGACAGGAGGGGAGACTTCAGCCATTTTTTACATGCCCGCCTCCAAAGTCTCAAAAGTCAACTTGGCAAGCGAGTGACTGTTGAGCAGGTGCAGGAGTGTAGGGAGGTTCGAGCTCGTGCTTGTCCCATGCTCCATGATCTATGCACGCAATGCCGCATTTGTGGACGTAGGCCAGAAATGCTCCCGTGTGAGGATGCTTTTCTGCTCGCAGTAACAGTTCTGTGCACTCGTATCGAGTGCACACACCTGGTTTCTATATGCATGAGATTTGAGGCTAATTAAAGACTACAGAGCAGCGCCATTTCTTGCTCTTTATCGGCCTTATTTCTCTTTCTCAGTGCAGCCGACGCAACGTCTCCTTCCTCTCCTCAACACACAAACAAACACAAAGCATTCAAATACTGATTTGGATGTTCATTACCATGGCAACAGCAGAAGCATCGAAGCATTTGGGTAAGCCCTGCACAGAACACAGTGTTGCAGCTCTTTCGGTGCACCCCTCCTCCTCCTCCTCCTCTTCCTCACCAAGGAAGCACGTGGCAATGGAGTGGTGGGTGCTTAAATTAAAATCTCCTCATAATCTGTTAATGCTGCTTTCAGAGTCAATTCACCAACTGGTCCTCTTTCACTCTTCTTGGTCCTAAGCAACCATAAACAAGACATTTCAATCTCACACGCTATGAACTAATTTAGGATTAATCCACTCACTCAAGTTTTAGTTGCCATCGGCAGCTAGACTGCAGTGAGTTTAAAAGTTTTATCCTCCTCCAGTAGGAGGCACAACGTGTTCTGACGTCATGTACTTTACTGTACGAGCGCACATACTGGTCCGATCAAAGAAGCTGGAGGTGCAACGCCAGCTTCTGTGAACAAATAATTAAAGCGCACTCACATGCATGAGATCATTTCTTGCTTGCTTTTAAGTTCTTTGATTTCATATTAATCCAAATGACACGCTCACGCACCAAATGAACAAATACAAAAAGTCCAAATCAAAAGAAAAAGCAAGTGGCAGGAACTGTTAATGTTCTTCATGGTTGTACTTTTTGCGGAGAGGCTCAAACAATTAAGCTCAAAAGAAGGAGATTAAAAAAACTGCACACAAACACACAGTCAAAAGCACAAACGCACATGCAGGTACGAGCACAAACACAATTTAACAAACGCCCACCTCAGCTCCCAGTGTGGATTAGAGGGATTAAGTAGTTCTGACGAGACTCTACACCTTCTCATAAAACAAGGCTCAACTTTTCATACAGCAACACATAAAAAAAAACAAAAAGACACACACAGACACACACACACAAGAAAATGTGTCACTTTATGTCATTTGTTAACTGTGTACAGAACTGAAATAATCATTAATTTTCCATAGGCCACAGGAGATGAGCTGATTATAAATCAATAACAGCATAGACTGTGGCAATGTATGTGTTGACACAATTGAATGTACAGCGTATGTGGATATTAAAGGGGCACTCCACCAATTTTACACATGAAGGACAGTTTACTCATTGTTATGAGGACTTAGTTTAAAAACTATTAAAAACACATCGATGAACCACATGTTCCTTCATTACCATGAACACTGGAGTTTATTTTGACTCTATTCCACATACACCGTCCCGCTGCACCAAACACTCACTACGGCACCAAATGAGGATTAATCGAGCAGTTTGGATTTACCTTGTTAGCAGGAAAATATGGGTGGGGTGTAACTGAGAACCAGAGACAGGAAGTCATAAAGTACTGAAAGACAAACTTCATTGACATTCTTGGTTTTGGTCTTCTTGAAGGTTTGTTGACAGTAAAAATACAGAATGTAAATGTCGACTATCCCCTGCCTTAGTCATTACATTTATTCAAAGCGACTTATAATATGTGTATTAAATTATGTGGAAACATCCCAAAAGAACCTAAGAACCCTTAGAATAACTTTGCCAACCCTGTTTGGGGACCAGACAAGAGAACACACATGCACACACAGAAAATATTGAACACAACAGTTACCTGGTCTGTGCTTGGTGTGTCTGAAATATCATTCATGCTTCGGCTCTGGGCATGATCTGTAAATAAACCGCAAACACTTATATGTGATATTTAAAACACATAATGTACCATCCTAGTTTTTTAAAATAACAAAGAAGCAGGTGTTTCAGTGTGTTTCAGTGGAATTTTACTCACTAATAGCTGAGTAAGGATGCAAATTTCATCCAATTAAAGTAAAGGGTTATAAGAGCAACAGAAGGGGCATTCAGTTGTGTCCAAAATGTGCGCTAGAACTTCACGCTTTGTGTGGGGGATTATTTTTTAATGACTCGTTTCCCTTTCTTTTCCTCAAAGCAGATTTGGAAACAAATAAAATCGAGAACATACCACACAGCCCCAAAAAATCCTTTCATAATCCTCTTCACCCACATAGATTCAGAAATAGAAATTAGCAAAGGTGCACACAATAGGACCAAAATCTCTAATGTAAACGCACATTATGTCAAACACATTGTATTCATGGTGAGTATATATACACACAAAGCCATCTCAAAGTGTTGGAATCATGCAGTAGCAGGGAGTTAGCCAGGATCAGTGTTGATTAAAAGTGAGAGCCTAGAGATTAGACTTTGGTAAATAGCTGCAAATATGGAGTGTTTATCAACAAAGTTAAAATACTCCAGTAGAAGTAAGACCTGCATTCAAAATCCTACAAGTATTATCAGTGAAATGTGCTCAGCAGTAAAAGTACTAGCTGTGAAGTAAAATACATACAGTACAGCATTTGCTGCAATATCACTGAGTTGAGCTGGGTGCTCAGGTTGCAACGAGAAGGAACAGTTCCTGCTTATGAACGCCACCAAAATGCTGTTCTGAAAGGAGACGTACTGAATGTGTCACGCACATTTTTCCCAGTGCCTGGTAGTACGATACGTTCAGGCACCAGTAAAAACAAGGGAAAATATCATTTTAAGATATGAAGATAGTTGCAAACACTATTTGATTTCAAAGAAAATTTAAAAATTCAAAAATCACGACCCATCCCTTGTCGTAAACTCAGGTAATGTCATGTTCACTTCGCCTGCCCCTCCTCTGCTCCGATCCATGTGAGTGGAGGAGCTCGGTACGAGAACACAGGAGAGGAGAAACAACTAGCGTGACTGTAAATGACAGCACAAGGCAGTTAAGCTCTCACACTGAGCTGAAATAAAACAAGTCTGTAAATAAAAGTTTGGAAAACACTGGTTTAATTATTACCTGCATTGTATTTTCTCAAAAACCAAATCTGTCAAACGCAGTAAATGTTGTTGGAGAAGAAGTATAGAAGAAGTGACGTGGCATAGAATGGAAATCCTCAAGTAAAAAGTACCTCAAAATTGTACTCAAGCATAGCACTTGAGTAAAAGTAGGCAGTCGTAACCATAGGATGACAGAGGTGGTGCATAAGTGTGTGCGTGTGTGTTTGTGTGGTGTGTTTAGACTCACGCAGGCGGCCAAGGCTGCTTGACTGCCGAGAGCGTAGGTCTTCTGTGGAGCGGTGGATCCCAGAAGCTGAACTAGTACTACGATTCAGATTAACCTGAGGACTACGGTCTGACAGAGCAGCAGCAGCAGCAGCAGCAGCAGAAGAAGAATTGACAACGATGAGCACAGAAGAGGTGATTTTATGAGGGAAAGGGAAACAGGTGGTGATCAACATGAAAACAGAGGAAGCATCAGGATGTCATTAGGTTAGATTATGGTCATTGCTGATTGGTAGTTGAAAATACATACAAAGGGAACACACAGACTTACTGGAAGCAGCGTTGGAGGATTTTCCTATATCTGCCAGCGAGCGGTGGATTGGTTTCTTGGTCTGGTGACGGTGCTTCCTGAGCAACACAAAGCTGATCTTCTCCTTCAGATCCGGAGCAATGAGACCATCAGCTATCTGCCGATCCACGATCTCATCTGGAGTAAAAGTTTACAGCACAAGGTGATTTTACATGGATTACACCATTTACTACAAGTGAAGTAACTATATTTGACCAATTTTACATTTATTTTACAACCTCCCAGAAAACCAAGATGGTTTCAGCTCAGTTCATAACAGAATCAATCTAAAAATAAACACTTGAAACTTGGTTGATTTCTTGCTTTAAAACATTTGTTGTTTTGAGAGTCAGTTGCTGAGCAGCAACTTTTTAATGGTGCTATATGTAAAAATATTGTTTTTCACCTGCATTACCAAACAAATATAAAGAAAATCTGTATGTTTTATGCTTATTTTAACCACATTCCAAGCATCAGAAAGTAATGAAAAGAAATGGAAACTATTACTTGTGTGGAGAGTAGATTAACCTAAAACTTCAATGAAAAGCTTTGGAAACACTGTGAGCAGTATGCTTGGTTTGTGGATTTATTTTTCGAGCAGTCTTGATTAATTTTGTTCTGATGTTCAGAAACAATCCTGGAGAAATTTTGCTGGACTCTCACCCACGATCTGTGGCAGTGAGTAACCATCTAGGTCGAGCAGAATGCTTCCCGTCTGCAGGCAGGTCCTGAGCTCAAACAGGCTGTGGAGGGTCAGCGTGGACACGTGAGGCTTGCTCCATCTCTCTCCTCCCTCCTCCACTTTCTCCTCAAACTTCACCCACCTACAGAGACGGGAAAAACAATAAAGGTTTGGCTCTGGAATTCAGTAAATGAAGCGGTGTTATTTGACTGTTTAAAGAGAGACAGAGTGATTGATTTGTCCCAGTTCAGGAGTGTCGACCAGCAGGATGTTGTTATGTAATTTAAACTATAGCTTCAATCACATGTAGTTCTGTAACCCATGATGTCTCAACCTTCAACCTCTAAATCCCATCAAAAGTGACCCCAAATCCTAAACTAATGAAGGCTCAGCCGCCTGTATGTTTGTGTGTATATGGGTGTGTGTACCTTGCAGACTCTTTCCACTCTAATTCACCCCCCTCATGCTGTAGTGTGTCCATCTCAGTGAATATTGTGGGTGTTGGGGTGCTGTCATCGTCCCCCAGGATGTGGCGCAGCCGCTCTGCTGCAGGGGACACTGTAAAACCCAGACAAAACAAGAAACAGCAGTCAGTTTCATATTTAAACTCATATTTTAGACATGTCAGAAGCAGCCTACATGCAGTAAACCACCCTGACACGGACATGTGCAACAAGTATGCTAAAGTGGGTTTCAGGAATTGTGGCAATTTTAAAACATGATAACAACACTTTGGTCCAAAAAACTAATCAACAACATCAGTCCAGATCAACATGAAACTGGCCAAATGGACTTTTTGAATAGCACCACCCTCAAGACAAGCTTTACATCTTTAGCCTGGTGTGTAGCGAAGCCGCAGGGATGCAAAGCCAGTCACTCCACGACACTGATTCAGACTGAAATATCTCAACAACTATTGGAGGAATTAACATGAACATTCATGTTTCCATCAGGATGAAATGTAATAACATTAGTTATCCTTTGACTCTTCATCTAGCGCCATCGTCAGGTTAAAATGCTGCAGGAATGAGTCAATGTGGAAATGAGTTAGCATATTAACACCCCAGTTCCCTGAAGTCTGTGGATTTTTTGATTGGCTGAAATAAGGTCTGTGGTTAACACAAGCTGGAGAGACTGTCACACTTTCTTCTACAACATAAAATATTTTTGTTTGCCTTAAAAAAGGTAGCTGCTGACAATAAGCTAAATGACACCACAGAGGCTGTCAGGGACATTAAACATCATCATGCCGAAGACCTCCAGCTGATTTCAAAGTTTTCTTCTCTGATCTTTCAGTCAATACAGCTTTTAGACACCAGCGTCTTTTGTTGAGATTCCCACTGGACAACATCAAGTGAAACACTGCGCAAATAACCAGCGGTGGTTTAGGTTTTGAGCCTTTTATGAAGCTCTGGAAAACAGGGCTGCAGACGCACAGCAGAGACAGAGCGCTCAGGACGAGTGTGAGAAACGGAGCGTGCAAATATGGACAGAAGTGTCGAAGTAATATAAACTTTCCTTGACCATGACGCGTAATGTTACTCCATGAGTCTCCGTTTTACACCGCAGACTGGAGTCTGAGTTAACAGTCAATCAAATCGATTTTTTATATATACATAAACAACTAGCGCTTTGTCTGTTAGCTCAATGCTAACGGATAATGGCAATTCCCATTAACACACTAAAAACAATCAGCATTAATATCATCTTAACAAACGGATCTATTTTACTTTACATGCTTAACATTAAACAGCATGTGTGCTCAGACTTTCAGACACATATTTCCTCTGATCTGTTAAAACAAGTTAACAGCTGCTGACTTCACATTGCTAACTTAACTCTGCCTTCAGCAACCTCAAAGTGTCAAAACAAAAATTCACAGTTTCAATTTCATATGTGAAGGAATGTTAATTTAAAGGCTCTTTGTGCTGCGTACAGTTTTCAGGGGCTTCATTAATTTTGGCTGAACATCTAATTTTATTTATTTTCTTTTGGCAACAGCTTGAGGAGCAGAACAGCTAAATGTAACAAAAAAGACTGACTCACTGATATGTGATGTGCATTATTTTCAGAAACATGACAGCTTTTTGACTTTGGCAATTTCATTTATACTTCAAAAAACATAAAAGTGATGTTTGTTTGTGAAGGTTACCTCACTGAACAAAATGTGTAAATCTCTCTCTGTGGGGATCCTTTCCATAATGCTGTCAGACACTTAAAAACAACTATTTGAGCCTGTTAGTGGCAAAAACAAGCACTTTTAGTGGAAAGACTCTGATGGCTCGCAATTGCCTGTAGGGATTACACTGCAGCCTGTTTCACGGCTGACGGCTGCAGCTCAATAATGGACCAATTTTGAAGGTTTTTGTCTCCATTAGTCACTTTGACACAAAAACATCAGAAAATAAAGTTACCCTTTAAGTCTAGTAAAACTCTAAAAGTAACAAAATCATCAGTATGTTGTTTTGTTCTGCTACTTTTGGGAGCCACAACGGAGCTTTCAAGTTTATTATCATTATGTGATTTTGCCATTATTTCACAAACAAAAGAGAAAGAAAGAGTTGGGGATTAGATGTGACAAAAGTCCTCTGTTGAATTAAATCACACAACATTACAAATTAAACAAATTGTGCCTTTGACCATTTGGCCAACAAAACACAGCGGAGAATTGTTTTAGTCAGCGAGACATTAGAAACAGCCACGTCTAATTTAAACAATCCTCATTACCCTTCTTTAATGAGCAAACAAGAGACTGAGCTCCTCTAATGACTATCTGATATCTGATCAGCCAGCACCTTTTTCTAATTTTACTCAGAGCAGATCGATCCCCATTAACATCGAGCCTGGAGGCGCTGTTCACTCTCATCACACACACACACACACACACACACACACACACACACACACACACACACACACACACACAAACAGTGGTGTGTGTCTATCAGCACGAGAATGTGTGTGTCACCCGTCTCACAGTTTCCTGTCGCTCGCTCTGTTCCTCTCTCTGATCCAAAAGCTAAAACATTGAGGAGTCAATAACACATGAACTCTGAATGAGATCTGAGATCTGATTGGCTCCGGTTTTAAGTGTCACAGGCGTCATGTGTCATGTGACCGTAACATTCACAATCTCAATCAACACTTCCATGCAGAGGGGACGATTATGTAATCCATGTTGACTAATGAGCGGTGTATAATTATAATACAATACAATGTTCCACGACACTCAAGTGGAATCAGTCGCTGTTTCCGTCACTCTCTCTGTTGTGTCACATTAGGTCAGGTCACATTAGCAGCTCCGCTTTGATTCACAGTTTGTGTTTTTATGTGTGTTTGATCAGCTGGTGGAATCTCACGGGAAGATCATGACGTTTGCAATGTTTCAGATCATTTGTAGGATACTGGTAAAAAAGTAGGGCTGAACGATTTTGAGGAATTTCAATTATTTTGACTGACATTGCAATCGCGATCGTGACCGATTTGTAATATTAGAGGAAAGGATCCTTTTTACATGACAACACATTAAAATGATGACCGTGTGTTATTTGCTATAAACCATATCACAATCACGATAAAATTTCAGTTAACTGTTCCGCCCTATAAAATACAAATTTACACTGCCCCTCTAGCTTCTTTCATTTTGTTTGTTGTTTCTTTCTCTGGCACTGCTGTTCTGCAGAATAAGCGCTGCTGTTAGATAAGGTGCAGTGAAAACTGAAAGACAGTAATGGTGTTTATGAATGACATCGCTCTGGGAGAGCACTGGACAAGGGTTTAGTTCACTGCTACGTTCGCTTTCTGTCTGTCTTGTCTCCAGTGCACATGGTTATGTTTACAAGAGGGGATGCAGAAAAAATACAAAGCAGCATGCAGCGGAAAAGTTTTAAAACAGACAATTTTTATAGAAACTAGGGCTGATACGGTAAAAAATTTGCAATTATTTGAGCTATAGTGGCAATTGCAATATGCAACACAATTAGTAGGAATGATCATTTTTGCACTGCAATTTTCAATTTAACTAAAAAAAAGATGATGATGTGATTTTTGTAGGGTCTGTATAAAAAAAAAATATTTCTTACATCTGGAGATAAAGATTTGTAGGCCAGGGCATCGCTGCAGTCTGACAGTACTTCATTATAACGCTGTTTTGTCACACATTTTTCCCAACTTTGGCACCTGGCTGTGGTTTATGCTTCCTTTGGGAAACACCTTGCTCGGCTACAGCTGCAAAATGTGGGGAAAATATAACCAGATATCTGCATGTGAATGCAGAATGTTTAGACATATGAGAATGAGTTTTTTTTAGGTTAAAATACATTTTGCTCCTGACTCTGTCCACAGCAGTACGTTGCTTAGCTTCCTACACCAGGACTCCTGCTGCCTCTCCAGACTAGGGGGCGATGTTGACCACCATCTACTGTAAGTGCCTTAGAACTGATGAATATGGATTTTTAAGGAACGTCAGCCATAGAGTAAAAAAATTAAAGATGGGTTTATTATAAGAGCATCTTGCATCTGATTTACTAAAGGAAAAACAGCAAAGAGTGCTGCCCAATTTGTAATTAATATCTACCATAGACAGATTAAAAAAGTTTAAAAGAAAGTACATAAAAACAACTACTGGGCATTACCATATGCCAAGTCTGTAGACAAGCCTAGTCTAGGCTTATGCCGTCTTTACCTATTTTAGAGCCAGGCAGGGTCCAACGGGAGGCCATGCTCGAGGGAAAAGACGCCCCAGGGTCCTGCATGCTCACTGGATCCCCTGACAGAGGCAGTAAGACCCAAATGTAATTGCAGAGAGATCCTCGGGAGAAAAAAAGAGGTGTCTAGCTTCCTGTCCTCTTGTTGAGGTTGAGTGTCCTTAGCTCACCACCATGAGTGGGGAGAAGTGACACACTTTCACTCCTTCCCACATACGTCCTTTCTGCTCGTTTCTCCGCTTTGCTGCTTCAGCGTTGACTTCGAGTTTTATTCCAGAGACAGCTTTGTTATTTCAATTAGCCATGTATGTTTTGGTGTGTTGTCGGTCTCAGCGGTCAGACCTGCACCACTGAATGAGTTGGAAAAAGGTCTTCTCTAAGCTGTGGCAGAAATCCACTGAAATCTCCAAAGCAGCAAAGAGCCAGAGGCTTTAAGAGGGTTGACACACACCACAGGGCCCTCTAGTACTCTCCTCCCAGAAGTCCAGACTCCATGCACACACACTCAAAAACACACATGCAAGAAAAGCAAAGACATCCTCACCAACATAACTTCTACTTTCTTGCTCTAATGACCCCAGCAGTCCTGCATCAGTGCCTCTAACTATCCACCTCAGGCCTCAGGTGTTTGGTGAACACTTTTGGTATGAATCTGGCAAAAAAAACTGAGCATACCAACACTCACATTCACCCAAAACAACACACACACACACACACACACACACACACACATACACACACAGAGCTCGGAGTTCCTCAGCTCTAATCAGCTTACAGGCTTCAGACCCCGTGGGACCATGCTGCAAAACATTCATCACATACATGCATGAACTAACAACTTCTACCTCATCTCACACTTCTAATGCAGACTTCTCTACCTAACAAGATATATCAAGCACGGTCATATGCCTCCCACTTCTCTGTGCACAATACATTAAGCACAAAATTGGTTTAATGTGTTTCATTTTTCACCTAATTTGAAAATTAATTTGGTGCTTAAAGCTGCAGTACGAAAGGTTCATTAACAAGGCCCAAACACGCTAAAAGTGTTGTTGTTGTTGTTGTTGTTGCTGTCAGGTTCATGCAGCACAATAACTCGACCTTCTTTGTTGCAGTGTCTGTAAGGACTTTCAGTAATTAGCCTGTTCCGAAATTAGCCTCGCCAAGTGTTAAGCTAGCCAGCTAGCCCAGCTAGCTTGCCCTGTATTACTGTTAACATGGTTATTGCAGCAGCTGTTTAGTTATCACACAGTCACACGGAGTTTGCTGGTCTCATTTTACAGTAAGAAGTCACAGATAGGCAGTGAAGAGCTGAAATCCACTTGTTGACTCCAGACCGGAGCCCTATAGTGGTCAACTTTCCAACCAGGCCTCCACCCCCTCTGAAGTCCAACTGTCCCCGAGACCTGCTGCTGAAGGGGAAACGCTGACAACCTACAATATGAAAGTGTTAGACACAACAGAGCTAACTATTCACTGACAAGTTGAGCTTTAGAGGCTCTGTCTGGTCCAAACAGTTTGTTGGATTATTGACGGCGTCCATGAACCATGAAACCAATTATCAGACAAGCCCCCTCAGTTCACGCAGTGATTGGTCGGCTGTGTGGAGGCGTCAAAGCAGGAAGGGTTTGAACGTCTCTCTCAATCTTTCTTGTTTTGATTTTTTAAAACAACAACTTTCATGACTTTTTATGTGAACAACTGAGTAAAACTCCACAAATACCTTCACAGACCTGCAATGTATGATCCACTTTTTTATTATCTTAATGAACAAAACATCAGAAACAAGTATCATAAACTTTTGTTTGCCGCAGAGTTTATTTTCTGCAATAATCCAAATTCCAATGGAAAATACCCATTGACTTTTTGTCGGGGGAACCAGGATGACGCTAACTTCCGTACTGGCCCACAAAAATACGTCATCCCTGCATCACTCAATGTGCTTCGTAATTTTATGACAAATTGTCTCATAGATTAGGAGTAAAGTTGCCCTGTTGTCACAGGGGTGGGACTATTTTATGTATCTGCTCTGGTTCTTCTCTTGCCATTTGATTTTTTCTTCCATATTTAAGCATATCTTTAGCCTACATAATTTTCATGATTTGCATTTTTGATTTAGTGTTTTCTCATGTTCTTTTCCTTGTAGATCACTCTGTATGTCTTCAGAAAAGTGCTACAGGATTTATATTCTACTGAGTTCAGGTTCCTCCAGTGAATAACTTCACATCAGCACATGTAGATATTGACATTATGGGACACAGCTTGTACAGACATGAAGTTTCTGACCTGAGGGGTCGGCCGGTTCGTGGCGCTCTGTACTGCCCTCGTCGTCGTCATAGTGCTCCTCTCTGTCGTGGTAATATCCCCGGTGCGAGTGCTCACGGTGTGTGTGGTGGTCGTAGTGTGAGTGCCGGCTTTCCCGCTCAGCATCACTGACATAGGAGTGATGTCTGCGCCTTTTCCGTCTGTGGGAAACTGGAACACCGATGTAGACCGGCTGGGCCTCTGAGAGACAGACAGAGAGAAAATGTAAGTGTCTGATCAATATGGTAAAAGAACCCAAGCAGCTCTTTTTAGTGAAACAGCTCTGATAAAGCCGCTGTACACGACCTTCACAGCACCAAACAGCAGACAGACACAGTTATCAGATAACTAGTGAAGAAAATGGGGCAGAATTTAAGAAGAAACCAAACCGGAGAGAAAAGAGAGTGAACATTTGTCTTACATTCATCAGGTGGATCCAAACACAACAAATAAATGATAATGTTGCTGCTGGATGTGGGAACTATGGAAGCCCATTCCCACCAATGTGATGAAAAAAAAAAGATTCCATAAGTCATTATAATAAAAAACTTTTTCAAAATAATGTTGAAATAATGACTTAGTATCATGGTCTTGGGTTTTTGTCATTTTCTGTTTTATGTTGTAGCGCTCTCCTTGTGTGTCTGTTCACTCGAGTTCTTGTCTTTGTCTGTTTACTCCTCTTTTGATTTCCTGGTTAGTTTCACCTGCCTCTCTCAGGTTGTGTTTCCCTTTTCCGTTGTCAGTCGTCTGTGTCTGTTCTTTATTATTTCTGTGTTCATTCTGGATTATTCTTTGTTTTTTTTTTTGGGCTCTTGTTTTTGTTCTTTGTTGGACTGTTGAGTTTCCAGCTTTTCTTTTGTGCTACTTGTCTTTCTCCAGTAAGTTTATTAAAGTTAACTTTTCATTCATTCACTCCTGTGTCTCTGCATTTTTGGGTCCACATCAGAACTGACATGTCCTTAAAGGAGAGATTGGTAAGTCATTATTTTGAGGTTTCTGATTATTTTGCAATACTATGTCATCAAGAAAGCTTCTCATTATAATGACTTAAGGATCTTTTTCTCCATCAGATTGGCAGAAAGTGGCTTCCATAAGAAACAACTGCTACTCCAAAAGTACCCAAAAAGTGTAAACTTAAAAGGAGTTTATGTCAGCTGATGTTATGCATTTTCTCATTTTCCCAAACAAAGTTACAGCTTGTCACATTATTGCACAACAAACCACTTGCCACACAGTTCAGGGACAGTTGCCCACTTAACTCAGTTGATAATCCAGCCTTGTGTGCATGGTAACTGTTTTCTCACCTTCTTCATCATCGTAGCGTCTGTGACCTCTACTTCTCCCTCGCTGCCAGTCGTGATGATCCATCCTGAAACACACAAGCAGAGACAAGGAGGTTTACTGAATAAATATGGACGCTGGTGGAGAGAGAAGAAAGAGGTGATCGCTACCATCGAAGTAAACCCCAACACACCACACTTTAATGTACAGTTAAATGTTGCTTCCTGTGTCTGTAGTGATTTCTGTGGACAGGGAATCCTTACAGTGACTCGTACTGTACCACGTGAGCCGCTGGCCGGGCCACATGGCAACACATGTGCCACGGCAACCACATCAGATCAATGAATGTCGAGAGGAAAACTCAATGGAAAACCCCAGCAGCCCTTCAGGACCAGACTGCAGCTCAAACTATGGAGACCAAAGGCTCCTGTAAGTATTCAAACTGCTGCTGGACTCCCAGTCATACGGTAAAAAAAAAAGTCTTTAAAAATAATTTTGTATGTAACTGTATGATAAATTGTATCACACACCCAGAGGACCTTGGAAAAGTAAATATCTTCTGCAACAAGCTCAGACAAACATATATGACTTATTATTATTTATTATTCATTTACTCATTTTTAGGCAGCAGGGAAACATTTTCAAGTTGAAGCTCAGAATGTTTTCCAACTATCTTTTGGAAATTTTAAATTATTTATTATTCCAAGACTGACATTATAGCCAATAAAAATCACAAAAAAGCATTTTAATTTCAATTCTGAGGCTAAATTCTGTATAAAAGCTAAAGTGTGTTTGTGTATTTATTTGATTAACTTTACTAGTTGTTGTTTGTTTTTGTTGTAATAGTGTTTGTTTGTTTGTTTCTTATTTGTTCATATGTGTGAAGCACTCTGTAACATGGGTTTTGACAAGTGCTCTATAAATAAAGATCATTATAATATTATTATAGCGATATCAGTTGGATTTGATTATGTTTGAACTGTGGAATATTAAATCATCCATCTGTCAGTACAATATCTGAGCCTTTCTGACCCTCAGATGTGAATTAAATTTAGGTTATATGAGCTTTTTTTTAAAATAAGATGTGGGAATCTTATCGGTATCAGCCATAAGAAAAAAGGCAAAAAAAAACAAATTTGATTTGATTTGATTTTAAAAGGTGACGTAGTATAAAGAACAAGACTGTTGACGTCTGGAGGAGGAGGGACGGATGAGTCACACGTCACACAAACACAGGACCTTCATTCAGGAGACCAGGGTTTGAATCTCATGTGAAACTCAAAGTCAATATTGACCTATTTTGACTTAACTTATGTAACTAACATGCTTATTATAAACTTATTATTATAAACTTATATTATAAACCCAAACTATGATCTTTTCCTAAACCTAACAAAACTGCAATTGTTTCACAACGTTTCCGGCAAGTTCAAAACTCCTAAAATTCACCAGAGTGAACAGCATTAAATTGAATGCAAAAAGCTTAAAATGTGTCGACATGACACATGAAATATCCTTATAAGTGGTGTGATATTTATATGAAATCCAGTGAGATCACATTTGGGCACTGAGTTTTTAATAATGAACCTCTGCTGGTCCCACGGTTCCCTCAGGCAGGAGAGCAGTATGAATGACTGTGAGATCAAATGTGATCAACAAAAAAATTAAGTTTACTAAGCAAGAAAAACAAAGAAATGTGTTTTTTGTTTTTTTTTTCCCTCTGCTCCAATGACACCCCAACACACTCATTTAAGTTTTATTTCTACATGTTGAACTGATCACTGATGAGTGATCCTGTTCACTCATGACGTAGCTGATTTGGGGGTGTTTTCTAGGCTGATCAATAGATGTCATTTCTGATTGCGTACTAGTTCCTGAAGCCTGATCACTGACTGTGAAGGGCAGTCACATGAGTTCAGTCATGCACACACACTCATGAGCACAACCACACACACGCACGCACACACACACACACACACACACACACACACACACACACACACACACACACACACACACGCATGGCTTAATGAGAAGTTTAAAGGTTAAACTGCACAGTTTTTAAGTTTAGTTTGGTTTCAGGAGAAGTTTGGTTTTACAAAGTCTGTCAGGTCAACGCTGTCCTCTCAAAACTGCTCATTTACATTTTACCAATTTCCTTTTGAGTAAAAATGTATTTGTTGCCTAGAAAACAAGGCTGGTCAAGTAATTTCTGCCAATATTTGATCCTGCTGATGTGATTTACAGCCATTGATCCAATGATGCAAGGCTCAAGCTGTCTTGGTACCATGTCAACTTGTGAACTACCTTATTCTTAAAAATTGGCTGCGAGGCTGCAGTATGTTGACAACATAAGTCAGTTACACTGGTCACACCATCGAGATGACGGTGAATTAGACTGTTAAACTGTTGGACATGGCTAACAATGTGACCTAGCACTGCAGGCTGATAGGCAACAGGGTTAGGTTCGGTTGGTGCCTTCTAAAGACCAACCTTGCAGTTAGGACCAGGCTTAGTAAAGACCATTTGGTGCAACCAATCCCCTGCTGGTCACACAGAGACCCTGCATAGGTATAGACAGTCAGAGTCTTCCTCTTCATAACACACACCTGCATGGAGGTAAGTGTCTTATATTACTAGACAAACTCCAGCAAGTTTGAGGATGGTTAGCAGAAATAATAAATTCCAATATCACCTACACTCATGCAACAGGCTCTCACAGCAATACTTGTTCAGGGCAGAAGGGAACAAGTAATCGATCTTCGTCCAGCCCGCAGCGTGCGGGTTTGCCTTGGGAAGAGGCCAAAATCATCTTGTCGATAAAATGTTACAAGATTCACGCTTGCAACAAAATGAAATAATAACAGTCTAATTTTAGCAACTGGTGATTACAAGAGATACGAGCCAACAATTTCACACAAAAACCCAAGAATCTGACCAATGATGCAACCTGTAGTATGTAGCTGACGCTAGCTTGGGATGGTTGTTTCTATTTACATGTATTTTCAGCAAGAAATAAACATTTAACACATTCTTTTATCTAATTATTTAGCCAAGTCTCAAAATCATGTTTTCCTAATAACATGACAATGACCTTATTTCAAAGGGTGGATGGTTTTTGCAGTAGATATTCATGAAAGATATGCAGTTTAATCGTTAAAGCAGGAAGCCCATACTATACACACAAAACAGTCTGACAAACTTTAACTCATCACTGATACAAGTTGTTTATCTCTTGAGTGAAATTATCTCAGACCACTCAACCTTTAACTAAATGATTTAAGAAGAAAATAAATAAAACTGATCTAAATGATCTGCCACTTAGACATTTTACTGTGCATCTATTTAAAGCTTGTCTCTTTCTTCAATTTTTATGAAGCTGGACACAAAGAGAACAAAATCTGTTTTTTTGATTACATAAGTTAACTGTCCTCCAGCCTTGATATTAAATCTGATTCACTATTTCAAATGAGCAAAATACTAAATTTGACAGAAAATGCCTTTTCATTCATCACAAAGTCGATCAATTCAAGCAGCCAGTATCAAAAAAAGTATTAAAGTGTTGTAAATGTTAATCTTACCTGATGTGAAAGATGAAGTAGAGACCAAAATCAAGAGTATTTTTATAATATCAAAGTAACAAACGGGAACAAAGCACAAAACGCTCAGAACGGCACAGATGTCAACAAGTTCAGTATATAATCTAAATATAATCTAAAGAGCAAAATGCTGCAACGTAACACCAACAAACTGCTCTCAGTGACTGCAGAGACAATCTGAGTATTGAGTATTGGACGAGGCTGGACTGTCACTTTGTGTGTGTGTGTGTGTGTGTGTGTGTGTGTGTGTGTGTGTGTGTGTGTGTGTGTGTGTGTGTGTGTGTGTGTGTGTGTGTGTGTGTACTGGGGGTTGGGTGTGTGTGAGATAACAGTGTGTGGAGTGTCATCAGTTCATTCTGTGAAGCATCAGCTCACTTTTTTACTCTCTGACCAAAAACACTGAGGCTAACCAGTGGAGTTAATTTACTTGAGTACTGTACTTCATGTACCCTGGGCAATATATCAATATTCTATCGATATGGGATAGATATCATCTTAGATTTTGGATGTCATTATATTGTGATGTCGTGTGTTGTCTTGTCCTGGTTTTAATGGCTGCATTACAGCAAAGTGATATAATTTTCTGAACTTGTTCATTTCTCTTTACCCAGTGCGTCATTATTTCCACATTACTGATGTTTATTTACCTGGTGGTTCGGCAGGTGAGCATTAAAACATGTGCAATCATCCATACATCTGTATAAGTGAAAGGCATAAATGGTGTATAGTTTGTTTGGCGTTTTGTTTTTTTTATGTTGTTTTTGTTTTATTTGTATTTTTCACGTATTGTCCACTTTTTTCCTACCTGTACTTTCAATCCTTAAAAACCTGAAGAACTTATCACAGCAGTTTTATATTGGTCGATATCGAGAATGATTGATTATGTAGATCGTAACTGACGACATGTTGTGCACTCCAAAGGGTGAACGTGGCTAAAGTAATAAAATAAGTGTGTTGTATTATCGCTGGGTGATATCAATAAAATCAAATATCAAATTTGACCAAGTATTTTGATATTGCAGCAATATTATAGATCTGACTGACTGGTGTTTCACTAAATATTAACACTAGGGTTGCAAATTTTGTGCATTTTCTTTAACCAGTAGTTGAAAATACAAAGAACTGATTAATCATTAGTAACTAATATGAACAAACCATCATTCCTCATGTGTTTTTAATAGTTTTTGCACAATGGAGCATTATGGCACAGAGGAATAACATCCAAATCAATTCTTATCACATCTGATGAGGCTACAGATCGATCCACATTCAGCCGTGCCGAACATGGCAGCCTCAAACTCTTGACCACTTCACTGCACCCCGACTCCCACTTGAACTGTGGCAGCACTTGTCACCACTAGATGGGGATAGATACAAAAAGTGTTTCCCTTTTAAGTAGATGGGGCAGTAGACGATTACTGGGGGAGCTTCCCATCCAGTGAAACTACAGTAATCCTCTTATCCCTCCAGACAGAGGGCAGAATAAATTAGATGCATGAATCACTTGGTGTGATCTGCCGCACAAAGAGGATCTGAGTGAAAACAATCCGGGAATCTAAAGACCGCGGCAGATTGGAACGTTTATTAAGACGCAGTGTGATGAGCTGTATTAACCAGGAAATGATCAGGTGTCATCTGTTCATATATTTTATAGGACTTAACTGATCCTCTTGTAAGAGACGAGTTCACAAGTTACAGCAGCAAACAAATAAAGAACTAACTGAATAAATAAAATGAAAATGAATTAAAGAAAACTTTATACATTATATTATACATACATTTAAATATTTTTATAAACCTCCCAATCCTGGAAATAATATGTAAAATATACATAATGATACATTAAATAATATAAAGTTATATGTAGTTTACATGCAGAAAATGTAATATAAACATATTCTTCTGTGACAATAATCTGTACATGTAAGAACTTGTTATTATGAAATGGATTAGATGGCGATGAAATAGTGACACACCAGACTCTAGGTTGTAGGAGGAGGCAATATAAATTCATTAGAAAAAAAAATAGAACCATTCACATGACTGAATTATTTTGTTTTAAAGAAAATATGTGAATATGAAAAATGTGAACTAAAATTTCTTGATTTTAACAGTTAAACTATGTTAAAAACGACAAAATACTTCTCAACTTTCTAGCTGTAATGTCTGCTGTTTAAAAACCTTTGCAGTGTTCACTCACTCTGACAACGGTGACATTTACTCTGCGTTCATGTCATATCATTTAAACCATCATTAGGAGCAGCCAAGTGGAAAAAATTGTTCAAGTCAGCCTCAAACTTGTAATTTAGAGTCAGAGAAATCAGGAATGTTTGACATTAATGATATCTCCCACTTGGTGGAAAAGAACTAAAGACGTGAACAAACTGTTAAGAAGAAAGGCTGCAGATGAAACATCAGTTCAATCGAAACAGTTCAGTCAAGTGTTTTGTTAAGTTGTTTTGTTCTTATCTGTAATCCAGTTGGAGAATCTGGTGCAAAGAAATCCACAGTATTGGCACGGCTCTTTAGCTCCTCGTCATGCAGCAGCAGTGATATCTGTTGCAAGTCTTCACAGTTGTCCTCTTCCGGAGTTCAACCACAAAAACTAACCTGCAGACCATAAAGTTTAACTTCAGTTAATGTGATTTTTTTACAGTTTGCAGATGAATTCCAACACGTGGAGTTCTACATATATATTTTCTATTTATAGTTACATCACAAATCCAATTCATATTCAACAAATACATGCTAGACAATGTTAAATCCAAGTTAGTTAGCCATCTGTTTCCCTACAAGATAATTTATGTTTGAAAAACCAGAAGGTAATTTGAAAACACGTCCCATTGTTTCTAAACTTCAAGAACCCCCCAAAACTCCTCTAACCATCTGGATGAAAAATATTCCCTGCGCTGAACAATGTTGTCTGTAGGGTCTTTTGTGAATTGGGTTAAGCATTTTTAAAAAAGTGGGTTTCCATGAAGAAAGTCTGGGAAACACTGATCAAGATGGATAAAGATCACTACAGGTAAGAGCAAAAACATGGTCAGGTCATAATGCGCGCTATTTTCTGCATGAAACAAAATACTCATATAACCATTTTTTTAAAATAACATTTTAATAAATCTACAGTGCTGAATTTCTGTTACAACACATTTTCCTTTTCTTTTGTTTTTTTCTTCACAGTCATTTCAGTGAACATGACCTATCACAGTCTGAAGTTTAGCAAAGAAAAAGAAAACTCACTTACTAAACAAAAGGTCATCAAAACATGTCCGATTCTGATCTGCATTAATCCTCTAGCCAAGAAAAATACCCAGAAACGCGCTAAATCGCTCCTGGGTAACTTAAACGTCACTTTTTATGTAATAAGTCTACTTTTTTCTCTCAGTATTTAAGCTAGCTTGAAATTTATGCAAGCTAACCGGTTCGTTTTCTTCTTCGTCCTCCATTTTTCTTCCCTCTCACCGCCGCTGTTTACAAACATGACTGCAGGCGCTCGGCGCCCTCTTGTGGCCAATTCGTGAAACTGCAATATTAAGCTAGCAAAGAAAATTCACTCACCAACTAGCAAATTCTGATCCTCCTCAATATTCTGGCCGAGAAAAAAATGCAGAAACCCAGTAAAATTTGTCTTGTGTCACTTCAAAATAAGACTTTATGTAATTAAAATAACTCTTCTTCTCATAATTTAAGATATTGTGTAACTGAGCTAGCCAGAGTCGACTCGTTTTCTCCCCTTTCCTTTTTTTGACTGCACACAGTCTCCAGACGTGCGGCGCCCTCCTCTGGTCATTTTGTAGAACTGCAATATTAACCCTACATTTAATTTCACAGATTTTTAATTTTAAGGGGGTGACAAAGGCCTATATATTAAAAAGTATATAATGCTACTAAATATTTATATTGGGCAAAGCAATAATATGTTTTTGTATACATCTTGTTACTTCATATTTGTCTTGATACACCTTTTACATAGTTTTTGTTCATTTTGTTTCATCTTTTTGTCATTTTGTTATGTCATTTTTCTTTTGTTTCATCTTTTTATGATGTTTTTGTCTTGCATCAGAACCAAAGTATGGGGCAAATTTTGAAAATGTAAAGAATATAAAGTGCATATATTTGTGTGGGAATAAAAGTAAAAAGTTGTTAGAAAAAGAAATACTCAATAAAAATACAGATAGATGAAAAATCTACTTAAGTAACAAAGAATGTGTACTTACTTACTTCTCATCTTTAAGCAGCTCCAACAATAAAATGCTGCTCTTACAATGATGCATCAGTGGATCATTTTACTGCAGAATGAGTACTTTTATTACTGATACATTTAAGTATAAATAGGTTTTTGAATGCAGGGATTTTACATATGATGGTGTATTTTTACTGTACTGGAACAGTCTTCTTTCACCACCGCAGGATACACTGTATACGCTTTGAAGATAATGCTTTTATAATTGAATTATTCCTTTATGGACTCTTGCTCTTGGCATGTGAATAATTACAGTCTTCTTTTATTTAATTCTGAATTTCTTTGTGTATTCAGTCATTGTTTAATGTATTCATCCACATGTCAGGAGTGGATTCCCATATTCCTGACCGGCTCCTCTGTCCCTCCCTCCAGTGTATCTGTTTGTCACCTCACTGTCTTCTTCTCTTATCGTCTCTCTTCAGTCGCAGCTCTTTCACATGTTCTCACTGACGGCTGATGGTATTAATTTCTGCTGTACTGCTTAATGAATCAACCAATTAGCATATGGGATAGATAAAGCATAATCCTTTGTTTGAAGAGTCCCCTGTGGAATAATCGAATGTGACCGTGTCAATCTGACACACACACACACACACACACACACACACACACACACACACACACACACAGTTTTTCATATCTGATGTTATATGTGGAGCGAGGACTGACACCTCAGGGCGAAGGAGGCTGATTTTACTGGTCTTTCTCCTCTTTCACTCCCAGCTGATGCAGTTAGTTCTGACACACACACATGCATGTGTGTGCGCAGATTCATTTCAAAACATGTGTTCATCATATTTTTTTCCCCAAATCAATTAAGTTGAGTCAAGTTAAGTTTCTGAACCACATCATGGTGTTAATGCTTAATGACTTAAAATATAATAAACAAATACATTAGGATATTAATATATCAATAAAACTTTATTGATGCCAGAAGATGCATTCTTGCACACATGGAAGCATGCATGCACACGCACACGCACACACACACACACACACACACACAATGACTGTGTTTATCAGAAATGACTGTTTCACTTTGCAGCCTATTTTTTACCTGAACACTGTTCACTTCAAAAATGTTGGACAGCTGATGTTTCTAGATCTGTTGGGCCTAAACAGTTATATTTCATGACATCAGTTCAACACAATAATATTATAAAAACAATCCTTATTAATCATAAGAACATAATTAAATGTCATACATCTTTTTTTCATTATTACTGTACTTTTTATTCCTACTTTTTATTCTTAATTTGAAAAGTATTTTTATTTGTATATAATAACAACACTGTTCTGTATGAGCAGTCAGATTCATGTGTATTTCTAAACTGTGGTCTTACTACTTTTACTTTAGTAAAAGACCTGACTGACTTCTTCCACCACTGGATATGTCCTTTCAGTAATCATACAATATTTCAAATCCTTACCGATGCCATTCGGTGTTATTATATTATCTCATGGACTTTAAATGATTGTAGAAAATGAAAATAATGACAATAAATGACATGCTGTGATAAATGATGCTGTAGAAGAACCTTTATTCACAAAATATAAAGTGGAAGTTAGTGGAAGCAGCATTATTCAGAACTGTTTGTGATAACTGATCATTTTGTGTCATATACTGTAAACTCTGAGCCATACTTTGTTGTGAATCCTCCACTAAATAATAAAATATCTCCCTTCATCCTCTCTCCTCTTCCTCACTCATCCAGTAACTCTCCTGTCAGCGTCTTTTCCATTTTCTGTGAGATTTAAGTCACGGCCTTTCTATTACGTCGACACGCTCTTGTTACCGTGTTCTCACTTTTTTAATTTGAGTTTGATGTGAAAGCAGGTGGCAGATAAATGAAGAAAAAAGCCCCCCCACCCTCCGTCATTGTCGGGTGCCTCTCTTCCTCTCGGTGTCACATCCTCTCCTCATCACCAGTTCAGACATGAGCGTTCACTACCTGCGCTCTGCTGGTGTTAGATGTTAGATACAGCAGCTGCGAGGGGAGCAGGTGATGGATGAGATTGAATGTTTCCCCCTGCAGTGGATTCTAATATCCCCGATCTGATGCAGGCGGGCAGACAGACAGACAGACAGACAGACAGACAGACTAAGTCAGACCAGATAACTAGGTATACGCTCCATTTATGTGCTACATATCTGTTTTTCCAGTACTTTGGTGAGGTGACACGCTCTTTAACCACAATCCAGCGACCTCGTGACCTTAAAGTCACTGAGCCTTTAGCTGACAGCTCGACGGGCAGAGCTGCTCCATGCAGCAGCTTAAGTTTAAATGAACATAATTTGTCTAGAATGCATCAACTGTTGAACATGAAATCAATAAACACGAGACTGTGAGCCAATTTCAAAACTGACTGATTCTGACCGCGTTGGAAATTTTGCATACGCCTTTTGTATTTGTGACCTTCTGGAAACTCTCAAAAAATTTGATTTAGAGCAGAAAATAATTGAAGAGAATACAAACAGACACAACAAGAAATACAAAAGGCAATTGAAATAAACTGTAGGTGGCGGTTGACTCAACCCTGGTTTGGAGAAGCAGCAGGAGTACAGGTATAATATGACACTAAGAAATGTAGAGATCAGCTGCAAAATGTGTTTTAGCTACTTATAGAAGGTCCACCTAAAAAAAAAAAACAATATCAGTTTAAGTGTGCGCTTTATTTTGGAATATTTTCACCACTTTACCTTGCTGCCAGACAGCCCTTTCCAACAAGAAACTGTCCTTATATAAGCCAAATATCACTCTATCCAAACCCACCAAACTCCATTGATGAAATCAATGTTTTTACCTCGCAGAACACTGGAGTTTCTGGTTTACCGCTGCCTCAATCTGTCAGTTTGTTTGCATTATTATGTGACTTTTGTGAATCCTAACTAACACCAAAGTCACACAAAAACACAAACAAACTAACAGATTGAGGCAGCGGAGGACCAGCAACTTTGTGTCCTGAGAGGTAAAATTGCTGATTTTGCCAGTGGAGTTTGGTTAACTTGGAGGAAGCGATATCTTACTTATATAATGACAGTTTCTCAACAGAAAAGGCTGTCTGATGGAAAAGCAATGAGTGTATATTTAAAGTGATAAGATTTTTTTAAGTGGCTAAAATACATTTTGCTTTGAGGCCGTTACTCCTCTTTGCTTTTCCTGACTGGAAACGTGTCGACCACCATCGACTGTCGGTAAACACTGACTGTGGACGAGTACATCAGCCTGGCCTCAAATAATCTGAACTACTTTGAAAACATCGCTTGGTACGGGTACGTATAGCTGCGTTTCATCAGCATAGAAATAAAAACCTAAAAAAGTATTTTTTTTAGTGACATCACTAGCATGAAGCATTTTAGTGTTGTCACAAAATATTGATATATCGATGAATATTGATACCGAATACTTGAAATTCTTTCAGTACTCTTTTTTTCTGAGAGATCTAACTCCACATTAGATTTATTATTTAATAAAGGACAGTTTCATAACTTTTCTTTGTTTTGTTTTTGTTTTTTTTTAAATATTGTGATATTGTATCACAGACTTTATATCACTGTATTATTGCACCATGAGTTTCTGGTATTAATACTTCCCTAATAAATAAAACCAAAACCACCAAAAAACAGTTTGATGCTTTTTAAATGTTGACAAACAGACTTGAAAATGTCATTACTGTATGTCTGCTCACTCTAAGATTATAAAGTGTTATAAACCATTTATTATTTGTTTGGTTTTTTGGACATTAAAGTCATATTATTATATAAGCCAATATCATCAGATTGACCCAGAGAGAGATTCAGGAATAATCCTGCTGAGATCGTATTAGGAGGTCCAGAGAAGTTGTGCTGCATTCAGGGTCATTCAGAGTGATTTACAACAGCTGATATCGACCCGACGAGAGCGAGACTAATCATTCGGTGTGTTTACGGTGAAGGGGTGTGTGTGATGTGTGAGGGGGGTGTACAGTGGAAGGAGGGCGGTGGGGGGTGTTAAACAGCCTGAAGAAGAGCGTCAATGGTTTGGTGAGCTCGCTGCGTCGTGCGTTTTGGTGCGGTGATGTCCTCAGGAGCGGTGCGTAAAGACGCGGCTCCAGCAGCAGAACATGTGGGAAAATCGCGCCTTTTTATATTTTCCACACACGCTGTTCCTGTTCGTGCTAGAGAGGAATCTGTTCCAGTAACAGGACACTAATCTATTTTTAACTCGCCAGACACGCTGATGCGCAGAAGATGGATCCGCTCTACAACAACGCCACCGACTTTATTAACGCCACGAACGGAACGAACGTGTGCGTGAACTGCAGCGACGGCTTCAACCAGTTCGTCCAGCCGGTGTGGCAGATCACACTCTGGGCTGTGGCTTACTGCAGCATCGTGGCGGTGTCTGTGGTCGGTAACATCGTGGTGATCTGGATTATTCTGGCGCACAAACGCATGAGGACCGTCACCAACTACTTTCTGGTCAGTTCGTTATAGCGCGTATTCAGCCAAGTTACACGTTAAGTTTTGTTTAAGAAGATGATAAAACTTTTAACCTCTTCATCTTTACTTTGGGAGATTCTTTCATTTGTGTCTCCACTTACATGGATTCAAACTGAACCGTGCGTAATTTTGTTTCATCCTCTGTAAACTAGAGCTGCAACAATTAATCGATTAACTGTTTAGTTTACAACCATTGAATTAATTGACACATATTTTGATAGTTAATGTGTTTTAAGAAAAATGTCAAAATTATTTGATTCTAGCTTATTAAATGTGAATATTTTCTGGTTTCTTTTTATAGTATTTTATCTCTTTTCTAAATTCAAATTGGTCTATTTCTGTTTTTTTTTTTTAATTTATCGTTATTTATAATTATTTAAAAATATAAGTGGAAGTTGTAAATAAAGAATATAAACCAATAATTTCCAGTATTAGTCACAGCCTATTATCTATCCTGTTAACTAACCGTATTAGATGAACGATACATTTTCCATCTGTGTGCAAATGCAATGACTTCATACATTTTATTAAACTGACGGAAGTCAGTTCTCTTCTTCACTGAACAGGTTCATAAATACACTGACTGACATGTAGAATATATCAAATATCTATCAGAGATCAGAGGTGAACTGTCTGTCTGATGGTCACAATGAGCACTTGTTACCTCTGTAGAGAGGGACAAGTCTGCCCTGGAATCAGTCTCCCAGGCAGCTCCTCCTCACAGGTCGTTTCCTGTCCACAGCTCTCTGTTAGATTCATGAGTTTGTTGTTTGTTAGCAGGACACCTGCAGGTCTTGCAGACACTGAAGCTTCTCTTGCTCGCTGTAGACAGTAATGTTGGTTATAAAATGTCTCTGCTGGGAGACGTGTAACATCTACCAACTAAACGTGGGACTGTCGTGACAGTGGATTTTGCTGCTGCTGCTGTGGGAGGCTGTTCAATCCTTTTTATTCCAGTGTCTGTCTGCTCCATCATATCCTCTGCAAACTCTGCCACCACTGCAACTACACATCTGGGAAGCTTATCTTCTTGTAGTAAACACTCAACCCCTTTTCTCTCACTCATCCAGGCCACTTTGCATTAACACAAGTAATTATATCATTAGGAATTAGTGGAAATGATCAGTTTTGCATGACATTTTTCATGTTCACTGAAATAAAAATATACAAATTGTGATGATGTGATATTTATTGAGGTCTGAACCAAACAAATATGTTTTCTTTTATCTGGAGAACAAGATTTTTAGGTCAGGTCATCTCTGCAGCTCTACTGTACCTCAGTGTAACGCTGTTTTCTGAAACATTTTTCCTTTTTCAAAAAAAACTGCAATTTGGTTCTGATTCTGCGAGTTGGAAATTGCCCCGGGCACACTGCCACTTTATTGTAATTGCGATTAATCATGCAGCCCTGCTGAGAGCTGCACAAACACGTGAAATAATCCTGAAAAATTCGAGTCCAAAATGCAGCAGCAAGAGTTTTAACTCGGTCAGAAAAAAGAGACCACATTGCTCCAATTCTCACCTCCTTTCCCTGGCTGTCTGTCAGCTACAGGATTAATTTCAAAATCCTATTATTTGTTTGCAGTGCAGTAAATGGTCTTGCCCCCTCTTACATTACTGAAGTCCTGTCTGCAGGAGCTTTCTCTGTTACCAGAACAAAACTGTGGAATTCTCTCTCTCTGATTATTTTCTCCATTAATTGATTGTTTTTTTCCCAGAATCCAAAGTAACGTCTTCACAGTGTTTGTTCGAGTCCAAACCTCGACACTATAGCAGAAACATTGCTATTATTCCAATAATTCAGAGGAAAAGCAGCAAATCCTCACATTTGTGAAAGTGGGACCATGAAATGTTTTCACAATTTAATTTATAACAAAACATCACATGTGCCGTACAGGTGGATTAAATCATAATAATTCATACAAAAAGTCCATAAATGAAAGCGCACACACTTTGTTTTATTCATTTTGCTTTAAGGCATACAATATTCATTTTCCTGAGAGACAGTTATTGTTTATAAAGGGTCCCAAATTTCCCACCGTGAGATAAATGTTAATGTCCTTCATGTTGTTCCTTTTCTCTCCTGCTCCATTTAGTAAATGATCATCTTCACTGAGAAAATTCTGCTCAAAACATCATATTTCATAATCTCTTTGTATGTTTTGTGTGCAGAAATCTTAATTTGTAAACAGAACTGAAGCTTGATGCAGTAAAAAGTCCAATCATTCCCTTCAAAACGTGGTGAAGCAGAGGGAGAAAGTCTCACGAAAAGAAAATAAAGTATCTCAGATTTGAACTTTGTGTTTTGCTTGTGTGTATTGTAGTTTGTGTTGCGCCTTTATTCCATGTCTCTGTCTCCGTCCTGCAGGTGAACTTGGCCTTCGCTGAGGCCGGCATGTCAGCGTTCAACACAGTGATCAACTTCACCTACGCCGTTCACAACGAGTGGTACTTTGGTTTGATTTACTGCCGCTTCCACAACTTCTTCCCCATCGCAGCCATATTTGCCAGCATTTACTCCATGACGGCCATAGCTCTGGACAGGTGTGTGTGCGTTTGTGTGTGGAGTGTTGCAGGATAATATGTCTTCAGATAAACGTATGTAAGAGACATTCAGTATGGTATCATCTTAAATCCCATATAGCCTGGGTGTCTCTGTCTTCACCACAGGGTGGAAATCAAAATGAGTGTGTACCTGGAGGCAACACAGACACTGGATCCCTGACTCTGATGCAATATGAGGAAACATTATTAAATATTTGATGGCTTTCTTCAGAGTCCACACTTGCATTTTTCTGTGAAAATTATGAACAAGAAAAAAGAAAACGAGTAACAGTAACGAGTAGCAAGTAGCGACTAGCAGCTCTGCGCTTCAGCACAGCGGTGCTTTGAGGGTGGAACGCTATTGTTCCCATTATTCCGAAACCCCACTGGTCTGGAAAATGTCCCATTTTGCAGCTGATGTCATTGAAAAGCTGCGTATGCATTTCGGCAACAGAAGTGTCCCCCAGTCATCCAGATGAGTTATCAAGCTGCAGATGTTGAATTTAACATTTTAACTGCACCAACATCACCAGAATGTCTGGTCTTTGCGAACACTATACGTCAGAATCAATATTCCACATCAGCGGCATTTATGGCTGCAAGTTATTAAAAGTGTTGACTGGACTGAGGAAGCGATCAAAACTGCTCGAGTTTGCAGCGGCCACTGAAAACCTGTGGTTGTGGTTCACCGCACCGTCGTTGCCAACTGCTCAAGGGTCTGTTGGATCAAAGCCCCACGTGTCGATCATGCTATTATTTCAAAAACGAAAAGCTGTTGCTCCAAACTTACATGCATAACTTAAGTGAAATAACTAACACATTTATTTTAACCCAAACCATGATCTTTTCCTAAACCTGACCTGACTACTGTTACCATGGTGATCACCTGATGATTGCAAGTCAAAATATGCCGTGATATAAAGGGCAAAAAACTTCAGGGAGACTGTATTTTTGGAACAATGGTCCTTCAGAGCATTGGGCATTTTTTGTTTTTTGTCATTTTTCAGGATAACAGGCTTTTGGCTCAATGTTGCGTTTTTCGGACTACTGGGACTGATGCTGCAGCAATACCTGTAATTAAAACAGTAATATCACTTATACATCTTCAGTCAGCCATCAGTGGCAACAACAAGTTTTGCAAATTAAACGACTAAATAGGCTACAAGTCCACATCGTCCAGAACAACACGTAGAAACATTTTCTGATCTAAAGCCGCCAACATCAGTACCACATCTCACAAAACATCTTTCTAAAACTGTTATAAATCACTGCTGAACAATGTTTCTGTTGGTGTTTCAGTTCATTTCAATATGTCACAGACACTTTCAGAGACTGGAAAGATATTCTACATGTCAAACATTTATTTTCTACATTTATTTAGATTTTTGTACTTACTGTTCGTTCTCTCACATGGTGATGGGGTTTGCAGCAGTGACCACAGAGAACGTCTTTGGCTGTGCGAGTAAGCGTGCGTTGACGTCTGGGATTTAAGAGTCTGCTGTCAAAAAGTAGGAAAAACAAAGTCAGAGGAGTTCAATTTAAGCAACATTATGAAAAGGAAATAGTTGATTATTAAATTTAAATTTCTCAAATGTCTGAATATCCATGAATGCAACAACGGGGAGGAGGTATTAAAACCCTGTGAGAAGGTAATGTGGTGTAAAAAATAAAGGCAGCAAAATGTTCATTACCCGTTTAAAGCACATTTCACACTGTTAGGAAATTTGGGAAGATATCAAGGAAATTAATGCTCATTGGCAAAAATGTAAATTATATATTTAATTTGCAGTTAATGGTCTGAAACTTGCAAACCAGCAGAACATATTAAGACAGTTAAATAAGAAACTGTTGACTGGTCCTCTCTGTCTTCGTCAGATACATGGCGATCATCCACCCCCTGCAGCAGAGGCTGACGTCCACGGAGACGCGGGTCGTGATCGGGGTGATCTGGATGTTGGCTCTGCTTCTGGCCTTCCCTCAGTATTACTACTCGTCCACGGCGCTGCTGCCTGGACGAACGGTCTGCTACATCGACTGGCCTGAATACTCCACCATGGACTTCAAGAAGATGTGAGTACCTGCAGGGAACAAATCAGAACATGAGTCCACTGGAAGAGTTCAGCATTTCCAGAGGTGCTCTTATTCACTTTTTCGTCCCAGAAGCAGCTTTACTCTCCGCTCTAAATACGCACCCAGTCTATTTCTGATGTCACATCAATTAGCACAGAGCAGATCGAACGGACAGGAAGTCAGACACAGAAAAGGTGGGGAGAATCCAGTTAATTTTCAAAATAAAAGAACCCATGCAGACTCACGATGATAAAGACAAAGGAAACTATTTAATCATGTAGCCTGTTTATCCATGGAAGAAACACAAAGACCAAGGACCAAAATCTGAGCAAGGAAACGTAATCAGGCGGGCAAAACGCTCCGCTGCTGAAACGCTTCTGAATCAACCAGTTAATCTGGAGTCGTGTTTCTGATCATCTGATAAATTTAAGTCCAGTATTCAGCGTAATCTTTAAGCAACATCAGCAAGTTCACTTTCCACTTTGTCTTATAAGACTATAATCTTATAACATGCTCGTGCTGAAGTGGATGAGGATGAAGGGGCAAAGTTTTGTTCCCCTGTTCATCATTTCTAAAGGCTGGCCTTTTACCAGCTACACTGTACAACCAAATGTTCACATTAATTAATTGTAGTAAGTAGTGAAAACTTAAAAGAAAAAAACATACAGTCATATTGATCTGCATCTTCTCATCTCACTTTGGGAAAGAAAGTTAATAAATTTAAGTTCTAAAAATATTAGAATCATTTATCAGCCAAACACGGGCGAAGTATTGAACTGATTTGATGAGCGTGGTATAAAACTGGCGCTTATTTTGGCACTCATACTTCAGTATTCAGAAAAGAAGAAAGTTAATTTGGCAGCTGGTGTGTCAAATATTTGATGCTCAGTATTATTCCGTGTTTAACATCTCCCACAGCAACACACCTTGGTGGTTAATAAGGTTTGATCCCTTGTCTTCTCATCCTGGACATGAAGATACCTGTTGCTTCAGGGAGGCTGCTGCAGCCCGTCTGAACCGCTGTGATAATAATTTCCTTGAGGGATTAACTTAGTCTATTAAAAAAAAAAAAACGAGCCCGCAGCTGAAGCGACTGATGTTCAGGTGATGAATCTCAGGTTCGTCCTCAGGTCTGGTCCATTTCTCCTGGAAATTTCTGCGGAGGTAAAAGAGGAAAAGGGCATTTATTTGATAAATTTGTTTCCAGAATTAACGCCCCCGAACACACCCCCTCACCCTGCAGATTAAAGCATCTTTAATTCAGTGGTCCTGATTTCTTTGGGCTGCGCTCTTTTGCAGATATGAGTGCATTTGAGTGTGTGTGTCTGTGTGTGTGTGTTAATGAATGTAAACGTGCAGTCCATGATCTGACAGGAGACGATCCCTCCAGCATCAGACAGATCTCAGTGGAGTGTAAAGTATTTTTAGAAGAAACCGAGCTAAAGATAACCAGAATGTCTTAAGTCTGCAGCCAGGCAGACATTCAGCATTACAGTACATCGTTACATTAGGATTCATCCTCTGGGAGCCATGAATTTCTGAACCAAACGTCACGACAATCCATCTAATGGTTGTTCAGATATTTCAGTATGGACCAAAAATATGAACTGACAGAACAACTGAACCATCCAGAGTCACACTGATACAAGATTAACAACCATCCTTTTGTTTACATCCTACTCTGAAGGGATAGTTCACCCAAAAAATGAAAATTCAGTCATTATCTGCTCACCCTCATGCTGATTTAAGGTCGGGTTTATTATGATAGTCTGCAAAACACTGCTGGAGTTTCACAGCAGAATCTTCCCAATGGAAGTGAATGGTGACCAGTTTTCAAACAGAAAAAACTGGAATTTAAAGATAAAATACATCTATACTGCTCGTCTGGTGCAATCCAAGTCTCCTGAAGAGTAAAGAAACTAAAAAATATGCACATTTAAGAAGTTTTACTTTTCTTAAAAAAACTGATCAGTCAATTAGCAAAATAGTTGGCAATCAATTTAACAATCGATTAATCGTTCTGAGTACTTCTTCAATACTCTGATCATGTAAGATGCTTTCTGTGATTTTTACCCCCTGATGGATCAAAAATCAATAATTAATACTTTGATATTGGACACATTCAGCTTCAACACATTGTGAGCACAGCTTTGGTCCTGTCCTGGACCTTTAAAGGACGGTGTCGTCTGAAACTTTGATGACAGCATCGAGCCTCGGTTATAATTATTATTAATTCTACGGCCGGACAGTTTCCCTCGGCAGAGCGAGTTCAACCCTCTGATGAGTTTTTCTGGTTTGTTTAATATTTAATCCACTGCAGCCTGCAGACACATTCAACTAAACAGAAGCACACACTGACAGAGGACTGATGTTTAGTTTAAAAACGCAGAATTACAGACAATGTTTCCACTGCAGAACAGTATTTTAAGGTTTTTCTTGATTTTTACTCTTCAGTAAGTAGTATGTTTTTGTAAAACTTGACAGAGCTGACATAAACCTGAGACACTTTAAAGGGTCAACACTTTAATAAAAAATATAGATGAAGTTGTGAATTCTTGTCTGAGACGAGGAGTTTTTAATTTAGAAATTAAAATAATTAAAGCAAACCAAAATATTTCATAAATTACATTATTATACATATATATAAATCCTTAAAGAATCATTTTTCATTAAAAAAAATTGAGTTAGTATTAATAATTTCTAAAGTTTTTTTTTTTACGTGATTTCACCCAATTCTGACAAATGAGTATAATCAATTTTTCATCCCTCTCTCATTTCTTAGATACTATGTGTGTGTGACACTGCTGATCTACTTCCTGCCCCTTTGCATCATGGGATGTGCGTACACGACGGTGGGCGTCACCCTCTGGGCGAGCGAGATTCCCGGAGACACGTCCGAACACTACAAAGAACAGCTAATCGCCAAACGCAAGGTGATGCGCACGCGCACACACACACACACACACACACACGTGTGTGCGTGCGTCACATTTTGTGTCTGAGCAGCGCCGCTGAACACTCTCATTTAATTTAATGGTTTTTTAATCCCCACCATGAAAACAACAACAACAAAAATAAAATTTGAGAAGATTATTTTAAAGCCTGGTCTCCTCCTCCTCCTCCTCCTCCTCCTCCGTGTTCGTCTCTGTGGCAGGTGGTGAAGATGATGATCGTGGTCGTGTGTACGTTCGCTGTCTGCTGGCTGCCGTATCACATCTACTTCTTACTGCACCAGTTCTTCCCCGATTTATTCGAGCAGCGCTACATCCAGCAGGTGTACCTGGCCGTCATGTGGCTCGCCATGAGCTCCACCATGTACAACCCAATCATCTACTACTGCCTCAACAGCAGGTACTTTAAATATGTCCCCGTCAAAATGGCTATCTGTCCGTCTGTGTGGCTGTAATCTGTATTTGTGTCTATAATCCCGTGTGTATAATGCCTGTTTAATCCATCCTCTTATGAAATATTTGTCTTCCGCTCTGCAGGTTCAGAGCAGGTTTCCGGCAGGTGTTTTGTTGCTGTGCTCCCACCGACGCCAAGGAGGAGCTAGAGCTCAAATCACCGCGCTACCTGCAAACACAGGTGAGTGTAACGTCCGGCTCAGACTACAGCTGCAACAATGAACTGATTAATCAACTTAAAATAATCGCCAACTATTTTGATGGTTGATTAATCGTTTTGCATAATTTTTTAAATAAAAAAATGCCCAAATTCTCTGAATTTGGCTTCTTAAATGTGAATATTTTCTGGTTTCTTTGCTCCTCTCTGTCAGCAAACTGAATTTCTTTGGGTTGTGGACAAAACAAGACATTTGAGGACGTCATCTTGAGTTTTGGGAAACACTTAACAATTTCTGACAACTAAGTATTTTGTCCGTCTGTGCCCAGCTCGCGCTAAAGTTGCTGTTTCTCTCTGTCAGAGAGGTGGGGGCCTGAGTGTTTTAAAGACATCTCTTATAATCATGGTTTATCAGGGGAAATGCTTTTCTGCTGCAATACTGTGAGTGGCCACTGGGACACAGAAACAGACAATTCCTTGAAGATTTTTTTTCTGTCTATGAATTAATCTATATATAATTTATCCATCTGTATTTTCAGGTGAGCATATACCGAGCCAGTCGGATGGAGACGGTCGTGTCCACGGCCGTCCATCCCGCAGCAGCGGAGCAGAAGACGGCCGAGCTGCCGTCCTGCAGCCCGAACAGCCAGCCTCGTGTGGAGGTCACGTCCAACGGCTCGGGCTCAGAGATGTTTACCAAGAGCCCCAACAGCCCCTCACAGTAGAGCAAACACCACCAGGGGGCGTGGGAACAAAGTGTCAAGGTGTGATGAGCAGCCGGCGGCTCGATCCCGTGGTACCGAAGACGCAGTCGCGCTCAGACGCTCAGCTACTGTCGTTCTGGTCAAGTGCATTATTTAGCCGTGATGTTTTGTTCTCACCAGCCAGACAAGTGCATTAATACCCCACGGAGGCCTCGATCGTCAGTGGGTGGGGAGGAGAAAACCAGTGGTGGAAAATAACAACTTAATTACACTAACATGAGCACTGAAGTGCAGTTTGGGGGACTGGATACAGCAGGAAACATCCAATTTTTTCCTTGCAAATTTAGGACTATTTCTCTGAATGTTACCCCCCTCCCTGGGCTTTTTTTAACCTAATATGCTGTCATATTTATCAGTCACAGAGGCAAAGTACTTTTATTTTAATACTTTAAGTATATTTTGCAGATAATACTTACATACTTTTACTTAAGTGCATTCTTGAATGAAGGACTTTTACTTTTTTTACATTGTCGTGTTAGTATCCACTCACCGTGGAGTTCAGTGACTGCCTGCCAGACTTCACTCATTAACTCCTACTCCATCTAAAAGATCATTAGCGATTTCTTACAGCTCATGAACAGATACTTAACTTATTCAGTGAAAATTTTGCATTAATGTGAAGTCTAATTAACGTTAAATGAAAACAAAGTTATTCCAACCTCGAACAGAAATCTCACAGGAGGACACTGCAGCTGTTTCTGTAATCTCTGATGACATATCATGGTCATTTTATGATTTATAACAGTAAATATATTACAGATTCTTTCTTTAAGTAAAAGTTTTTCCACCACTGGTGAAAACTCACAGACGTGTCTGAACTGTTTGGACACCACAGACGTGAACCTCAGTGAGAGGCCTGATTGTCGCAGTGTAAACACTCCTGTCGACCTCACACACCGGTTCGTTCCATCATTCAGCGCGTGTGTGTGCGCGCGCGCGTGTGTGTGTGTGTGTGTGTGTGTGTGTGTGTGTGTGTGTGTGTGTGTGTGTGTGTGTGTGTGTGTGTGTGTGTGTGTGTGTGTGCGCGCGAGGCTCCGAACACTTGACCTCCAGCATTCTCAGGCTGGTTTTGGAAAGCGTGACCCTCGGCTTCCCCTGGCAACACAGTCATGCCAAGTTGAGTTAGTGACGCTGTGTTTGTGTTGTTTGGAAATAGGGAGGCTGATTCTCTCTCTCTCTCTCTATGTGTGTGTGTGTGTGTGTGTGTGTGTGTGTGTGTGTGTGTGTGTGTGGATGTAGCACCTGTTGGACAGGATTAGCCCCTTGTTTTGACAATGTGCAGAGCAGGGTTCAGTCTGCAGCAGCCAGGTCACAGGCCAGCTAAATATAGAGGACGGGACGGAGGAATGGAGACGCATACAGAGGGATTGATGAAGTACTGGAGGAAAGAAAAGGATAGGAAAACATGAGGAGCTTTTCACACACGTGTGCTGCAATGCATCTCTTTACACCGGGACTGGGAACACTGGTACGTCACTGGTGAGGATCGCAGACAACAGCTGCACAAACTCAGTCAAACAATGTCCACAGACATGACAGTTTACCAGACTGGTTTACCTTTTTAATTGTAATGTGAGTGCATGTCGAGCGTGCAGAATGTGTGAGGACCAAATATTATCATGTCATGTGGTACAAGGACTTTTATTGGTTCAGTATAATCACATCCATCCACCTTATGTGCTATTACAGACAACTGGCTGCTGACTTTCTTTCAGCAACAAGGAAGTGCTCTGACACTGTTAGTTTGTCTCTTAAAGGGATAGTTTGGATTATTTAAAGTGGGGTTGTACGGGGTATTTATCCATAGCGAGTGTATTACCCACAGAAGATGGTACTCCCACTTGGAAGCAATATACCGTTATGGACAGGGTCAGCAGCAAAACATATTATAGATAACAGAATATTTTCAGTGCTTACTTTGTCGTCAGACAGCCTTTTCTGACAGGAAACAGCTGATATATAAGTCAAATATCACTCACTCCAAACCAACCAAACTCCACTGGAGAAACCAGTGATTTTACTTTGCAGAATACAGGAATTGCTTGGCTAATTCTGCCTCGATCTCTTAGTTTGCTTGTGTTATTGGGTTATTGGGTTTAATAGGATAGTTTGGATTCACCAAAGTCACACAGTAACACAAACAAACTGACCGATCAAAGCAGCAGTAGACCAACAACAACAACTGTAGTCTGCAAGGTAAAATTACAGATTTTTCCTATGGAGTTTGGTGGCTTTGGAGAGAGTGATATTTGGCATATGTAACTGTGGTTTTCCTGTTGGATAAGGCCGTCTGATGGGAAGGTGAAGTGGTGGAAATATTGTAAATATGCAAATGTTGTTTAAAGTTCGCCTTTAGTTATCAGGTAGTCTGTTTACAGACTTCATTTTGGGTCAAAAATGATAACATGACAAAAATATTTAAGCTACAGTAATAATATATATATATATATATATATATATATATTTTAACTTTACCTTCATGACACTTTGCCTTGCAGTAACCTGTCTGCTTTGTTTTCTCTCACTGAAAAACATTGTCTCCTCAAAGTTCATGTTCCTCAAACAATAAACGAGTCTGCTTGTGCAGTAGACAGGAAATGAACGTGCACAGGAAAAGCTCCTGTGGTTAAAGCTGAGTAACTTGAACGGGTACTTGGTGAGGGGAAAAATAGTACAGCTCTCTGTCTCAATGTGTAATATACTCAAGCAAACTAGATGTCTGCATGACAAATAAAGAAATAATCTCTTTCTAGGATGAACTTCATACGGATAGATGTGATTAAAATCAGAGGTTTCCACTGATCAGATTCACACAATAACCCAAACAAACTAACCAATCAGTGAAGTGGTAGATGAGCATTTATTCTGTAAAATGGTAAAATTACTGATTTTGCCAAAGGAGTTTGGTGGTTTAAGAGAAAGCGATATTTGGCTTTTGTAAAAGCGGTCTCCTGTTGAAAAAGTCTGGGAGCATGTTGACCTCCATCTACTGTAGGTAAAACACTGATTATGGATAAGTACCTCCTACAACCACACTTCAAATCAGTCTGAACTACCCCTTTAACTTCCTGTCCACACAGGAAGTGTGAATGTTTCATGTTGTGCACGGTGACAGCTGCTGCTTATGATCACCTTTACCTGGATTTTGTCAAATATCTGATCATTTTTATAATCTAACTTCCAGCATGAAGGACTGACAGAGCTGGAGGAACATGAGGGACTTTGTTCTTCATCAGTCTTCCTGCACAGCTCTCACATCAGCTGCTCATCTTACTGGTATAATAGTCACAGTGACCAGTCAGAATGTGTTTTCTGTGTTTTAATATGTGTTTATAACAATATGATATCATAACAGAAGGTTTATTATTGTGTAACAGGTTGATTATTCCAGATTTTATTATCATTAAAATATCTATTATATTATGTATTTGGTGAAAACTTTTAATCTGTACTGATAAATCAGTTTCCACATAAGACGTGAGGGGCAAGTCAGAAAAAAAACACATTTTCTAATTCTAAATTGTTTTTTGTCATATGACTGTTACGACTGAAAAATAGGTGGAGAAAAAAAAAGATTTTGCATGGATAATCTTTCCAGGTTACCTTTTTCCATCTGTGAAATTGGTTTTGGTGAGTTTTTCTTGTCAGGATCATTTTATTCAAGTGTTTGTTGTTGTAATACTCATTTTGGCCACAAGAGGGTGACATGCACCACTACCCCATCATCTCAATGGGACTAAAAACATTCAAGTTGTCCTCCAGGTGAGTCAGAACGTCTCCATGCACTCTGAACACCTGGTTTTCACAGATTTTAAAAAAGCTAATTTAGAAAACTTTTTTCATCAAGTAAATTTGATTTCACCTGGGTAATTTTGAGGTAATTAAAAATATATTACTTTCTAATTACCATGGAACCGGGGACCTGTAAGATGATGTGCTGACAATGTACTGTTATCTATAAAAAATAAATAATAATATTTTAAGATGATTATGTGTTCTATGTATGTAAAACCACAATCTTCAAACTGACAAAAGTTGTTAAATTTGTGAAGTACTGTAAGAAGTATGTAGTGATGTGGAAGTACAACACAGTTAAGTCACATCTGTGTACTCAAGTAGAGTAGAAGTACCTCAAAAAATCATGATCAAAGTAATAGCAATCTGGATTTACAAATGGCTTAATTTGGAGAAATTTGCAAAATTGGTCGTCATTCAAATGACAGTGAATACATTTCTTTATCTGTTGAACAGTACTGAATACGATTATTTTGGCCCATTCATGCATTTAATGGAGTATTAATTATGTCTCTGTCTTCTATTGTGGTGGTTCACTCCGTCACACACTGACTAATAACAACATGTTACAGGTGGAAAACACAAGGTGGCGCCAGCACCTTGATGACATCAGATTTCATTCAGTATTCCCAATTCTTTAATTCCATATATTCAAGTTTTATTCCATATATTCAAAGTTTCATTCTATATATTCTGAATTCCTTTACATATATTTTATTACATATATTTACATATATTTTTTATTCTATATTTTCAGACATAAATTTCATATATTCAAGTTTTATTTTATATATTCTGATTTACATTCCATATATTCAAGTTTCATTCTACATATTCTAGTTTTATTCTATATATTCATACTTTTATTCCAAATTTTCAAGTTTCATTCTATATATTCAAGTTTTATTCAATATATTCATTCTTTTTATTCCACATACTCAAATTTCATGCTATATATTCTGACTTTCATTCCATATATTCAAGTCTAATTCAATAAACTAAACTTCATATTATATATTTCCCAAAAAAAAATTGGTTTATGGAATGAAACTTGAATATATGGAATCAAAGCCAAAATAAATATTGAATGAAATCTTGAGAGTCCATAATGTGTAGTTATCCTAAATACAGTGCATCCTTGTCATCAAAGTGATGGTAATCTGGATTCCCTGGATTTACTAAATTTGAGTAGATAGCTCTGTTTTGTTATGAATTGAGATATTTATAATCTCATCCTCTGGTCATAATCTTTCATTCTTTTATTCAAAAAGAAAAAAAAAAACAAAAAAGAAGGCTGGAAATAGAGACAAAGCTGCTGCACCACAGATGTCGCAAAATCCACACGCCTCAACAGCTCCACCTACTGCAGCTTCTGCATCCCGAGCTGCTCGTATGTATGAGCATACTGACACAAAGAGAGACTAAAGAGGAAGCGTGAAACGTGCTGATGAAAGACAGATCCCAGCTGTGATGACATCTAAAGGTCACCTGTCCAAAGAGGTCAGAAGATCAGATCTTAAAAGCAGCGCTTCAGGGCAGCCGATCAACATTTTCTTTTCAGATTAAAATACCAGAAGAAGGTCTCTAAAGAATCCCAAACAACACCTGTGGATACCTGAAGAGCTGCCGTACATATCTGATTCTGGAGGGTGTTTGTGCTGCTGCAGCGCTGCATTTACATGACAGTAAAGTCACTGAGGACCCACAGCTCCTGGGTTATGGGACCTTTGTAATTTATTGTGAGGGATGAAGACTCCTGCGGTCCTCCATAAAGAGACTTTTTCTGTTCAGAGCAGCAATAAAGTAGCAGTAGTGTTTGCTTACAGAAAGGCATGTAAGCTGACACAGATGGGATGAAAAGCCAAGATCAGAGCTGCTTTTGTTCAGTCTTTCAGTCTTTTATGTCTCTGAATAATTACTGAATGATTACTATATTGGTTTCAATTACAAGCCACAACTCAGCCAATCACAAGATAGTTCCTCATGTCCCTTGGAATAATTTGACTTATTTTTTTGTACACTTCTACTGAGTTATGTGCAAGAACAGCACAAGAGAAATTTATTAAAAAGGTATTGGACGTGTTAACATTATTTGTACCATGTGTCAACACAGAAAAAACGCAAAGAGTAAAATGTGATTATTTTACTCTGCAAACCATTTAATTTTTTGTAGAGGAATTAATAATCTGACCGAGGATGTTAAATAAAAGTTATGCTGTAACTAAGACCAGGTGTATGTTTGTTTTTAACTGCACATTTGCATGTAGGCATCATGGCTGCGTATCTTCTGTTTGTTTCAAGCGATGGTTAATGCGCGACCTCGGAAATTAACGCTGCGCACATGTGAACGCAGCGAGTCTGTCTCCACCCTAATAGGATCCAAAGTTTATTTAAAATGAGACCAAGAGGAATTTGCATGTTTAAAAAACAAACAGAGACGACCAATGTAAAAGAAAGTCACTGTGTTTCAGTTAAAGTGGCACAGCTGTAAGAAATTAAAACAGAAACTTTGTTTCTGCATTAGAAAGAAAATAATTCCTACATGAAACTGTTTACAATCAAGTCTGTGGATTATCTTGAAAATCCGGTTCATGATTTCTGACCTGCTGTTGAGATTTTTAAAAGTTGTTTGTTTTGCTGAGTGGCATCTAGTTCCATTATTCTGGAGAGGAAGCAGACATTCCTACTGCCGACATCTCAGAAACTCTGCAGCGCTACCAGTAAGATGAAAAAATATGTATTTCTGATTTCGGAGGGAGTTTAAGCTGAATTATATTACTACACACCCGTTCTGTGAAAGTGCAGGTTTACTCACGTCACATCCTCAAGAAGACACCATGCGGTTGTTCAGTTTGACGTACTTTTGGTAGCCCCTCCCACATCCTAGTTTACAAGTAGATTTCTGGACCACACTTCCTCCTCTTTGTCTCCAAACATTCCCATCCTGCCTGAGCGTTTGATGGCGTTTGCCATGTGTCTTTTGAGAAACTATCAATAAAACTGGCAAACATCGTGACAAACATCAAAGCAATCAGCATTCATCATCATTCCTGAACTATTTAAACAATAACTGACAGTTGGACACAACAATTGTTTCCTGGTGGTTCGCGGCTCCAGTTAGAACCTTACATCCTCCGGTCCTTCGAGCTGGAGACTGAGCCACACAGTGACCTAACATGGCTTATCCAGAGACTGACGGCACCAAGCCTATTGATGAGCCCACGAATACAGGTCAGGCTCCTCCTGCTGAGCTTATGGATGGATCCCAAGGTGTGGTGGACTCAACCGATATGGACAAGGCAAACCAAAAAGTGTCTTTGCCAACCTGAACAAACATTGTCTACCTCTGACAGAGAGCCCCAAATCCCTTTGTCAGCCTTTAGTCTTCCACCCAGACCTCAATTTAGCCATTCCAGAAGCAGCCATGTCTCTAATCTGAGTTGCCTTCAAACCAGCATTCTTGAGGAAGAGAGACCAGGACATGAGCTGGAGGAACTCAAGAAGAACAAAGACAGGAGGAGACAGAGCTTGATGAACGATGTAAACTAATTGGTGAGAACGCCAGAGCTGCCAGGCATGTGCAAGACAAAGCACATAAGGAGACAGAGAGAATTGTCAGATGTTAAGTTGAACTGACGCGTTCATATTAAAGAACAAGAGCTCGAGTCAGCCCAGCTTGTTTCTACTTGTAATAGACTGAACCTCTGCGAAAATGCAGAAGATGATCACCTTGGGGGAGCTTTGGTGTGTGCTTTCCCAAAGAGAAGCTGCTAAGAGACAAATCTTTTCCCAGGCCTCAATCAAGTCAGCAAAGCTTAGGCACTGTTCAGGCTCCCACTTTGCCCTCCATAACTACTACTCAAGCTGCATTGTTGTCATCTGTCCAGGTTATACCCTCTTCCAGTCACAATACATCTGCCGAGGTGATACCGTCTTGCCTTCCTACTCATTGTGTACCCGCACCTCCAGTCACAGTCTAAGCCCCTTATTATACTGCATCCATGCCGGCCCCTGGACAACCCACTTGGTCTACTACCAATCTGCAATGTTACGGATCCTGTCCTGTCTCTGTGCTACAGAAAGATGCCTGTCCAAAGACCCTGATTTGTCTGATAAATACACAACAACAAACACGGAAGTGTATTTGACTGTTCCTGTGCATACATAAGACAGAACCTGAACAAATGTCTTCTGCCTGGCCCAACACTAGGTCCCTCTCTCCTTGGAGCTGTGCCACCTATACAGTCCGCAAACATGTCCAGGATCACTTTTTATGTTGATAACTGCCTCCAAAGTTTCGCTTCCTCTTATGAAGCCAAGTCCCTCGGTGACAAAATGAGACCTCTGCTTGCTGATGGTGGGGTTGGCATCAAGAACTGACACACCTGCTTTACAGACATGCTGAGTTACAGGAACAGATCCATCATCTATTATCAGCCTACGATGAAGAATATATACAAAGTGCCGGCAGGTCAGTATGATCTTCTGGGCTATCTGACCCCTTTCACAACCTGTGCTAAGATCTTTGTACAGGATCCAAAAGAAAGAGGATGAAATAACATCATCAGTTTGTTGGAGAAATGGAAGAAATGAGGGTTGGAACTGCAAAATCTCCCTGACAGTCACTTTCCTTGCTGTTATCTGGCCCCCGTACCAACACATCTACCTCAGAGTTACATATGCATGTATTCTGCTATGCCTCTGAATGTGAGTATGGTGCTGTTGCCTACCTTCAAACTCAAGACAAGCATGAACACATCCATGTCAGCTTCATCATGGCCAGGTCTTGTATAGCCCCTAAACACCAGCTATCTATCCCTCGCTTGGAACTATGTGCAGCCCTATCTGGTGTCCAGCTGGCTAACATTCTCACTTCTGAATTCACTGTCCCATTACCATCAGTGACCCTCTGGACAGATTCCACAGCAGTGCTATCATGGCTAACATCTGACTCCTGTCGCTACAAGGTATTTGTTGGAACAAGAATCAAAGAAGTGACAGTGACATAACACGGGGAAAAACCCTCCTGGAGCTCTTTCAGCCACACAGATGGAGTCAAGGCCCTCCATTCCTCATGTGAAACACCAGCTGCTGGCCAGCCAATCCATGTGTGCCAGCTGAACCAGAGCCTGTTGAGGAACTCAGGAAATCTTTGTTCTGTGGTGCAGTGATGTCAGATGACACAAACCTCCCTGACCTGAACAAGTACAGCAACTGGGATGATCTGATAGAGGAAACAAAGGATGGGCTTTACAGGGCTGCGGATCACAACTCAGACATAGCTCAATGCCACATTAATGCAGAGAGGCATCTTCTACAAAGGGCCAAATAAGCGCTTCCCTGAGAAATTCAATGCACTGAAAACAGCTAAACCCATACCAAAGAGGAGCAGACTACTCCCCCTGTTTCCTGAATATGACCCTGATCTCAGTTCATCAGAGTGGGAGGCCGACTGCGAAGAGCGGAGATTCTTGAGCTAATTCAATTGAATCCAAAACATCGCTTAACCAAATTCATTATCAAACACTATGATGAGTTCCTGCTTCATGCAGGCCCTGAGCGTGTCCTGGGAGAAATGAAACACAGAACCTGGATCCTGCGTGGTTGCCAAGCCATTCGCCAACATCAACACCAATGTCAAGACTGTCAGATGTGGAGAGCCACTCCAGTCATCTGTCTTAGACTCTTCAAGCCCTGCTTTCGGTCCACAGGCATGGACGGCTTTGGGCCCTTCACGGTGAAAGTTGGCCGATGCACAGAGGAAAGATGGGGCTTACTCTTCAAGTGCTTAGCAACACACTGCGTACGTCTTGAGGTGCTTGACAGTACGGATGCAGATACATTCTTAATGGCCTTCAGAAGATTTCTGTCATGCAGAGAGAAACCTTTTCAACTCCTTTCTGATTGTGGGACTGATTTCAGAGCAGGAGAGGCAGAGCAGCACCTGACGTAAAGCAGCAACCGGCCCACAAACAAGTGAACTTCCAGTTCAGTCCACTATCTGCCACACATTCTGGCGTAAGCTGGGAACGACAGACAGAAATAACAAAAACTGTCCTCATTGTCACTCTAGGAAATCAACCAAGAACAGAAACAGTCCTGATCAAAGTTGAGGGCAACTCAGAACCTCTCGGATATATCTGCTCTAAACTTGCTGATCCAGATTCAGTCACACCAAATATGCTGTTGATGGAGCGTCCCGAAAATGGTGTCACAGTCAGATCATAGGTGATCACTTTGGGTCAGCCTTCATCCGCTCTTACTTTCCAAACCTTCAAACCAGGCAAAAATGGGAGACTGACAAGGACAATTTGGGTTCAGGTCAGGTCGTAATGATTGTTGATCCCCAATATCCTCGAGCATCATGGCCTATTGGAAGGATAACTGACACCTAAAGGCCGAGAATACTTACGCTTTGTTTCCAGTTTCACCCCACTCCCTGAAATCACTGACAACTCTAAGTAAGACGTGTTTGCTGCACAAATCCGGGAGCAGCTGTCAGAAAGTGCATGTTTACTCACGTCACATCCTCAAGTAGACACCAAGTGGTGGTTCAGTTTGACCTACTTTCCGAGTTTACAAGTAGAGTTCTGCACCACACTTCCTCCTCTTTGCCTGCCAGTATTGCCTGCCATCCTGCCTGAGTGTTTGATGGTAAACATCACGACAAACATCAAAGCTATCAGCATTCATCATCATTCCTGAACAATGTGAACAATCAATGACAGTTTAATGCAACAGTTGTTTCCTCCTTATATCCTCAACACCAGCTGTCCTGGTGAAACCCTTCGCATTTAAGGGAATCCACTCTGTTAATTCATAAAAGTCCAAATCCAGTTAGCTACTAATGCTTCACATTTTAGCACAAATCGGACACTGCTCGGGTTTGTCTTCCAAAAAAACGTGTGGACAAAATATCGACTGCATAACAAGCTTATATATAAACACGCCACGGGGAAGACTTTGACTTACAACCCTGCTGCGTGTCTCTCTGAAGAAGTGGAAGTCATTATCTCTGCAGATAAAAGCTGCAGTGCAGATAAAGAGGTCAAACTCCTCAGCATTCAAACCACAGTCACTCGATACATGACACCTTGAACAACGTGGGAGGCGGACAGGGGCAAATGAGGAGAGCACGGCGTGGATATCCTCGCTTGACCATGCACATCACACCTGATGTTGACCTATTAAACCTATAATACCATAAGAGCAAGAATAAAGAGTCTCGATGCGTCTTTGGTAGAAATCCTCCTGATGATATTAAAGTGCTCACGGTGAGTTTGGGCTTCAGTCTAAAAGAAGATTACAGTCGCTCCCAAAGCCTCCACAGTATAATGCGATCTGTAAAATGAGTCCAGCGTGAAAGCAGTCGAGCTGTTGACCCTCGAAGACACGGACCGTAAAAGTAATGTGATCAGAAGTGCGTGACCCGATGATTGTCAAACACCTGGAATGAGTTCATTGGTCATAATGAACGCCAAATGTGGGCCAACATGCAGCGTGTTTGACTTCACAGTATCACAGCAGCAGAACATACAGATCGTATGACCAGAGATGGGAGGGAAAAACGCAATCCAAGTATCACAAATATTAAAGTAACACAACTTGATTACTTTCCGTTACTTTTGGATTACCTCAATATAAAATTTGGTGACACTGTTAAGCGTCATATAGTGTTTTTAGGGATTATTTTCATCATCAATTAATTATTTTCTCAATTATTTGATTGGTTGTTTGGTCTGTGAAATGTCAGAAAATGGTGAAAAATGTTGATCAAAGTCCAAGATGACGTCCTCAAATGTCTTGTTTTGTCCAGAACTCAAAGATATTCAGTTTACTGTCAGAGAGGAGTAAAGAAACCAAAAAATATTCACATTCAAGAAGCTGAAATCAGAGACTCGTATGACTCTGGACTAAAGAGAAGATCTGCTCCTGCCTGCATGTTCCTGTATGACTGAATGTTCTCATTTACTAAGAGCAGAACAGGAAGAGAAACCTCATGCTGATCAGAATCAAAAAGATCTGTATTGTCATTGTCATCAATGAAATTATAAATGGCTTCTCTTCATGAATCAGAAAAATATAAAAATATGAAAATATAGAATTAAAGTTATGTACATTTTGCAGATTCTTCACATTTTGCAGGTTATTTAGAGGTAGTGAATGAAAACTGAATAAATAGATGCTAGAACTACTATTTACTTTGCAAAAATTGTGTCTGCAGTCAGAGACTGAGGGGTGTGTGTGTGCTGGTCACAGTCTTTGTTGTTATGTCTCTGAGAGAGTGTGTGTGTGTGTGTGTGTGTGTGTGTGTGTGTGTGTGTGTGTGTGTGTGTGTGTGTGTGTGTGTGTGCTCGCAGGTCTGTGTGTTGGGGCAGGGAGGTGTGTGATGGAGGCCACAGCTCTGGGAAAGAGGCTGTTCCTTGGTCTGTTAACAGTTTTGTTAACAGTCTGTTTTTGAGCCAAACATCCTCCACTCCTGGTCTGCATTCAGACAGCGTTCAGACAAACTATAAACTACTTAAACTGCTGAAAAAATACGACAAATACTCTGTTCTCTACTGCAGAGAAGAGAAAAACACTTCAGAGACAACACAGCAAAGTATTCTCTCAGTATTGTGAACGTGTCGTCCTGACGTCCGCATCTTTTCCAGATTTTTCCCCCACAAGATAAGCTGACATTTTTTTCTTTGTGACGAGACAGTTAAATGATGAAGCAAGACAAAATTATATGTTGTGATCAAATAAACAAGGCTGAATGCATATGATTTATGTAGGGGAAATAAACTGACAAGAGTGTGCTGATTGTGCTGACATTTATTTCAAGTTAATTACCCTAATATTAATAATGACTGATTTTTTTTTTTAAATTGCAGGGTGTTAACTTTTTTCGGCTGGAAGTCCAGGTCTGTTCTCAGTATGTTTACTGGGAATTTCAGGGTTTCAGCAATCTGGGGAGATTTTATATTCTACAGATAAAATATGAACCACATAGTTTGTATTGTATCGGCTGATTACTGCTTTAAATTTTGTTACTTTTAGGGCAATAAATCAAACTTGGACGGAAGTTTAATGTAGACAAGAAAAAAGAAAGAAATGTCTAAACCAACAAATAAAATGCTAGGTTCGTGAGGGCATGTTTCCTGACACCAGATACTCAAATCAACAAATCAATCACAAATCTCTGTTTAATGTAATTCAGTTCCACAGCAGCACAAACAACTGCTGCCCTCAAAACAGCCTGATGACTAACACTTCTCTATCACAGCTTGAACAATAGCTGAACCTTCCTGAAGGAAGCATTGATCACAGGACTGAACTTCAGATTGGCCTCCTCACAGCTGGACATGCCTGGAACACCTGGACCAGCTGGCATCCTTACAAGATGCCCAAACCACCTCAACTAGCTTCTTTCTTCATAAAGGAACAGCGGCTCTACTCTGAGTTCCTCACGGATGACTGAGCTTCTCATCCTATCCCTAAGGGAGATGCCAGCCACCCTCCTGAGAAAACCCATTTCGGAGGTTTATATCTGCGATCTCGTTCTTTCGGTCATGACCCACCCTTCATCTTACAGGTGAGAGTAAGAACAAAGACCGACTGATAGATCGAGACCTATGTGAGCAAAATATTAATGTAGTCTGTCAGGCAATAACACAGATAGACACAAAACTCCAGTCTATGTATTTTCAGAGCAGTTTTCCTGCAGCCTGCCTGAGCTTCCTTGAGTCTGGGGAGGAGGTGGCAGGGTGACACAACTTACTTCAACCATAGTTTGTTTCTAAAATAATATTTAATATACAGTCTAGGGCGCCAACTCCCCATCTGGACTGCATCACTCATTTCTGGATGCACAATTTTTATATATTGCTCCTTTAATTGTACCTGACCCAACTCTCCGCTATTGGCCCAGGGCTCGACAGTAACAGTTAACAGATTGTCACTTGCAACCATTTTGAAAAATTGGCAACCAGTTATTGGTCTTTGGTTTGGTTGCCATCGGCCTTTTTAAGACCATTATAAATGAAGTTTAAGAACGATTTCACATCCATACTGACAAAAAAAAGTGTGAAGGATACGATGGAATATCAGAATCCCAAAATGGGAGAGCAAACAGTGAAAAATGCACCCCAAAATAAATATTTTGAAAATATCTGCCTGATACAGTAACCAGACAACGCTGCTCACGTGAGCGCAGGCATCTGTCAATAACAAAGTTAAAGCAAAGTAAGCTGTTTGATTCAAATGATGAAGAACCAGGTGAACCTGAAGGAAAACAAAATGAGAATTTGTGCAGCCTTTGGAAGGCTGGATAGATAATTATACTGTAAAGCGTCAACACCACACACTTATTAAGCTTTTAAACATTATTTTATGTCACAATTTCATTACTAAGCTGACGTATGACTGCATAGTATCTTAATCACCTAAAATATAACATGACTAAAAATGTCGACCATACTTTCAGTTTCAGAAACAGAAAGGCGATGCCTGGTCGCCAGCCTGGCTCTGACATAGTCTAAACTTTCACTATTGCAAACATGGCAATTCGTACCATTTTCATATTTCAATAAACACCCTCTTCATGAAAACATGTAGGACACCCAGACGGAAAAAAAGAGAGATCACACGTTCATGAATAAAATTTCAAACAAAGGCACATTTATTACCTCCAAGTTTCTCTTCATTCAGTCACTTATTTATAACAGGGAGGAGTTTGACACAAAACGGCATCATTCACGTCCATTTCAAAGAAATACATTCACACCTTTACAGAAGACAGTAGTATACAAACAGGAGTACGTACACTCTGCTCGACTCACTGATTGTCAGAATCTCGACGACAAATTTCAACTCTGTGATCCTTAGTGCATACGAAATACAGGAATCTGGAGGTCAGCTACACAAAGAAATGTTTCCCCCTTAATTAAGGCACTTTGGTAGTAAAATACTGTACAGAGAAAGAGCTTTTCTGCCCTTTAAAGGGACAGTTCGGATTATTTGAAGTGGGAGTGTATGAGGTACTGTATGAGATAGTCGGTGTATTAACCAGCAGCAGATGGCAGTTGACACGCCCCCAGTTTGGAGAATCAGCAAAACATATTTTAAGCACCTAAAAAATACATATCAGTTGAAGTGTACACTTTATTTAGAATATTTTCACTGCTTTATGGCAAACGCCATCTGAGCCAAATACCACCTTCTCTTGCTTAACCAGACTCCATTGGCAAAATCAGTGATTTTATTTCACAGAACACGGGAGTTGCTGGTCTACCGCTGCCGCCATCAGTTAGTGTTTTCAAGGGCTATTTATGACTGAGCGATGTCACACAATAACATCAACAGATCGAGGCGGTGGTAGACCAGCAACATCCATTTTCTGCAAGGTAAAATTGCTGATTTTGTCAACGGAGTTTGGTTGGTTTGCAGAGTGATATTTGTTTTATGCAACGGCGTGTTTCTGTCAAAAAGTCTGTCTGAGGTTAAGTGGTGAAAATATTCTAAATATAGCGAACACTTCAACTGATATAGATTTTTTTAGGTTTCTAAAAATTAATTTTGTTGCCAACCTTGTCCACAGCTTTACATTGCTTAGCTGCCTACATCAGCACTCCTGCTGCTTCTCCAAACTGTGGGCGTGTCGACCACCGTCTCCTGTAGGTAGCACCTCATACAACCACACTTCAAATAACCCAAACTATCCCTTTAAGTTCCCTTGTTGTTGATACAGAAACATTTCTCTAAAATTGCAGTAAAAATAGCACAGTAACTGTCTACTGCTGCTCCTGATGAGATGATAAACTGTGTTGAATGATCATTGAACACTGAGCAGAGCAAAATGAACGCATGTTCAAAGCTGTCATGTAACTGACTGGAAATAGTGTTTTTTTTGTTGTTGTTGTTGCTGTTAGTTCTTTGTACAAAAAGCGGTTTTGAGCGTCTTCAGTCGCTCTGAGATGAAACAGTCTCCACCCCGACAGCCTCAACATAAACACATTTAACAAAGTGAACACGAGTCTTTGGCTGAGAGTTTCATAAACTTACAGTACAGTAAAAAGTGGTTCAAAATACGCTGAGCAGAGCACCTTCGTGTGACAGTGTTTGTTTTTTTCAGTTCAACGTGCTGGAATGATGTCGGCCATCAGTGCGTCCACAACACCAGCTGCGTGTGTGTTTACGTGTGTGTGTGTTCATGTTGTGTGTGTGTGTGTCAGTCTGTGTCATCTTGTAGGAGAGGGTCGTTCTCTTCAGTCGAAGTGCTTCCATCTGGTGTGGATCCACCACCTTCACATTTACTTCTCTGTGTCAGGAGCAGAAGAAAGAGGCTGTTATGACGTGTTCAGAAGATTAAAGAAAGACAGACAGATGAATATGATTCAAAATACCACACGGAACAAATCTGTCATCAAGCCTCAGTGCAGCTGAACACAGACTTTCAAACTTTTAAAAAATAGACATAATCATCCATCAGGCATGGAGGCAGTTTGCAGCTTATTCCCCCCTCAAACAAAACATTTTTTAGTTCATATTGTGGGATGTTAACACCTGATCCAGATTTCTGATCATCCTTGATGGCACAGAACAGAATCACGACACACACGTGCAGACAGACAATCAGAAATCTGGATACTGTTATCAACATGTAAACAGGAACATGAACAACCCAAACATGATAATAAAAAAAAAAAAGAGCAAGACTCAAAAATGTCTGTTTTTATTAAAGACAAAACACAACTTGCATAATTGTTATTCTGGTAACATTCTGCCTGCAAACAATCATACGACGATGTTGACCAACTGTAGGCCATGGTTGTATTCATGTTTGGTAAACAAAGTCGTGAAAAAAATATCCTAAACTTGAGTAAAGAGTTTATTAAAGCACATTTCTGCCAATATGAGAAAAAGTAACTAAGCCATTATATTATGAGATAATAAGCCATTATTTTGAGATAACAAGTCATTGTTATGAGATAATAGGTCATTATTTTGAGATATTAACTCAAGAAGGTTCCTCATCATATCTTCATCACACTGACAGAAATGGGCTTCCATACAAACCTGCACTTTAACCTGTAGGAACACAACAAATTCAACCTAATTTGGAACATACTGCAACTTTGTCTGTGACCTGACAATAAATATTAAATATGCAAATATTGTTTAAAGTCTTAAAGTTATGAGTGAAAAGACAAAACTATGTAAACTCTTTTGGGATTTTTTAAAAAAGTTAAAAAAAACAAAAACAAAAACAGAAGTAACGCCATAAACTACTGTTCAAATCACAGTGAATAAATGACCGCTGTGGTGAGAAAACAGAAGTGAAAGCAGCCTATGATGTAAAAATTTCCTCATCTACATTTTCATGACGCGTAAATAAAAGTGGGGAAAATAACTTTTGTAAGCATTTATAAAAAAAAAAAATCTAATTCATCTCTGAAGCTTAAACACAGGTGAACAATAAGAGTGAGAACATTTCTACATGTGTATGGTTTTGTGTGCACACCCACCTGAATTATTCATGAGACATTTCTCCTTTGTCTCAGGGTCATGTGAACCTTTTATCTGCATTTTATCAGAGGCCTAAAAGATGACCAGATCGTCTTACACGTCAGCCAATCAGAGCATACAACAAAAACGATCAGCTGCTGGTTTAATTCAAGGTGTTAGCAGCAGCATCAGGCTTTAGTTGTTTTTAGATCGGAGATATTCATGCAAGTTCATGCAAGGAGCTGCTTCCTGGTGGCGATCGATTCGAACATGCAGTTAATTAAGGACGTGCGATTGGTTAATTCTTTTCAACATCATCTTATACGTTCAAATGTGAAGGCATTCGGTTTGTTTGCCTCCACGGCACTTTTAATGGACTCATCATCAGGCAATAGAACTTAATGAAAGAGGAAAGATAAGAAAAGGTGAAAGTGACCAACAGATACTGATGATAAAGATCAAACAACATAATGAAGGGAGTTTCTTCTCCCCGTTTCACCAAAACACAAGAGCAATTAGTTAGTCATTACATACATTATCCCTAAGGAGGCGTGTCTAGCTTTTTTTTTTACTGACATGTAGCAGCACGCCTGTTCTCACATATGACCAAAATTCAACTGCAGTTGGACTTTGAGTCGACGTGACCATGAGGCGTTTTTTAAGAAAACTGTTAACATGTTGATAAGGCTGCTCTGTCTGTTTGGGAAAGAGCCTGAATGAAACTGGATTTTCGGGGCTGATTCTGACAATGACATTAGGGAGTAAAAAAAAATTCTGATAAATATATGGTAGGGCTGCAACTAATTATTAGATTGATTGTGGATTGATCTGTTGATTATTTTATTGATTAATCGGGAAGCTGTTTGGTCTAGAAAACGGAGAAAATGTTTGCCCACAACTCAAAAATATTCAGTTTACTGTCATAAAGGAGTAAAGAAACCAGAAAAATATTCACATTTAAGAAGCTGGAATCAGAGAATTTACCTTAAAAAATGTAATTAATTAATTAATCAATTAGCAAAGGAGTCGATTAATCATCACAGTTCTAATATACTGGACAATATTGTTATGTCTCTAAAGGACATTTAATATTCACATCTGAAAAGCTGAAACCAGAGTATTTTTTAGCAGCTTTGCCTTAAAAAAGAAAGACTTCAACAAATAATTCATTTTCAAAAAAGCTGCCAATATTCTGTCAATAAAAAAGGCCTAATACACTGTGCTGAAGATGGAAACGAGTCTCTAATTCTGTCTGATAGAAATGTCATAAAAGCTCTGCACCCTGCTGTCACAGCTGCTGCTGCAGGAGAAACAGCTGGAAAAGTTTTATATTTATGATTTATGTCAAGTGAAATCAGACCCAGAGGTGGATGGGAACTCCTACAATTTAGAAGAAAGAATATTTTTTCTGCACTGATTAGTCACCAATAAAAAAGAAAATCAAGTCAAAAATCCATGCAGATTGGCGCAGGTCCACATCGAATAAATATCAGAATTTGGAACCATAATTTGGATTTTGGATGATTGAAACCAGATTGCTTTGAAACACAACAGTTTTACAAACCCCAAGGTTCTCCACCACTGTGGGGGTTATTGGAGCGCGTGCACAAGACCTCTGCAAACACAACAAAATGTCAAAACCACTTTATACCATTATGATAAAACCTGCCAGCGTTTCACCGAAATCTCAGCAAACGGTTCACCTCTGTCTGCTTTACAGACTGCTGACTATCTGCTGCTGATATATCGGACCATAAAAACATTACAGCTGTGTTGTGATAGTGAGATGTCAACAGAACACTCATTAACTTAAACTGGTTTTATCACATCAGGTGTAATGTGTTTCACAACACATCATGTAACACACACACACACACACACACACACACACACACACACTAAGCTAACTGTCTCCTAGCTGTATGCTAAATATGATGCATATATGAGAGTTAGATAAGAAGATCGATACCAATCTGATGTCCGTGTGCTAAACGTGAAGCTAAAATTAGAAGGCAGTTAGCTTAGCTTAGCAGAATTGTATTGATCTTTTTGTCTAAATCTCCGCAACAAAAGCGCAAAAAACATGGATCTCCGAAATGTCAAACTATTCCTTTAAAATAATATAATAAAACTTAGGAAAGATTCAGTTTTCTCATTTAGGAGCCAATTTCTGCAAATTTTATGGAAAAAACATCCTGTGATTCATTATAAAGAAAAACTTTGAGTTACTTACCTCAAAATAATGACTTATTATTTCAAAATAATGAGAAACTTTTGAGATAAACCATTATTTTGAGAGACCAAGTCATTATTTTAATAAAGTTTCTCATTAAAATGACTACAGGATCTTTTTTTTTTCATCAAATTGGCAGAAATGGGCTGCCATCCTATGCATGTGCATCTGATAACACAATAAAATCACATTTTATAGGCTGTATAATACGTATGCAAGAGTCCAGAGGTTCAGTCATATGAGGTCAAACTTCTGCTGTCTTATTCACAACAACCAGAACGTTTCCAAACCAACTTTTACTCTCTTTATGCAGTCGGTCAAAGGGGGTTAAAAATTAGTCTGTAGACAGATTAAGTCAAGTGTTCAAGTGTTACATAAATACAGATCAGCAGAGGAGCAGAAGTGACTGTGTGGAGGAGCTCAAAGTTTTAAAAATCATTTGATCACAAATTCTAATGTATATCTGGTCATATTCTACATTTTTCTTTCTGTCAATAAGTCGGATGAAAAGACCGAAACCAACAATTAATCAATCTCTTATACACAAAACATGGATTTATCCGCCACTGAAAATAGTCCCCAGAATTACACAGTTTCCTTCAGTGTCTCCTTTATGAATGATTTTAAAATATTTTATAATAACTATCGTTAATAAATGGAAAACTGATACTAAACATGATTTATTATTACTAACTATAATAAAAGAAAATGTTTTAAAATTAATTCGATGCTGCACTAATATACCATGCAAAGTAACGATGCAGCCCAGCACACGTGTCATAATTTCTTTCATAAACATATTACAATAATGATTTACTGGAGATAAATTGTATAACATTTAACCTTGTTATCATTTAGAGCATCGTCACTGCAGCCTCTCCTGCTCCTCTTCCCATCAGTCAGTGGGAGAACATGCGTTAATGTGCAACTTGCCGCATGCAGTTAAAAAAAGACAACGCCGACACGCGCCGGCCTGCATGCTGAGTGGCAGCCTTACCTTCACTCTGCGATGCACCACGATGGCGATTATTATCGTTGCCAGGCCGAGAGCGATGAAGCCGTACTGCATAAACTCCATGACGGCGGGAAGGACGACCAAGTTTGTGTGGAACGTAGAGAGGATGGGGCCGTCAATGTAGCCGCTCTGAGGAGGGGGGGAAAAACGGCAAAAAAACCAAAATATTATGGTGAATTACAGGATTTTTATTAAAATTTAAATTACAGTTTCAATGTACATATAAAGCCTGACCACTATAAAATTTGTGAGACCAATAAAGACATGAATTATATGAGGACACTAGAGACAAACTGACTTGATAACTCTTTACCTTTAAACAGAAAATGCTGTCTGTACATACAAAGTACAAATCACTAAATCACATGTTCTTATGAGTCGCCTCATGACACACGAGCCAACAGATCACTGAATGATACAACATCTGTCTGAGGCATTTCTCCATTCCAACATTTCAAGATGAGCAGCGTTACACAACTGACACTTGTGTCACGGATTTCAAATGTATGGCAACAGAGGAAAGAACTGGAATTAGAGCCAAGCAGTCGAGTTGCAGGTTGCATACAAGTCTGTACAGACTTATGTAACGTATGTACTGAAGAAGACGTTGAGGAATTTAATAAATAAAAGATATGAACTGTAGGGAAGTACAGCAATCACTTGAACCTCAGTCAGGCCAGACTACAACGCAACAAATTCTAAAACATGGACGCTTCACACACGTCTGCAGTCTGTCTGCAGCACAGAAGAGTCTGTGAAATACCGCCACAGTCTCCCCTTCTGTTCCTGAGTTACGGAGTCTGAATGACGTTGACCTTTGACCTTTTGTGTGCAAAATGTCCCCACATCATCATTTTATCCTATAAGACATTTGTGTGAAATTTCTGAGTTTTGTCTGAAAAGATTTTGAGACCACAGTGACCTTTGACCTCCAAAATCAAATCCAGTCATTCTCAAATAGGTGTCCATGTCTATAGATTATATTTTTTAAAATCTCATGATATAAAATATATTTTTCTTCACAGAAGGCTTAATATTCAACAAATAATATTTTAATTTTCAAATCTAAAGTAGCTTGTAGATAATGCTCTTATCTATCAATCTATCAGAGTTGTTTTGATGCATTTATTGGTCCATTTTATATTTTCTATCACTTATATTTTATCTATATTCTACGTTTTTATTGTGTATTATTTAAAAACATCAGAATGCACATTTTATCATATGTATGCATGCAGAGTGAAACACTTTCTTGAAGGGAATTCTGTGTTGACAAGGAGCAAATATTTTTGTCTAATGTCTTTATAACACATTTCTGTTCTGTTCTTCTTTTGCACACTTTAGTAGAAGAGTTAAGTCAAATTATTCCATAGGGACACACTTAACGGGGTCCCCTGTATGTTCTGTGTCTTGTAAGACCTCTGATTTCATCAGTTCATCTCTGGGTCACATTTGTGGCAGAAGTAATTAAATTTCCTTTCCAGGCACTGCTGAGGTGAAGTGACCACGTAAGACTTTGTTTTAATGAGAATTAGCTACAGTTTCTCAACGTAATTTGATATTAACAACTGTATTTTTTTTTTTACGCAACTATGATTAAGGTTGAGTGTTGAACACAGACCCTGCTGTGATGCTGTAATGGACTGTCATGTATTGCATAATTCAATTTGAGCAGATGTTTTCATTTTGCGCTCTCCGCAGGCCAAAATTAGGAGAACATTTTGTGCTTTGCAAACTCTGGCAACAGAAGTGCAGTGGAACAAAAGGGTGCATTCTTTTTTATTCGGGTATGACCTGAACAAAATAAAATAAAATTGAAAACAATGTGGTCACGTGTGAGTCCAGGGCATCAAAACTACTCAAATCTGGCACGTGTGCGATAAGAGGGGTCTCTGTAAACACTTAAAAGGAACAGTCTGGATTATTTGTAGTGAGGTTGTATGAGGTATTTAATTGATAGTTAGTATATTAGCCACAGGAGATGGCAGTTGGCGTATCCCCAGTTTGGAGAAGCAGGAGTATCAACGTGGAAGCAAAACGTGTTTAAAAAAATAAATATGTCAGTTTGAGAGTATGCTGTGTTTAGAATATTTTCACTAGTTTACCTTGCCATCAGACAAACCTTTCTGATTAGTGACCACTGATAAATAAGCCAAATATTGCCCTCTCCAAATCAACCAAACTCCATTGGCAAAATTAGTAATTTTACCTTGCAGGGCACAGGAACTGCTCATCATCATGATGTGTTTGTTAGTTTCAAATATTACGTGACTTCAGAGAATCTAAACTATCCTTTTGAAACGCTGAAATCACACAATGACACGGACAAATCAAAAGATCAAGGCAGTGGTAGACGTGCAACTCCCGTGTTCTGTGAGTTAAATTACTGATTTCTTCTCTGGAGTTTGGTTGGTTTGGAGAGAGCCATATTCATCTTATATGGTGCTGACCCCGTCCACAGCAGTTCAATGCTTAGCTCCCATGCTTTGGAGCGTTGGGGGCATGTCAACCGCCATCTACTGGTGTTATCTATTTATTATTGTTGTTTTTTATTTTATTTTTATTCCTTTGTGGAAACTACATACTGTCATGCAAGGAAAGGTAGGATGAGGAGGAGGGTCTGGGATTATAAAAGGACATGAGTCTAACACTGAATCACTTTCTTGCAAAATGTTGCTGACAACAAACAAATACCAATCGTGATATTTATGTTGGTTTTTTTGAGCTTCTCTGAACTGGTCAAATGTTCAGTAAAACTGGTCGAGACACACAGAGGCATCACCTCCGCTGCCACAACTTCATCTGAGGGGAAACACTGATGGATAAGTACCTCCTACCACCCTAGACTGAATAATCCAAACTATCCATTTAAATACTTTCATTTGCTGAGTTATATTTTAAAAAATGGGCAGAGACTTACCTCCTCAAACCAGATCATTGGCATCACCACCTCGGAAATTCTGCCAGTTTCTCTGCAAGGACAAAGACACTCAACTTCAGACTCCAAGGCTGCATCATGAACGTTGGGGAAAGCAGGAAATATGTGAGAGACTTTCATATCGAACAATGAATAGATATAAAACACAATACATGACAAGTGTTAATGGCTCGATGGGAGCTTTGGGAATAACTTCCTTACGTAATTCCTGTCACTGTCTTCATGTAGAGGTTGAGCTGCAGGCGGATGGACACGTTCAGTGGGACACCTGTTTGCTGGAAAAAAAGAACATAAAAAAGAATCTCACATGGGGAATAAAAAGGGTTTCACTGTCCACTTTTTAAATTAGGTTAGGAACATTTAATTGTCTGACCAACTATTAAAAAACATGTTCCCATGTAACCAAATAGAGTAAACAAAAGAAGGAAATCCTTATGAGCGTGTGAATCTTTTGGGGGCCATCTTAAGATGATATAAGACTATTAACACAGTTTTAGCAGCAAATAATCCACCCAAGGACTTAACTATTCAATTTGCATGGCAGAAAATTGAACAAGTGAGATGTAACAGTGAAAACAATATGCTTGTATGACTTTGTCTTGAGTTATAGCTGCAAAAGGACCTTCAGGCTTTGAATTATTTAATTGTGAACAGTGAGAATCACTGCATACATTATTATAACTTGAACTTCTTTTACTTAAAAGGGATAGTTTGTTTTTTTTGAAGTGAGGTTGTATGAGATACTTATCTATAGTCAGTATATTACCTACAGTAGATGGTGGTCAGCACATCCACACTTTGGAATAGAATATTTTCATTGCTTTACCTTGCCATCTGACAGCCTTTTCTGATGGGAAACCACAGTTTTATAGGCCAACTATCCCTGTCTCTTAACCAACCAAACTCCATTTGAGAAATCAGCAATTTTACCTCACGGAACACAGGACCTGCTGGTCTACCGCTGCCGCCATCTGTTAGTTTATTTGTGTTATTGTGTGATTTTTGTGAATCCAAACTAATGTTTTAAGACACAAAAGTCACACAATAACACAAACAAACTAAGTGATTGAGGCAGCAGTAGATCAGCAATACTCGTGTTGTGTGAGGTAAAATTAGTAATTTTGCCAATGGAGTTTGGTGGCTTTGGAATGAGCGATATTTGGCTCATTTAACAGTGGTTTCTCATCAGAAAAGGTTGTCTGACAGCAAGGTAAAGTGGTGAAAATATTCTAAATATACCATACACTTCAATAGATTGATTTTTCAGGCGTCTAAAATATATTCTGCTGCTGACCCCGTCCACGGCAGTACATTGGTTACACCAGTACCAGTGACTAGCGATAAGCACTGCATACAACCCCACTTGAAATAATCCAAACTATCCCTTTAATCAGAGCCAGCCTGCAGAGAAAACAATTCAGACAAGCAGGCAGAAAAAAAAAAACAAAGCAAATCTACAGTTTTGTGGAACCAACAGAGTTTGGCTGCTTCAAATTCAAGTTTGCCAAAAGCCACCACAGAGTGTGTCTTCATAACAGGCACTGACACTTATTGCAGAAAATAAACAACCACCATCCATTTTTCCCCCAAGTATGTTTTTTTCTCTGGCAGAACAAATTCTCCAGTCAGCCCAGTCCAGACATTAAGCTTGGACCCAGTGGACTTAAGTCATTAATTCTGTACCAGGGTCTGTTTTCTGTACTTTGGACTTAATTAAATTGTCTCCTGACAACCAAAATACTTGTTTCAGCAACGAATCTACCAATCTTTGTGACTCTTTGCTATCATTATAAAGCCTTAAGAATTTAAAAAGTTATTCTGTTATCTTCTCTTGCATTTTGAATGACTGTAAATCATAAATGAACAATAAAGGTGTTTTGCACAAATAGCATGGACACATAACTGTGCTCTTGCAGCCCTTTCATGTCGTGATGTGTCCTCGAACATCTGGCCTTTCACTTACACAAATACCGGACACTTTGATGTTTTGTAACATCTAACACGTGAAAGCCGGAAATCAAGCATTCACTACTTGACCCTGCAGGAAATTAAATGCCCCCAAGCCCCAGACAACATTTTCTTCACCGGTTACTACATGAAACACTACAGTTTGTACTTCACACCACAGTAAACATGGCAAAAAGATGTACAAAAACAGCAATAAAGTTATTTTTATCTACCAAGTTGGCAAGCGTCACCTCCGCAATATGATCTGAACTTGAGATAAGATTACCTTTTATTGATGCAGGGGGACATGTAAGATGGACATAAAGCCCTGAAAGTATTTTAATAACCTGAAAGTATTTCTAAAGCAAGCGACGGGCAACTTTTAAGACCCTTTTAGTGTCTTTGTTTAAAGGCATCATTTCCTAAAAAGAATGAGCATAAAAACTTTTTTGCAAAGTGATTTTTGTCAAACTTTGCTGTTTCCAACAACCTTTTCTTTTACAATAGTTCATGAGATGTGCATAAAAATATGTAGGAGGAAACACGGCTGCTGCACGAGCATCCTTGATCATTTATAAACGGGCGATGTGTCTTTATTGTTTGTGCAATATCTGGATGCATAAACCTGACAACTGAGTAAATACACCAGACCAAACCCTGAACCGCTGGCAAGTCACCACTGGAGTTCTGGAAGAAACAACCACATAAATCCCACTGGAACGCCAACCGTCACGTGTTGCTCCACCAAACAGACGCCATCCAGCACCTTCCAGTTTCATGCATGTTAAATAGGTACTGTTCACGTGTTATTTCATCAATCCCTATCCCCCCTTCAAAGCCTTTTTTCTGCCCAGTGACCACCACTGCCACTGCCTTCATTATCTATTTAAAACCAGTCAAGGTTGTAGAGTTTGATTTGAACCAGCTGTAAAGAATCAACGGAAAATGTCCCCCGTCCCAAGCTGAAGAAGTGTCATAAATTTCACAGTACTATAAAGTGATCGCAGTGCTGTAACGTTGGCGCAGATGTTTTAAATTTTGCCTAAACTCTTGATAGTGTCCGTTGTTGGTATGACGGGCTGAACGAAGCAGTGCAGGGAAACGGCAGAGAAAAATGTGCATGCAAACATACATAAAGATTCTCACGTTTCACCCGCTTCATTCTGTGAAGGATTTTAGCTCAATAACCAGATTTCAGAGCTCACTTCTCGACATATTGCTTTGATAAAAACTTAATACGGGCTGCAGTCAGGGGGATAAAGACAGAGGACAAACTGTGCAAGTCGTCTGGACTCACTGCTGCTTTTTTTTTTAAATGGTAAAACACACCCCTCTGGTGATTACTGAGTTAATGTCTGCAACAACCTGGTCTGGTTTTGTTCTTGTTGTCATTGTTCATATCATCAGTGAAGACTGAACGGCATCTTCAAACAAGAAAACAACAAGCCGTTTGGTGGAAACGGATCCTGGTACATTTGCCAGGTTGGTGAAGATTGTTTTAGTCCCAGTCCCAAACAGGATTCTGGTGCAGTTTGTTTGTGGTGGGGATGACAACAAACCAAACACAGGACTTTACAAGAGCAGATATGTGATTTCAGCATGATTTCAACAGCTTAAATATGAACAAATCCATCTGCTGATGATGTATCTGACTCTGTGTGCTTTGTCAGTTCATTAAAAAGCATTTGACAGTGATCTCACAGTAATAATCCCTAAATCATCACTGTATCGATGCCTCTTTTTTAACATGTCAGTCATCATTCATAACGTGATTGACTTGCAGTCTAATAATGATTATAAGCCGTTTGTTTCTTCCTGAGCTATTTGTGCCACCAAAGAACAAAGATATGCACATCAGAAGTATTAAAGTGCTGCACAAACCTCTGCCCGAATTTTATTTCGCTATCTGAGTCCTGATGATGCAGGATGACAGTCGCCAAAAATCAATCAACGAGTTACCTGAACGTGAAGGTTTTTCTACAGGGGCTACGATTAAAGATGCACCGATTCCAACTCCCGATTTTTGTAAGGGTCTGACCTGCCAATTCTGATTTTGGCCGATTCCAATTTTCAGTCTGTCTAAGAACAATAATTGACAACATTCAGCCTTATTATATTATTATATTAATATTATGTACTAGAAGGAACACAGTTTTGTGGGATGTGATTTCACGTGATCTCGTGTGGAAGCAGATGTAAACAAACCGGAGACTGACGCGGTGCAACAGTTCGCTGCAGTAAAACTTTGCCGTAAGAAAAAAAACAGAAGCAGAAGTTAAATGAGTCTGGATGAGAAAAATGTCTGAGGAGATGCATCAACACAGGTTGTTTCTTCTTCAGTCAGAACAGGAGGTGAGATTTTTTAACTGTCAGTCTTCTTCATCTTTGTGTTCAGACTGACAAAACGAGACATTCTCAGACGTCACCCTGGACTCTGAGAAACTGGGATGGATATTTCTCACTATTTTCTGACATTTATAGACTTCGCAGCCCTAGATTTAAGCTGACAATTGACTTTATATTTATTGATAACCACTAATGAATCAAACAATGTGTACAGGGGCAAGTAAAATTCACTTTGGGCCAGTAGATTTTTGACCCACTTGCCCAAACAGGCAAGTGATTAAAAAAAAATTGAATTGGTTATCAAGAATCATGGAACTTTACTGGTAGACTACTGATCGGCTCTGGTATTTTGACAAGTCTCGTCTGTATAACTTCATGTTTACGCCGCTTGGTTTGTTTGTAAAAGGTCTGTGTGAGCAGGAAATGGACCAGAACTAAAATACAACAATGGTTTGGGCCAAATGAACCAAACCACAGGTGTAAAGGACCTTAAATGTGTTTTAAATCCCTCCACTTGGGAAATGATGAACTTGACACATGAGGAACCTCACCTGTTGTGCCAAGATGTCACTTTGCCATTTGAAATAGCTTAATAAAATGTCACACCAAGTGATTTTCTGTAATTATTAACCTGATATCAAGCTGAATTTCCTGGATTCAACTGGACGCTGTACTCTCATCTACTTGGAACCGGCGTACACGAGATGATAACACCGTTTTGTTATCAAAACCTTTTTATTGGGATCATAAAAAGTTTCTAACAGCCCTTAAAAGACAAGCAACTACAATTACAGTGAAATAGACCAATTTCCAATTACCTTATCACAGCTCGGGTTACAGCCAACTACACTGCCGACAGAGATTAAGACAGGCAGAGTTGCATAAGGAACGTGGAACGAGCTGAATCATGGCAGTGTTGCATCAAACTTATCTGCTTTTGTCGTCTACTGAGAAGAACAACGTAATTATCATCAGTGTACTTTAGTTTGTCACCGTACGGCAATAAAATCAGATGTCACGCAGTTCATTGTGTATTTCTCAGAAACTTTTCAAAGAAAAACAAACTTCAGATTTTCTGTGCATTGTTTACTTACACTGTCAGCAGCAGGTCTACACAAACAAATATAACGATAATGATTATCAGTTTGACTTCCTGATAATTGCAAGATTGCATAATGGTTATCAGCTCGTGTACAAAGAATCTGACCAGTGATGCTGAAAGGTTTTTATGTGAGCAAGTACCCAATAAAACATATCTGTGTTTTTTAACAAATTATTGTGTTTGGTGTGGGGCTGCATGCTATGGTTAAAAAAGTGATATTGCAATTATTTTGACTGATGTTATTAGTGGGTATGATCATTTTTGCATCACAATTCACTAAAAAAAAAAATTATAAAATGATCGATGATGTGATTTATTATATTTAGTATACTACTACTAGTATACTATGTGCTACTTTCGCTGCAACAAGACCAACAATGATGCTTCACCATCCACAGGACGCATAGTGTTGAACCCGTCGAAACAAACCAAATAAACCTTGGCAAGACAAGACAAGGCAGCATTTTTTTTCCTGAACAAGCAGTGAAAGGAAACGCTGCCAGAACTGGTTCCATCCTTGCAGAATTTTCAATCAGGATAAATAAAGATTCAACTTCTCCTCGTGTACAGCAGTGCAAAGCTACAGTGATTTCTAATTTAATGAATTTATGTGCAGGATTGTCATTTTCAAACCAACAGATAAACTGCAGAAAAGTAGGGTTTTTGATTCTGATTCATTAGTGTGTCACAAGTTACACACTAATCCTTTTAAAAATTCAAATAAAAAGCTGCAGTTTTAACTCATAACTGAGTCAGGTTGTGGGCTGTTCTTCTTCCTTCACAGGAGTTGAACTGCAGAGCAACAGAGGTGCACCAAAACAGAATGGATAACGAACAGCTTAGAGACAGAAAAAGATGGGGTTGGATTGGTACCAGTACAGACACAGATCAACATATGTTTAAGGACCCTCTATTGAGGCTTGTTTGAAAGATCTCATTCAAAAATTTAAGCCATTAAAGATTGAATCAGTTGGAGGTAAACTTCTAAAAGCAAAAACAAAGTTCAAAGTTGAAAAGAGGATGTGACCATTCACCCACTTGCGACCAGAGAGTCTTCTGACTGAGTTTGTCTTGATAAAAGATGCCCATGACCATGACACACAATGCAAAGTTTACATGTTCGTGATATGTTATCAGTCGACTTCTGCTCAAGATGACCACACTAAGTGTGCCTCAAGGACACGAACAACATCCCCATGAAAACAATCTGATGTCACCTGTTGGACTGTTTTACGTGGAGCTTTAAAGTAAAGTAACATTTGGCTTTTATAACCGTTGTGTCTAACATTAGTCAAAATATTCCAAAAATGCAGTCATTCAAGTGTTGCATGTTGTAATAGTTCCTCTTGTCTGAATACTTCTGTTTTCAGTGGAACTTTAACCAGCTCAGGTTAGACTGCGGTTTCAATCTGTTCGTAACATTGCTTCATGTGAGCGTGTGTGTGTGTGTGTGTGTGTGTGTGTGTGTGTGTGTGTGTGTGTGTGTGTGTGTGTGTGTGTGTGTGCTTACTGGGTGAATGTCTATGAAGAGGCCATGCTCTTCCTCAGTTGGACGAAGGCCCTGCACAAAGTCCAGCAGCACAGGATCAGCGTTAAAGAAGTGAGGATGAGAGATGAAGACTGGAGAGTCTGAAAAACAGACAAGAAACGGTACAAATTATTCATCTGGACAACAACAACAGTGCAAAAGTCTAAATAAAGAAGCATCTTGTGTTAGTTGGTGGAAATTCAAACCTTTTTCACCAGATGGACTGTTTTAAGGAATGCAGTTCAACATTTTAGGCAACTTGTACTTTAGTTAAGTATTTCCATGTTATACTTCTTCTCCACTGTACATAAGAGGTAATTATTCTATTCCACTGCATTTATTTGGTAGCTATGGTTACTTTGCAGATTGAGATTTTACATAAAGATATGATGAACTTTAGAAATCATGGTAACAATTAAAAACATTTTTATCACAGAAACACACTTACATGAACATAAAATATTTTAAAACTACACAACAGAGTATAAAATAGTTCAATAAAAGGATCATGATGCAAAGCAGAACCGGCAGGACACCAGTGTAATGTGTCTGGTACTACAGAGCACTGAAAATAGCAAAGATATGTGACTTTAAAGGGATAGTTTGGGATTTTCTGAAATAGGGTTGTATGAGGTACGAGTCTATGATATATTTAGAATATTTTTACTGCTTCACCTTGCTGTCAGACAGCCTTTTCTGACAGGAAACAGCCGTTATATGAGCCAAATATCGCTTTACTTTTTATTTCACTGTCAATTTGACATCAGATTGTTTTAATGGGGCTGCTGTCAGTGATCTTGAGGTCACATTGTGTGGTCATCTTGAGCAGAAGTGAATTGATTTCATACCACAGACTTGCAAACTTTGTACTGTGTCATGGTCTAGTGCAGGTTTGCATATATGTGTATTTATATATTTGGAAACTAGGTCAGAGGAATCACTGGTTGATGGTGGGTGAAGGGTCAGATGCTGACTTCAACTTCACCTTTTAACTTTATTTTACTTTTTGCAAGTTTACCTCCAACTTATGAAATCCTATGAATACATCTTTAATCATTTTAATACTTATATAAACACCTAAAAAAGGTCTATATTTTGAATATTTTCACTGCTTTATCTTGCTGTCAGACCGCCTTTTCTGAGGGGAAACTGCTGTTACATGAGTCAAGTATTGCTCTCACCAAAACGGCTAGACTCTTGTTGCAAAATCAGTAATTTTCCCTCGTAGAACACAGGAGTTGCTCGTCTACCGCTGCCTTGGGTCTGTTAGTTTGCTTGTGTTATTGTGTGACTTCGGTGTTTTGAAAGGTCAGTTTGGATTCACCGAAGTCACACAAAAACACGAACAAACTGACAGATCAAGGCAGCAGTAGACCGACAACTCCCGTGTTCTGTGAGGTAAAATTACAGATTTCACCTATGGAGCTTCCTGCACCAGTTCTGCTGCTTCTCCAAACTGGAGGCGTGCCGACCGCCATCTACTGCAGGTGATTCACTGACAGTGGACACATACCTCACACGAAACCACTTCAAATAGTCTGAACTATCCCTTTAAGATGTGTACACGTGTACTCACTGTGGCGGCAGCTGCTGACATTCAGCAGACCGGACTGTCTACAGGGGCAGAACCCTTCGTTGGGGGCGTAGTCCGTCCCATTGGCAAACAGGGTCTTGGGTGCAACATATCGAAACAGAGGGATGCCCTTCATCGTGCCCTCGCGTTGGTAAACGAGCTCCATAGATCTGAGGAAATAAAAACGCAGAGAAAGGCTTCGTAAGTGTGCCAAGACAACTGTGAGCAAGAAAGAACTGAGTGAGCGCGGAAGCGTTTGTACCTGCAGGCGTCGGGGCTGTAGAACGGTAAAGTGCTCTCTTTGGTCATGAATGGAGGCCACATCTGTCCAGCTGTTCCATTGATCATGTTGCACTGAGGAGTCCTCCAGTAGTTCAGCTGTTAACAGAGAGGAGAGTCAGACGGGAACGAAAGAAAAAAAAACAAAAACACCCGATCATCAAAAATCAACCAGTCACGTCGTCATCTCACCTCCGTCAGGCCGTTCCAGGAGTCGACTTGATGGACGTTCCTGATGTCGTCTTGTCCCGTGTGGATGGTGAACAGGCCAGTGTTGGAGTTGTTGAACTAAATAAAGACATGTTTTAAAGTATTTAAAGACACTCTGCTATGATTCATATTTTGTTATAAAGGTTTTCCTGCATATAAAGTAAAAGAAAAACTCTGTAAAGGGCCTCAGGGTTTTAACACATTTTCCATTTAACAATTCCAGATTTTTACAGACATCCAGATTTTTTTTTTTTTTTTGACATCTAGCTTTTTGCCAGTAGAGCAGCTCAGTGCGCACAAGCAGGCATGTTGATGACGCTGTGCGTTGTGCAGCTGCTCACCCGTGAAGCCACCGAGTTTCGTTTTCATACAGACCATCTGCCCATCAGTATCTGCCTTCACAAGTCTAACATTTTGTTGAGCTTAAGTTTTAACACCTCAGGACAAAGTTCAGAGCGCACATATGAAAACAAATCTGGATTTCGGACTAGGGAGCTGGCAGGGTTAAATCTGGGGCAACTAATGCGGACAATTCACACACCCAGCTCCTCGAGTTGCAGTGACATTTTTGGGTGGAAAGCATCTTTAAGTGCGCTTCATTGTGTGAAAATACTTCATCCTTCCAACACTAGTCTGTATATTGTCCTCTCTGGCATGGGGACCATAAAACTGGAGTGTAACAAACCATTTTAACTACTCACTTCAGCGAAGAGGCCAAACTTTCCTGATGAGGGCAGCATGCCGGGGGCATATTTATTGAGGAAATCAACCAGTCCGCTGTCATAACCCCACATCAGCTCCCCTACGGTCTTGGTCAGGAAGGGCCCCTCTTTGAATGTCTTGAAGGTGGCGCTGATCATTAAACGCACAGCCCAGGGCAGGTTTTCCATCATCACTGCTGCACCCTGAAAACACAAAGGGGAGTAAAGAGAAAAGAAAAACCATCAGAGGAGGGAAGGATTATGAGTGGATTAACTGAAGAATGTGTAATGACCAAAGGAACTTCATGTCTCACCAGCACCAACATGTTTGGAATCGTGACAACATCGGATTCGTTCCCTGCGGACATCGTCGGCTCAAAGAAGTATCTTCTGTATTCCTTGTAGGACACTGTGTAGTTGGGATGAAATGTGATGTTGTCTTTCTGGATACGTTTTCTGAAAAAAAGGCATAAAAATATATATATGAACTCACACCTATACTCTCCAATTTGTCAAGTCAAAATGTTATTTTTGTCTCCCTCAATTTTATAGCGTTGGATGGATTTTCTTACCAAGTACGGTGGCCCTGAGAGCTCAACACACTGCAGCTTAAAGGGATAGATGGGACTCTTTGTATGAGGTTTATCTTCTATAATGTTTTTATCATTTTATCAAGCCTGCAGACAGCATTTTCCCATGGGAAACCACAATTATATAAGCCAAATATCACTGTCTCCAACCCAACCAAACTCCTTTGACAAGAACATAAATTTTACCTCACAGAGCACAGAAGTTGCTGGTCTACCGCTGTCTCAATCTGCTGGTTTGTTTGTGTATGTACATAATGTTTTATTGTTTTTTTGAAACCTAGTATCCCCCTGCTTCTGAAACCAAACCTACGCCCTCGGGTTCAAGGTGTACTTTGTACACAGAATCCTACTAACATGATAAAGTGATAAAGAGGATGAAAGTAGATAAGACGGATGAAAGGAAGACGGACTAAACCATTTCACTCATGGCTGTCAAAGTATTAGCAGTCAGCGTGTAAAGTAGCAAAAAACTGTCCTGTTACGGTTCTTTGGTAAAAATCCGAACTCTGTTCTGATGGTTTGCAAGTAAAATTAAATGTTCTCCATTTTACATTTAGATTTTATTTAAACAAGTCGCTGATTGTCTGTGAATAAGGCTGCACAATTGATCGCAATATTATAGAAATCGCAATATAGCCAAGCGCAAAATCAGAATCACAGAATCAATCAACTGAATGACTAGAAAGCATTAATCCCAATTTTCACACTTGAACATTCAGGGTAAATCTAGTAAATGTAGCACTTCACTCACTTGCCCCGGCAAGTTGAGAAAAAAAGAATTAAAAAGAAAAAGAAACTATTTTGATAAATGATGAATAATTTAAGTAATGTGTCATGCAAAAATGTCAGAAAATGCTGTTTACAGGCTTTCAGAAATGCAGATTTCCTGCATTCCTACCTTTATTATCATATTAAACTGAATATCTTTGGGTTTTGGACCAACAAAGAAGACATGAGAGACAATACCTTGGGCCTGGAGAAATGGTGACATACGTACATAACGGTTTCAAATAACAGCAAAGACCGAACTTAATTGTCAGGTTTAATCTAAGACTACAACATCCAATAAATAAAACAATATCTACAAGGGCAAATTTTACTATTTTCTGAATTTTATAGATGTTGCAGCCCAAGACTAACATAACCATTAACCGCAGTTGTTCCTATTAGTTAATAACTGCTAATAAAATAATTTGCACAGGGCCGATAACAACTGGCGGCTGATCAATCTCTTATGCGTCGTAGTGTTTTAATCGTGCCTGAAAAGTTGAGCCTGTCGAGGCCCGATGGCAACAAAAATCTGTTTGTAACCGACCCGCACCAGACCCTCATTAGCATATTTCAGCCCAAACCCGATTACAGCCCGACATTTTTCTAAACAAGCTTCCCTCTGTGCACCAAACAGTAGGAGTTTTCAGTGACAAGGACAACACATGCAGGGAATGTGAATTTGCAATGACTAAATCGGGTCCCATCTGGTTTGGGCGCAGATCTCAAGCTCTAATGTCTAACAGCTTCTAAAAGTCTGAAACCAATAAAAGACACCAGGCACTTAAGAGCTGCTTTCATGGACTCTGTGTCTTGAACGTCAGAAATGAGCAAAGATACTCTGCAGCAGGGAGGTGAGCATCACTGCACAGAGCTACAAGTAAGCAAAAGTCAGAGTTGTGCAATCCAGTGTGCTCCTGCTAGAACTTTTTGTCCATCCAAAACACTCTGCAATTACCCCGAATCTAGGTCAACATATGTGGAGTGAACTATTTCAGAGTGAACAAGACAAAATGTACAGACTTCACACACCCCAAATCCCCCCTCAATGCACATATGGAGCGTTATGTAACAATGTTTTGAAGACATCTCACTAGGTCAGTGGAAAAAAGTTCAGTTTCATGCATGCACTATAGAATGACCCACATACCATGTCTACAGCACATACTGTTCCCAAATTGGGCCAATCAGACATCATGTACTTCACCAAATCAGAGGTTAATGACCTGTCTGGACTGGAGATTAATGAGATACGATAAAAAACGAAGACAAAGTCTGCGTTTGGTCCAAAATATCTTAAATTTAGAAAAGTAGCGGCCGTATTTCACAAAGAGAGAGATCAAACCCAAACCAACGTCCCCTGAATGCATCTAGCAACACATTTACAGGTTGCAGGACAAAGTGTACTGATAGGCAAATGCAATAAAGTTAAAAACTGCATGTCTGAGTTACGGTTCAGCGTACGTTCTGAGGGAGGTTGATTTAAACTGCGTACCTGTACACATAAGGTCCTTTCTGCTCCACCATGGGCTTCTCTCCCTTCAGGATCTCCTTCGGGTTGAGGACGTTGAAGAAGTAGACGGACATGTAGAAGGGCACCGGGACGTCCTTCCACATGGTGTAGGACATCTCATTCTTCGGGTCGATCACCGTGTTCTGAAACGAGAGGAAGAAAATAATCATTGATTAATCTTTCATTTGTTGTCTTAATTAATTTTTCTTTCATAAGATGCTAAAAAAAAATAGTGCAAAATGCTCATTGAAAAATCTCTAATTGCTTAGTTTGCCACACCAACAGTCCAAAATCCAAAAGGTATTCAGTGTATAATGTCACATCAATGTCACTCAAAATTTGGCAAAACCAGACAACATTCACTGACTGTGACAACTGTGTGCAAGTTGTTGATTAGAAAAATAATTAAAAAAAAAACATTTATTTTGTGTGCCTAGGACTTTTTCTTTTTGCTGAGGTATCAAACGAGGTATCAAGTATTGTGTTTGTTTTGTTTTTTTAATAACTGTATTATACTGAAGTTTAAAATTCTGGTATCGTAACAACTATAATAAGCGTCTCAACTCTGTGGGCGAATTTGAAGGTCAGTCAATAGACTTATTTCAGTTTTTGTGTAATTAAATTTACAAGAACACACATATATTTAAAAAAATAGACGTTCTGGTACCATTTTTTCCTACGTGATACTTGAACTTTGTGTATAAGATAAGATATAACTTTATTAATCTTGATGGAAATATGCATTGGCCAATACAGACTACCGATCTGATCTATGAGTCTATATCAGCATTGGTTGTCTGATATTTTTAAACAGAAGATAATTTCAGACGGTTTTTGTTTAGAATTATTTATACATATTAAAAATAACAGTTAAAGTTTACTGACCTGATGTCATTTTGGATTTTAGATGAAAAAATACTGGTATTGGCCCCAAAAATCCAGTAGTAATAGTTGCTTGCTGAGAAGTAGCAAGGACCCGTTTCAGGGTTTAAGATATCAGATCGGTGCATAAACTCATGTACTTGCTGATACTTTATCGAGCATTTGGACGTATTAGAAGCAGTTCCAATACTGGTATCGATATCAGAACAACCTGAACATAAAAACTTTTTTTTTGCACGTTCACAGCTAAAAGAGAGGCAGTATTTGACCTGTATTCCCATTATATCCTCATAAAAGTCCATAAGATTTGGTATAAACACTGTGCCCATGACATTTATTTCAATTTCCGGCATCATATCTGTTCCAAGTGGTATTTTTTCCCAAATGTGTATCTTTTTAGATACAAAAAAACAGGAGCATTAAAAGAGTTTAAGTACATTTGATCATTTCATTAATTATCTGGTTCTTTAGTTTGTAAAATGTTAGAAAATAGTGATAAATGAAGGTCACGATTCCCCAGAGCTCAGTTTAACACTAACTTATCAATGATCCAAAACTCTAAAATATTTAATTCACAGTGATATAAAAACCAGAAAATCTTCACATTTTTGCATATTTTCTGTTGATTGATAAGTTTTTTAGTTAGTCCAGTCTAGAAGTAGCTCTTTTTAATCTGACTGTCTATTTATCTCAGTAAAAGGTGAAGAATGTGGTCTGAATAACCCGTTTGTAACTGAGTGATGCCAGGTGAAATTTAAGAGAAGAACTGAAGGCGATTGTGTAATTTTCTGCCTTTCATTAAAGTGTAACCTCACCCACAGGTCTGGGCCCCAACTCCAACTACCGAATTATTTTGAAAAAATCCTTAAAAAAAAAAAAAAAAAAAGTGGGCTGAGGAGGGGAGCGGGTTGGTGAGAGGGGATTAGAGATTATATAACGTGATATCAGGACGGGGTTTCTCAATGAGGTGGTCCATCCAGCTCTAATAAGAGGGCGTTCACACTGTTATTTTAATTTAAAGTTCAGGACACTGATATGTCCCAGAGGTCAACTGACTCTTTATGTCATCTTTGGCCCTGCAAGGCTCAGGATGATTTAAAATGGTACATTGCTTAATTTTTTTTTAACATTTAACATTACAGAACTTTGACTTATTTTGTGTTTGTGAAGATATAACAGCAAACACGACAGAACACGTCACCGACCCGCCTCAAAAGATTAGATAAGATGTAAAAGAAAGGCTTTCTTGAAACAAAATGGTTAGATATTAATTTGATCTCTCTGAACTCTGTAGACAATTTCTAACTTGTTTTTTAAGGATTCAATATATTATATAATTCAATGTTTCTTCTTTGTTTTTAAGCTTTTTTTTGCATATTTTTAAAGGATTCAGATTTTCCATTTTCCTCTTTTTTGGATGGTTTTAAAGAATGTAAATATAATTTTTAATCTTTCATGAAAATTTTCAGTCTAATATATTTATCTTGTTTTCCCTTTCACCTAATTTTAGAGGACTCAATATGGGTTTTTTTTTTCTTTCAATTTTTGGCTAATTTCTTTTAAAGGTTTCAGCACATCTTTTTCTTTATTTTGCCAATTTTTAAAAGATTCAATACAATATATTTTTCTTTTTTCCCCATTTTGTCTATCTGATATATTTCTTTTTCCTTATTTCTTAAGGATTTTATCTAATATTTTTCTTGTTTTTGCTTTTACCTCATTTTAAAGGATTCATTTGTCCCCATTTTTGCCTGTTTTTAAAGCAATCAATACACTTTTTCTTTTTCCAGTTTTTTTTTATTTTTTCAATTTTTATTTTTCAATTTTCCATAATGTATTTCTCTTTTTTCCTGTTTTTAAAAGGTTCTCTCTAATCTATTTTTCTTTTCCCCTTTTCTTCACTATTTTTGAAGGTTTACATATAATGCATTTTTCTTTTCTGCCTATTTTAAAGGATTAGATATCAAATATTTTTCTTTACTGTCAACAAATACCAATAAAAACCTTCCATATCAAAATACCAAATCCATAACCTTAGTCTAATATATTCTGAGCCATAGACCTCTACTGCAGGAAACAATATATTCACATTTTTCTATCTTTAACATTATTCTTTACATTTCTTATTTCTCACAGTCGTGTTTTAGGATCATGCCTCGTTGTATTTCACTGCACATACAGCTTCCATATGTGATGAACAGTCGTTTAAATACGTTCAATAAACACTAACAAAAGTCCATTTAGGAAATTGTTAATTATTTCTAAAGTTCAGTTTGACTGCATGCACGCGCTTTTCTTTATCATTTATTGTTTTCGTCACGTGACCGTCTGAAGCCCTTTGAGACTTCGGCTGTGATTACGAGTTAAATGAACTTGACTCAGCACATTAAAACACGAGGATTAACTAACATGCTACATATGTGTGTCAGCGGGCTTCTTACCTTCACTATCTGGTCGTCGATGATTAAAGGTCCCACAAAGGTAAGAACCGTCCCGAAAAACACCGTCAGAGCACCTGCCACTATGAACCCGATGGCGACTTTGGCTTTATTAATTGCCATAGCTTGATATTGACAGCTGACACTTCACTGTTCGTACCTTGTTTTTGTCTAAAAAGCTGCAGCGTCACGGCTAAAGAGAGTTAGCTAACTGAAGCTAACTATAAATGACTACGACACGGTCTGAGCATTAAACCCTGCAGTTATAAGAGTTTACAGTCTGCAGCCCTGCCGGCGATTTATTGTCTCTGATCGATGTTGTTGACCTGCATCTATTGTCGCCGTACTTATAGTCTGCTGGACACGCCTCCGCCGCGCCGGGGATTCTGGGAGCTGTAGTTCCCGCGCGATGTACAGTCAAACAGATTTTGGCATGTTGACAGTTGGGGAGGACATTCAGGATGGAAACCAAGGATGTAATCCTGCCTTATGAAAACAAAAAATCAGATTTAAGATGGAATTTAAGATCCACTCTGAGTCGATTAAAATTATAACGAAGAAGAAATCTTTTTAAAGAAAGTAAATTTTATTGTCTGCCTCTTTTGTTACCTTATTTATAGGCTAGTTTATTTATTATTAGTTCTGTTTTGTTTCTCTTTCCATATGTTTTATTTTTCATAACACACTTACCTTTGCACTAATTTCATTTTGATGATTCTATATCCATTAAATATTCATTTATTGTAAATGATGAATTCTTCAATAAAGACTTACCATGACAAAAAACAAAAAACAAACCAAAAAAAAAAACCAAACTTCTATCTACTTAGGTAAAACAGCAGTACAATAATGTATAAATACTCTATTGTAAGTAAAACTTCTGCATTCAAATTCATTGGCTACTTCAGTAAATAAAAAAATAATTAAAGTAAAAGTACTCATTCTCATTCATTAGATTGATTCTATGCAGTGGTGGAAGTAACTAAGTACATTTACTCAAGTACAATTTTGAGGTACTTGTACTTTACTTGAGTATTTCCATTCTATGCTATGTTAGACTTCCACTCAATTATATCTCAGAATATTGTCTACTTTTTACTCCACTTTATTTGACATTTACTTAAACATATTATATACTTATATGATGCAGTACTATATTACTAATATTCCCAGTAGTATCTAAACTATATCTAAACTTGGCTCCACAGTGAAGAACTGCTTTAAAATACTTTACTTGTGACAAAAACTGAATCATTTAATGTTCCATAATATTATAACTTTTTGAACTGAGACATTTTGCATTACAAGTACTTACAATACTTTAAGTATATTTTGCAGGTCATATTTACTTAAGTAATATTTTTAATTCAGGAGGTTTACTTGTAATGGAGTACTTCTAGACTATGTGACATTATCAGATTGTTCGTACTGATGCATCAATGTCAGGGCGGCATTTTCCTGTTGGAGCTGCTCCACTTTTGGACCAGCGGTTCCCAACCTACGGGTCGGGCCCTTTCAAAGGGTCACCAGATAAATTTGAGGGGTCGTGAGATGATTGATGGGGCGAGAGAGAACTCTATCTCTATTTGAAAACAGTTATGTTTAAATCAAACCACGTGAGAAGTTCAGAGGTAAAAAATAAAGTACATTTTTTATGGTGGAAAGTAACTAAGTAACCATTTACTCAAATACTGGATTTAAGTGCATTTTTGAAGAAAACAACATTTAGTTTAAAGTGGTTGATTTGGCGCCTATACAGCAGATATTGGTGGTAAAACTTGAATATTTTCTTCAAGACTTTGTACTTCTACTGCTTTCATTAATGGAAATATCTCACATTTTGCCTGATACATACTTTTTAGATTAAAAAAATTACACATATGATCAGTTTAGAAAAATATAATGCAACATCAAAGTAGGCTGCTGTGTGCATGTAATGCATCATGATCCAAACACTATAGGGACCATTCTGCATGAGTACTTTTACTTTTCATACTTACTTGGGATTACTTTTTGGTACTTTTTCTGCTACTGCAGGATTAAAATACTTCTTCCACCACTTATGAAAGGAAACATACTTTTGAGATAGTTTGTTAATACTTTCTAATCACAATGGGCTCGACATTTTAAGATCAAAAGTGGCAGTAAAACATTAGTAAAGTATTACAGCTATTATGGTAAAAATAAAAGTACCTGGAAGCTAAAATGAATTTGATTGGTTAATCAGTCAGTTGGTTAGGAAAAAAAAATGTCCACCTCAAATTATTGAGGTACTTCAAGATAAACACGGGGAAAAAAACAGGAGAGAAACAAACAAACTCAGCATCGAATCTGCATCGAGCAGGAAAGACTTGTTCCTGGTTTCATCTCATTTTTAACGCTCGACAGTTATCAGATATGTCAACTGCTGCATGTGTGAAACAGATTATGTGCTACGAGTCACACATTAACAACAGTCAAGGCAGATTACATATGCAAATGAATGACACAGTCCGATGCAACCTGCAGCCGTCACAAGGAGACCTGCAGCGCACGTTAGTTTTTATTTTTTATTTTATCTTTAGACTGAGAGATGCGCGCATTCTGATAAAACATGCAACTAAAAGTCCGCTTGAATGCACACTTCTTTTGTGAAGACATTTGTTCAATGCAATAAACTCTGCGCAAAGAAAAAAGAAAATAATAAACTCCTTTATTGGTCAAAAACTGCAATTAAACAGAGAATATGCAGAATTCAGTGGTTATAATTTGACTTGCATGATCTGAAAGTATTCGAATTATGATATAGCCTACCTTTATTATTTGGTCCTTCATCACCTTCGGCCCCACAAACAGAAAAATTGCTCCAAAAAGCAGCATCAGAGCCCCTGCCACTATAAATACAATAGCTAGTTTGGCTTTATTGATGGCCATGGTGGCTAATAATGATCAGTGCTGCGTGAAAATATTGCTTCCAAGCCAATATGCTGAAATATGAGAGATAGTATTTTATGGTCCAGTGATGGAGGAGTGATGGATGGAGTGAGGGGAGGCTGCAGTCAGGCGTGTTGCCTGTGTTTATACTGTGCAGACCCCGCCCTCCTCCTCCTCCTCCTCCTCACTGAGGGGCGTGTGCAGCCGCATCCTCAACTCTTTTATCCCAGATTCGTAACTCAGAGCAGGTCACGTTGTAGTCAGATGACAGCTCGTCATCAGCGCCGAACATGGTGACATTAAAACAGTGGCGTAAAAGGAGCTAAGAATAAAACTAGAACAAGTAACTTAAGTTCATAATGTCTTCATCTGCTGATTTTAAATATGATGCATAAACTCATAATTTCAAGGCAAGTGTCAGCGCACGTAGTTAAAGGGATAGTTCACCCAAAAAATGAAACCAGTTTTCAAATAGAAAAAAAAAACAAAACAGAATAAAAACATAAAATGCCTCCATGCTGCTCATCTGGTGTAATCCAAGTCTCCTAAAGTCCTGACATGCTGTTTGTACACCGTCACACCACACACACCCAGTTCGGACAGTGTGCACATGAATGTGGCCCCAAGCTAAAGATCTACAGTGAAGATTCAGGCTGAAAACATGGAGTAAATAAAATTTTTTTAGTCAGCTTGTCATTTTGGAGCTTTAGGAAACTTGGATTACACCAGATGGGAAGTATGGAGGCATTTTATGTTTTTATTCTGTTCTTTTTTACGTTTGACAACTGGTCACCATTCACTTCCATTGTTTGGGAGATTCTGCAACACTGTTTTCCTGTGAACTCCAGCAATGTTTTGTGGACTAAAAACATAAAATTTAGATTTATCTAGAATAACTCAGAGTGACAAAGAGATTATAAACATGTTATTTTAACATTAATAATAAAAAACCTCCACCTAGAACCATCACAACAAATAATCACAGCTTTGTGGAAAAGACTGGAAACGAGTACAAAAATAATTCCCCCAAAAAAGTTGAAACATTGTTATCTGTAATAAGTATAGGTGCTGAGACAAGAAGTGTTGCAACTGTCCCTGATCTGCTCTACAATATTTTATTTTTATTTGAATCTCATTAATTATTTGTATTTTAATGTCAGGAAACTGAAAAATCAAGAACACTTGTTAGGTTTTATTAACAGAGACAATCATAGTTGCTAAGCAACCAAGATGTATCTCCAACTTTGCAAAAAGTAACTCTATCCCTTGTGTGTCATTCCCCGACTCTCTCTTCTCCTTTCCTGTCAAAAAAGGCAATAATCTAAATACTCTGTTTTCAAAACATTATTTGAGTAAAAGTGCAAAAGTTTTGGCATCAAAATATAATTATTGTACAAAATGTAAAAGTACTCATTATGCAGAATGACCCATTTCAGAATAACAGACATCATATTAATGTATTAAAATTATCTATGCAGGTGATAAAACTTTAACTTCTCAATTTCCCTCTTCATCTTATCTGAAAAATGGTTCTCAAACTGTGGGGCAAAGAAAGAAAGCTGAGTTCTCCTGGTGCAAAATCTGTCATTCTTCCTGCATCCAGTGATGTCACATTGATGTCACTATGATTTCATTGCCGTTAAAGAGGAACTACAGGCTATAGAGTGCTGCAGGGATGACATAATGTAGGACAACCCAGAAGCTACCATCACTCTGGTTCCTTCCACAAAACACCCAGAGGGATTTTTCCTTTGGATCTCTGATTATCACAGAAAATAAACTCTGTGGCAAATAAAAGTTTATGATACACTTTTTGTTCGGCATGATAATCTTCAGAAAAGAACACCACTGTTATGATTTTAGTGTGAAGAAACGATAAGGTCCTTGACAAACAATACTGTTACAAGTACTTATGTAGTTTTGCACAAATGCAAAGGTAAATGCAATAACTCTGGAAGCAATTTATTCTGGAGATATATTTCATAATTAATTATATGCTCATATTAAATAATTTTGATGCTCATCAGCTGCACTGCCAATGAATATTAGTTAGAACAGGGGTCAGTAACTCGTGACGCCGGAGCCACATCCACCTATTTGTTTGTTTCCAGCGGTAGCCGTTTGCAGTAAAAAAAAAAGAAAAAAAAAAAAGAAAAGAAAAGAAAAAAAGACGCTTGCATAAACCTGCAGCAGGTTTATGCAAGCGTGCATGCAAAAATTTTTAAAGATGCAGATTTACAAGAATCTTTTGGAAGAAAATAATATTCATTGTTTCCTTTAGCGTATAATCACCTGAAAATAAGAATTGTTTGTTACCTTAGATGACACTAAAACCTACCAACTGGTGCTGTAAGTAAAGGAAATAAACACTTGTTCCAGCACTGGCATGCTCACAATTCACAATCAATCAATGAAGCAGAAAATTCCACAACAAAGGAGATGTCACGGTTTAGTGATTAGGAGGACTGAGGGATGTTGTCCTCTCTCTTTGTTCTGCAGCCTTGTTTGACCTTTCGTTGAGGAAGGACTTCAAAGTCTCAGCTTTCCCAGAACTGACCTCCGTCATGCTAATTGTCAATTAGAAATGGTGAACCATGGTGACTGAAAAACAAACCACCCACAATCCATCAGGTTACATCACTGACAACAAAGGAGATAATTATGTTTATTTACAAGGATGATTAGAATTAGAATTTAGTTTTAGTGTGAAAATAGAAAGTTCATTATGTATAATTCTACAGATTACTATAAATAAATGAAAGTGGGTGGTAACTGAGTACAAATACTTTGTTTCTGTACTTAAGTAGATTTTTCAGGTATCTGTACTTTACTTGAGTATTTAATTTTCCAACAACTTCTTACTTTTACTACATTTGAACACAAAGATCTCTACTCTCTACTCCTTACAGGCTCCTTACTTTATTTTTCATTCATTTAATTTGATTGTTTTTTCATCACTGCGTGCTGCCTCCCAACATCAAGACTGATCTGAACCTAAATGGACGCACAATAACACACAGAAAAGACATTTCACTGGTTAGATTACATAAAAGACATAACAAAATGAAAAAGAGGTAAAAAAAAAAAAAAAAAAAGAACAAAAGACGATCAAAATGAAAAAAGTAGAGAAAAGACCAAAGACGGGAAGAAAAATGTTAGAGGACTGCGGAGAAAAGGTTTTACTTTTTTACTTTGAGTAAATTTCAGAGGATGTACTTGTTTACTTTTACTGCAGCCAAGAAGTTGAATCAATATTTCCACTTTTACAGGAGTCTTTTTTTTTTTACACAAGTGTCTGTACCACTTAAGTGAAGAACAGATGTACTTTTGCCACCTTTCTATATAAATACACAGCCTCTTAAAAAATATGACAGACATTTAAATAACACAGTCAAGAACATCCCATTAAAGTAATTTAACGTAACTGTTCATACTTCTGCAGTCGGATAAACGTGCAGGCTGAAGCTTATAACACTCACCCTTTCAATAGCACATCATTTTTAACAAGATAAGACTGAACAAAAAAACAGAGAATAAAACAAAAGACGATCCAAAAGCTCAGCCATTAAACAGTTATTTGCCGAGATATCATGTCTCTTTTATATGAATGTCAATTTTTGTATTTTATTTTGAAAGGAAAAGATGGTGGGTTATCATAAAGTTTGCAGTTTTTGCAGTTCACAGACTGACACATTTCCACCTATTGTCTTCATCGGGGACATGAACGATAACCTTATAGAGCACAAGCTTTGATAATGACTATTGAATATTGTCATGTTGCACAACTTTAAATAGCTCGGTTCCACCATTAAGTGTTTTTTCCCCTACACCAAAACAATAAAGCGTGTCCTTAACAGCAGGTGAAGTTGTGCCCGAATGCTACTTTGTTGTTTGTTTCTATTTTTATTGATAAACTAAGAAGCTCTATAATGAACTTTATCAGTTATACAGCCAATAAAAATACATTTTTATGTACACACTCTCGAATTACATAATAAAAACTACATAAATAAATCATGATCATAAATATATTTGAGTCGTACCTTTTATACAGAGATGCAGTACTAGAACAAAAACAGAACAAACAAACAACAAAGAAATAAGATAATTTAATAAAATGTTTGATGACCTGAAATAACCCTAAAATATTGAGGACAATAGTCAAACAAACAAACAATACCCTAATATTAATTTACAACCAAAGAGCTCCAGGATCTACTGCACCAGAGGAAATAATCTCAGGAACTAAACACTAAAAAGTCTCCAAGTGCCCATTCCTGTTTGCATCTGAAGGACTATAGACGTAGATCTCAACAATGTGTAGATGTCAGCAATAAAAACATGAAAGGTTATACTTTTATTTGGAACGAACTACTACAATGCAATGCAACAATGCCTCCGGTGAAGTACGTCGAAATCTGCTTTAAAATAAAAGAAGAGACAGCAGCCATGCACGGTAGATGACCATAGAGGAGCCAGAAGGGAAAAGGAGGAGGACGTCCGACGTCAGGATATTATTTCACAGAGTCTTTTCCTTTTACATAAAGACATTTGTACCATAAAGTGATGAATAAAAAGGAAAAAATGTTGAATAAACAACCCCAGACTCCTCACTTCATATGTGTTCACTAAAATAACCGTGCATGCCCAAGAACATCTGTTAAATAACCTCATGTATAAGAGCAAATTGTCTTTTTTTTTTCTTACTTTTTCCTCATGTCTTTACGGTATATGAAGCTACAGACGGGACGGTTTGCTTAGCTTAGCATAAGAGCCTGGCTCTGTCAAAAGTTAAAAAAAAAAAAACAATCCTCTACTAATCCTCACCAAGAGTTGGGTGATAAAATTAATCCCAGTCTCATGTCTGTATGGTTAATATTGAAGTACAGCCAGTAAGCTAGTTAGCTTAGCTTACCATGAAGACTCTAATTCTAACACTTGTATGGACTAAACAAACAAGATGATGTGTTAACTACCACTGAGTTTGAGAGGTGCTGATGGGTCAATGTTGTTGTTTTTTTTAACTTTTGACAGAGCCAGGCTAGCTGTTTCCCCCTGTTTCCAATGCTAAGCTAACGGTCTCCTTGCCGTAACTTTGTTTTTAGTACACAGACATGAGAGTGACAGGCCTATCTATTGATCTGTACCAAAAGTTGGATGGTAAACTTGATACCACGCTCATGTCTGTGCAGTAAATATTAAGGTAGAGCCAGCAGCCAGTTAGCTTAGCTTAACATAAAGACTTGATGCAGTTAGTCTGGCTGGAAACATGACCCTTGTATGGATAAAACAAACAACATATAACATATTAATTATTGTATCCAGTCTTTATGCTATGCTAAGCTAAGCTAACTGTCGCCTGACTGTACCTTTATATTTAGCACACAGCCACGACAGTGGTATCAATCAATTTTTATGGATAGTTGGATGATAACTCTGATGCCTGATGCCACTCTCTTGTCTGTAGGCTATGGTTAATATGAATGTATAGCGAGAACACTGTTAGCTTAGCTTAGCATAAAGATTTGATGGGGAAACAGCTAGCCTTGCTCTAACCCTAATCTGTGCACAGATTCAACAAGATCAGTGTGTTTATTACTGAGTTTGAGAGGCGCTGGTTGCCAGATTTTTTAAAAACTTCTGACAGAAACAGGCTAGATGTTTCTCCTTGTGTCTAGTGTTTATGCTAAGCTAAGCTGTTATTAAATGCATAGTCACAGCAGTGATCCTTGTTGAGAGTTGGATACTAATATTGATGGAAGGCATTAATGGCTAGCCTAGTTCTAACACTCATCCTTGTATGCGGATTTCATTACCTTTTACAGAGTTAAAAGTCCAGTTTTATTCTAAGCTAAGCTAACTACCTCCTGCCTCTTCTTTAATTGTTGTGGTATTAATCCTCTCATCTAATTTGCAGCAAGAAAGAAAATTAGCTGATATCCCAAAATGTTGAACTATTCCTTTAAACCTGATAAGTCACCGCTACATGTAAGCAAGGTTCTTAGAGGAATCACACTAAATGCATCACCCAGTTTCCTGTTTTTTTTTAATTATTTAAGTATTTTATAATTGTTATGAGCTGTTAAAGACGACACGGAACAAGTTTTTTTTTGTTTTTTTTTTTGAATGGACAGGTGTTACCTAAGTTCACAATGGAAAATGCTAAGAAGCAGACTCAGTAAAAGACATTATGAAGAGGATGGCGCAGAGGAAACTGAGGCAGCGTTCAAGTTCAGAGGAGGTGAGGGGCGTGAGTTTTTCATGGTCAGCTCAGGATAGGCAGCATTTAATTTTGGAGATAAATGGAGGAAACCGGATCTGGCAGTGATTTCTGAAATGAGATATTAAGGTCGAAAATGTCTCCCAGGTTGGTGACTGTCTGCATGTAAGTCGCTGTATTGTTAAGTAACACAAGGCCGCTCTTGATATCACAGGTCTGCAGAGACAAATAAAACAAACTATTATTTGTCTCCGTCTTTGTTTGTCATTGACGCTTCACAGATTTTACACATGGGGATTATATGAGCTATTAAGCCTGTGAAAATTGTTGTATAAAGTCTTCTGTTGTGGCTCTGGAGGAGCTTTTCTTTCAAACTATTATTATTTTGGTTTTTTTTTTCCTTTGATGACACTATATGATATAATTTATGATGAAGGATTGTGTTGTGCCATTTTTCTCAGCTTGTGCACTTTAAAATTAGAGTGCACAGACAAATTTAATTCATTTGATTCATTTGCAATTCCATGACACCTGGGCAGCGCCATCCGCTGAGGAAGACTGTGTGGAACGATCGAAAGCTTCATTACAGCTACTTATGGAGCTTCTGGTAAGATTGTTTTGTAAGGTCATAAATGAAAATCAATCTCAGCTATACCGTACAAGAATAAAGGCCTAATTTACTCCCAAATGGATGCGTACATGGACACCACGGATGTGTAGTAGCTCTGAAGGATGCGTTCCATGCATGCTGTGGCGTAGCGGCCTTGGGGACAAGCTGTGGACAAGTCAGCACCGTGGCAACAAATTGGAGGTACATGGAGGTTCACACAGCGCCTACAAGTACGTTCTTTGATGCCAAAATTTACTTCACATGGACCCTTGCTCTCTCAAGGATTAGGAAAGGATGATTTCATTTTAAGAGACTTGCTACATAGCAGCTCTGGTAAATTGTGTTTAGGCACTTAGTTTGCGATGCAGCTGGATTCGCAAGATTGCGCGAGAATCCATCGTGCCAGGGTTCAAGTTATCCGTTTCTACTGGGACTACTGGCAGCTGCAGGTGTAGCTTTGGGGGTGACAACAGTGAGAAGCAAAGAGCAGCACCGAAGGATTTTCTTGACACAAAAGATGTTTTCACTCTTCTTCCAACTGGCTGTTCATAATCAAGACTGAGAGTTTGCAGCCATGCTAGCAGCTCTGACATGCTGTAATTGAGCAAAATGCTAACGTCAGCATGCTAACATGCACACAATGGCTATAGACGAATCGGGAGAAGTTCCGGAGCTTCCCGTCAATCCACAGTCCATTAAATTACTCATTTTTATACATAAAAAACAGACCTATTGTTATTATGATTCCCTCCCCTTCCAACTCCCAACCACGCCCGTTGACTTTTTTTTTCCTGTCCCGTCCCACTCCCATGATGAAGAGTGAAACTGACTCACATCCTGTAGGAATCCCGAGAAGAATATCAGCCTCCGGTATGAGGGTCTGAGAGGTGTGGAAACTTTGACTTGACAGACTTTTAAAGGACGAAAATAACAAAATTATACGTATCATACAATTTTTTTTTGCAAACAGATTCCTGCAGATGACTGACAATTATTAGCTAGAAAACACAAAATGTGATCACAACAGCACAGAAAATGAACATTTTATAAATGTTTTTTCTGAAGCTGCTCTAAGAAAAAATGCACATCTTTCCTTTAAAACTTAATGAACAAAAAAGAAAGAAGAAGGTGTGGAAAATGTGTCAGAAATTGGGAGAAACATGCAAGAATTGTTACCCAGGGAGGAAATCGGGGCAGGACAATGAAAAACGGGAGTCTCCTAGGAAAATTGTGACCGTCGGCAAGTACAGCATGTCCATCCCACAGATTCATTGAAAGTGCTGGACCAACCGACAAACTGTTAAAAATCATTGCTTTATGTGGCATTTATGCCTTAGAGCCCCTTTCGTAAGAAATCACATTGTAGTGTAGCACGTTATGCTGCCGTTGCTAATTGGACGGAACATAATTCTGTCCTCTGAACGTCATTTTCAGTCACACCAAACCGTTTCCTGTTGGTTTAATCACACAAAGACGAATCTTTGTGAACTTATTAAATGCAGCTCGACCTGGCTCCGGGAAATAAAACACAAAACCCTCGACCGCTGATAAAGTTAAACGTCTCACACGTCTTTATTCATGGATTTGGTGAATTTGGGCGATGAAGAGGTTCTCTCTTAACTGAACGTACACATGATCGATTCAGACGTAGCACGGGGACACAAGGCCACAGAGCAGCAGCCCACCACAGCCTCTCATCTGACTGCTCTGTGAAATCTCTCGTCCTCAGATCGTTTTAGGCTTTAAAAGCGATGCTTGTGCTCCTGCGTAAGAGACAAGACGGGGTTGAGATTCTCCTCACATGCCTTCCTTCCTAAATGCTGATGGTGGCATTCAGTAAAAAGGAAGTCTTAAGCAAAGGGCCTTGAGCTTCCCCTCCTTCTGAACATCTTTAACATATCAGTCACAACAACATCATGTGTTTCCGATCTGATGTATAGTGAGTCACACATTATTCAGGTGATGGATCATTTTTCTATAGAACATAAAACCCTGACGCTGTCACTTTCTGTCACGAGATGCTGATTTTCTCAACATTACACACTGATACATGAGTAACAAATAAAACTTGTGTTTTTTAGTTTTTTTCCCCTAAAACTGCCCAGAGCCACAAATGCATGTTTTCTGCAGACACATGCTCATCACAGCACGTGTAACGTGTTTAACCGTCTCCACAAGGTTGACAGGTTGCAAACACCTACAGCATTTAGGCGGGAAAACACGTCAATAATCTGGATATTTTGAAAGTTTTACATCACGCTTTCACAACATTTTTGACCCTTTAAAATGAAGCTGCACACTAACATACTCGTGACTCCTCATCACAGATTAGTGTGTTATAAAATTATAAAATTAAAAATATTAATTTTGATCCCTATTTCACAATAGTGACCTGCTCACTGTATATTCTCCTGCTTGTTACACCGTTATGCACCAAAAGAATCAATAACATGACACAAAATATTCATTTTAAAATGATTTTAGTGGTTTAACAATGATTTTATTGTTCCTCCAGAGTCTATGATCAGTACTGTGTCCATAGCAACGGTCTGTTCTTCATAGCAACGGTCTGTTATACAGAAATAACAGACCTTAGAATGCTGCAATTGACCAATCAGATATTCACCAAAGCTGCAAAATAATCCTGGATACCAGCCGGTGCTCAGTAAACCAAAAACTTAAAGCTCCAGCTTATCAGATTACATTTTCTCTGTCGCTCTGTCACTAAAAAGTCTTCTAACTTATTCTATTAGAATCCCCCAAATAAAAATATGAACCCAAAAATAAGCATCGCATGTCTCCTTTAATGAGACCAACTTTTGGCTGCCATTTCTAAAATGGGACCATTTGTTCAATATTTATAAGTTTATTATTATTTTAGAATTTAATTTGTTTAAATGTTTATATTGTGACATATATTTTGCATTTTGTTTTATGTTGTTAGTCTGTAATTTACTGGTGTTGCTGCATTTTAGCCAGGACACTCTTGAAAACTAAGTTTCTGTACAGACGTTGTTTCCAGACAAAGTATCCAAAGGATTTTGGTGTTTCTCTGACTTTTCCTCCAGCGCCACCGTGATGTTAAATCGTATTAAACTGTCTCATGCTGTGACTGATATCTGATTCGATCTGACATCACAGTGTTCAGATACTCTCTTATGTAAGTGAAAGTCTTGTATTTTAAATTTTCACTGAGGATCCAAGCATCTAAATATATTTAGGTATTAAAAGTAAAAGTGCAAAATATGAGAATGACCATTTCACACTCAGGTATATTATTGTATTATAATTATTGATTCATTAATGTTTTCCTCAATATATTTAAGTTGTAGCTGGTTACTTTGCTGATTAGCATGTTAATTTCCCCTGAGGATCAATAAAGTTTTATCTAAAACCCATAATAATACATCATAATGTATTTGTTGATTATATTTCATTGATCTGATTGAGACTAACTACAGCTGTCAGATAAATATGGTGCAGTAAAAGTACAATATTTACCTCTGAACTGTAATGCAGTATCGGGATAAAGTAGCCAAAAGTGTTAATACTCAGTGTAAATACCTCAAAATCATACTTAAGTAAAAGTACTTAGTTACTTTCCACCAGCATTTGTTGATCCTCTTACTTTTCATCTAGCACCATCATCAGGTCAAAATTGATGACACTCCCATCAGCAGCTACACCTTGTTTGCTGTGTTTAGTGCTAATTAGCATGCTAACATTCTAAACTAAGATGGTGAGAATAGATAGTCAAGGGCAAATCAAATCAATCAAAATAATCAATGAAATAAAAAAAGTATTTAACTAGAAAATGGGTGCAGGACAAAACCAACTAAAGATAATCAGCGATGTACCTGTTAAACATCAGGATGTTAGAAAACGCTGTCAATTTCAACCTTACAGAGCGGCTAGCATGACCTTAGACACTTTACTGTGGCTCTATCAGGAAGTCTTGTTTATTTTAAAAATAATCCTGTTTTATTAAGAGGTTTTTAAAAGTTTATCTTATATCATTTCATTCCTAAAAGATGAATTAGCTCAGCATTTAGGCGTCCGTGTGCACAGAGCAGACAGGAGGCTCATTGTTTTCAAGCTCTGCAGGGAAACTACAGGCGTTAAAGAAGCCAATCATCAGTTTGACACGGCTCCAGAATTTCACTGAGAACTCGTTTCAGATTAAAAGCATCGGCACAAGAAACAGAGCAGCAGGTTTATTCCTGACATTTGAGGAAGGCAGAAATAACCAGCTGATCTGTCTGTGGTTACTCTGTTGGTGTTTAAATTCTCCCACGAAATGGACACGATGGCGTTCCCATCATCCTGCAGACAATCACTCATTCAGTGTTTTTCTAAAGTGAATCAGTTTTTCATCACATATAAATAACTGCTTCTGCAGTACTTCTACCCTAACTGTGACCTTTTCCTTATGTTTGTCCACTGGAAATACTCAAGAAGCAAAAGGCAAAGAATAAAACTGCACATTTTTGTTTTGATTTTTTTTTTTTTTTTTTTTTTTTTTTTTTTTTTTTAACAAAGAAACTTATCTTTTTAATTCAGAAAAACAATTTTCTTTTTATAAAACAGAGCTGAAATCTTTTCATGAAAAATTATCTAATAAATTTAGAACAGAGACCAATTTATTTATTTTTTCACATGAAAATTTATCTTGTTAATTTAGAAAAATAGAGCCTTTTATTTGTGGAAAACGATCTCATTAATTCAGACAAAAGAGCAGTTTTTTCACGTGAAAATTTATCAAATAAATTCAGAAAGTCACAGTCAATTTTTTTTATGTGAAATATTCTCCTAAATTTAAGAAAAAGTGCCAATTTACTTGTATGAAGATTATTTCATAAATTAAAGCAGAGCCAATTTTTTAAACATATAAACATCTCATTAATTCAGAAAAAAAATTACATGAAAAATTATCTAATAAATTCAAAAAAACAGAGCCATGATATTTCATGGAAAACTATCTCATAAATTAAGAAGAAAAGAGTCATTTTACAAGAAAAATAATCTCATGAATTAAAAAAACAGCCCTTTTTCATTGAATACTATGTCATAAATTGAGAAAAACAGACTTTTTTGACACAAAAAATTCTCAGAAATTCAGACATTAAAATGACCTCATTAACTCAGTTAATAAACAAATTCTCAAGTGAATTCAATAAGCTTCGATTCAGACGTGAGGTAGAAGAACAGATAAAAAAGTTTGGCAGATAAAACTGGTCTTTTACTTTTAACCTTCTTGAGAACATACTAACCTTTCCTCAGTGTTAATCTTGTTTTTTGTGTTTTTAATTTTTAAATTCAGTGAGACACGACAGACCTGAACACACCGAGTCACACAACAGGATCAGCATGACGAGGCAAAACATGTTTTGATTACAGCTGCTGCAGAAAAAAGGAAAGGAGAAAAGAAAAAGTAAAAAAAAAAAAAAAAAAAAAGAAGAAGAACCTTGATGAACAAAAGAGGAAAAGGGAAAAAAAATGGGGCAAATGAGAAGGAACAAGGAATTGGAAAAAGAAGAAACCCAAAACACGGAGCGGAGCTGAGTCTTGTTGGCTGTCGCAGGTCCAGCAGTTTGCTGGTATTATCTTTGTGTCCGTTGTTTTTGTCTTTGTCTTTTTTTGTGTTATTTCTGTTTAATCACTCATGACTCTGTGATCTCAACCTTGACATCTTTTATCTACATCAGTGGCTCCGGACCTGATGCCATAATAAGGGGCCCCGAGACGATAAACAGGACGGGAAAGAGAGCAAAAAAAGTTCTTTTACATAAAATCATCTCTATTTTTCTCTGTAAATGTTTCCTCTAATTCCTTATTTTTGTTTGTTGTTTTTTGGGGAGATGTAGAGAAAAGGAGAAGTGTTTTGTGATTTAATCTACCATCATTGATATAAGTAGGAGTGAACAAAATAAAAGTTGCTTCATATGTTTAATGATAAGTTGATCACATGGCAGAAGCAGCTACTATATTTACTGTTGATCATGTGCCTGTTGGTGAGTTTCACATGTGGCTGCTCTTCCTTTTCTTCACGCTGTTTTCATGAGTTAATCAATAAAACTGTTCCGCTTAATATTTTAATAGGATCAGAACAGTTTGGACAGATGTTTGGACAGATGTGTCCATGTGTGAAGAGGAGGGCAGCTGAAGGGAAGGGGCTCCATTGGCTGACACCTGTCCTCAGACGTCCTCTGATTGGCTGGACTTTTATTTCGTCTGATTTATTCTAGGGGTTATTTAATTTAATGTTCTTTTAATTGTTCTTTTTCTCTTTTTATGTCCTGATAATTGGAGCCTTCACTCTTAGAACTAAAGGTGTTAACTTGAACTATAAAAGATTCTTTGGCTTGTCCCCATAAGAGAACCCTTTTCAGTTCCTGGTAGAACCTTTTAAAAAAGTTTCACCTGAAACCCTTTCAGAGAGTTCTGCCCAGAGTCCAGCATAAAGGGCTGTACCTAGAACTGTCCACCCAGAACCCACAATTAGAGGTTCTAAAGGAGAACCTTTGTATGGTACAATGGTTCCACCCAGGACCCTATTTTGGGGCTCTATACTGAAACGTTCCACCTTTCTAAGGACAAGAAATGGTCCAGGGGGTTCTACTGAGAACCCTTTAATATTACAGTGGTTTTATCTAGAACCCACCCAGGGGGGTTCTATTGAGAACCCTTGTCTTTTATTTTAGAGAGAACCCTTGATGAAGAAGTTTTTCAAGGACTTCAACAGTCAAACACACTGACACAGACCTACAGACCGGTTAGTACTCAGCACAAATAAGAACATAAAAACATATTAACATTTGTATTCAGATTACATAATCCTGTTACATGTAATCCATTACTCCCCAAGCCTGCACATAAACACACACACACACAAAATTCCTACAGTGCATTTGAGTCATAAAAAGTTTGGTTTGTTCTCTCATAATGAGACAAAAAATGAAAAACACAAAACGCTGTAAAGACGAGAAGATTCAGCGTTAGAGGAGTTTTTACACTCGACTGTAGAAAACTTTTTTCACCACATTTTTATCACCCTCAGACTGAGAGCCTAAAACATGCAGAGGAAACACACCTACCCTCTGACCCAGGACTGTATTTACAACCTCAGTTCGAGCCCTGATGGTGATTTCAGCCTCAACATCTGGCTTCTGCCTCCTTCTGAACAGCATGAAGGAATTTGGTGAATTCTTTATTTACGGCTGGATTCCCTCCTGCTGGGTTTTAAACACATAAATAGAGTGAGAGCTCATGTTACCAACGTAAAACTGTGAGAAGTACTTTAGAAAGAAACATGAAAATTAACAATATATACATGAAATCAAGCAATCATCAGCAAGAAATTAAACACGGTATTAGATATATTAAGGCTACAGATCATGATCAAGTCAGAACAAAATAAAACTTACACTGGACTCGAGGTGTTGAGTGGAGGAGCAGCAGAGACAGGCGTGAAATCTTCTGCTGCAACCTCAAACATCACCTCTGCATTCCTGCACAGACAAACAGAGACAGATACACATATTAGATCATATAAAGCGTTGGAAATGATGCATATCTGTTAATTTTCATGTGCTTGTTACTTATAGATCATCAACTCGATGCAGGTTCTGGTCGATGCCTTCATGGAGCCTCACAGACACACAGAACAGTGATTAGACGAGCTGCAGTGGCGTCATCCGTCCACCTGGTGTCAGGATTTCTCCTCACTGCAAACTATAGCTGAATGAATGAATGAATGAATGAATGAATGAATGACATCTGTGGAAGAAAAACACATCTGGAGCATCTACAGCACTCAGAATTATAACCATAGCGTGTGTGAATGTTTCTGCTGAGGGTCACGGAGGTCAGGTGACCACGGAGAAACTTGATTAAAACTACTTTTATATCTCTGTACTTAAATTTCAGTAAGATTTAAAGACAGACATTCATGTGTATAAATGTCCTGCAGAATTAGAAGGATTTGTCTGTTGCTGTTAGTAAAAGCACCAGAAAGATAGCAGAAAGAATTTTTAGACTATGATATTCATATTTGTATTTAAGCAAAATATATGAATGAACCAGTTTTGTGCATTTATTTAAGTAGGCCTACTGTACTTGAGGACATTTTAAGATACTTAACGTATTTCCATTGTCTGTTATATCATACTTCTACTCCACCACCCCACGGAGCCAAATATTATACTTTTTAATCCTCTACATTTGCCTGAGAGCTTTATTTACTTCATTTTCAACAAATAAATTATGATGCATTATTATAGGTTATGATAAACTGATATGTTATTAATCCCCAGGGGTAAATTCACAAGCTACCCAGTACATAAAGAAGTTACAATTAACTTTACCAGCTGCAAAATTAAAGGGACAAAATAAAAAATACATATTTTCCCTTAGACTGTAGTGCTATTTATCCATCTAGATAGTTTTGGTAATAATAATAATGATAAGTCTGAATTGATCATTTAAAAAAATTTGATTGGTCCATAATGAATGTTTTGTTTATCACTGTGTAGCCCATAAGGTGTGTGATGTGTGGTTTCCTAGCAACAACCACAGCAACCTGGCAACCACTGGGATACTGTAGAATGAAATGAGGCAGGAGGAGTGCGACCTCTAGTGGCTGAATGTTATCAGTGTTAACAAAAGCACCTTATAAAGTAAGTGACCGTGAAATAATCATGATAATGTACAGTGAGCGGGTCATTATTACAAAATAAACTCCTTCAAGGTGATTCATGACCTGCACCATCCTGTCAGGGTTTATTTCTCAATAATAACCTGCTGACTGTGTGTTTTATGTCCAGGTTTTGGGAGTAACAGATTACATGTAACAGGATTACATAATATGGATATAAAATATATTCCATTATAGCTCCAGGATGAAAAAAGATGTAATCAGATTACAGACACATTTAGTAAAAACGAGGATTATAAACAGGATTGCAGTTTTACTAACTGACTAATGGAGAAAATGGTCAACAGATTAATCAATAATGAACACAATCATTACATGAAAGACTTGGAAAAATGGTCCAATCATGTATGTCCATGTGCTCCACATTTGGACATGTTTTTAAAATAACAAGATTATGACAGGATTAATTAATCAATTAATCATTTTCAGGCATTTTCTAATTAAAAAATTCCAAAAGTCTCCTTAACTGTAAATATTTTCTGGTTTCTTTACTCCTCGCTGACAGTAATCTGAATATCTTTGAGTTGTGGACAAAACCACAGCTACCAACCAACTAATCGATCAACTGAGAAAATAATCGGTCGATTAATCGATGATGAAAATAATCATTAGTTGCAGCCCTAAAAACACTATATTATGCTTAAAAAAAATCACCACGTTTTCTCATGAGGTAATCAAAAAGTAACAGAAACTAATCAAGTTACATTACTTTGGTAAGCAGATCTTTTGCTGAGCTCATGGGCGTCTCTTGGTGACCATATGGACCAACAAAACTTTAATTTGACCACTGAGTCAAATTTAAGATCTCATTTAAGACAACCAAGTTTTCTCTTAGACCTCACTGTTATCTCATGAGTTTATTATTTAAGAATCAGTGCAGCGAGACAAAAATATATATATTTTAAGAACTTCAGTTGAGCTCAAATTAGTCTCAGGCTGAGACGAGACAAAGTGTATTTCTCAGGAGCCAAATTTAAGAATTATTTAAGAAAAGTTTCATAGTGGTCTCAATTAAAGCTCATTTATATTTAGGGGACACAGACTGGACAAAGACTAGATCTCATTTTGAACTTTTCCTTTTCTCTGGAGAATCATGTTTTCTATTTAAAGACCTGGAACGAGGTGATGAAACACTTAGGCTGACTTCCCATCAGGCTCTGCTGCAGTCCCGCCTCCACTCTGTGACGAGGGAGTGTCCTGCTGCCCGAGCACGCTGTCACACACACACACACACACAAAAAAATGTGTGTGTGTGACACCTGCACCTCCATTCATCAGTGAGTCACAGGGACTGCAGGTTCAGACACACCTCGTTACCTCAACAACAACCAACAACTTATTTATTATTATTGTGGCTGCTCTTATTTATCACAGTCAGTACATGAACGCTGGATGTAAAGTACAGCAGCAGGTTTTGGACAAATAGACGAGGACAACCTGTAGAAAACACACAGACTTCTACATGGAGATTGAAAGCATGGTAGCAAACAGTGCTCTTATTAAAGCCAGAGAAGGTAAGCGTCCTTTTTCATGTTTTTCTCCAGAATTTATGTCCAAAGTTTTTGTAAAATGTATTTTCTCAGTTGTTTTCAAAAGTTTTTTTTTACTTTTGTTTTCATTTCATTTTAGTCTCCGGAGTAGGTTTACTTGTTTCACTTTAGCTTTGATTGTTTAAAAATGTGTACTTTTAGTTTCATTTTTTAGTTTTAACACCAGCTTTAGTCTTTTTATTATAAAATGAGAGCTATTTTTAAGGTGGAGATTTCAGAAGTTCAGAATACAGGACAAATAACACTCGACACACGCATCAACGCCGCCTCATGGTTGTTGTGTTGACAAATTTGACCAAACTGCAGACTAAAGACTAAAATTAAAGACATTACTGTATATTTTTATGTAATTTTAGTTTGTAAGCACAAAATATTGTTTCAATTACTTTTCATTTTTTAAAAAGGTCAAGTTCTTTATTTCTAATCTATGTTTTTTTCACACCTAGTTTTAATTTTTTTATTTTAGTAAAAGCTGTAATAGGATGTCAGAGGATGACAGATGCATATTATTTATCATCTGACCAATCAGACCCAACGAGAGGCTTTTTTCTTATCAAAAACACACAGAGGTTTTAGACTTTAAATGCAGATTTTCCATCATCTTTGTGGAGATCACAGGTGTCCTGGTTGGGTGACCTGAGGTCAGTGACTTCCCTAAACATCATGGTGTTGTGAGGATGAGGAATGATGAAACCAATCACAGATCAGTCAAGTGGATTCAGCTTTTGTGCACCTTTTTTTAACCCACAGTCAAATTAAAGCACTTTTTCAGCATTTTAAAGCTTTTCCAACACCGTACAGCCGCGCTGAATGACTTTTTTTATACACTCAAAATGACCTTTTCACTTTCTCATCACAGTAAATCAGATATTACGGTACGATAAACAACTAAAATTGTGTTTTCCTGGTAGAATTCTACAGAAGGAAGAGAAATTAAAGTTTCATGTTTCAGTCACCTGTCTGTAAGTTGAGTTGGCGTCCTGCACAAGCTCACCGTAAAAGTGAAAACGCAAAATTTTAATTCATCATGATTTTTTGTTATAATAATGTTATTAATAATTTCTTAAATACAATTTTCTGGGGTGAAGAACGAGGCTGCAGACGGCCTCTGGTGATCGAACACACAGACGGAGGTGACAAATTTATTATCAAGAAACTAATGTCAAAATGTTTGTTTCTTAATAGAAATAATTTTAAAAAAGTTTTTGTTGCCTCAGACCCTGTGCTCCAGTGTTTTTGGATCAATCTTCAACAAATTTTTTGGGGTTGTGTTTTCTAAACCTTTTTTTTTTCAGTGATAGTTGAGTCAGTATTCAACTTTTATTTTTCTTGTCAAAATGCAAACTATTCGGTCAAGTAGCAATTTATTCTGAAGATAATGCAACTAGCATTTCAAGCAGTTTCAAGATTTTTATCCAAAATCCAATCTTCATCAAGTCTTGGTTCCTCCTCAGTGAATATTCCAACAACAACCGAGCAGAAAGTTATTCATTCTCACACCAAAAACATGACATTTCTCATTAAGGTGAAATATTAAGTTCTCTTGTTCTCTTTGTTTTGCGCGGGTAAACAAATGTGCTTTGGGGAAACTGAGACGTGATCTCAAAGTGACAGCGTGGACATTTAAGTTTGAAAGTAAGTTGCAGAGTAATGTGGTCCCACAGGCTTTGCTTACCTGCTCCCAGAGCTATTAATAGTTCATTCACTGTAGTGGAGCAAACTATTGTCTGAAACCTGACGGGCCGGGCGTGCACGTACGCGTGCACGTTTCTGACACGGTGCTGACAGACCTGTCAGTTTGACTTATTCTTCATCACTGCGCTGCATGTGTGGTTGCACTTTACTTTACAGTACACAAACAACACATAACAAGCTATTTTTTCTCATTGTTAGACCCTAATTAGACTTTATTAGAGAGGAATTAGGGAAACATTTGAACAGAACTGTACTGTAAACTAAAGTGCATTATTTCTCATTGTTAGACCTTTATTACAGGGTCATTAGAGACACATTACAACCAAAATATACTGTTAACTAAAGTGTATTAACTGCCACTTCAGACCCTTATCAGACTCTTTTAATAGATGGTAATTACAACAGAGCTGTACTGTAAACTAAAGTGTATTATTTCCCATTTTTTCCATATAGGGAAACAGACCTACACTGTAAACTGAGGTGTATTGTTTTCAACTGTTAAACCATTATTAGACTTTCTAATAACTAATATACACTTTAGTTTGCAGTACAAACTAAAGTGTTTCCCTAATTACCTTCAAATAAAGTCTAATAAAGGGTCTAATATTGTCTGATAAAGAATATATTATTTCTAGTTTTTGTTTATTTTAATATTAAGTGCAGCTTGTGATATCTTTTTAACGTGCTGTCAAATAACATGTGAATGAGTCTATTTTTACATTAAAATACTTTGATTTTCTCTGTGCTGCTCCTGCAGGTGGAGGGAGTAAAGGCAGAAGCTATAAATGGAAAGAGATGCTTCGCTTCCCTCAGATTACTCAGTGTGTGGAGCTGGCCATGAACATAGGTGTGTGTGTGTGTGTGTGTGTGTGTGTGTGTGTGTGTGTGTGTGTGTGTGTTTCATGAGTCAGTACATGCCACAGTTTGTTTTGTCTGTGTGTTCTGACATCATGTTTTATTTTCCCTGTCAGAGAGAGACTATTACAGTCTCTGTGTGAAGCAGCCGATCGGCAGGAAGCTGTTTCAGCTCTTCTGTCGGAGTCGACCCGACCTGCAGAACTACATCTCCCTCCAGGACGCTTTGGTACAACTTCAAACTGGGGACGGTGGTGGGAAAAAATATGATTTATGGGATTTCTACTGTAAGAGATACAGAACTACTGCAGGAGAAGTGCAAGTTCATGTGTCAGGTTGAGTAAATACTTCCTGTAGAGATGCTCTGATACCAGTTTTCAGTCCCTCCAGGAAGCTGCGATCGGAACGAATCACGCAAATTCAACCAATCCCCATGAATCATATGTCATATGTGCACACCTTGATGATTCCACTAAATGTTTTGTTTTATTATTCACTAGTTTTTTGCATTTATGTATATATATTTTTTTATTTTGTCAGGGGTACCAAAAAGAATTGAATTGAAAAGACTGGTCATTACTGACTTTTATCGACGCTCTGTGCAGTGATTTTATTATTTTGTGGCCTTTTCAATTTTGAGCTCCAAAAAGATTTTGCTTCTTTATTTAAACGTCCCTGCTGCACGTCTTCATTTACAAATAAAGCCGATTTTGTAGAATTTTTGTATTTCTGAGTTAGTTAGAACACAATGCAGTTTGATTCTCTTGGTCCTGCAGCTGCATTGCAAAAAATGCATAAAAGCATTGCATCATGTATTGCTTTTTTAATTTATTTTTTATGTTGTTTTTTTGTGTTTTTATGTCTTGTATGTAACATTTGTGTTCAAATGTAGGGAGAAAAGTAAAAAGTTGTCAGAAAAATAAATACTCAAGTAAAGTACAGATACATGAAAACTATACTTGAGTACAGAAACTAAGTATTTGTACTTCCCACCTCTGGAATCTGTCTCTCTAAAATCTCTAAAAAGTATTCAGGAGCAGATCTGAAGTAAGCACAGCAAAGTCTGTGACATGCATTAATCTGTGTTTTCACCACCTGAAAAACTGGGCAGCAGACCAACATTTTGAATGAAGGAAGAACGATAAGATAGAAAAAGTCGTTGGACAGATTCCTTATCACAGAAAAGACGTAATAAGCGCTGCGTGTTTGACGTACTGATTCATTTTTGTGCAGGATGTTCTTGATATTGAGACAGATATTTTTATTTATACTTATTCTGCTTCTTTTTAACTTGCATTTGTTTCTTCTTCGTCTCCTTCAGGAAGCCTTTGAGACAAAATCAGACGAGGAGAGGACAGATTTTGGCTTCAGCATCATTCAGAGATTCCTCATGAGTCAGGTCTGACGACACACACACAACAGGAAAATACGTCTCCACGTTTAATCTTGCAACAAATTACCATCCACCCAGAAACACACCCACGTTTTAACTGCTGCTCCCAACCACAATGACATCACTGACACCTTCACACAAAACCAGTCTCCCTACATACTGTCTCTTTATCGTGTTTCCTCAGTCCAATCAGTGTGTGTCCATCGTGCAGAACCATGAACACAGCTGCATCCAGAGTCTGGAGTTCGACCCCTATGGGGACGTCTTTCAAGACTGCAGGGAGTGAGTCCACACATGATCTGTCTCTGCTTACATGAGTGCATATGTATGTTTTTAAGGAATAACTTGTCCGTTTCATGGATTTAGAGACCTACACATGTACCTGAGCGGCGAGCCCTTCATCCAGTACCAGGACAGCATGTTCTTTGACCGTTTCATCCAGTGGAAGATGCTGGAGAGGTCAGTATGTGCGTGTTCTGACGCCCTAACAGCGGAAATGAGACACGTAAATCACAGCGTGTGACAGATCGGAGGCTGGTTGAGCAGCTGGTTTATCTGCTTGTACTCGATTCACTCCACTGCAATCAATGTTGGCTCACTCAGCTCACTGTTTGGTTTTCTAAAAACGTATCCTGGTGTTTCTCTTCAAGGCAGCCCATCACCAAGCAGGCATTTAGACAGTACAGACTTCTGGGGAAAGGAGGGTTTGGAGAGGTAAGACTGCAGTCACATCATCAATATATTTATAAACATCTGAAGAAATTCAAGTGGAGGAAATTTTCTAGATCAATTGATTAGTTTAGTCTGTCAAATGTTAGAAAACTGTGAAAAATATCAATCAGTGTTTCCCAAAGCCCAAGATCGTGTCCTCAAATACCTTGTTTTGTCCTAAAACCAGAGAATTTAGACTTTGTTTTTTCAAATTATTCAAACCGTTTAATTGATTATCACAATAGTTGATTAATAATCAATTCATCAGCTCTATATTGGAGCATAGAGCAGGGCCATTTAAGTCAATTCACAGAACAACTTTTGAGTTGTAACTTAGTACTTTTTTACATAAAAAAGAACAACAAACTAACAGTTTAAGATTTATTTGTTTTCACATCCAGCAACAAGGTGTTTATTATCATTTCATATCACATGTACAGAACATTGTCAATTTGATATTATTTTAGGTTTAGTGAACCAAACTTGATTTCCTTCGACTGTAGCTTTGCTGTATGTCAGCTTTTTCGAGTGTGATGTAATTATCAGCTTGTAAAACCGCCACAGTAACATCTCCGACGGCCTGTGAAACACTTACATAACAGTTATTGTCTCCAGGAATTTTGTCAAGTCGAGGCCACAAAGAGAAAATTACTTGTGTGTCATCACTGTGTCGTCTCGGGCTGGTGGTGGAGTTAAATAGATTTGTAACCAAGGGTCTGCGTTACAAAGCCAAGAGCATTTACCAGTCAGGGAGGGTCTGTTGAAAGATGCTGCTTCGTGTAGATGTTGGATATAGCAATCCATTTTCACTAACTTCTTAAGGAAAGTAAAGGACTAAATCAGCAGAGTTATGTCACTGTCAAACACACGGTGTCGTGCTTCCAGGTGTGGGCTTGTCAGGTGCGAGCCACAGGAATGATGTACGCCTGTAAAAAGCTGGAGAAGACTCATGTGAAGAAGAGGAAAGGAGAGGGCATGGCCCTCAATGAGAAACAGATACTGGAGGGGCTGGACAGTCGATTTGTGGTGAGTTTACTACGATTACGCTCCGTCTGATTGTCCCTGCCTGCTTTCCATCACTTTAAGAAACTTTCAAGATGTTAAAAAACAGTCTGGTGATACATTATGATGGTCAAGAAATTGACCAAAACCATCAATGAATGGATGGCTTTTTAAGGAAATAATCTGCACATTTATAAAAAAAGATTTACATCTTCAGTGGGAACCAGTGGGCTTGAAGCTGAGAGCAACAGATAAAGTCTTGAGTCAGACTAATGCTGAGTTCACACTTCATTGTAGCTCTGATTTTCTGCTCTCCAACATTATTTAGAGATCACTGATAAAAACCACCGAGATCAGTGACAAATCAGTATTTGTTGTCTATGTGCAACATGTTTAAAGACATGATCTAAGAGCTCACTGATGCCTGAAAGATATCAGCCAGGTTTAACATCTGGTCACAACGAGCTCCAGCCAATCAGAGCAGGCGCAGGCTGCAGGAGGAGAGGAGTCAAGAAGGAGAGACAGAGAGTGATGAGCGCCAGAGCAGCAGCCAAAGAGAAAATGGGGAAAAAAGTAGTAAGAGTGGCTATAAAGTTATAAAGTGGTTGAAATTAGCAACAATGGTAAAACGCTGCACACTGATGCTTCAGTATTGATGATCTAATTTCACTACTGGCGTGTTTTTTCATGACAAAATGTTGTTGTTTGAAGAGGAGACGGACTCGTCAGGGATTTCTCTTGGTGAGAGCTCTTCCCTGTCGCTGGTCATGTTGTGTGCAAAACACGACAACTTCAAGACTCCTAATTACAAGACAGAAAGCTGTGTACTGTGAACGGTACAGAGATCTGATGATAACAGCTCGGTGGTTTTGGTCTTTTCATGTGTTGACACAAAGGAGAATGTAAAATATCACGTACTTCCTCACAGAATTCTGTCGGCCTTCTGATCAAAGTTTTTAAATGATGTGCACTTCCTCGTTCTCCATAAACGTAGGTGAACCTGGCGTACGCTTACGAGACCAAACACGCCCTCTGTATGGTTTTGACCATGATGAGCGGCGGGGACCTGAGGTTCCACATCTATAACATCGGAGAGCCCGGCCTGGACAGAGACAGAGTGCAGTTCTACGCTGCAGAAGTCTGCTGTGGTTTAATTCACCTCCACCAGAAGTCAATATTATATAGGTCAGTGTGTTAACGCTTCATAGCATTAAAGGGATTGTTTGGATTATTTGAAAGTGTGGTTGTATGAGGTATTTATCCACACTCAGTGTTGCCTGCAGTAGATGTTGGTCGACATGCGCCCAGTTTGGAGAAGCAGCAGGAGAACTGTTGCAGGAAGCTAAGCAATGTACTGCTGTGGTCAGGGTCAGCAGCTAAATGTATTCAAAGGTCGAGTCAAGCAACAATACATTTGTGTTTAGAGTTTGTCACATGACAGAAACATTTTATTAACCACCAAGCAAAATTTGCATGATTAAAAAATAACTAAGTCTATAAAATTAGGTCTCAAAATTTTTTCTCTGCTGAACACAGAAATCATGAATCGTTTAAGACTGTTGCGCCATAATTCAGTACCACGTCACTCTCAGGCTTTTCACATGGTATAATAATTATATATATAATTTGTTTGGAAGAAAAATTCCCTTTTTCCTTTATACAGACTTTGAGTAGGGCTGAGAAAAGAAAAAGATTATCCTGATTCTGTGTTTTATGATTCCTAAATGGATTTTTTTGATAGCTGAATTGATTTCTATAAATAATTAACTATTGTTTTAGTCCATTAGCTTGATGCTAACACATAATGGGTATTGCCATTAATGTGCTAACAGAAATCAGCATCACAGTTGCAGTAATATCTTAACAAACGAATCCACTTCCAGGCATATATTTTAGCCTCAGCAAGTGAAGACACTGTGTGCCACGAGAGCACATATATATTTATAATTTCTTACTTCAAAAAGTATTTTATTTGCCACTTTTTTATGCCGTACAGCAAAGCTATAAAATACAAAATGAAACTCAGAACAATGTACATTTTCTAGAAGTTTATGATTCAACTTTTTCACATGGTCTAGTGTTCAAAAAGCAAACAGAAATCACAATCAATCGAAATATAGTATTACAATACTTGAGAATTTCAATACTTCTCGAATCAGCACCCAAATATTGTGATACTATTGAATCAGGCACTTTGTCGCAGCCCTATATTTTAGCTACATCTGTTTAAGTGTACCTTATAGTTAAATATTTTCATGACTTTACCTTGGTGTCAGACTATTCTGACAAGAAACCTCTGTAATACAAGCCAAACGTTACTCTTCTCACAGCCACCAGACTCCATTTGCAAAAACTAATTTTACCCCACAGAACACAGGAGTTGCCGGGCTACTGCTGCCTCGATTGGTTAGTTATTGTGTGACTGTATTTAGAATATTTTCACCAATTTATCTTGCTGTCAGACAGCCTTTTCCAATAGCAAACCACGGTTATACAAGTCAAATATCTCTGTCTCCAAACCAACCAAACTCCCCGAGCAAAATCAGTCATTTTACCTCACAGCTGGCTTTATCAAAACTGGTGGCGTGTCGACCGCTATCTACACATACACACTGACTATAGATAAGTACCTCATACAGCCCCACTTCGAAAACATTCAAACTATCCCTTTAAGTCACATCTCTGCTGTCCTTACTGTACTGAATGAAACCAATCTTTGATCTGATCTTTCAGGGATCTGAAACCAGAAAACATTCTGCTGGATGACAATGGTATGTACAACCTCAGTGTTTGTTTCGCTGATCACGAGGGCGCAATAAATAGCAACACCAACGATAATTAATGTACTATAATAACCCAGTTCGGATCACATTCCAAACTTCGTAGACAGAACATGATGAAATTCTTGACAGACACCCAGTGCCTCGTGTTATTTTTAGCTCTAAAATTAGTCTGAGTGATTTAAATGATAACAGCTGGACTTCAGCCAGACAATGGCTCAGCCAATCAGATCCATTCTTCAGATTCTTGAGAAGGAAGTAGAGTTGAAGGTATTTTGACATGGGAACAAACAGGTTGAGGAAGTGAAAAGCTTTGGGGGAATCAGGTGTGGTGTCGTCTATTTTAAGTTGCGCCTGTTGTTTCATTCTTGGCAGCACGTTCGAAGACCTGGATACACCTTTGTTTTACATACCTTAGTAATTACAAATTACTGGTTAGTGTACGTACAGTTGTCACAAGGTTATTGTATCTGCTCAAAGGGCAGGCACAAACTTCAGTGAAGCCTCAGGGGAGGGAAGTATGAACTGGATAGGGCAAAAGGGAAAGTACGTCATAATAACAACAAAAATCTCAAACCTGTTCAGTGGATTCTATGGTATTTGTTTCCCTGAAGGACACATCCGCATCTCTGACCTGGGCCTGGCTGTGAGGATGACCGAGGGGAATCTGGTGCGAGGCAGGGTGGGCACGCTGGGCTATATGGGTATGTATGAACCTCACTTTAATGTTGTCCAGCCAAAGTCTACAAAGAACCAAGAGTCTGTTGGCTTTCATCTCTGCAAAACGCCACAGACGCTGATTTCACTGACTCTCATAGACTGCTTAATGCATGATTCATGACAGGGCTCAAACAATTCGGATCAGCCAACTGTTTGGGGCAAGCAAAATGCCACATTGGGCTAATAACTCATTCCCCCAATCAGGCAATCATTTCCGCTGAGAGTCGCACTGCACCAAAAATGTCAGCAGCTAAAGACAAAGTTTATGAGCTGCAGTGCAGGCAAGCATTGAAATTATCCTGGAAACAGGAGTTTAGTTGGGTGGTGTTAGGCAATGTGTGCAAACCTCTAACTATGTATTATTATTATTATTATTATTTTGATCAATACCTTAATGGAATTGAGTACCGATATCGAGCCCTACTTGGCAATAATGTAGAGCAAAGTCCTGCACAGGTCGTTAGTCTAAGTCCCACGACCCGTCCCGTGATTAAACGCATACAGACAGTCACTCATTTGTAGTGCAGTGCCTGTGCTCCTGCAGCTGTCGATGTGCTACCATGGTGATGGCGAGCCTTGCTTGTTTCATATATGCGATTTTAGCTCCTGAGGTGATCGGCCACAAGCATTACGGGATGAGTGCTGACTGGTGGGGCCTCGGCTGCCTCATTTATGAAATGACCGCGGGGCAGCCGCCGCTCAGGGCCCGGGGAGAGCACCCCAAATCCTACGAGATGGAGAGGAGGATTCAGACAGAACAGGAAGAATATAATGACAAGTTCAGCAAGGAGGCGAAAGATCTCTGTTCTTTGGTAAGTTCAAAAACCTATCAGTAGGTTCATGAGTCAAATTTCTTCTCTGGAAAAAGTAACAAGGGTTTATTTCCTGTATTGCAGCTGTTGACCAAAGACCCAAAACAGAGGCTGGGCTGTCGGAGCTCAGGGGGCAGAGAAGTACAGTCACATCCTTTCTTCACAAAAATCAACTTCAGGATGCTGGAGGCGGGACTGGTCGAGCCTCCATTTAAACCAGATGTGAGTACCCTAATGATCTACACCATTTACTTATGAGGGCTGCGACGGTTTGGTTTTGGGTTTGGTAAAACTGACAAATGACAATTACACTATATTAATACTACAGTGTACTTTGAATAATTTAGTGCACTGTATCACACTTAAAGTACATATAGTAGATAATTATAGTCCGTGCAGTATAATACACTAGTTACACTCTGCAGTCTGGCTCAATGTCCCACCCACAACACTACCTCACTGGTTAGAAGTCATGAGTAATAACCAATCAACCATATCGCAGACATGCAGACACAGATCTGCTCCGGCGAGCTGAGAGGACCTGTGTGTAGAAGAAGATTGTAGGTACTGATGAAGTTATAATAAACATCATTGTCTTATGATCTATTTCTATGACCGCAGTGAAAATGCCCAAAGTCACGGTTGGGATTTCACTCGAGGTGACGTGACGGCGCTTCCTTTTGTTTTTTTACGACTCTGCTGCCACACAGAGATGCGCTGCAGAGTAAAACAGAGCACATCTGCAACCCTGCATCAAGATTCAGGAAATAATTCCTTTAAAAAGTAACGACAGAACGGTGTTTCACATCACGATGGTTTGATTTAGTCCGTGGGTCACACAGGCTGAACCGTGGAAGGCACCACAGACCAACAACCATCTGCTCCACTACTGCTTATGATAAAATAACAGAAAAATGAACCAGCACAGGTGTGTACTGACTAGGGATGTATGGTATTGGATTTCTGCCGATATGCCGATATCTTACTCAACTCATTTCGGCCAATATATGCACATATTTTCCTCTAACTAATTGCAAAGATGAAGTGTCTCCTGTAGTGGAATTAACATTATTCTGTCAGCTCTTATCATGAAGGCTTACTGGCAGAAGCAGACATAAAACACAATGCTTTTTATGTTGCTGGTGTCTGTTTCTCTTCACTCTCTGATCAGACTGACGGCTCTTAAGATGGACAATTATATTTCTATTGTTGAAGGAAAGTGATCCGGCTCCTCCTCTTCACAAACGCAGAACAATTATTGGAAACAGCTACTTTTCTACTCATTTCAGACATGGCAGACGTACATGCATTGCGAGCACGGGTCATCTTGACATCCTACCACAAGAGAGGAATGTTTGTTTTTGGGCAGATACTCATATTTCATTTTAAATCCTTTATCAGCTGATACAGATGATATGTTGATATTATCTGACCTGGGCGTTGACCGATGAAGTACTTCCTCATGAGGAATTTATAACACGTGTGTGAGTGACTGATCCTCTGCCTGCAGCTAATCTCACATACTACCATGACCCACCGGCCAAAAAGGTTTTGTGAGTTTTCTAATAATGTGCTCTGGAAAAAAATGTAATTCAGGAATAATTATAAAGAAAAAAGAGATTAAGTGTCATGTTGATAATTTTCTCGATGAATCAATTAGTTGTTTGGACAATAAGATGTAAGAAAATGGTAAAAAAAAAAAAAAAAAAAATGTTGATCAGTGTTTCCCAAAAACCCAACATGACATCATCAAATGTTTTGTTTTGTCCAAAACTCAAAAATATTTAGTTTAGTGTCATAAAGAAGTACATAAACCAAAAGATATTCACATTTAAGAAGCTGGAATCAGAGAATTTTGACTTCAAAAAAGACTCAAACTGATTAATAAATAAATTGATTACTTGATTAATTGCTGTTATTTCAGCTTGAGTTTGGTGTCAGTGGTGTTGAGTGTCTAAGCAGTTGTTGAGTCGTTGTTGTTCACTCCGACAGCCCAGACTGGTGTACTGCAGCGATGTGCAGGACATCGATGAGTTTTCTACGGTGAAGGGCGTCACTCTGGACCAGACAGACAGCAACTTCTACACCACGTTCAACACGGGCAGCGTTCCAATCAGCTGGCAAAACGAGGTACGGTCACTCTGACTCATATCATATCTGTCCAGACCAGACCACTAGCACACTCTCATCCAAATATGGATCAGAGAAGCTCCAAAAATCAAAACACCAAACTTTAAGCTTCAAACAGCAGCAAACAAACCAATGGTGACATCGCAGTGGCTACTTCCATTTCTTTAATACAGTCTGTGGTCCAGACACAATCTACAAACCTCACCTTCTTCCTCCTCCTCCTCCTCCTCTTCTGCAGATTATAGAGACGGGATGTTTCAGGGAGCTGAACACTTTTGGCCCTGAAGGATCTCGATCTCCAGACCTCGACTGGTCCCAGACCCCCGGGAGCCCCAAACGCAGCCTGCTGGACCGAATCTTCCGCCGCCACGTAAGAAGAACACTGAGTGTGTGTATATGTGTGTGTGTGTGTGTGTGTGTGTGTGTGTGTGTGTGTGTGTATGTGTGTGTGTGTGTGTGTGTGTGTGTGTGTGTGTGTGTGTGTGTGTGTGTGTGTGGTTTATGTCAAGGGTCAGCAACCTTTGGCTCTTTTGTCCCTTTCCAGTGGCTGCCTGTGGCTTTGGCAAAAAAAAATCATCTGAATACCAGTTCTTTTTTAACATTTGAATTTTCATTTATAATTTCTGTTGGTCTATAGTGACAACTGACATTCCATCATTTGTAAACGTGTAGCCTATACACCAAAAAAAAAAAGTTTATTAAATTGTCAGCTAAAACGTGCGTCATAGCCCAAACCTTTTGCAGACTTCCAAAGAATGAAAATAATGCAGTAAGTAACGTACAGTGTTCGCAATCAAAAGTCTGCAGGTGACTTACAAATGACAATTACTGGCTAATTAGCCTAGTACTCCAATTTCAAATTTGATTACAATAACAGAAAAAGAATATTTCACCAATGTTTTTCTAAGGATACATGTAGTAGAAATTGGGAGAAATACAGGACAGTTGTGTGATGGAGGAAACTGGGAGAGGACAATGAAAAACAGGAAAATTGGGATGGTTGGTAAATATGTCACAGCCTACGGCTACGACTTGGCGCCATTTCCCTTAAATTTTGCCAGTGGCTAGTCTTGAGTCTCCCCAGGCTATGGATGCCAAATTAAAAAAAAAAAAAAAAAAGTCTCAATGGAAAAAAAATAATTTTGTTGCAACTCCAGACTGATTTTCTTTCTTCCTTTTTGACAGTAAAGGTTGCAGAGCCCTGGTTTATGTGAAGCCTGGTGATTAATTTCCTCTCTTTCCTCCCAACAGCACGCTTCAGACTCGTCGGATGAAAGCAAACAGAGTTTGGTGTCCAATGACGCCTACATGAAGTCAGGACTCCTCAGCACGACCCTCTGAGTTCATCAGAGACACTTTAAAGACACTGAAACACAACAAACAACAATCCAGCAAACAGAACAGAAGGAGGCAGATCTGTTCTTCCCTGTAAATATCACAGCATTTGTTCCTGCGTATTGATCTCCTTTCACTCACAGCTGCACTACGTTAGCACTTACTTCTTCATGAAGAATTTTACTTTTCTGTCAGTCACGCACACTCATTTATTATTTACTTGCTTTTTATATATTTTTGTGACAGCAGCTTTTTGTTAAATACTTGAATTTTGACAGATGAAGACACTTCAAGTTGTACATGACATTGTTTTTGTTGAAATGCCTTAAATAAACCTGATTTTTAGTGCAGCGCTTCTAAGTTTTATCCAGATTAGATTTTTGTTTCAAAAATATTAAGCTTGCTTTTTCTGTATTTTTTTTCTTATGGACACCTTCAAGACCTCTGAAAATATTTTAAAAAATCATTAGTTCGAGACCAACTTCATTTTTCAAAGGCTCACAAGCCAAAAAAGTTCAGGAGCCACTGGTTTAATGTCAAATCCAGGTTTCATGAATCAGTTCAACTTTGTCCATGTAGCATTTTTTTATTTAACCCAAAGTATAAAACAGTAAATAAGTGACACACATCATAAAACAAATAAAATCAGCAAAAAGAGTGAAAACACTGAAGACGGCAGAATCTACAGAACGAGTGAGACGCCGGCGAGGATCTTTTTAGCTGCAACAATATGCAGAACATGATGCCCAGTCACATCTCTCTACAGCATAACAATAACTTCAAAATATAAGTATTTTAAAGCACCATTCAGACGTCGAACTTTCAGAGTGGAATGTCAGCCGACGGCACGCGAACAAATGTTGATATGCAGCCATCCGTTATGAACAATCTGATTTAGTTTTAAACTTCTCTGAGCGCGTGGTGCTTTAACTTTACTGTCTGCAGGTGGAACAATGTTTTGACTGGGTGGGCGTGTGTGCGTACTGGATTCAGAGCCGCGTTCATCCTTCCCACAGAGGGCTGCGTCGTCCGTCCACGTCCGTCTCCACGTGGTAAAGCATGTCGGCCAGCGTGTGTTCGATCACAGCTCCCCAGCCCATGTCGCTCATCTGAGAGAGAGAGGAACACGACCACAGTTTGATCAAACATTCAATCATTTAGAGCTGCAACTAAAGGTTTATTATTATTTTCATCAGTTTCCCAAAGTCCAAGGTGATTTAAACATCAAGAAACAAACAAAAAAACATCAAATCTGTGTGAAGCAATGAGGACAAACACAAAACTAACACAAAAATCATATTTCAATTATATTTTCCACGTTTTTACACCATTTCGAGCTTTGACTTGAGCTCTTTTAATGATGTCTCATCACACATATCACTCATCCTTCTTCTGCACCGATTAAAGGTACCTGACTGGAACATTAGCGCCACCTATTGCTCATCTTGCTTTAAAAACTTGATGAAGAAAGTTAAAATTTGAGCTAAATTTGGATGTAAACCTGGCTTGCGTTTGCACACAAAACCTCTTCATCCTTCAGAATAAATTAGAGCTGCAACTAACGATTATTTTCATTGTTTATTAATCTGTCGAAGTTAAAAAATGAAGGTGCAAAAAGGGAAGGTAATCTGACAGCTTAAAATAATTAAAATCCAAAATAATAGTTACATAAAAAGTCCTAAAACTTTGTAATAGGTAGAAAGTTTGATAAATAATAAAAAAATAAAATACAGTTGTGTAAAACAATTACAAATAGATGTTGGAAGGTTCAAGATCAAATTTCTAAAATGTCAAATGTTTCATTCATTTATGATTTGACTGAGGTGATAAAAAAAAAACACTAGACAAATAACTAAATAAATAAATTTAAAAAAACAAAACAATGCACAGATCACACAAATGTAGCCACACGTGCAGAGAGGCAGGAGAGGTTTGAGTGGAGTCGTCTTCATTTTGTGGAAAAGGCAAAAACAATCAGGCTCTCTGATTTATTTTATTTCTTTATCTACAAAGCAAACTATTCAGTCAGAGAACAATTTAATATGAACCCTTTCAAAACCTTTAAATCTTGAGAACATAACATTAAATTTTAAATGCTTTCAAGGATTTCCAGCACCTGCAAGAATCCTGTTTTAAGGAGGTGCTGCAGGAGTCAGGAGCACTAAAACTAAAAGTCATCTCTCCAAGTTCAGATTTAACTTGTGGAACATGAAAAAGAGTGTATCTAATAAAACACGAGTGTCGAGGCGATTCTGAAAGGTAACGTGGCAACTTTCCAGTAAAGTCTTTATAAGGACAGAGTGTGATTGTTTACAGAAGCTCTCACCGGCTGGTACTTGAGGTCCTTCGGAGGGTGTTTGAAATGTGGCCCGAAATTGACAGAAACCTGAAAAGAGAGATGGTAAAGTTCAGCACATAAAAACTAAGTAAGCAGAAAAAAAAAAAAAAAACACCAGCCCAACATGTGGTGTGACTGACCGTGCAGCTCTTGTACAGTGAGATGGCCGGGAAGTAAAGGCCTTCAAACAGGTTTTCAAAGGCGACACCTTGGCTCACACCGTTTTTAAAGAATATCATCTGAAAAACAGGATCCACGAGTTAACAGCTGCAAACAGAGCCAGGTTTTTCTGACTGGATTTTATTCTGGAGAGGTTTTCTCACCCTGCTGGGGCTCATCATCTTCAAGCTTTTCTCTGCTTTGTCCACGTAGTCCTTCTCCTCAAAGTACAGGTAGCTCTTGAACTTGATTAGAGCCTGAAATTAAAACAGATTGAAGGTGTCAGAACTGGGTTCTTTCACAATTCAATACTTTTTAGGACCTAAACAAATACAATTTAATGCTGAAACAATCAGATAGAAAAAAGAGACAATTTATGAACAAACGTCATGATTAGACTTGAATGAATGGTGCTGATCATTGTGTAGAGAAGCTCAGTTCTTTGTGTTTGTGGCGGTGACGATTATCTACTGTAGGAAAGCTCAGTTAACATCACCACCAAATTCTACCATCCAACCAAGACAATCCAAGTGTAGCTCACAGGCAGGAACGCGTGTTGTTGCTGCCCTCTGCTGGTTGGAAGTGTTAATAACGCCTATCTGTGGTGATGGGTACAGTGATAGCTCAAATCTGACAGTTTTCTTGTCCCACAGCAAAACTAAAATGTATTACATTGATTTTAGGCTGCAGACTTTACATCTGACCAAGGACTACAGACGGAAACTAGACTGTTGGCCATTTCTGGCATATTTACAGTAATGTTTATTAATATGTGACGGCCATGAGAAATAAATAAATGAATAAATACATGCAGAAGTTACTTCTCCTGGTAAAAAATTATTACAGATGCACAAATCAGATACTGATGTTTTTTGTGGTTGTTTATTTTGTTGCTGTACTTATTCATCCCCCCTTGTGCCAGAGAAGCTAATAAATCTTATTAATTGATTATTAAATTAACTATTTTGATAATCAGTTTGAGTAATATTTTAGGATTCAAGCTTCTTAAATGTGAATATTTCCTGGTTACTTTCCTCCTCCCTGACAGTAAAATGAATATCTTTGGAGGAGCCACAGGAACCCTGCAAATGTGTTCAGTCAGTGTGATCCTCTTGTGTCTCAGGTGTTACCTTGTCCTTGTACGTATCAGGCAGAGCCTTGGCCGTCTCTGTGGTGTCAGGCAGCTCTATGAAGAAGCCCAGCGTGTCTCCCTGACCGTAGCTGGAGGAATAATGTTTCCCTACCGACTGGTGAAACTTGGTACCCTTCTTGCTGCGCCACGAGTAGCTGAACTTGTCGTAACCCAGAGGTGCCTGCAGGTTTCCTGCAGAGTAAAATGCATGTATGGCTGTTAGGAGGAATTCTGACATATTCTCTACAGTGCACATACTGATATTTGCTTGAAAATGTTCTGCCACAAAGCTGCCAAAGGATAAAGCACTACTGACCGAGCGGCTGAGACCAGCCGAGCCTGGCTGCGGTCTCTGGAGGCATTTCATCAACAGAAACCTCAAAGTACCAGGAGCCCTTCCGTACCCCATGAGAGGCTCGCACCATGGAGTAACCCTTCTCCCCGGTCACAGTCAGACGGTCGTCAGAGATCTTCAGCTGAGGCGCTGCAACATGAACATGAATATCAGTCTTAACGTGTGATACAAAACATGGCAGGAGCTCTGACTTGAAATGCATTTTGAGCTCTGAGTACCTCTGTCATGTAAAGCCAGCAGCACTCTCTCATAAAGACAGGCTCTGTACAGGTCTCCAGGTATGGGTTTGCCGGCCCAGCAGTCCAGTTCGAGCTTCTCCGGGTCTGGAGCGTGAGGATCTGGTTCGGCCAGGATGTAACGGTAACCGTCTTTATTAAAGGGATGCTCCAGTGGGTAACCATGAGGGGGGAGGCGCTGGGCCGAGAACAGAGGGTCGCTGTGATCAGGGAGGAAGAGAAGGACAAGTTTGTTTTGCATCTTCATTGAGTTAAAGGACGACTGTGGTGACGAAACTAAACTGATCCTGAGTCTCATCTGTGTGTGCAAAGTCTGATATCTTATTCCTCTGTGCAGGTCCGTCTCATCTCATTAAGCGACGCCTGGAGCACAAATCTGACGCCCTCTAGAGTAGAGGGCACATTAACCGAGACATGTCAATCCAGGGAGCAAATCTGATGAAACTGCTGCTTTTCTGGAGAGGACACAACGCCTTAAGAATTCAAACAGCTCATGTCCAGCATAGAATTAACTTCACTGAGTGATGCACGGCTTTCAGTGGGTTGAATCTGAGCAAAACAAAGATTAAATTAGTTCTACGGTCATAGAGAGAAAAGATATTTATCTCAAAGCCATGTTTGACTACATCGAGCACTGGAAATGATATTTGTTTGCACATAATTTGTGCGCACATCACAACACAGCTGCTGTAAACGTGGACGGTGTGTGTGTGTGTGTTTTCACTGACAGTTTTTATACCTTCTGGTTCTCTTGGTGGCTCCTGCTGCAGTGCCTTCCTGTTGCTGCTGCTGTTTACGTTTGGCCCCTCTTCCTTTTCCTGGGCCGGGGGCCAGAGCACCTTCAAAAACACGAAACGGATTATACAACTGGACACAAAGAAATGCACACACATACGCACACAAACGGGCAGTCAGCGACAAAGAAAAGAGACACTCAGTTGCCAGTTTATGAGGTGGAGCTGCATTAGACTAAAAGGCGTTTCTATTTTTTTCCCAACACATTTATACATTTTAAACACCTCTGTGTCCTACCTTCATTAATGTGCGCTGTGCTGAAGCACTGCTGTATTAGACTGCTGTCATAATAATAAAATGATCAGCAGTTTTCCAGCTTTAGAAACACGAAATTTGGGGCAAGAACCATTAAAAACACTGTCACACAATTTTAAACTATGTGGCAATTTACTGTTTTTATGTAATAATCTTTCACAACCAACGATTCTTAGACTGCCACACACACACACACACACACAGACACACACACACAGACACACACACACACACACAGACACACACACACACACACACACACACACACACACACACACACACAAAGTGGAAGCAGGTTATTAAGCGTTTGGTGTACACGGGGAAACAGCAGGCACAAAAAGGCAGCAATTAGTTCGCATGGCATTTTCCAAACACTATCAGCCTCTTATAAAATACAGTAAACCTCTTCCACATTGATCTCTCATTACCAAACACTAACTTCAGGGGAGTCGGATGATGGGATTCACTAATCAGATTCTCTTCTTCTTCCTCCAAGAAATAAAACTGATTAGATGGTAATCGATGCTTGTATGAAGTAAACATGTTCTTAAAAAAATACAGTTTTTCCTTCCCCCTTAAAAAAGGACTAATCAGCTGTTACTCAGTGAACAACAGCTCACAGCGAATCACTGCCTGCACTAATAACCAGACAGAAAATGCAATTCCTTTTATTCTGATTTGAAGAAAAGCAACTGACTTTAACTTTAGTATCTGTTTAGTAAGTAAAACCACATGGAGTCCACTGCTTCATACAGAAGCTCAAAGAAGCAAGTGAGAAAAAAAAATCTGAGAATCCATTTTAAACCTTTCTCCTCGCTAGAAATGTATTTTTCTAAGAAAAAAAATCTGCCATTAGATTTAAAATACATTTCCAGCCAAAATAAAGACAACACAGTAATTTTACGTCCCTCGTTGATACACAGTATATGTACCTCGTGTTTAGAGTGCATGAAGACATTAAAACCCACTAAAAGAAAAAACAAGAATTCTTTTAGTCATAATTACAACATCAGCTTGTGGTGCATTTTAGCCTCCTGTGGCTGAAACGGGTATTACAACAACAAATATTTAAAAAAAAAAAAAACATTTATCTGCCAATGTGGCTGGAATTAATGATAATTTTCACTATTAACTGTTTATTATTTTCTTTACTTTCTTCTTAGTTGTTTGGTCAACAAAATTGTATAAAATTTTGATCATTGTTTCCCAAAGCCAAAGATGACGTCCTCAAATGTCTTGTTTTGTCCATAATTCAAAAATATTCAGCTTGCTGTTACAGAGGAGTAAAGAAACCAGAAAATATTCACATTTAAGAAGCTGAAATCAGAGAATCTGGACCTTTATTTTCTTAAAAAATGACTCAAAGCAATTAATCGATTATCGTAACAGTTGGTGATTAATTTAATGGCTGACTAACTAATCAATTAATCATGATGAAAGAGTAGTATCTTTAAAAAAAAATATGCCCGCAAAACTTTTTCCTCTAACCTGATTTCACAAATGAAAGAGAGGGAAAAAAAAAAATTCCATCTGTTCTGAAGTCATAAACACAGGAGAGACTTTAGATACTTATAAAATGGATAACTAGAATTTTTTCTTCACCTGCCTCTCAGGGATTCTGTACGTTCACGAGAAAATATTCCACAAAATATAATCATGTGGAAAACAAAGTAATTCCAAACACATCTGAGCTAAAGCCTGAGCCATTCACACGGCTGACATACTGAGATTATAAAGATCCCATTTCAGTCGATACATTAACACCAAGATCATTTTTAAAAAGTGTTTGCTGCTGATTTTTAAACACTTCAATGACACCATCATCCTAATCAAATACAAGCTGCTACACTTACTGCTGCTGCACTTAAAACTTTTTCCTTTAATAAAATCTAATTTTATCAGAATTCATTGTTTCAGAATTCATGATCGGACCCAATAATCACAAGTGGAGGAGAAGGAAGAGAGAGGATGAGGCTAATTAGCATTGGATCAAAGCCGATGGCAAATCAAAAATGGCGCTCTGCTCTCACGTGTTTGTGTGCAGAGAGCAGAGAGTCATTTCAGTGAGGAGATTTTTAGGGATTTCAGCACCCATTAGCAGCAAGCCAAAGACGAGGAAGATACGTCCACCGATTAAAGGAGGCAAAGCTTTGGGGAAGGGGGAACCAAACAGATGCAGAGAGCAGACGAGGGGGGAGGGTTTACAACTGGACGTGGATGAAGTTGCCCACAAGATACTCATTGAGGAATCAGTTTGGCTCGAGTTTGGTTTGAGCTGAGGAGGGGGACAAACTGAAGTCTGATTGGAACCTCAGGGTCAACTTCTATCCAGAGGGTTACAAGACACAAAAACACACTGATCAGCTCCAGATGCCAAAATAACCACATATTCACCTGAGAAAGCAGATCCACCTGGAACACAATGCACAAAATCGCCATGGTCATCACATTTAACATGATCTTATTTGCTTTTTTTTTAGTTTGGGGGAGTTCATACTGACCAGTGATGTCAAACATTTCCCTTCTTGGACTTTGTTGATTCAGAATATCAAATGGTGCAAATTAATCTTTATCTGTGTTACACTTGTATATTTTTTTAGAGTTTTATATCCTTACCATTCAGCCCACCAGCAGTGGGAGCAGCAGTGGTCTGTTTCTGTGTGTCATATGATGGTCCGATGTTCCCCAGGTCCTGCACAACAGAAACAGAAACTCAAATTAAAACTTTATACATGTACAAATTAGGGTTGCCCAAATCACGTTTTTGGTTGCGCATTCCACTTTTCCTCCATGGTCAACATCATCAGTACGATTCTAACTGGCTTTTGTTTTATTCTAGCAGCTGATATAACAGATTTATAGGTTATTAAATGAATCGTCACCTACTTTGATCATCGATTTGAGTAATTTTTTAAGAATAAAAGCCCAAATTCTTTGATTCCAGCTTCTCCTATATCAATATTTTCTGGCTTCTTTTCTCCTCTCTGACAGTAAACTGAATATTTTTGGGTTGCGGACAAAACAAGACATTCAAGGACGTCATCTTAGGCTTTGGAAATCACTGACTGACATTTTTCACCAGTTTCTGATATTTTAAAACAAACAACTATTAATCAAGAAAAAAATCGTTAGTTGCAGCCCTGGTAAAAACATAACTTGTCACTCTCAGCCATATACACAAGAGTGCACAGGTGTAGTAAAAGTTAACCTTTTGATTAGTTAGCATGTCACACTGACACCAGTTCAGCTGATGGCTGGCTCAAGTTTTCTGGGTCATCAATCAGTTTTTCGCAATCAGCAATTAGAAAGAATGAATCCCAATTGCATATTTTTACAGAATACTGGTAGATCAGAGCATCCCTAATATGCTACATACTGTACAACAGCCAAATGGTCAATACCTGATCCAACAGGCCAAACTTGGGGTACTCCTCCTCTGGATCTTTACTGCCAGGGTCGGGGTGTTCCTTCACCAGGAAAACATCTCGCTCTTTACTCTGGAAAATAAGCACAAGTAAATAAAAAATATTATTTTATAATATCAGCTGGAGACTGCAACAAAACAGCAACTCGTGGAGGCTGGAAGAGCGAGACACAACAGCTCTTCCCACTGTTTAAGAAGCATTTCTAGATTCAGACTGCATTGCCCCACTATACACCACAACATTACCATCGTCTTCACTATGTTGTTGGGCCACGTGACTTTCCCCGGTCTCTGACGAGTTGTCATGCACTCCCAGTACTTGTCAATGAACGGTATGATATCCTGCAGAGAGAAAAGTGATAAATCAGGAGATGTTCACCAGAAGGTAATAATTGCGTAATTCCACCAGTTGTGTCTCAAGCAGCGAGGACTAATTGAATATTATCTAATAATTAATATGAACTTAAATTATTATTATTAATCTGTTCTTGAAAATCAAGTCAAGTCTGTTTAAAAAGGTCACATCAACAGTTTGTGAAAACATGTTCACCTTGTCTTTGGAGAACATCGTCTTTGGGTGCTCCTCCTGTGTTCTGGATCGCCATGTCAGGTTTGCCAAGGCTGTGAGGCACATCTCCTTCAGGTCTAAAACAGAAAATATAACATTTGTTTGCGGAAGACTAAGAACAGTGATAAAATGCTAGTATAATAAAGCTTAAATTCACTGTTGTGAGACTCAGAACACCTACTGGCTTGTTTCCGGAGGAAGTACGTGTTGCCGCTGTGATGGCACACGTTGCAGTGAAACACATAATTTGTCATAAAGGGAAGACAAGTCCTGTAGAAAGGAAGGAAAACACGAACACCATCAGGTCTGTACCGTCAAATTACTGCTGATATTTCAGTCAAATCAAAATCAAAAGACTTTACATACGCAGTGTCGATGGCAAATGTGTCTGCGGTGAACCACTTCATACACAACGCACACTGCAGCTCCACCTCTCCCAGCTGCCTCCCACTCTCCTCGTCTCCAGATCCAGTCATAGCATCAGCAGCCTCAGAGCCTTCACCAGCTGTTTCCTGTCAACAAGAGAGACTGCTTATAAAAACATCACGACTTATAGCAAAGCTGGGGATGGCATCAGGGCTGCGTGATATGGTAAAAAGTCATATTGCGATTATTTTGACTGAAATTGCAACATGCAATATGATTAGTAGGAATTATCATTTTTGCATCCAAATCTTCAATTTTACGGAAAATTTTAAATCATAAAACAACATTCACAGTTAAAAGAAAGAACACAAAATAAAAACAAAGTAATGATGATAATATTTAGAATAATATCTAAGATTACCATTCCCTCTTTGCCGTTTGATGATTCAGTATCCATGCTGGTGGGTAGTTCCCCGAATGCAGCATCACTGAAATTAAGTGAAAAGATTAATCAGGAGACTAAATACTTATCCAGCTATATAAAGGCAGTGATTTCATACCAACTGGAAAAAAAAAAAAACAGAATTAATTCCTTAAAAGATTTTGTACACTTAGGCCTGTCACAATGATTATGCAGCATTTCAATACTTCATTATAATTCGGTTTTGTCACACATTTTATTTTTTTCAGATTGCAGCTTCAGCAATATTGAACTTGGTCATATTTCTTGATTATATTTACATTATTTGTAGAGCCCAATTTGTTAGCATCCTTCTTTAATTAATCTTTATTCTAAAAATAAGAGTTATTCACTTGATTTGATTGCGTGTAACTGTATAATCAATGCATATTGGTTAAACAATTTCAGATTTCTCATCATTTCAACTTGTATGTGCTCACATGTCATTCCGTTACTACTGTGTTTGCAGAAATTGACATTATTCAAACGTACTGGCGCAAGGTGTTTTCATGCATGACTATTAGAGGGACGTATCAATACAACGTTTTAAATGTCACATTAGAAGACATCGTAAGTTTCCCAACAGACTGGGTAAGATTATGATGTCTGATATTTTGATGTAGGACTGTTTTCTCTTTACAAAGAGGAGCTAAACTGGAACGTTATTTGTTTCACTCGGTGAGTTTGTGAAACGCTAAAGTCCGCTAGCTTAGCCAGATTGCTAACAGCGTTTACGGCCAAATAATACCGTATCTATGGCTTATAGTTTCACAGATAATCACAATCAAGGTCTGCATGTTTGTAACAAAGACAAAAGTGTCACATGAAGGCGCCATACCCCTCTCCAGCCTCCGGTTCTGTTGTAGCAGCACTGCCCGCCTCTCCTTCGGACGCCATCTTTCAAATCAATGAACACATAAAAATATCGCGAGAGTTGGAGCATCAGCTTCCGGGTTGATGCCGTGATTCTGCTCAGCAGCGACACCGCAGGCTCACAGGTTCTTCTATTATTTACTTATTATTCCACTACATTTGTTTGACGGTTTTTATTAACAGTTTATTTGTAGATTTAAAATATGAATGCATAATTTACATAAAATAAATAATAATAAATTATAATGTATTATTAGGTTAAACTACCTAAGAATGAGTACAAAAAATTGCTCCATCTTTATCAGCTCCACCTTTACCAGCTGTAACATTAAAGCCACGAACACATTATATTGCATCAATAATTATAATCTAATAATATATGTAATATATTTTTATGTATATATGTTTTGAAGCTTGAAATTTGTCAAACAGCCACGTGACATATCAACATATGTCAACTATATGTCGAGTCACACACTGTTAATGCAGGTCTCATAAAAACTAAAATTTGCATGGAAGCCAAGAATTTTTAAAATGTTGTTATCTTGAGATCACAAGTTAATTATTTCATTATTTTGAGAAACTGAGCTTTCTTATCTCCAGATAACAAAATACTTGCTGTGATCTGCATTAAAAAACACACTGCATTAAAAAACACAATATAACAAAAAAATAACTAATCAAGGTTTTATATTAGCACATATACAGTGTAGAGCACATGGATGAGAATGTCTGAAGTTACAAAACATGTTATAAAGTTTGACCAGCAGAGGGCTCATGTTAACATAACAGAATATTACAATAGTATTCAGCAAACAAAGCAAACTTGTAGTTGGAATTTTATATTAATGGACTTAATATGACTCTTAGATACTTTTAAGAATATTTATTCTAATTTACTACATGATGACTCTCTGTGGAAAAGACTACTTTTATTTTGGTAGGGTATATGTTCAGTGTTGTGGAAACTTTGCACCCTGTGGATTTCTTCTTGTTTTCTCAGTTGAATTAAAGCAAACTGGAGATGAGTCTTGTGCTTTGGTTAAAGAAGATTATAATGTTTATGTGTCGTGGTAGCAGCCAGGGTTTGCTTTGGGTGCTGTGGATTTGTCTTCTCGTAGTTTCCTCTCTGGATGATGGATGTGTGGTTGGGATTTCTGCAGCTTCAGAAGCAGCCGGTGGTTCTGGCTGAAACCTGACAACGTAGTAAAGAGTCCAAAGAATGAGAATCCATCTTAGACTCTGAATTAATCATGTGCTCTCGCTGAGATGTGGTGCAGCTGCAGTCATGCCTTTGTGTAAAAACAAATCAGAAGGAGACAGAGAGGCCTGTGCACCTCCTGTCATCAGGTCCATCAAGGAAACCCAACACCCTTTGTGAACGCTAGCAAAGCTTCATTAAAAATACAGTTCAAAATATCTGCATTCATATTTGTTACTGACTATAATATATTTCTATTTGCAAAATAGACATATACTTCCATTTTTCTATAGTAAATATGTTGTTTTTTTTACACGTCTATTTAAATTCTGAATGTTTAAAGTCTCTAAGGGCCAAGAACTTCATTTTAAGTACTGTGTATGAGGGCAGTTCTCACTCTCCATTCTGTCTCATAAGTTGTTGCAGTATTTTTTTTTTTGGTTTATGTCATATATTATACAGATTTGGTGCAAAATATAACCATTTTTGACGACCCGAGAACTGATCAAAATGGTCAAAAATCCCTCCAACATACCACATTAAGACATTGAAACTCTGAAGGACGCCACAGAAAACTTTTGACAGGTTGGAGATTTCTGTAAAGATTAGAATTTTTAGCGATTGGATGGTGAGAACTTCATAAAACCTCCTCATTGTCAATAGGAAACCGTCCATCTTCTGAATGCTGCAGGTCTCTAGTTTCTGGCTGTGAAATTTCATGAGGCTGTGATTATTCTAGAGGTCACTATAGGTCATTTTATACAGAGAGGTCAAGTCTCACTACGATGAAATGCAGTGGAGATTAACATCATACACTTTCATCTACAAGAGTCTCAGCTTTGTTACATCTTTTTCATCTTGTTACACCTTTTACATTGTTTTTAATCTTGCAGTTTGTTGTCTTCTTATGTTTTTTCCGCCTTGTTATGTCTCTTTTGTTGTGTTAAATATTTTATATGTTTTTAGTTTTGCGTCTTTTACTTTTTTTTGTCTTACTACATATTTTACATTTTTCATTTGTCTTGATACATCTTTTTTGGTTTGTTTTGTCTTCTATGTTGTTTTTTTCTTGTTATGTCTTTTTCATTTTATGACACTTTTTTTTGTCTTGTTACATCTTTTACATTGTTTTTGTCTCATGACATGTTTTACGTTGACGTTTGTCTCACTACATCTTGTTTGACTTGTTACTTGTATAACAAGGTGTTACATCAGTTTTCATCCTATTACGTCTTTTTCATCTTGTCTTTTTTCATCTTGTGTCTTTTTTTTGTCTTTTAACATCTTTTGTCTCAGTAATTCTCCTTGAATGTATCAAAACTGAAATAACAAGTCTGCTTTGAAAATGTGAGGAGTTGAAAGTACAGCAGTAACATTTGTGATAAAATATAAAAGTAAAAAGTTGTGAGAAAAAATAAATACTCAAGTAAAGTACAGATATCTTTTTTTCAATAACCATGAAAAGTTCAAATAGTGAACAGGGAAGACAGACTGGACAGGAGACCAGTTCAGGTCTCACATCCAAACTGGAAAGATCATTAAAACCCTAAAACAAACAAATAACACAAAAAGAGTTGAATTAACTATATTATCAATGAAATATGAATAAAATTTACACAAAGATTCTTTCATGTATTCATTACTTGGTCACGCTGTCCCGACGTGACAGATGTTTGTCCACTGCAGGAGGAAAAGGGGAGGAGAAAACACGACTATTATCTTCGTCACAAAGGCTCTGAGGCATTTATTGCAGCACCCAGGGGTGCTCTCAGCATTCCCCCGCTCTTTTGTGAGACGTCTGCCGGCACACTTGCCTTTGTGCTCGACGTGTCTTTTACTGGTGCTGGAACGGCCCCCGCAAACTTTAAAACACTGTTTGACTTTCAGGACGAATGCGGGGTGGTCTCACGTCCTCACAAAGGTTTTATTACGACTCTGCGGACGGTAAATGGAAACGTTACAGACTAAAGAAGACATTTGCACGTCCAAACACCTGATGAGCTGCTGGATACAGACGTCAGGACAATCCTGTGGTGGAATGTAACTAAGTACATTTACTCAAGTACTGCACTTAAAGGGACAGTTCACCCTAACATCAAAAATACATAGTGCTATTTATAACATTGGTGTGAGCTGCATCAGTCTTCTCTCCAGTAGAACAGAACTAGATGTCACTCAGCCTGTGATGCTCAAAGCACCAAATCTCAGTAGTAGATTACTTGCATGCACTACATACATGAATGTGCATACCTACATGCAAAAATATACATTTCAACTCATGCAAAGAATATTAAGCCTAATATATTAAGTTTTTTAAATTACTCTCTGCTAAGAAACAATAAAAGTATCAATGCACTGGATCGGACTGGTTTGCAAAAGACAACAGAAGGTGTGTAACAGGAGCTGAGTGCATCCCGACGTGTGAATGGCCACAGCTGACGGGCATGGGCGAAAAATAAAAACAGTACCAGCTGCATGCTGCAGCCAAAAGCTGTGATGCATTTTATCATGTTTCATCAACTGGAACGACGCGCTACAGCAGCAGTCACAGGAGATTTTATTTGGGTCCCCAAATAAATAAAAGACTATGGAAGAAATTCTGCAAATTTGAGATTTATATAAATGTGGTAAAATGTGTCTGTCACTCCATTCTGTCTTCATCACCTCATCCCTCTCTCCCCCCTCGAGTCTTTCCATTTCCACCCTGTCCTGCAGAACAAAGCCGGGGGTCAGAGAGGGTCAAACCTACTGGTGACATCTGCTAATTGCCCCGATGGTCCGGCCTCTCTGCTCCCTTCAATACCAGCGGCTCTGTAGGTGTCTGTAGCTGGGAGCACGCTGACAGCTGCCACCTTCGTCCCTGATCATTTACTCCCCGACTCTGAAGCCTCCTTTACGATATGAGAAATGGTCACTCTGGGTATTAGGAAACTATAACCCATAATGTGGATTTAAAGATGCGACTGTTACCTTAATTGTGAAGTTAATGAAGCAATCAGAGGCAGATAAAAAACATGGATTAAACACAAACACATGTAAAGAGGTTATTTATTTCCAAAGATCTTTATTTATCTGCACTTATTTCAGTCTTTGTGTTGCTGTAACACCTAAATTTCCCCTCTCAATAAAGGAATATCTTAACTTATCTTATATTTCGTTAACCCGCAGCACACGTCTCTGGCCCCTTAAATAGTTTAAGGTTAAAAAATGGTCTGATTCCATCTGTCTGACAGTATCATTTATATTCTGCATCAGCGTCGTCCAACTCTTCATCAAAGCCATATGATGTTTTCACCCAATGGAAATAATCTATATGTCCTGTGCATCATTTCCCCAAAAATTCAGCCCGACATATTTGGTGTCTCTGAAAACTTACAGACCTGCACTACAGTTCAAAGTAAAGTTCTGCAGACTGGAGGAAAGTTTTGGCTGGGTAACCGCTGGAGTCAAATATTTCTTTTTCTGTCTGTTTTACCAAAACTTTTAAGTCCAGCTTAAAATTTTGTCCAGTATTAACTTTAAACTTACACTTATAGGAGGTTCAACTTTTAAAATGGCTGCCTTTTGACCCCTTTTGACAGCAAACAAAACAGCCTTTAGTTAGCCTAACTTTTAGCTTGCAAACAATTTAACATTTAACTTTTTAGCGAATTAGCAAACAATAATATAATGCTTGTTGTTGTTTTTTAGTTCATAGCTAGCAAAACTTGCACGCTAATAAATTTAGAGCAACTTAAAGTTGACTTTTATTACTCTACTTGGCCCAAGTAACGCTCAAGTTTAGTTTTTATATATTTTAATTTAGATAAGCGAGCATCTCTATATCGATTTAACTATTTAATTTCAGTTTAAATCACTAAACCTGGCTTTACTAAACAGAGATTAGTTTAAATTGTGCAACAGAGCTCTGCCTAATCTGGATTTTCTTAAATCTTAGATTAAATTAATCTTTGTTGATGCGACCCGGTCAGGATAATAAACGCATCTGCAAGTTGTAGTTTTTTACTCACTCTGCTGAGCTATTCCCAGATGTTTATATACAGCTGCATCAAATTTTCATTATTGATTATTCTGTCAATTAAATGTTTGGTCAATATTTGGTTCTTATAAATCCAAGAAATGTAAAAGCTCTTAGAGTCATTGTCATTTTTACTTGATGCATGACAGGTAATTAAATAAATGTTCTTCATCAAACAGATTCATCAACATGTTTCAGCACTTAAAAAAAGCTAAAATGATAAAAAAAAAAAAAAAAAAAACTTTATTCAGTCTGATTTTCTTAATATGTGACATGTCAGACCTGCAGCAGGACCCTGAAGTGTCCGCAGAGATCAGAAGGCAGCAGCTCTCATAAACTTATTTGGGTTTCTAATTAAACCGCGGTGCTTTGTGGGGATGCAGCACTCAACAACAGGACAAGTGGCTCTGTGGAAACTGGGACAACAAGGGAGAAAAAAAGCGCAAACTTTCCCTTTGATGAGTCCATCAATTAGCATCACAAGTGGCGTTCACGTGTCCCACCGGCGTAAAATCTCACATTTGCAAATAATGACAAGCCGAAGCACAAAGAGGAACACGGAGGCAGAGAAAGGGGGCACATTTTAACCAGATGCCCTGCAATAAATAACTGGCTCAGCGCCCCCCCAGCTGAGAGGACGCATTTACATGTTGAAGTGCCCACGCGGGGGTCCCACGGGGCCGGAGCGTGTCCGCGCGTCCGCACGGGAGAGACAAGAGGCGGCGATTGTTTCCTGAAAGACGCATCGCTTCATTTGGGTAACTTTTTGAATGAAATGTAAATGTGACGGCGTGTGCAGAGGCTCGCAGGCTGTGTATATAAACCCCGGAGGAGCTGAGGCGGCCACACCGCGTCCCGACCCGTCCACGCACAGCTGACATGCAGCCACCTGCAGCCAAGTTCCCGCTGGGCCACAGGACACCTTTCTCTGTGGAGGACATTCTGGACCCGACCAAGTTTACAAGGAGGAGAATCTGTGCAGAAGAGGAGAAGACGACAGGTGAGAATCGAAAAAAAAAAACCCCAAAACAATCTAAACCTGTTTGCACCTGCAGAGAGTAGGGGAGACTGGGGCCAACTGCAACATTTTTTTTACATTTCTCTAAATAACTCCAAAACTAGAGCAGACTGGGGATGGTTGCAGCACTATTTCCAGTCCAAGATGACGTCCTCGAATGTCTAGTTTTGTCCACAACCCAAAGATATTCAGTTTACTGTCAGAGTAGGAAAGAAACCAGAAAATATTCACATTTAAGAAGCTGTAATTAGAAAATTTGGATATTTTTAATGAAAATATGACTCAAATCAAAACAGTGGGTGTTTAATCTTATAGTTCATCAATAATCATTGCAACTTGATATTAAACTTAGATCTGTCAGCTAATTACCCTGCCATTTAAAGATGATTACAGATGTCATATCTTTTGCAATATTTATTTGAACGGAAGAAATGTACGTAAATGATGCTGCAACTGACTGAACCTGGGGACAGTTGCAACATGATCCTGGGGACAGTTGCAACATGTTAAAAAAATACATTAAATTTCACTTGCTCTTGCCTTATTTTTCACTAGAGTTTAAACTGATTTATTTGTGTTTTAGGAGCTCCTACTCTCAGAGATGAACCCAGAGAGCAGCAGCATCCTCCAGCAGGTGGGAGCTGCAGCCCGGTGGAGGAGGAAGAGGAGGAGGAGGAGGAAGAGGCTCAGTGTGCGGAGAAGCTTCAGAGGCCGAAGGCAAAAAGGCGACGGATCCGCACCGCCTTCACGCTGGAGCAGCTGCAGATCCTGGAGCGCAGCTTCCAGCGGTGCCACTACCTGTCGGTGCTGGAGCGCCACACCATCGCCTCGGCCCTGCGCCTCTCAGAGACTCAGGTGAAGATCTGGTTCCAGAACAGACGCACCAAGTGGAAGAAGGAGCGCCTGCAGGGGTCGGAGGCAGAGGAGGAGCACGGCTTCACATCACCGTTCTCCTCACATCCTCTGACCTACAGTCCTTTGTACTGCCAGCAGCGCACTCCGCTCCAGCTGTTTGCACCTCTGTCACTGGTGCCGTACCATCATTATTACACATGATGAGTGACTGAACACAGAACGGACTAACATGAAACCCAGCAAAATAATAAGGCTCTATCATTATTATTATTATTATTATTGTTCAGGAGAGCTGTCAAAGTGCCAAACAGGACTGAGTTTAGAAATATTTTCTTATGTAATTATGTAATAACTTATTTTGATAAACATTTTTATTGAAGCTGTTCTTTCTGCCTCTTGTTTCTTTAATAATTTAACCCTCTACCTGCCCCAGAGGCAACAAAAGTCATTCATCTACATGCTATTTCTTGGCCAAACCAGAGCCTTCCCACAATTAAGCTTTCCAATATAGCCTTAACTAGCACTAGCAAGCTAAAGTCAAAGACAAAGTCAATTTTATCAATAAGCTTTCAGCTGCAGCCAATACCCCTGAGGCCACGCCCCCTGGGTCTGCCCATGAATCCATCCAATAATCCAAATAGTTGTTGAGATTTTTACTTAACACTTAAAAACACTTAAGTCAATACCATTCATCCTCTGGGAACCACGACTGCATAATTGTGTGCCATATAATCAGGTAGCAACATTTCATTGGACAACTTAAAACTTTTACCAGCTGGTGGCACTACAAAAAAAAACTCACAGGATCACCAAACTCAATATGGTTCATCCTCTGAGGACAATGAATGTTTGTACAAACATTCATGAAAATCCATCCAATAGTTTTTGAGGTATTTCAGTCAAAGCAGTGAAAATACCTACATCATCATCCCCAGAGCTACACAGCCATATAAATATATATGAATTATTACATAAAGAAAGAGGGAACCATATGTATCTTATAAAACAACTTTTCTAACACACATGTTGCTTGTTTTCACCTCAAATCTAATAGCTGAAGTGAGCGGGTCAGATTTCAGCTGAAAGAGTTGCATTGTAAAATAAAACTAAACTCCCTGAACCCTCTTAAATGACTTCAGATCAGTTTAACGGGTCTCAGATTGAGGTTAGAGGGGTCTTTGTCTCAGTGTGTGTGTGTGTGTGTGTGTGTGTGTGTGTGTGTGTATGTGAGACATGTCCAGATGGTCTGGAGTGGACATCCTAACTGGTTAACTCCATCCAACACTTTCTTGGCCAAGTTCAATTCATTCTTTACTAGAAGTATTTCAAAGACAACACACACATCTGCTTTAATCTTTTTTCTTCTTTGTTATACAGACACACACACACACACACACACACACACACACACACACACACACACACACACACACACACACACTCCTGGGCACATCTGTATGTAATTTAGCACATACTCTTTATCCCCAGATGTCAGGGGGTTCGAAACTCTCCAAACTGTCCATCCATTATAGTGAATGAGACAAATCAGTGAGGTATTTAGTTTTAATAAATAGTTAAAAAAATGCCTTCAAAACAGCTCTGTGCATTTGGCAAAGGAAAGAAGCATAAAGATAAAAATTGATTTGGCATCAGCTTTCCTCCAGGTGCTACAAATTCTGAGATTTCTTCACTTAATAAATAAATCTTTACGCTGAAAGATGAGACGTCACGTTATGATCAGCTGTTGTGATTTTTTTCCTGGCAGGCTGGTTAGAGCAGAACAGATCTGAAACCACCTCCATCGATGAGGGACTGGAAACAGATGGAGGTCAAAAGAAAACAAAGAAGACGATTGGACAAAATGGCAGATAAAGGAGGATATTATTACTCATTATGAGTGTGAGCAGAGAAATGAGTCAACAACTACAGTAATGGAAACAGATTTTTCTTTTTCACAGTCTGGGTGATAAAACACGACTGATATCGTTGACAAGTGACTTTCAGGAAAGACTTTTTCTGTCATTTTCTGCAGGAAATAAGATCATAAATCTAATTTAAGTGCTTAGTTTCTCAAAGATGCAGGTTTTTTTCATCCCAGATGAGACAGCTGTTGTCGGTCTGCTGTGTGGACATGAGTCATCTGTGGGGTGATGATCAGTTTCTGACTCTGGACATTTTCTAAAACCAGAGTCATACTTATTGAACCACAAACACAAACTCACATCTGGCTTTTGTCTTCGGTGGGAAAGGTTACAATCGGCATTTATTCCCGGATGAAGAATGACTCTGCAGCAGTCGAAGGTATTAATCAGTTCCAGCTCCGATCAGCAGCAGTGGAGACCTATGATTGGACAGTTGCTGTTTGGAGGAGGGGCTTAGCTTAGCATTAGAAAAAATGAAGTAAAAATTAGTTCATCAAGAGTCAAAAGATTCTGACAACAACAAACACGGCGACGCTGGGGGAAGCCGTGATAATGTACTTCTTTGAGAAAGAGGTAAAAGTGGAGGCAGCGTTGTAGACAGAGCTCATGTTTGACATTTCTATATTTTCAATTAATGAAAATAGTAAATAACACTGACCAATTTTTGAAATATTTTTTTTTATTTCTAAAACTCAAAGATTCAAGTTCATCTAAAGTAGAAGAAAAGTCATTTCAACTAACTGTAAAGTTTATTTCAAAAGTCAAAAAGTTAGAGTTGGGCTCAAAACTCAAAAATCTATTGCAGTACGTTGCCTCAGCTATTTTTAAATATTCACCACCCATACACCAAATAAAAAAAAATACATTTTGTCAACTAAAAGGTGTGTTATAGCCTACGTCTATGGCTCGGTGTCTTTTCCTCGTCTTCACCCAAAGTGACACCTGCACAACGATTGTATCGTTCAACCAACAGTACTTGAGTAAATTTACTTAGTTACATTCCACCACAGAACTGCTAACACGACTGTTGTCCTTTCATCACGTGAACCTTTTGTTGTATTCTGTATCGCGTGCACTTTTAATGCATTTTATTGTGTTGTTGTTTAATTAATGTCGATCATTTGGTGAAGGCGAGATGACCAAACAGAACAGAATGTCCCTCTGCTGACTTTATAACATGATGACTCAGTTTGTTCACCAAACAATAAATACTTCAGTCCTCACATCTGGTAACAGTTTCTCTCACTGAGGTAATGTGACCCATCGCTGACCAAGACCTCGATTCAATAAATGTTATGTAATGTGATTTCTTCATCTAGATATCACTGTATAATATTACTCAAATCAGTTAAATTCACTTCTTAATGTCAGATCATTTAAACTCAGTGTGCATGTTTTACGGGCCGCTGTGAGTTTATAAAACTGAATGAGGTTTGGCTGAATCCAGCAAAACATTGTCAAGATTTTGGAGAGTTTGCTCTGGTAAGGTGGGTCAACACTGACAGTCAGGACATCTGATCTTGCAGAGACTCGGAGTTTAAATTTCCTGACTGAACATCAGACCCGTCGGAGCTTCACAATTACCTGACATGTTTGATTTTTACGACTGGAATCTGCAGTCCAAGCTGCACACAACAGACATAACAACCTAAATGTTATTAATCTGCTAAAGTCAGTGCAAAAAGGACCTCAGAGGAAAATAATCTCCTCCATTATTCCTGAATATTTGTGTCTCATAGAGCTGAGGTTGATGTTACAGCACCTGGCAACACCATGTCAATCAGCTATTGTGGAGGTACCAGCTGCAGCAGAAAACAAATGCAGCATTTCCACCGCAGGAATTTCCCCCGGGGACTACAGGAACCTTTGGAGGAACTTGGTGCATTTTTTTTTTCGCCTGGCATTTTTACAAACCTGCAGCTGCAAACCAGTTTGTCTTTTGTTCACTGTGGTTCAACACATCAAAATAAAGTTAAAGAAAAATAAAGCAAATGACAGATGGACTGAAAACAAAGTGCTTACTGTTTATGTTGCACAAATAAAGATTCCTGTCCACTGCTTTATACGGCACTTCAAACATCAGTCAGTTAAATTGTCTTTAAACAGCAGTGGAAACACAGACAACAACGGGCTGAGGGAACTTTCCAGCTCCTTGAAAAGTTGATCCTGGGACTAAAAGTCCTGGGTATACTGGGGGGTTGGGGCGTGGCTTAAAGGGCTGTCAATTCATGTCCCCGTGGTCCAGCTGGAACATATACAAGAAGTCTTTTACTCCCTGTGTCATTTCATAACACTGATTATGAAAATAATCATTAGTTGCAGCCCTATTATTGAATTTTGAATACAACTTTTCATTTGTAAAAAAGAATGTGGCATTTCTTCTTTCAAAAGTTCTATTACTTTGCTTTAAACTACCAAAAGTTTGCACAACTAACCAAAGAAGCAAGCACATGTACTGCTATATTGTCCCCACATTGTTTACAACCTCACGTTTACTTCTTATATCTCCGGGATTTGTAGTAGGAGGCAGCAGAGGTCCTGATCCTGAAGAAATGTGGAGCCTCGGCTTGAATTAATGTCTTTATAGTGAAGTAATTTAGTTTAAGTTATTCTCTAGTCTTCTAGTCATTCTAGGAATGACTGCAAACCACATTAAAATGTCCTTCTTTAATGTTCTTCCTTCCTTCCTTTCTTTCTTTCTTTCCTCCTTCGTAGGAATGTCATATGTGGTAGATGCTCCTCCCCTCTGCTGCAGAGATGGGTGAGGGGAAAAGGGGGTGAAGGGCCATGAGGGAGAGATGTGACTGAGGAATATGTGGGAGAAGAAGAAGAAGAGGAGGAAGAGGAGGAGGGAGGAGGTGTGCTGCTCTGCTCTGTTCTGCTCTGCTCTGCTGCCGCCGCTGTTGCTGCTGCTGGAGAAAATCCACTCCAGACAGATGCATTTCCTCTACTCCAGCACGACCGGGAGGCTGCTTTAAAACTTCCAGCCCACAACATTTTCTTCCTCTCTCCATGCTGACTCGCCATCAGAGAGGAGGAAGCTCTCCAGACCTCCACAAGCTCATCCTTTTGTTCTCTCCATCCCTTTCATGTCTTCTGAGACTTCTTAAGGACCTCAGAGTCTGGTGACAGCTGACTTGGAGCATCTGCAGATCAGATGTTTGGATATTTTCACAGCTAATTTAGGATTTTTTTTTCTTGGAGTGCCTCTGGTCTTCCCCATCCTCCTCAGTGTTGTGCCTCGACTGGAGCAATGAGGGCTGAGGTGCTGGTCGTCCTGCTGGGTTTGACCCTGTGCTGCGCTCTGGTCTGCGCTCGGGGAGAAGATGTGAAGGAGGACAAGGTCTCCAGAGGACGGGTTCAGGTGAGAGAAGCCCGAGGACTTGTGGAACCCAGGAGACAGGGGGAGGAAGGGGACGTTGAGATGTCAGACGAACCCACTGAGGTGGTGGAAGCAGAGAAGACCAAACCAAAGAAGAAGAAAACACCTGAGGAAATTGAGGCAGGTAAGGAACTTCTGCAGACAAACACAGACACAAAGTCAACTCTTGAGATCCTCTTATATGTGACTGGGTTTAAATCTCTACTGTATGAGCTTCAATGTTAGAAAGTTTTATGGCTGCAGCAAACAATTATTTTCAGTATCGATCAATTTGCAGATTATTTTCATGTTTGACTGATTAATTTAGTTAAAAAGGATGGTTACAATTTTCCAGAGACCAGAGTAGAGGTGGGAAGTAACTAAGTACAAATACTTTGTTACTGTACTAAAGTAGATTTTTCAGGTATCTGTACTTTACTTTTACTTGCTACATTTTAGCACAAATATCTGTTCTTTCTACTCTTAAGATTTTCAACATAGCCTTTTTCAGTTTAATATATTTGAGGGGAATTATTGAGACAAAAGACATTAAAGACAAAAAAGACCAAAAGGAAACAACAAGACAAAAAAGACGTAACAAGACAAAAAACTATGAAAAGGATGTTACTGATGAAAAATGACATAACAAACAAAATGACGTAGTAAAATACAAGAGATGTAACAAAACAAAAAAACAGCATAAAGACATAACACGATAAAAACAACATAAAGTAGGCAACAAGTTAAACAACAACGTTAAAGATGGAACAATAAAAAATACATAAGTCAAAAGAGACATAACAAGATGAAAAATGACTTAACAAACAAAATGATGTACTGAGACGTAAGAAACAAAAAACGAAACATTAAAAAAACAGGGTAAGATCTGTAACAAGACGAAAGAGACGTAACTAGATGAAAAACACAACGACAAACAGGATGAAAAATAATGTCAAAGATGACAACCTTTTACTTTTATACTTTGAGTACATTTCAGAGCCTGTGATTTTTTTACTTTTACTTGTAAAAGTGTAAAGTACTTGTGTAAAGTAGTTGAATCAGTATTTCTACTTTCACTAGAGTCTAGTAAAGAATGTGTGTACTTTTACTACCTCTGGCCCAAAGTGACGTCTTCAGATTGCTTCTTTTGTCCAACCAACAGTCCAAAACTCAAAGATGCTCCATTTACTGTAAAAATGACAAAGCAAAGCAGCAGTTCAATCCCTTTAAGAAGCTGGAAGCAGCAAATATTTGACATTTGTACTTACAAAGTGACTGAAAAGATCAATCAGTTTTCAAAAGAGCTGGCAACTAACTTTCTTTCAATCGATTGATCAATGAATCGACTAGTTGACCATTTCTGGCTTTGACTCCTCTCTGAGCTTTCAGTCACAGCTTGCAGCCAAGACACTGAGGATACACAGACAGGAAAGGCTGCAATCAATCTCTGAGGCAGGAAAACATTTGGTTTCAACTCTGTTATCTAGTTCTGCAGCTTTTTCTCTGAACTGATCCAGAGATTTCTTTGCTTGCGTCTGCATAGTCCCAAAAAGCTTTGTTAGAGCCTTAAAATGACTTGCATTTCTTAACCAGAGTAAAAGAGGAGTTTTGGGGTTTTGTTTTGGTCAAGATGTCTCAGTGATTCAGGCATGACGGTGCAGAAACTTGCAGTGATTCAGCTGGTGGTCTGACAGTTTCTTGGCAGCCCGACCACACCGCTGCTTACATGACCTGCTTTCTCTGCCAACTGTAAAAAAGTTTTAGTAGCTTGTTTTCTCGAGCCAGTGATCAGAGAATGAGCCTTTGCCGTGAGAGTGGCGTCTGTCTGCGCCTCAATTATGTCTGCAAGAAAGACCCATCTGTGAAAAAGCCTGAGCAACAGCAGAAATATTTCCACTACGATTTTCCATAAGTGAGCAATGACCAGGATTTATGAGACGGCCCACTTTCAGTAGCATTGATGCAATGGCACTGATGTTGTGGATGTTAACTTTCCGCTGCAAGAAGCAAAACCACAGGCGTAGCAGCCAGAGCTTTTCATGTGTGGCTGGTTTTGGTTACATAAAAGGCCATAATTAACTAAACCTGAGACCCAAAACAATTTTTCATCTCTCTCAAGCTTTGTTTTTCCGGGGGAGGCTTTGCTGAGCATGCAACATCTTTATCAGCCTGTTTTACAGTCATATTTTGGCATTACTTATTGCTGTTTTCTGCACAGATTCTTGGAGCCTGAATGTTATCTTTTGCTTACTTTGGTAACATTTCACTGTATATTTTTGCATGGATGGAACATTAGTTGTTGGGCCCCCACGCAACAAACCCAAGCCTAAAGTTCCCATTAAGTACAGTGCACACAGCAGACTGTAGACCCACAGCCCCCCAAACCAACCAAAACACCAGAAATGCTACCAGCTGTCAACAAGTTTTCTGTGTTTTAGTTGGCTTGTCATGATTTGATTAAGGAATTAAATTTTACATTTTTATATTCTGGAAAAAATGCACAGCCCACACTGGACAAACATACTACACGTTATATATGTTTGTTTGAATCTGTCACTCAGTCAGTCCACCACTTTGTTCCAGAGTGAAATATCTCAACAACTATTTGACGGAGTGCCACAACATTTGGTTCAGACATTCATGTCCGTCTCAGGATGAATTTTAATATCTTTCTAGCACCAAAATCTGTACACAAGGGACAAGATTTTCATGTTTGAGCAGACTTTGGTTGTGTGCAGATAAACAGTCAGTGTGGGCAGTCGCTAAACCAACTCCATTCACTCATCTTAAGTTTCTGTTATCTGGATATCTGCTGGTCATACCGGAGGCCCTGAAATATTGGCTGTTGGAAAGTAGGTGTATCTGTGGATGCAAAGTAATACAAAACACCCTTCAACATGACACACCCTCGAAACAGTCAGTTTGGATTACGCACCAAAATTAGGCTGCTTGGTTAGGTTTAGGATAGACTCACAAGCCAGTTTCTAAATGCCTCACTCAGTTCTGACTAAGGATAATCTTCCAGCTTTCCTGGTGAAAACTGGGTTGAAACAATTACAGAGTTTGAAAAAACCTGCATTGCCGAACCAGTCCGAAGTCTTTAGGGCACCCTGTCATGTTGGGGCGGTGGCATCATGTATGTGCTACTTAGTACTGAGGAGAACAGAGGGGACAACATAGTTTCTGGTGAGACATATCCTTAAAAAATGTAAGAGGCATAGTGTAAGTTTGTTAGCGACTGCTCTCACCACCAACTATCTTGCACTTCCCCAGATGATCAGTAGGTGGCGAGACCTCAGATTGTCTGGTATGGCGAGGCTGAGTTTAGAAAAAGATTGTGGTTTGGGTTAAGGGTGTGTCATGTAGTCTTTGAGACGGCAAATAGACCCTTTTCGCCGTTGCCCTCAGAGGCTAAATCAACGTCATGCAACACCTGAAGGGTTCCGAGACACAGCTGCAAAACTAATGACGTTCCCATCAGCCTCAGCTGTACTTCATGTGCAGTGTTAATAACACGTTACCATTTTGCTACTGCTAACACCCTAAAACTAAAATGGTAAACATTGTATATGCTTAGCATGTTGTTAGCATGTTAGCATGCTGGTGTTTATTTAGTTCAAAGCATTGCTGTGACCACGGCTGCTAGCATGACCACATTGGACAATAGCCTGATTAGCATAGCCTCATAATGAATGTGCTACTCTAAATTTTACTGCACATTTGACAAATAAAAAAAATAAAAACCCTTAAATATGGAATATACACCACAATATTCAACCTAAATTTTATTTTTAAAAATCACGGAAATTACTAAAAGAAAGACAGAGTGGTTTCCTCACAAATAAGTATATTTATTTTTTTTACAGTATATTACCGAGAAAACATTGGACATGCAGTGAACTTTGGTGCCCCTCTGTGAGCCTGAGGCCTGCTGTGCCTGGTTAGTAATGCAGCTGCTCACCATCACACCTCATTTGGCAAAGACACCATGTGCCAGAAAACCATAATGTTTTCTGAGAAAACAAACCAAAAAAAATCCTTGTGGTCCTCAAAGGAATTCAAAACCCTTCCATCACTCTAATCTCATGGTGTTTCATGTTATTTCTGCGTGTAGTCTCAGAAAAGGTGAGTGACAGTAATGAAAAGTGGCTCCCCTGTGTGCCGAGGCGGCGTAATGGATTGGCTGTGAAGGATTGTTGTGTTTAAGGACCGGTGGAACATCAGGAAACATGTCTAGCAGACGAAAGCAAGCCGCCCTCGGTGTCTGCAGCGTTGGAGTCTGATGATGGTTGCGTAACAACGGTGGATTAAAAACATTCTGAACCCTGAAGACCTTTGAAGAAATCCTCTCTGTAATATTCCATGTAGTTAAACATGAAACCACCTATTTCATAGTTTTAAGTCTTTCACTAGTTTCTCATCAGACCTTTGAGGGGGTGTAAGGCAACATCGAGCTGATTGAAGGTCCAAACATCTGAGTCTGAAGGTTCAGAGATCGCCTCCATCCATATGTTTGTTTGTCTGTTAACCTTTTTTTTTTAAGGAAAGAGTCTGTCTGTACGTCTGTCCTTCAGTTTTCTTGACAACTGTTCATCTGATTAACGTCATATTTAGCAGGTGTGTTGCTGAGGACCCAAGGACATGCAATGTTGAATTTAATGTAATTTGGCCAGATAGTGACACTGTAATGATAACTTTATATTTTGGCTTGTAACTTTTGAAACAGAATTGTGTAAATTTGTATCTTGATCAATTTTAAGCCATTTTGAATTTTTCTGAATCTGTCTGCCACAGGTTTTTAGCATGTGACCTTTCTAACGTCCCACTCCTTTTTGCTCTGTGCTCCAATAATAAGTTGACCAGGCTTGATACCTCGGTCAACCTTAACAACCTTTTCCTATAAAAGCAACATGTTTTGCTAACATTAGATAATTTTTGTAACTTAGATCCTAGCTTGTGTTGTATCAGCTCTCAGATGTGTGTCGCTTTGCATAAAACTGTCTGCTAAATGAAATTGTAAATTAGCCGGCTAATGCCCGGCTAATGCCCAGACATCGTCTATAAACAAACTTAAAAATTAGTTTTTCTTTTCAACATAGACGAGCTAACGCATCCTCACACCGAATAGCCAGAACAGGACAACTGTCAGTTACTCCCTAAGTACAGGAAACAGGAGAGGAAAAAGTTCACCAAGGTACGGGGCTTGTTGAACTGTTATTGGAGCACAAAGTGAAAGTGGGCGGGGCTTATGAGGGGTCAATTTGAAAGACATTTTGAGAGTGAACATTTTGACCCAGATATTATCTTTTCCTTAACCTTAACCAAGTGCTGTGCAAACTACCATCATGCAAATCATCCAGGTCTGTATATCAGCTGATATTAGCTTATTGCACATATTTCGGTATCGACACATATGATAAAAATTCCACTATAAAAGATGTGATGATGATGTGACGTGTAAAAACACATAACTAGCTTCCATCCTGATGACTTTCTCCACATGAGAAGAAAAATTAAGAATTTCTCTGGGAATTTTAACCCAAAAACATTGCATGCTGTGCAACTCATTAATTTGACGAGTGAACAATTAGTTTACCAGTCATTCTCACTAATGAGACTTGAACTAATGATTTTAAGCCCTGAAATGGTGTAAGACAAACTATCCTGATTGAAGCTGACAGTGATAATTTGAATCTTATTCACTTTCTCTCAGAGAGTGAGATGAGAGGACAGATGTTTCTCTCATGTCAGAGCTGAGACTAGAAGAATTTGGGGGACGTTCAAAAAGCTCACTAATTAACACGTTTTATCTGGTTTGTGTCATCCGTGCATTAACGGAAACGTGAAAACAACAATTTGTGGTTTCGTTGGGGAGTTACACTCTGGAACTTTTTGTTCTGCTTCCTGAAGTCAAGCTGACACAGGGAAGCCGATAGGTTTGGTGCAGAACACAAAACCAAAATCTCCAAGTAATCCTGAACTTTCTCAAAGAGCACCTTGAAAAAAAATAATTTCATCAAATATTCTCATTACAATGACTTTGCCCCCCATTTACACTGGCAGAAACAAGCTTCCATAGAAAAAAGATGAGGTAAATTTAATTTATTTGATTTTACAGTGCAGTCATGCTCCCAGGAGGGAAGAAACTTTTGATTTATCTGGACTGATTTACCTCCAGACTTTTCCTCTCAGACCAAACTTTGTCTGCTGTTATATAACTGTTCACTGTACAGGACTGTCTGTCAAAGAAACAGCTTCCTGGGGAGATTATTAGTCTTGGGCATTAGTCTCCCCTCTGGGTGCTTTCTTATTTGGTCTGAGACCAAAACAAACCCGTTCGCTGGCTGAGTTCTCCTTCAGAACCAGGTCCTGCTGCGTTTACGTCAGTGTCTGAGCCTCAGTTTTAAAATGTTTTATAGGTACATTTTGGCGTTTTCTGTGAATACATGTGTGTTAACAAACAGACTATAAAGAAAAAGTCAAGAGAAACATTTGGCAGTAAAAGTTCATATAAGGACAATAAAATGTTAAAAGAAGCTACATAGCTGTTTCATGTACATGTCTATACACACACATTTTATAGTGGCTTCAAGTAACCCAGTGTTTTTCTCTCTCTGCAGCCAGGGCAAAGAAAGCAGCAGAGAAAGAAGCCAAAGCAAAGAAGCAGAAAGCACCAAAGCCCACCAAAAAACCCAAATCTCCAAAACCCACCAAAAAACCCAAAGCACCAAAACCTACAAAGAAGCCAAAGGCGCCAAAAGCCACCAAGAAACCAAAAACGATGACCACCACCACCACCACGGTGCAGCCAGACAGCAGACGTCCGTCTCTGGAGGAGGAGGAGGAGAAGCTGCTGATTGAACTGGGCTGGGACACACGTATGTACACATTATATCATGGAAATCAGACGTAATCTGGTCTGACGGAGTCCAGCTTTTTAACTGTTTCACTTGATCTTTACAGTATTTAAACCTGTGACCCCAGAGGGACCTGTAGTGAAGGAGCCTGAGGAGCCTGTTGAGCCTGGCCTGGGTGAGACTTTAAAACTCTGACAACTTGTGTCCATCGTGCTCAAATACTCATAATCCACTGCTGTGGTGCTTTTTGCTAAAATGTGGACTGGGAAAGTAACTAAGTACAGTAACTGAAGTACTCTAGGTCCTCTAAAACCTGGGGTGGGCAGCTTGTTTTGACGTCATTGGGAAAAGGTGTAATTGACGTGGTCTCAGAGAAAACTAAAACCTTTCTGTGTAGTCTGCAGTTTTGTTGCAGTATGTCTGAATATTCATGATGTACAAGACTGTGGAAGAAACAAGGCAAAAGAGAGAAAAGAAAAAAGAGCACCAGTGGCTGCGCTCGGAGCAGAGGGATTAAAGTTTAGCAGTGAAGTTGTCTAGTGGCAGTAAATGTATAGTTTGCACATCAAAAACTGAAAAAAAAAAAATCAAGCTCCTGCATCTTGTTTCCCAGCTGCCTTTTAAACAGGCACCAGCCTCGTGTCTAAATTAACAGGACGCATGGAGCTGCTGCAAACAGCTGCATGAATTAAAGGAATAATTCACCCAAAAGTGAAAATTCACTCACTATCTACCACAAAACACTGCTGCAGTTTCACAGGAACACATGCAGAATTTCCTGAACAATTTAAGCGAATGGTGACCAGTTTTCAAACATACGCACACCATCACACCACACACACAAGGGACATGTGTAAGGGACATGTTTCAAGTCAACCTGGCGTGTCGGGGCTTTAGGAGACTTTGATTACACATGAATGAAAGATCTGAGCACTGCTGCTAAAATGTAAGAGTCAGTTTGAATCACCTCAGCACTGATTTATGTGTATCACGTGTATCTATACGCCTCGTCACTTTCATGCAGTCTGAAAGAAGCTGAGACTGCTGGGATGCCAGACGTAGGTTTCATCAGCATCTCTTCATTCAGAGCCAAACATTTTATGAAGCCTTTTACGAGGAAACTCAAAGGTTCCAGCGGGTTACGAGGGCTGTGAAAACTGGAGATTTCATGTAGAGGAGAACTCAAAGCAGGATACGGCTGCTCTCCACAACACAAATTTATTATTGAAATGTTTTCAGCGAGCACATCAAGACACATTACTGGGTCAGGGGAGTTTTTTTTTTTTCACTTTTTGAATTTAATGTATTGAGTTTTTCATGCAGATGTATTTCCTCTGTAATGACGAGACTTCTGCTGATTAAAATGCCACTTTAGAGTTTATTTGATGTAAGAAGTTTTACCATAAAACCTGATGAGTTTGTGCTGTGTTCTTCACAGATCAGAAGCCTGATAGGAAAATAACAACAACCACTGAGGTCATCATGTATATTCCAGGTACCCCTCTCTTATTTTGTTCAACTATTACATTTATCTAAAACTGTGATTTTCACGGTATTGCTCAGTTTGTTAAGTCAGCTTTATTCATAGGCACCATATCTTAACATGCACTGTCTTAGTATTTATTGATGTATTAATGTATTTATTTATAAATGGTCTTTTTACATGGAACCCACTTGATCCAAAAGAAAAAATAAAATTACATGGTTGCATTCGTGCACAATATGTAGTCTTGTGTAGGTTTAAATGTGTTTATGTAGTCTTGTGTAGGTTTATATGTGTTTATGTAGTCTTGTGTAGGTTTAAATGTGCTTATGTAGTCTTGTGTAGGTTTATATGTGTTTATGTAGTCTTGTGTAGGTCTATGCAGTCTACAGTCATGTTTGAGACTGATTTTGTATAAATGTAGGAGTTGTGGTTGTACTTTTCTGATATATTTTTGTGATTATTACAGATCCACACTGTTTTCTGTCCTGTGTTTATGTCTTAAAGGTGCAGTGTGTAAGATATAGGAGGGTTAGTTTTGTCAGAATACGGTTTATAATGGATTATAATAGTCATATATGTTTTTGTTAATGTATAACCACCTGAAAATAAACTGCCAGTGTAATACAGGCTGTTTATGATTTATTTTGTGCTTAAATTGATCTTTTTTTTCTCTCCTTCCTGCATACGGAATTATTTTTTTTGTCTAAACTTAGGCTTTGTGGTCAAATCAGTATCATTTTTTCAGTGTTTGTTGTTGTAATACTCATTTCAGCCACAAGAGGCTGCTGTGCACCTCAGCCTTTAAAGTTTAATGTTCCTGACAATTTTGCAATGTTTTTGCACATTAAAAAAAAAAAGGAACCTTTTTCACGTGTTTTTGAGTCATAAACTCAGGAGAGAAAACTTTTGTCCTAGTTTTTACAACAGAAGGAACAGATTAGTAAAATGATACTACAGGATCAATTCAAGCTAAATCTGTTAAGTTATTTAAGATACCAACTAACCTTGCAAAGTTTGTTAAAAATAATAAAGATTACTTTTATCTACTATTAAATATTTACTGTATAACAAGTGTCATTTCTCTCTTACTTCATTATAGTTTCTATTTACGTGTGAGTATGTTCACAGGGATGTAAATAATGAAAAGTCATCTGTTTGTGTTTCAGAGGAAACCACCACCGTCCCGTATATCGGCCCCTGGTATGAAGAATATGATTACGCCGACTGTACGTTCATCACTACGATAACTTCTCACCAAATGAGCTTTAAAATCACACATGATGCAGTTTTCCATAGTGATGAGATGAGTTATTTTCTGCGTCTGTTTGATTCATAGTGGCTGCAAAGAAACAGGAAGAGGAGGAGGAACGAGCTCGAAAAGAAAAGGCAGAAAAAGGTATTTGTTTTATTTTTCTGGACATCTTGATGCAGATGATAACGATGTTCTTTACTTTTCATCATTCATCAGAACCAACATTGAGTGTTTTTACTATCAATACATTATAGATTAGTACATTGTTACCTTATAACATATATAGTTATAATGTGATGTTTTAACACATTATTACAGTATAAATAAACAATAAACAATAGAAATCACTTTACGTTATGTGGTAACTTATATTGTTATGTTGTTATGTCGTCACATTATTACAATACAAGTTAATTCATTGTAACATGAAATGTTATATTTTATAGCAATAAGTTATAATGTTCGAGATAAATATGTTGTAGTAACGTGAAAATATGTAGCCTATACAGGGACGACACTATAAAACTACTGAACCTTTTTAAAGATGAAACCACATATTTATACACATATATAAATGGGAACCAATGGGCTTAGAGCTGAGAGCCACAGACAGGAAGTCAGAAAGTACTGAGAGACGTGATAACATGTTGTTGTTTTTGGTCTTTTTATGGGATTTGTTTACAGTAAGACTAAGACTTTTACTTTATCCTTAATTCATCAGTGTTTTTTAGTGATGACAATATGAAAACTTGAAATAGAGGAGGAAAAGGAGACAGAGGTGGGAGGAGGGATGAAGAGTTTCTAACAGCTGCTCTGTTTAGTGTCCTGTTGTGTATTGTTACGTAAAGCTCAGCTGGCTCATGTTATGATGATATGAGGAGGCAGAGAGGGAGGTGACTGATAACTGTCTATTAAAGTTACACAACATTCAGTAAAATCAAACGAAATGTCAAGCAAAAACTCCGCTGCACGAATGGTCTTGAAGATATTAAGTCGAACAGACCAGACTGACCCATATTTCAGATTGGAAACACATGAGGAACGACTGAGTGGAAACGGAGGTGCTCTGACTGTACGAGCACATATGGAAATATTTTGCGCGGTGGTGACGGCTGGAGAGCGGGGTCCATGTGAAAACATGTTTTGACACATATTGTTTTCTCATTACGCTGTGAAGCCGAGCGGCTGAGGAAGCAGTGGGAGGAGGAGGAGGAGGAGAGGCTGAGGCAGATGGCAGTGCCGCCCGAACCAAAGAGTAAGACGACTACTACTTTTAAACTTTCTTCACCTGTTTCTCATCCATCTAGACTTTTTCGGCGTCAGTTTTGGAGACATCTGTCTTCTCTCCAGTATAAATGGCACCCGGCATTTACATTTGACACTCAACAGCAGCGTCTCTCCAGAAATCACGACCCAGTTACTCTACATAATCCACAGACCTTGTCGTGAAGTTTCATGAAGGATCTACTCTCTTTCTAGTAAAAAATAAGTAGTTCTGGTGGATCCTACTGCTTATGGTGCTTTGGGTAACACAAGTGAAGCACAATTTAGTCCTATTATATTGGAAAATTCTGCAACTCACACCAAAACTATCTAGATGATAATGATTTTGGGGTGAACTGTCCCTTTAAAGACACATGAAAAGTGGTGGATTTTCCCTTTACGTGTTCCTTTATGTCTTGAGAAAATTCTCCTCCTTTAAAAGCTAAATAAACTCTTTAAAAACAAAGCATATGATGATCTTATAGACCATGATGCATTGCTAAAACTAGCCAACAGTATATAAAGTAGTAAAAATACAACATACACTTTAATGCAGCAGGAATATTACTTTTTATACATTTTGCTGATACATACCTTTACTTAAATAAGGTTTTAACTGCAGGACTTTAATCTTCTTCTTCCCCGACTGTTCATTCATTAATCCACTGAGCCCATTTAAAACTACTACATTGTCTTTAAAGACATGTTTTACTGCGCCGTCTGTCTTCATTAAAAAGAAAAACTGCTTTTGACTGACTTGTTAATGGCCTCATTCTTCTGCTCCCAAGACTGTAGCTAATGTATGTTTTGAATTACAGTCTTTCTGGAACATTTGACAAGCAGATCCTGTTTGTGTACGTCTGCGTGTTTACCTTTCCTCTCAGAGTGTCCTCCGCTGGGCCTGGAGTCTCACCGGGTGGAGGACGACCAGCTGCTGGCTTCCTCTCAGTCTCACCACGGCTTCTCGGCTCAGAGGGGACGACTCAACATGCAGGTAGATGCAAACAGCCTGCAAAAAAACTGGGAAAATGGAGAGTTTGAATCCATTATCTGGATGAAAAACTTGACTCTGGTCTCCTGCAGGGCTCTGATAATGACGAGGATCTGTACGGCGGCGCCTGGTGTGCAGAGCCAGAGGAGAGTAACCACTGGTTTGAGGTCGATGCCCGCCGAGAGGTTGAGTTCAGTGGAATCATCACTCAGGGAAGAAACTCAGAGCTACAGTGAGTCCTCATTAAACTTCACTTCATGCACTGATGCTGCTGTGATTCATTCTGTCAGGAAAAGAAAGACAACAGATGAAATGATAGGATATTAGTAGACATTCTCTCATAATTTTGATGCAGAAACTCATTTTGGTCACTTGGGAGCAGCACAAAAAGCTGTAAACACGACGCTGACATACATATAATCACTTTTGCAACAGAAATTGAGAAAACTTCCTTAAATTTTGATTGAGAAAAGTTTTTTACAAGTTAATGCTCTTAATGGGAGATGGAAACATTTTTCCTGAACAAGTTAGTTTTGATGTAACCAGCAGTTAACTCACATGACTGATCAGCTGTTTCCTCATGTCTCTATAACACATCCATGATGCACAGATCTGATGAAACCTTCCTCACATAAATACACAGAAAAACTGGCCCCACCTGGATGCTGCAGATTTACTCAAAATTCTGTCAAAATTTACGATGCATTTGGTCGGAAACATGTCTTGTGGCATATTTACACATCTAGCAGACAGAGAGCAACATTATTTCTCATATGGATTTTTGTTTTGTGTCCACTTGATAAATGTTAGTCGAATATTCACCTTCTTTTAGCTCCATATTTGGTCTCCACCACCTCCTGTGGAAACGACAGGCTCTTTATCTGCTTCTCAAACTTTTTAAACTGTGTACCATTTCAGAAAATATTAAGCTCTCCAAGAACCACTTTACTACTTTGCGCTTCTTAAGTATATTTTATGTTAAATTTGAAAATTCGTAATATTTTGATAGTCTTATGCTTTTTAAATTATTTTTTTCCTTTCTTACATTACTCCACATACCACTAGAGGGAGCTTGCATACCACCTGTGATACACATACCACAGTCTGAGAATCTAGGTGCTTAATGCTCCATTATGTACACAACAACATGCAAGACCTTAATTACGTTGCGTAAATCTTGTGACATTAAACAACGATGCTGTTTGGGTTGGTTTAGGCGCCAAAACTACTTGGTTAGGTTCAGGAAAACATCATGATTTGCATTAGAATAAGTGTAAGTTACGTTAAATAAGTCAACGCTTACTTTTGGTTTCACTTGGGGCACAAACCCTGGTCTCCTGGCTTTAAGTCCTGTGTTTGTTTGAGCCATCCATCCATACGCAGACTTTATTGCTTTTTACTGTTCCCGTCATAACTGCTACGGCCACTAGAGGTCGCCACCTAAAAAACACTGAGCAGAGCTGAGAGGATCTGCAGAGTTCTCTTTGGGTTAGATTCATGCAACAAGCAACAAGTGCAGCTTTAAAATGTCATAATTTTGACTTAGCATCTCATATTTTTGATACACTGTAAGTATTTTTACTTTTTCTTCTCCTGGCAAAAATATGTTTCCATACAGATCAGCAGAAATATTAACAGATTAATGTGTTTTCTTCCTAGCGAGGATTTCATGTCCTCCTACTTTGTGGCGTTCAGTAACGACAGTCGTGATTGGACGACGCTGCATGATGGATACGCTGAATGGGTGAGTGGATCAGATGGTAGCCAGTGTTCAATGTAAAGGCATTGATTGATTGATTACATTTTAACTGTATCCCCTCTTGCAGCTGTTCTATGGGAACGTTGATAAGGACACACCGGTGATGAATCTGTTTTCGTGGCCTGTGGTGGCGCGATACATCCGCATCCTTCCTCAGAGCTGGAACGGCAGCTTGTGTCTGAGAGCTGAGATCCTGGCCTGTCAGCTACCAAGTCAGTATCACAGAAAACAACAAACACGGCACCGCTGAACATATCTAACCTTTAAAGAATGTTGTTTGAAGGCTTTCATGATCTCATGAGTCACAGTTTGCTCATTAATTTGGGGAATACGTCACCGTCCGCTGGAGGAAAAAACTGAATTTTTTGCCAAACTTGACATTAGATTGGTTTCACCCGGCAGTGCTGGTGTACAAGAGTCTATTTCACAACAAGAACTTCATGACCTCGGTGTTAAAGTGTGTTACATAACAGCATCACAGAACAACTGTGCAAAGTTTTTCCATCATCAAGTCAGCGAGTTTCTTGTTTCAGGCAGCTATCACAGTGAGAATGAAGTCACCCCGTCGGACGACCTGGACTACAGACACCACAACTACAAGGAGATGAGACAGGTCTGTTTTTAAAGGGATAGTTCGTATTATCTGAAGTGGGGTGGTATGAGGTACTTATCGATAGTCAGTCAGAACCGTGGAACCTCAGCAATCAGTAGCAAAAGGTATTTCAGCCACTTAAAAATAAAAAAAATTAAAAACTCAATATCAGTTTAGGTGTTAGAAGAATATTTTCATTACTTAACCTTTCCATCACACAGCCTTTTCTACTGGAAAACATCTGTTATATAAACCAAATATTATTCTCTCCAAATCAACCAGTCAACCAATCAACAGTGGAGTTACTCATCTGCTGCTGCCTCTGTTCTTAGTTTGTCTGTGTTATTGTGTGACTTTGGTGAAGCCAAACTATCCTTTTAAATCACCAAAGTCACACAATAACACAAACAAACTAATAGATTGAGGCAGCAGTAAAGCAGCAATGCCTGTGTTCTGTGAGGTAAAATTACTGATTTTGCCAATGGAGTTTGGTTGATTTGGAGAGAGCGATATTTGGCCTATATAATGGCGGTTTCAGATTAGAAAAGTCTGTCTGACAGCAAAGTGATGAGAATATTCTAAATAAAGGGGTCAAAAATACATGTTCCTGCTGACCCTGTCCACAGCAGTACATTGCTTAGCTTCCTGCACCAGCACTCCTGCTGCTTCTCCGAACTGGGGGCATGTTTACCACCGTCTACTGTAGGTGATACACTATAGTACCTTATATAGCACCACTTAAAAAAACTGATCTATCCCTTTAACTCTGATTAATAAAAAATAAGTGTTGCGTAACATTATTAAAGGGACTATGTGATGCATTTTACTTGTATTTAATGCCTTCTATTGTTAGTGTGTGAAGGGACTGTGATGTCACTTAAAAACTGAGCCCTTCCCAGACTTTCTTGGATGAACAGTTTCCCTCCAATAAGAATTTTCTGAAACTTCCTGAGTACATATAGCTCATAATTCTGTGAGGAATGACGTCACAAATGTGTTTCCGCTTGTTCCAGATGATGAAGGTGATAAACGAAGAGTGTCCCAACATCACCAGGATCTACAACATCGGTAAAAGCTCTCAGGGCCTGAAGATGTACGCCATGGAAATCTCTGACAACCCCGGAGAGCATGAGACAGGTACGAGAGACAGGCAGCGAACGATTACACTGTGCATGTTAAAGGTTCAGTATGTTTTTATCAGTGTAAAACAAGAATTTTCTGTGAGCTGTTCCTTTTGTCCCACTGTCTCTAGGTGAACCTGAATTTCGGTACACAGCTGGTCTCCATGGTAACGAAGCGCTGGGTCGGGAGCTTCTGCTCCTGCTGATGCAGTTTCTGTGCAAGGAGTACAATGATGAGAACCCAAGAGTGCGTCGCCTGGTGGACGGAGTGAGAATACACCTGGTGCCTTCGCTCAACCCCGATGCTTACGAGCTCGCTTATGAGATGGTACGACGGGCTTGGGACAGAAATTTTTAAACCCTGTACAGAAGTTTTAAAAAAATGAGACTCAGGGTCAGAAAACAGGTGTCCTTAGTCACACCAGTGTTTTTGTTAAAGGAGCATTCTATCAAGTTTACACCTGGAGCTAATCGGACTGCTAGCTGTCAAGCTAACTGAGCTAATGGCAGCTCCAGTTTTCAGCACATAGCAGTTAATTGCCCCATATTTCACAAGAGAAAAGGTCTGTGCTGCAACAGTCTGTGATCATTTAGTCCCAAATCTAATGACAAGGTGTAGCTCTCAAATGGAGTTGGAAATGGGTTTTTTTGCAACTAACCAACTAATGAAAACCAAACCTAACTAAAACTAAACTCTAGGACTATTAGGAAGCACTTTAAGATCTAACATGGTCCTCCTCCTTGTCTTGCAGGGCTCAGAGATGGGGAACTGGGCGCTGGGCCACTGGACTGAAGAAGGTTACGACATCTTCCAGAATTTCCCAGATCTGAACAGCATCTTGTGGGGAGCCGAGGACAGAGGCTGGGTGCCTCGTATAGTGCCCAATCATCACATCCCGCTCCCAGAAAACTTCCTCAACGGCTCTGTGAGTCTGTTTTATACCACAAGGGTACATTTACCTCTCAAATCCTGCAACAGAATGTGTTAACATTCAAACGTTTCTGCCCGTCTTCCTCTCTTAGCTCGCTACTGAGACCAAAGCCATCATTTCCTGGATGGAGCGCAACCCGTTTGTGCTTGGAGCTAATCTGCAAGGAGGAGAAAAACTGGTTGCATATCCCTTTGACATGCAGCGTCCACCCATTTCTGTAAGGATATTTTACCATGAAGAACCAAACAAATATATAGATTACCTCAGCAAGTGTCAGTAAACTTAGAATATTTTGATGTTGTTAAAGCTGACAGACAGCCGGCGTTGGAGAACGAACGCCGAGATGAACGAGGAAACGTGGGCTCGCATTCAGCGGCAGAATGAGGGAGCTCTGAGGGAGACGCCAGATGACGCCATGTTTCGATGGTTGGCAATGTCGTATGCCCACAGCCATCTGACCATGACGGAGACGTATCGAGGCTCCTGCCATGGTGATGATGTCACTGGGGGGCAGGGCATCACCAACAGGGCCACCTGGAAGCCAGTGGTGGGCAGTAAGTGTCCACACATCTGATGTAGCTGTACAAAATTCAAATTCAACATAATATTGTGACAGTTTTACTTAACTGCCATCCTCTCCAACAGGTATGAATGACTTCAGTTACCTGCACACAAACTGCTTTGAGCTGTCCATCTTCCTGGGCTGTGACAAGTTTCCCCATGAAAGTGAACTTCCTCTCGAGTGGGAGAACAACCGCGAGGCTCTGCTGTCCTTCATTGAACAGGTGAGAACCGGACTGATGACTTAAAGTAGAGTTGGGACACATCACCTAAAATCCTGCTCCTTCTGCCGATGTCAAACGCACGCAGGTCGTGAAAGACAACAAGCTATGATTGTTCAGTCTGTCATGTCTCTTGGTTGAGTCACAGCAAGAATTTTTGCCTCTATGATTGATTGATCGTGTAGTCTGAACCTTCCTGGACTTTTGGGTAAAGCACCACTTTGAAAGCCACCATATGTAGGATTCATAACTCTTTATGACCATCTGGAGGAAGCAGGAGACTGCAGTGCTGGCTCCCCACACAGATCGGCTCAAATGGGAAACCACTTGTTTTAATTGCAAACAAAACCTAATGCCCTCAGAGTAATTTGAAAGATGCTATAATCACATAAAATTCTTTGTTAGTTTCTGTTAAGTCTTGTCTAAAGTCACCTCAGAACCCATCTGCTATTGCCTGACAACAATTTAGACTCTGGGCTCAACAGCCAGTGTTTCTGGGTTCCTGGTTTAGCCAGCAGATATCCAGATAACGGACATCCGGGCCAAGACTTCCTCTTTCGTGCACTGGTCATTGCCTAAAGTCCAAGCAATGAATTGGGAGCTAATCTCTGTGCACGAAGTTCTGCATGTGAATGCAGATAAAGAAAGAAAGCTAATAAAAAGCAAAATCATTGTCAGATGATAGCCAGTGTGTGTAACCAAAGCCTGCTCAAGCGTGATTGATCAATAAGAGTCCGACTGCAAATGGAAACCAGAACACTTTTGATGCCAGTCCTTTCCCTTGCCTGCAGATTCTACGTTCAGATATCTGTTTGTAGAGATGAAGTCTAAAGTTGTTATGTCCCACTGAAACTGTCACTGGAACTTCAGGTGGGATTTCAGTCATGACATGCTGTTTCTGCGCAGGTACATCGAGGGATAAAGGGCGTAGTGAGAGATGTGGAGGGAAATCCGCTGCCTAACGCCACCATCACTGTGGAAGGAATACGGCATGATGTCAAAACTGGTACGTTGGGAACAACAAAAAGATACTTTGAGTTTACAGTCTTTGCATTTTAAAGAATTTCAGATTCTCATGAGTGACCTTCCCAAAATCCTTCATTGTAGCTTTCGGTGGTGATTACTGGCGGCTGTTGAATCCCGGTGAGTACAGAGTGACCGCCAAAGCTGACGGCTACACCCCTCAGACTCGGCTGTGCATGGTGGGCTACGACTCCGGAGCCACTCCGTGCAGCTTCACCTTAGCCAAATCCAACTGGGACCGCATCAAACAAATCATGGCGCTCAACGGCAAGAGGCCCATTCGACTCGTCCCCAAAGTACACGTTGTGAGGCCGACCCCAGCCAGCACGGTCCCCAGCAGCACCACAGAGAGTCACGCCAGTGCTCAGAGAGCAGAGCGACTCCGGCGGCTCAGGATCATGCGCTTACGCCGCCTGCGTCTGCAGAGACTACGAGGCAGTCTCAGCACCACTCCTACGACCACGACAACAACGACGACAACTACGACGACAACGAGAGCCCCTACAACAATACCAGAAACAGAGAGAACCACCTCCTGGTACGACTCCTGGTTCCCTGTGGACAGCTGGTCCACAGAGAACCCGTTTGACAGCGTCATCTTTGACTCCGTGCCTACACAGGACTATCCGTTTGAATACACTATTGATTGATTACCGCATCCACATCTATGAGCCTGTTCAGACCTGGTATCATCATGCATCCTTGGTGATCTGATCACAGTTGGACAGGTCTAAGTACGCTCTGTATGTTAATAAAAGCACAGCTGTTTGGTCAGTTTGAAGTCCATTTGGCAGTTTTTGTGTTTTTAGTTCAGTGCTGCACTAAACTCTTAGATCAAATGACACATATTTTCACCTGTGCTGTCAGCAGTAGGCAGGAGAGATGCTCCATGGTGCGCTGGGATTTTATAACTGAACTATGATGAGGGTGCATCCCAGCGCACCGCGGAGCATCTCTCCTGCCTGCTCTTCACAGCACAAGAAAATGTTTTTTACAGGGAAAGAAAAAACTTAATGTTTTGCATTCAATGCCAAATTTACTGGAGGACAAGAATGATTAAGAATTCACCATAGCCATTTTACCTCCCTGCTCTGTATGCAAATAGTCTGCAAAATGTGTTGTTAGACACAATATTTTTCTACAAATAAAGACATAGATTGATCTATACCACTTGGGCCCAAGTAATTAAGAATTTGTCATAGACAACATTTCACCAAGTTTATAAAGTTTCTTCTCACTCAACAACTCTCAAAGTAGTGCAATTTTTAAATGAAGTCTGGGGTTACTAGTGTGTTCACATACATCTGCTGCTTATCCTGGCAAGTAAACACGTCATCTGCATTACAGTGAGCCAAATGATGGACTTCAGTTAAAGTACAGCAGCACAACAACTGGACGACAGTTAAGTAGGCGGTTTTTCGGTGAGGACACGTTCGTGTTCACACTGCTAAAATAACGTGGTCACACGGAGCCTAGACCACCTCCTGATGTGTACTCAGAGCTGATTGGATCAACAAAGATGCATGTTAATACTGGGTCTGAACATACAAAGACCTTAATAACCACTTCAGTTTGCTGCAACATCACAGCTTTTTTTTTTTTTTTTTTTTTTTAAACACAATACAACACAGGTTAATTATTTAGATCTCACAAAGTTTTCACTTGTTGGATCAACACTTTGAGTGCAGGTGGAAGTTATTTTAAGGGAAAATGTGTTTTGGGGGAAATTCTTAACAGAGAATTGATGTGGAATAGAAAGCTTCTGCTGAGCAGAGATGACAAGTTTAATATACATTATGTCACAACACAAACAAGATGTGATTAGGTACTTCTCCATTAGATATTCATTTATATCTTTGTGTGTCTTTCGTGACTTTACAGTGTGATTGCCAGCCTCAGTTAAACTGATTTAATGTACTGCTGAATGCATTTGATTAAAATGAAGTTATTTTCTAAATTACTGTAGTCTGTGTTTTATTTTATGGTTCAAATAACAAAGTAAATAACATTTCTTAGAAGGTTTAATTAAGGTTCAAGCCAGGAGAAACACAGTGGAGTGATATGGACTGGACATTTATCCGTCCAGATTGTTCATTCTTTGTACATTTTAAACATTTAACACCAGCATCTCTTTCCAGAAAGCACTGCCAGTAAGTTCTACCACATTAAGAAAATAACTCCTACATGAAATTGCTTGAAACAAGGATTATCTGTCGATTATCTTGAGTAAGCAGGTCATGCAAATGCAGTCTAGTTCCATTCTATTGGCCATTATCTCCAAAACTCTGCACCTCACACTGAAACCATCGAGATGGATAAACAAAACTACAGGAGGTGAATTGTCCTTTTAAGACAATGAATAAAATGTGCATTTTAATTCTTCAGTTTTTATTGTCTGTGCAGTTGAGGACAGCTGTATTCAAACTATAGCAGGTTACCAAAACATATTCAGAAACCAAAAACTGCAGGTGCTCTTCTGAAGTAATGTGAAACTGTTATTTGAACCCAACAGGAAAAGATTGTAAATCGTAAGTTCAATTAAAGCCAACAGTTCCTGAGAGCACAAACAGTCACAACACAACTGTTCTCTCATGTGTTTTGTTTCTTTCTTTGACCGACAGAAAACATTTCATGTATCATAAATCTTAAGCTCAGCTGCAGGAAGTGAATCAGATTCTCACCACATGCTTCATGTAATCATTGTAATCATTTTATTTTAATAAAGATTATTCAGAGCAGATACATTAGAAATGAAATAATATGGATTCTGTTCTCTCATTATCTCAGCTCACATTTGCACATTTGAATTTGACAAACTTGCATTTTCTTCTTGTATCAAAGTTGTTACACGTCCTCATTCATCCGTTTTGTTTTTGTTTGTGGTCCAACAGCCCATTTAATCCAGAGACCGTACAGTTTATATTTGTCTCACTCGGGCCGACGCCGCAGATAAACACCGTCCTCCTGTTGAAAGTCTCTGAGTCGTCCAAACATCCAGAACTGATTCACAGTCACAGCGTCCTGCAGCTGCAGCTACGACTGGCTTGATTTGCCTTTTCTCTTCCTCCCTCCGGTGTATCTGAAACTCTTGAGTGGATTCTTCCCCTTGATGTTTTTCTACAAGACATAAAATCAATTATTATAGCCAATATCTGATAAATCATTTCATTTAACTTTGTGCATTTTTGTTTTAATGTGCAGTTTAGATTTTATTATTTGCATCAACAGAAACTGGGACTTGAAGGAAAGAGTTTGACCTTTGATCACTGGATATGGGGGCTGCAACATTACTGATCAATCTATGGACTATTTTCCCATTTATCTGATTGATTGTTTTGTCTATAAGAAATTTATAATCACTATCAATTGTATCTATAAGTGGATGGGTCTCCTTGATTCCTGAAAAAACATATTTTGACCCCCTTTTAATGGAACCTGCAAACTCATCAAACTTTTCCACGTTTTCCTGAATCTCACCTTAAAACTGCTTGTAGCGACTCCTTCTGGTTTTGGTTTCTCCTTCCTCCTCTTCCTCCTCTTCGCTGACAGACTCACGACACCCCTCAGTGTCTCTGGAACTGGAGGAAGTCGGAGGAAATGAGTTACTAATGACGGACGTCTCTGTAACCATGATGTCGGCTAAACGGCACAGAACAGTGAGGCGGTGCGCAAACTCAATACGGTACACAATGCCACTGTAATGCAGCTCCAGGAGCGTGTGTGTGTGTGTGTGTGTGTGTGTCTTACTCAGGTACTCAGGCACGTTCTTCATGTGTGGTTGGATGACAGCTGGATGGAGGTCTTTGTCGTGTCTCAGCAGCTGCAGATCTCTGGGGTTGTCCTCAAAATACGTCTGAGCGAAGCAGAAACATCCGATCACAACATGTCGGCTCTGTTTAACGTCTCCGTGGAGGAGCGACCGTCACTCACCTTGAGTTTTTCTGAGTTGAGCAGCTCCTGTTTGATCTCCTTCAGTCTGGCCTCCCTCACTGCCTGCTTTGTCACCGAACGCATCGCGTCCTGGAGACAAACAAAATACAGATTCATCAGTTACACTTTTCTAGCCTGTAGCAACAGAAGAGATGAGTAAAGGTAAACTCGAGTGTTCTGGGGCTGCAACTAACAACTATTTTCATAGTCAATTAATCTTTTGATTATTTTCTGATTGATCTATAAAATGTTGGAAAACTGTGAAAAAAGTCAAAAACGTCCTCCAGTTTTGTCCGCAGTCTATTGTTGGAGACGAGTAAAGAAACCAGAAAATATTCACATTTAAGAAGCTGAAATCAGAGACTTGTGACTTTTTGACTCAAACCAATGAATTGATTGTCAAAATAATTAGCGATTAATTTAATAATCATTGCTTGATTAATTGTTGCAGCTCTAAACTCTTTCTTTGTTTTGACACTTGACACTTGAGATGATGAGGACACTCACCCTGCACCGGTACCTGAAGCCTTCGATTTCTTCCATCTTAAACTGGTACGGTTTCAGAACAGAATCAGCATGATCTAAAAAACAAACGTCTCATATTAATAAACACATTAATGTCAGAAGCAAGTCTCCTCTTGTATCCTCTGTAAGGGTTCAACTATCTGCATTTATCTTTGTCTAAAAACACATTGGGTAAAATAGTTTTATATTTTTTTATGTGATGAAATGATGGGATGTAAAAATTATTCAAGGGCTGCTCCTTTCTCCCTCTGAGTTCTGACTTGTTTGGGAAGCTTTTTTCCAGTTTTTCATGGACTTAACACCAATAAACTAAACTAAAATGCCACTAAAAGTCATTTTAGTCACATAATCAAAGACTAGAACTGCATTAAAAGTTACCTCCTGTGAGAGCCTCCTCCACCGCTGACAGCAGACCGAGCTCAGTGTGAGAGATGAAGGACAGAGCAGTGCCGGGCTTGTCGGCTCTCGCCGTCCTGCAAAATAAAAAACAAGACCGCGTCGGGCTTTGATTCTCAGAGATAAAGGACCGCGCAACAGAATAAACGAAAAGACCCCGAGGCTGAACCAGAATTCAAGAATAAACGTGAAGTGAATGAAAGCGAGATCAAACCGAACTGTCTGAAGTTCTCACCTTCCGACTCGATGGATGTATGATTCTACAGTTGTGGGAAAATCAAAGTTGATGACGTTGGAAATGTTTTGGAAGTCCACACCTCTGGAGACTCCGTACTCTTTGTCCTTTGTCCTTTAAACACATCAACCAGACATCAACGTTAATACGTGATCACAGGAACATTTTAGAAGTCCAACTGTTTTCACTTGTAAGTGATGTAAGATTTGGCTCATTGTAACCTGCAGCACACGTTTGTTGCATCTCAAAAGTGAGCTGCAGGTTACATTGAATTTGCTGCATTAGGTCCTGATTTACTCGAGTCCCAGTGAATTACTGGGATAACTTTCCAAGAACTGCTGGTGATTTTCATTACATTCAGCTACATTCAGGAGCAGTACAGTAAATGTGCCTGGTTATATTCCACCACTGCTCTTAGGTGTCTTCACTTCATCATGGTCTAAACACCGTGATTCTGCATTTCATGAAACATCTCGTTTGACCCACTTTGCTCCTTTCTCCGTCTTCTTCTTCTTCCCTTTGCCTGCAGGCTGCTGTGCGGCGGTGGGGTCGGCCAAACTCTGCTCATCTGCAGCGATGATGTAGTCGTAAAATCCCTGATTAAACTGAGTGATGATGTGACACCTGCAGGGGAAAAAAAAACGTCAGTATGAGCAGAAGAGAAGGGGATTAAAGGGATATTTTCAATGCTTTCACTGGGAAACTGAAATCGCTCTCACCAAACCAACCAAACTTCTTTGAAAAAATTTCTAATATAAGCTTGCAGAACACAGGAGATCCTGGTCTAGCGATCTGTTAGTTTGTTTGTGTTATTGTGTGACTCTGATAAATCCGAACTAACCTTTTAAAACCCTGAAGTCACACAATAATGCAAACACACTAAAAGATCGACGATCTGTGACTCCAGTGTTCTGCAAGGAAAAATGACTGTTTTGTCAATGGAGTTTGGTTGAGCGAGAGTCATTTGGTATAGTGGTGAAAATAAAAATAATGGCATACACTTGGATATGGATAAGTAACTCATACAATCCCACTTCAAAAAATACAAACTATCATTTAAAAATCACAAAACGGAACAGGCTCGTCTGTAGCAGGAGGTCAGAGGTCGTCTGTCCTCCTCTCACCTGGACTGGACGGGCAGCTCAGAGTTGAGGACGCAGGCAGGAATCCCAAACTGTTCCAGGAAGAGTTTGAGTCTGTAGCATCTGTCCACGGCGCCAACAAACACCAGCGTCTTCCCCTGGACGAGCCGCAGCCTCAGCAGCGTGTAGATGAGCAGGAACTTGTCCTCCTCGTCACACCTGATGCTGTACTGCTGCAGCTGGCTGCTGTCCGGCAGCTGAGAGCCCTGAAGCTTCAGGATCACCTGAGAGGACACACAGACACAGGTGTGAGACACCATACATCCACCTGTGCAATGTCTTTAATGTGTTACCGCAGGTTTTATTATGATCAGTGTCCAGAAACACTGTTCCACTGTTGAGACACAAACGATCAGAGCTGCAACAAGAAGTTGATTAACTGATCAACCGATCAACTGGCAAACATTCACCAAGTATTTTTATAATCAATTAATCATTTTTTAAATAAAATTTCATGGAAAAAATGCTGTTTTCAGCCTCTCAGATATGGAGATTTACTGCTTTTTTTTCTGTTTTATATCATATTAAACTGAATATCTTTGAGTTTTTGACAAAAGAAGGCGTTTAAAAACATCATCCTGGAATGTGACAAACTGAGACATTTTTCATTATTTTCTGACATTTTATAAACCAAATGATAAATCAATAAACCTCTGAAAAATAACAGAAGACACAAATAATCGTTAAATATAAAAGCGGAAATTTGTTTCTACATCGCTTCCTGCATGAAGCTCAAAGTATATTAAACATAGAACAGTTTTGACATTTTATAGAAACAAGAAACAAAATAATCAACAGATTAATCAATTAATCAATAATAATAATAATCGTTAGCTCTACAGACGACTGTTCTAAGACCATGAATGTGAAGATGATGTTACCGGGTTGTGCAGCAGCAGCTCCTTTAAGGCCTGAACGTCCTCAGTGAGAGTAGCAGACATCAGGAACGACTGGTAGATCTTCGGCAAATGACTGTTTAAACAAGAAAAAGTTTTCCACAGAAGTCGTTAATTTCCAGAGAAAAGAAACAATATCTTCATTTCTATGACACTTATAACACAATGTTAAAATGGAAAAGGGGAAGAACGCATAAAATCCACATAACACGTCAAAGCACCACAACAGGAAAATGAAAAGTATTTAATAAACCACATGAATGATCAAAAATGACAAAACCAGATGAGCTCTAGAATCAGGTGAAATCAGGGAAGGTGGTGCGATAAAAGTTTACATTTTAAGTCAGAAATCAAACCCGTGAATTTTTTGAGCTATTCTGCCTCCTGGTGGCCAAAAGTTACAACTAAACTTTAAAGAAAATCGAGAATAAATCTGCATTAGAATAAAAAAAATAAGAATAAAGAATAAAATAAAGAGGAATAAAAAAAAAAAAAATCCAGGTTGGCTCTTCAAGGAAAAACAACAACAGGGAAACATATAATGGAAAAATTAAGGGACAAAAAAAAATTACATGACATCATTATTTTACATATTTAGTCTTTATTATGGCACTTCAATGACTCCACAGACCAGGACTCCTAAAATCAGTCTGAAGGGTCACCAAACCATAAAAAAAAAATTAGCTGACTGACTTTATTTTCATGCAGAATATTTTCACCTCTTCTAAAAATCCTTCAAATGAGACAATCTGAGAAGGAAATAATTTTCATGTCCACACTGACTCATTGTAAGGAGTCACATGTGGGAAATGAACCAGAAAGGTTGGGGACCACAGCTTAAACTCTTCACTAAATGTAATAATAATTGAAATATCTCACGGTGTTAAACTGTGTGCAGCTGCCTGAGGTGAGTGAATCAACTTCCTCAAACAAAATGACAATCGATCAATCAATTCTCACCACAAAAGTTTCTTCAGATCCGCCTCAAAGCCAAAAGAGAAGAGCAGGTCGGCCTCGTCTACGACCAGCATCTCGAGGGACGAATGCAGGAACAGGTTCTGGGCGTTGAGGTGTGCGAGCACGCGGGACGGCGTCCCCACGACCACGTCAGGCTTCTCCATTAAGATAGGCCTGTTCACACACAACAGAGAACATCATCAACCACAAACTTCATCATTTTAACGTTTAACATTTTTATGACCTGCAGAATTAAACTCTGGTGATGTGAAAACATTTAAATTACAAAAACATATTGATTTCACTCAACAAAAGCAGTTTTTAGTGCGTGAAACATGAATACAGACGACATGATGTGTCATTTATACAAACCTCTGTGCCGACAGGTCAGCTTTCCCGGAGATGTCGGCCACTCGGACGTCCCTCGAGCAGTACGCCGTTAACTGTCTGATCATGGTCTGGACCTGCTGACCCAACTCTTTAGTTGGGACCAGGATCAGAGCTCTCACGTCCTGCTCACGGACGCTCTGAGGACACCAAACACAAAGTACACACAGATCAGGAAGATGAAAATGTGATGCGTACAACACATCAGAGAAAATCTCTAATCTCATTATTCTAAGATATTAATAGTAGAAGGAAACAATGAAATAAAAAAGATCAAACAGATAAACAGAAGAAACAGTTTCAGCATCAACATCATGATGTGCACATGTGCAATAGTCACATCGCAGGATAAATGGTTGCAAGTTCTGGACAGATTAATTATTTCCAAATAGTTTTATTCAAGTCATCTGGTGAAAATTCCTGCATTTTCTTCATACTGCAATATAAATCACAGAAAATATCATGCAGCTCTAATCTACAGGCATTACTGAGATTGGATGGTTTAAATACATCTACAAGCTGATGGACAGGTAGATTAAATTAGCTTTTTCTCACCTGTTTGGAGGCCAGGATGCGCTGGATGATGGGTACAGCGTAAGCAGCAGTCTTTCCAGACCCGGTCCGGGCTCGAGCCAGGAGGTCTTTCCCCTCCAGAGCCAAAGGGATGGCCTTCTCCTGGATCAGGGTCGGCTGGAACCAGCCCAGATCTGCAACCGCCTGAATGACGATAATGACAAGATTTCACAGAGCAGAACACGGTCGTGTCGGTCCTGATCACGTCACAGAATTTGATAAGACATTGAAAAGTCGCTGTTATCTTCACGTGGCTGAAGTTAACTCTTTTTACATCCGTTTGATAGGGTGAGACAAAGACTGTGATTAGTTTCTCAATTAATTTATTTATAGTTATTGTTTAAAAATGTCAAAAAATGTTGATCAATGTTTCCCAAAACCTAAGATCACATCCTCAAACGTGTTGTTTTACTCACAACTCAAAAATATTCAGTTTACTGACAGAGAAAAAAAAAATCATTGCTTAATAATTAATTAATTGTTGCAGCTCTAGTATTAACAAAGTATTTTGATAAAGTTTCTCATTATAATGATTTAAAGATTCTCTTGTCTCTATCACATTGTCAGACATGGGTTTCCACAGAATATGGTGGTCTTTTATAAATTACTTCAACCAGACCAGAAACTCATTTATGCACAAATATGAATATGAACATCTTCATTACTAGTTTCACTACAGAAACAGACCTATAGACATCCACCCCTCTTTATTTTTATTTATTTACTTTTATTTTATTTTTATTCAGTGCCATTCTTTATCTTTGTTTAAATTAACTGTTTTATTTTGATCTTCTTCTCATAATGTAAATTTGTAATATCAGACACGTATTGTTTACTTAAAACCTACTTTATTATAAAGATTAGATTTTGTGTGCCCTCTCATGTGAGGTTAAAGGAGCAATAAAAACAATATTAAATGTAAAATGTGTTACATTAAACTGAAACGATCAATCTGTTAAGTTATCAGTGGGAACGTTTCAACCACAAAACAGTTTTCATCACGCCGAGAAGCAGGTAAACTAACCTCCGGATGTAAAAACCGAGTTAATTTCACATTTAGTGCGCAATATTTAACGTGTTTCTTCGCATTAACGTTACATCTGTGCAGGTTTACATACAGGAGCGTGCTAACATGTTAGCTCAGCTGTAGGAACTCGTCTGTGTTTATGTCGAGTTTCTTTCACTTTTCTGTGATTTTTATCTTAAACTGCTGCTTCAGCTTTTCACTAACAGTTTGTTTGTTGTTTGCTAAAAATGTCAAACGGTTTATTACCTTTAAAAGACGGTCGTCTATCCCCATTTCATGAAACTGTACCCGTTCAGCAGCCATCTCTCCTCCTCACTACACTCACACGTGCGTCGCAGGAATTTTACGTCATGTCGCTTTCAGGACCCTCCTCTCAAACTGTGTTCCCAAAACTCCCCTTTCTTTTCTTTTCTTAGTTATTCTTCTTTTAATGTGAATTTATACTTTTGATGTTCATGTATCATCATTCATTTAGAGTTCCGAAAGATATCAAGCAGAGAAGAAAAGAAAACAACGACAGTAGATTATTTAAAAAAAAAAAAAAAAAAAAAAAAAACATGAAAAAATACACAACCAGGGCTAAACATAACAACAATAGGTGAATAAAAACTTTAATGAAACAAAAATAGATAACATTTATCTGCTGAACTTCTTTGCAAAATATCGTGTTAATCAAAATTTAATTTGATCTCTGAGACCCTGAAACAGGTGTCTTGAGGAAATAAAGGAATAAATAGATGTGTTTTTACTGTTTTGTCTTATTTTTTCTATGTTTTAGTGTCTTTTGCTTGTGTCATATTTATACTTCAATTTTAACTTAGTTTTTCTTGCCTCTGTTTGGCCTGGTTTTGTTGCAGTCTGTTGTTATTTTGCCTTCTGCTCTTTTGTTTTTGTTTTTAAAGGTGTTTTATAAATAGTTATTATACATTTAGTTAGTGGAGTAAGAAATATAATATTTGCCTGGAAGTAACAATGTGCACTTAAGCACAGTACCTGAGTAAATGTACTTAGTTACATTCCACCACAGCTGAATGGACCTTTTGTTTTCTCCATTTAAAAAAAATGACGTATTTTGACCAGAAGATGGCGCCAAACGTCACCAGCGACTGAAACCCCGCCGTCATATAAACCATCTTTAAACATTTAAACATAAAAACATCCAGAATGAGTGAAACAACAGACAGGAAGCAGCGGTGAAGCTCTTCATGCTGCACCAGTGAACACAGCAGCCTTCATGTCGCTTTAAAACCGTGAGCCGCCATGTTTGTGGAGTCATGTGTCTTGATGAGGACTTGTTGAGAAGGAGAAGATGGTGAAGCGGCGGGTGGAGGAGGAGGAGGAGGAGGAGGAGGAGGTGAAGATGTCTGGTGGATGCAGCAGCTCAGCCTCAGCAGCAGCATCATCTCGTCCATCCTCCCTCCACAGCAAATAAATGAGTCAACATGGCCGCGGAGCAGCTCGTCCTGTAGCACCACCGAGACACGGAATAAAACAACACACAGGTAAATAAATCACATGGAGGAAACACTCGGCCTCCATGTTTTTATCTCACATTTTATTGAATAGTTGCCTCAGTTACAGAGAGAGACACCAAAACAAAGCCACAGGTAATTTATTATATAATAAACAAATGATGGAGGCTGTGAGCATCTTTTATTCTCTTTTATTCCAGTCATTTTGTTATTCTTCATGAGTGAAATCGTTTTTATTATGTTGTGTTTTTTTTATGTTTCTCTTGTTTTCCCAGATTAAATGGCGTTCATGTCCCGGTTCTCCCGGTCCCGGAGCAGCTCCAGGTCTCCGAACCGAAAAGACTCTGAACGCGTCTCCCCGATCCTGACGGTGTCTGAGCTGGAGAGGCTGCTGTGTACCGGAAAAACAGCCTGTAACCATGCAGACGAAGTGTGGCCGCGGCTGTATATAGGAGATCAGTGAGTTTACATAACCCTCAGCTGTAATACTTCATAATAAGAAGAAATGTACTCAGATTTTTTTTTTTTTTTTTTTAGAAATACTCGATTACAAGTAAAACTCCTGTATTGAAAACTAAAACACATCAACCTAGTATTTTTCTACTGTAGGAACTTTCAAAAACCATAAAAAACACTCACAACAGGTAGCATTACAGTGCAGTGTCACTATTTGTAAAAGTAGGGGAGACTGGGGACAGTTGCAACAATTTCTGCATTTCTCTCAGTTGCTCAGAGACCAGGCCAACCAAATTTTTATATATTCAATTTACACTTCTTTGCTAATTACCCATGACATTTAAAGATGATTACATGTGACATATTGTTTGCAATATTAATTTGAATTAAAGAAGTAAGGTGTTGCAACTGACCCCGCCTCTGGGAACAGCAACAAGTTACAGCTTTGGACACAAATGCAGACAATGGAGGCAGACGGGAGCAGCTCAGTGACATTTAGCAAACAAAAACGAAGGCGTACGTGAACGTGAGGCAAACAAAGCAAGGTAAAACCAAACAAAACCAAATAAAATCTCCCATCCACCCAGCGTTTGGGAGCGACTGCGACACGAAATCTCAGTTTCCTGTCACTGCAAACTGCTCCACATTTATCGGTTGGGTGTTGAATGTGTGCGTTTTTGGCAACATTACATGTAAAAGAGAATGAGTCATCTTTACAGTGTGAACAGAATGTACAGTAGAGAAAAACAGCGAGCGTCAGACCTGCTGCAGGAGAAGCTTCACAGTGAATGTGGATGTAGCAGGATGGAACAGACGGCAGCAGTCCTGTCTTGTGTTTTTGAAGGTACTTCAAACAGCTTTGACAATAGAATCTGCACAACATGTGCAAATATGCAGAGTTTCGGTTGAGTTTGAGTGAGAAAAGACTGCATGAAATCTGAATTAAATCAAAATGAATGCATTTTGTGTGAAAGCAGTGAAAAGTGATCCAGAGTTTCGTCCACATTAGCTGCTGCTGAGTTGACTCAACAATGATCGCACGATTACCTGAGGCAACTAAAACGACAGCTTACTTGTCTGACCGGTCAAGTGGGGTTTTTCACTTTTTTTCTGACGTTCTATAGACGTTGCAGTTAAGGCTGCACACTTTGCAACGAAATCCCACTATGGCCAGGTGCAATATCCAAATCTCAGAACCAGAACCAAATCACTTTTTTATTTTTATTTTTTTTGAAAAAGGAGAAATGTGTGAGAAAACAGCATTATGGTTTAATGTTTTTTTTTACATTTGAACATGAAAATTGGGCAAAACCAGTCATCATGCAATTACAATTTCAGGAAAAATAATTGCAATATGACTTTTTTACCAAATTGTGCAGCCCCAGTCACAGACCTAGATTAAACATAGCATTAACTTTAGCCTTTGCTGCTATTTCTAACAAAAATGAAACAATTTGTAGTAAAAATTTACTTTGTGCAAAAAGATTTCTGAACAACTTGCCAAACCCCCAAAAACATTCATGCTGAACCCTCAAATGTGAACTATTGAAACGTGTGTCAGCAATTGTAGAAAAACATGTAATATACACATATAGACATAAAATACATTTGTGTAAGTTGTATAATAATATAACACCATGAAACAGAGCCTTTCTGCTGGACGAGTACTTTTACTTTTGATACTTTAAGTACATTTTACTGTTAATTCTTCTGTACTCTGAAGTGGGATTTTCAGTGCAGGACTTTTAATTGTAATTGAGTATTTTTAAACTGTTGTATTGGTACTTGTCCTTCAGATATATATGTGTATTCATTAACCACCTTCATAACAGCGAATGAAATTGTTTGCATCAAACTGTTGGTCAAATGCAAACCTCTGCATGTTTCTCTATGACTGAACTGCCTTTCTTTATGTCACTACAGTCTCTTTAATTTAACACACGCATCATCCTGACATGCAGAGAAGTGAAAAATAGGATTGACTGGCCGATAATGAGCTGCGAAACTCTCTTCTCCTCTGCAGAGATATTGCATCAGACCGGCGGGAGCTGGCCAAACTTGGCATCACACACATCCTCAACTGTGCCCAGAGCAAGTGGCGAGGCGGGGCCGAGTATTACGCCGGGATGAACATCACCTATCACGGCATCGAGGCTCACGACTCGCCAACCTTTGACATGAGTGTCAACTTCTATCCTGCTGCTGAGTTCATCCACAAAGCCCTCACAAGTGGAGGTTAGTCTGCAAATATTTCTGTGTGTAGATCACACTTATATACGCATGAATTACATCCTTTGTAACCCTTAAACAACATCATGTTGACAAATCTGTAGCCACAGGATTTAAAAAAATACTTTGGCCATAAATCCAAAAAAATGGTAATTAATTGCTTTTCATTTTATTAATTCATTTATAGCATCTCACAATTGCTTTGGCTTGAATTGGCCTCAAAATCTCACATAAGACCATAAAATAAAGTTAGGAGATTAGGAGATACATCATGCATTGAGTTTATCAGAGCATCACAATATTGTACACATATTTAATATTTTTTTGCATTTAAAAAAAAAAGGTTGTTATAAAATAATCTGGTTAAACTGCAAGGATTGCTAGAAAATTTATTAGATTATTATACAACTCAAATTTAATTATAAAATTGTCGTACAGTAAGCAATTTATGCATGTCAGTATTTGAAATTATGCAGATCAACAAAGATTCTTAAAAACTTTCTTAAAAACACAGTAAATCTTCTGTATGTATCAACAATGCTGGAAAGTTCATTTTAAAAATTGTTTCTTTTTCCTTTTGTTTCTTTCCTCCGGTCAGTGAAGTAATTAACCGTTATGTTTCAATGCTGCTCATGTGGTAAAAATGGTAAAAAATAAGTAGAAATGTTTGCAAATGTAATGGGGAAAGAGGAGGAAGTGGGGAAAGGAAAAGGGGAAGAAGGTTTTTTTAGAAGAGGAAGGGAAAGGGTTCTTTTAAAGTCGGCTGGTGAGCTGCAGTGAAGCAACCGAGGTCGACACAAAGACTTGAAGCAGGAGGAGCACAGAAGGGCAGGTTATTAAAATGCTACACAAAAACTAGTGCTTGTTCCGTTAGCTCAATGCTAACACATAATGGAAATTCCCATTGATGTGCTAACAAAAAAATTATAACAAATTATACATTTTAGATGTTTAATCTTGAAGGAAAACTCAAAAATACGATTTTTTGTGTGTGTGTGTGTGTGTGTGTGTGTGTGTGTAGGTAAGGTGCTGGTCCACTGCACTGTGGGAGTGAGCCGTTCAGCCACTCTGGTGCTGGCCTACCTGATGATCAGACAGAACCTGACACTGGTGGAGGCCATCAAGACGGTGAAGGACCACCGAGGCGTCATCCCGAACAGGGGTTTCCTCCGCCAGCTCAACGGCCTGGACGGCATCCTGAGAGAGAGCCGCAAGACGTCACAGCAGAGCTGAAGGACCCGCCTCGCCCCTCAACGCTCGGACAAACCACCGAAGGTAGCAGCTGGTCTGGTTACACTGAGGGAGGTAACGGGACCAAGTTAGGAGTCACGATGGATCTGTAGCAGCTGGTGCTGATATCTTCAGACTGAATTCATTTTTATTTGTGCTGGTTTGTTTTACTTGTGTTTAGTCTTTGAGTGTCTGAAACAGCGTGAACACTGGATGGTGAAACTCTCCAGTGAAGCCCATTTCATAGAGGATGTGGAAGGTGACCTACCTACGTATATTTAATGTCAGAGGTGAGTCTCAGCCCATTTAAGAGGAATTTATTTCAGTCAAGTCTGGTTTCCTCAAAGGGATTTACCATCTGTACAGGATGTGACAGCCTCTATCCTTAAGTGCTTGATTCCACGGGACAGGGCTGCGTCACGTTCCGGCTGTACCACCGCCACCGGAGCTGATCGCGGCCATTCTGCACAGAATACTTATCAAGTCTGGTTTTGACAGCTGCCGGGTCAAGCTGCACAGAGCAGATCGTGCCAGGCGGGAAGTCAGACATAGGTGTAGCAAGGAGAATTTTCAAAATAAAGTTTGTGCAGAAGCTTGATCATGAAAGCAAGACAAAAAATAAACTATTTAACTACATGGCCTACTTACCCATGGTCATGCCCGCTAACCCTCACACTTTCTAAGTTTCTTAAGGAAAGTTTTAAAGGAAAGGGGCGTGAATTTTGTAAAATCTGCAGCCTAAATAGTCTTTTAGGAGCAGGGGTAAAAAATAGATGAATGAATGAAAACTAAATAATATTGCCAGAGATTTATTCAAGTCCTCTCTAGAAGGACAAATCATTCCATAGTCTTTCCTGAGAATTAAGAGTAAAATTAATACTGTACTTTTCTTGAAAAGTCACCAGAATGCAGAAAACAAAGTCTCTGAAACTCAAATTTTTTGGGCATCGAAATCCTCCCTGTTTTTGAGGTCTCAAGTTTGGCAAGTACGATCCATTGTAGAAGCAAAAAAATACAGAAATAAATGACCAAATCAATAAAATCTGAGTAATTCAACAAAATCGTTGTGGCAAAATGCTCCGTTTTTGAAACGCTCCTGCTGGGGAATGATACCCTGTCGAGGACAGATCAAAATTGCGTTGTAGCCTGGATGTGCCCAGTGGAATCCAGGTGTAAGGGACGAGTCACCTGTAGGGTTGAAGTAAATCCATATCTTCGATCAGTAGCAAACATAGACTGTGTAAAAGAAATGGACGTGGCCAATGCTTCGTGACGTAGTGAAGCCAATGCAGAAGTGCCTTAAACCTGCATTCTTTCTAATTACCAGCAGGGAGTTGGAAAAGTAAGTGCGATTGTAAGCTTATGAGAAAATTACCCTACTTCTCTCTTGATTTATAAGCTCCATAAACAGTTTTGATTCACTAATCGTTAGCTACTGTTAGCAAACCCTCTCGTTAGCTGGTAGGTACGTTAGCTACTACTACAGAGGGTATTGTTAAAATTAGGACAATTAAACAGTTATTCTAAAGTTAGGAAAGTTTATTTAGGTTTTTGGGAAGTTTGGGTGTTTGTGTAATACACTTTTCCTATCTTAAGTTAGGAATAGGAACATTTACTTAGGAACTGTTTATCTGGAAAACCAAAATTATCTGCAAGTTACGAAGTTTCTGTTTTACAGCCCCAGGTGCAATCAGGGTCATGGGCTCACCTCTCACTCCAAAAAACCAAGATAGCGAAGGCCAAAATGTCACACTCAAGGCTATAAAACGATAGTCCACGGACAGATTGGTGACTTCAAGTTGGCTACGTCCATTTCTTTCATACAGTCTATGGAAGGAAGCCATCTTGACAGTGATAACGGAGAGCGGAAAGAAAGTTGTAGCTGTTGAGGTGTTACACGAGTTTATTTAACCTCCAATATTGGAGCATAAAGTGCTACATAAAAAAGGAGCGTTTTTCAGTCAGTTACGAGACAGTAGTCAATGGTACCATATTTTTAGATTAAAGTGTGTGAAAGTATTGTCCCGTTAGCAACCCAGCTAATGGTAAACTGACAGTAAGCAAGCTTCAGTAAACCCCTTCAGTAACAACAACTAACATTATTGTGACTGACTAGCGCTAGCATGTTACGGGCCAGCTAGTGTGTTAGCCATTAGCTTGCTAGCCACATTTTTATCAACTAGCCATTTCATAGCCACTGCATCACCAAGCTACTATGTCATGGATTAATTTAGCCACATTCTGGTGTTACTGGGCCGAAGCCCTCGACTCAGATAAGGAAAGAACCCCCTCAAAAAGTACTTCAAAGAGATAATTTGTTGTTGTTTTTTAAATGTGGTTGTATGAGGTATTTATCCAAAGAGAGAGGGTGGCAGTCGACACGCCTCCTAGTTTGGAGAAACAGCAGGAGTACCAGTGTAGGAGGTTATGTAAATGTCCTGCTGTGGACAAACATATTTTACACACCTAAAAAATCAGTATCAAGTGTAGGCTATATTTATAATTTAGATAGCCCTTTCCTGCAGGGATCTGCATTATACATACTCTTCAAAGGCACCAGACTCCTTTGACAAAAACAATAATTTTACCGCTGCCTTGATCAGTTAGTTTTTTTATATTTTTGAGTTACTTTGGTGTTTTAAAAAGTTAGGTTGCAGTATTTTGGGGTTCTGGTGTGCAGGAACTGTGCGGTTAATGCTAACTTGTAATAAAATAAGATTTAAGGACCAAATAACAGGTTAAAATGGAAATAATTGCTAGCAGCATTGCTACTGCCCCCTAGTGCTGTTGTTTTCATATTTAGAAGGGATTATCTGCAATGTCCCTGTCAGCCAGCCTGGAGCTCAGGGTTGGCTTTCAAGGGGCCTCCGTGCTTGATATTGTGTGGGGCCCCAAAATTATGACAGCTGGCCCTATAACCACACATGCGCTATACTGTCTTTTATAATCAAAACTGAGGTTAAATCTGTGCTATCAGCCCTCAGAAAGAAGATCATTGCTCAGTGATTCTTCCCCGCAGTTTAAGTCTTTGCAGGTCTTCCCTCAACTTACTTTTTTACATTCAGCAAGTGTCATTAAGTGCTCTGAACAACTCTCACACTAGTTGTAGCCCAGGTCTAAACCAGCACAGTTATGTAGCCTGTTGATTATAGTACTACAGTCAGTGTTGTCACAATCTGTGCACAATTATTATCTGTGATGAGTTTGTGAATAGCAGCCTACAGTATACGGTATAATATGATTTTTGTTTTCAGTTGAGTGTTGAATAAGTTCAATGTGTTTTTCAATCCAATGTATTTCAAGTAATCACAGTCCTTCTTGACTTTTGTATTAGATATCTTGTGCGTGATAATCTGGAATTCATCCTATAGATCTGAGCCCGTTCGGACACGATTTGCATTACAGGGACAGGTGGGGAATTATTAATTATTATAAATATTCACTGTGCTCCTCTGTAATTTAACATAATCAGTCTGGACGCCGTTTTCATCATAGTGAATTTACGGGATGGACATTCAGCGGGACAAAACCAAAAGAGAAAGATAAAGCCTGCCCAGGGGTGGGTATTGGTACTCAATACAGTACCAAGTAGTATTAAAGGCTCCTGCAGTGAAACAATAGCTTTATTCAATCCTTTTTGTACTATTTGTAGGGTTTTCCTTGCAACCAGTCACCTCAAGCATTCTTCAATTTAATGCTACAGCTAGCACCTACTAGCTGGTATGGTGACGTCTAGTGTGGTATATTTAACCAGTAGTTCAGCGTGTCGAAATGACAACAAAATGTTAAAAAGTATGAAGTTAGAAAGAAGAATCAGATGAAACACTATCGTTATTTTTTTAAACAATGAGCTGGAACGTTAAGCCTCATTTGAAGCAATTAAATACCGAAAGTAGTGAGTCAGATGCCGGTAACTGGTTTTCATGTTGCTTTTTGTGAAAGCTTATAATTCAATGCTAACGTTAGCTTTGCGGCTGCACATAAGTTTCCCAAATAGGTCTTTAGGTTGGTGTTAGCATGTTTCTGTCTATCACAGTTCTTCGTGCGGAAACAAAAACTTTAAAATACAAGGATGACGATCCAGACAAGATTTAAATTACAGGAGGAGAAGTGAGTGATTGCAGCTGTAATTTTTACAGGTGTAGGGTGAAAAATTACCCGCGTGAGCGTTAAAATCACCCCACCTCCCAGAGAGATATGAATCCACTCCGAACGGTGCTTTAGACTCAACATCGTGCTCTAAGAAAGCTTTTAAACAACTCCCAGTCTGGTGTATTACGTCAACTTTACAGTGACTGTTAGCTGTCTAGAGTAGTACTCTAAGTGATAATATAATATGCCAGCACAAGAAGCATTTAGAGTAGACAAGCAGTGGGAGACAATACCACAAATGTGCCATTGCAAAAGCTACCAACTGCCCGGATGACAGGACGCCGTGCACCAGTGTGCAGCGTGCACTACGAGTCCTGCAAAGTCCGCTCTTTTGTCTTGGTGTTAAGTGAGGCTTGTGTTCTCATGCTAGTGAAAAACAATAGAAGATCCAATGCTGAAATTTAAACCAGCTTTTCGAGTACCCTTGTGTGTGTTATTAATGATTACCTCAAGTATCAAACATATTTTTTGTGACTTGTGGTCTTTGTCTGTGCTGTTTTAATCCCATTGTGATGAGGTAATGGGGAAAAGAGGTGAGCAACTTTTATCAGCTTGTATTCATAAAAATGTACATAAAAAGGTGATAAGTGGATTTGAACATGCTGTGGAGATTTAGAGGTATAGTTTGATTTTTTGGGAAATATTCCCGTTCGCTTTCCTTCCAAGAGTTAGATGAGAATAATCAATACCATCCCATGTTTGTATGGAGCTGTGCCTGGAAGTGATTAGCTTAGCCTTAGCACGTAACTTGCTTACGGATTAAGCAAACAAGATACAGTCAGGTAATTGACCCTTCTTTAGGGTCTCCAGGGTGAAAGTCCTCTTATACTAATCCATTTATAATTAGGGGCTAGATTGTGGGTCATATAAACTGCTTGTACAGATGACCTATACTCCCACTTTTCTGGTGAAATGACAGTAGCAGGATTTATCAGATGTAGCTAATACAAGCTAATTACTTTAGTGCCGATAAATACACTGTTGAATTCATTCCTACCATTGTTCTTGTGTTTTGGTTTGTGATAAAAAAAGAAAGTAACGTTCTTTTAAAGTTTGGGACGAGCTGGGCTAGCTGTTTCCCCTTGCTCGTGACCTTTATGCTAAGCTAAGTTGCACAGAGGATGGTATAGATCTTCTCAGCTAACTCTCACCGAGAAAGCAAATATTTCCCACAATGCTGACCTATTCCTTTAAAGAGTTTTTTTGTGTTCTGGCCTTGGAAAGCGAGGCAGAGCAGCAAACAATCTATCATGAGTGGAAGAGATAATTTGTCACCATTGTGTGTTAAATTAATACCCACTTGCATCACAGCTGGCTACTTGGGGACCAATAGATGATCCAGAGGGCCACATAAGACCTCGATATCCCCCGCATCACATAAAAGATACTTTCAAGAGATCCAGGATATTTAAAATTGGCTCTTTTTGTATAATATATGGATTGAAATGTCCTGGATCGACCTGTCAAAAATACTCTATTTTTACATTTTGTGTCAGAAACAGAGACTTCCTTTGCTACAAACCTCTGTTAAATACCACGATGTCCTGGTGCAGAAAAATCTGCCTTTTTTCCAGAAGCTTTCCTGAATCCACTCAGTCAAAACAGAGCAAAAACTTTTCAAATAGGGAACTAGCCGTGGATATTTTCCTCTCTAACCATTACGATCTTTACCTTTGCTGTATTGGATCTGTATGTTTTGTATTTGTGGTTTTACTGTGCCGTGATTGGTCGTCGGTCTTCCTGTTTATAATCTCGTAATATCTTTGTTTTCTTACGGAGACCTTTCTATAGGAAAACTTGAATTCTTTTGAATTTATTTTTGTATCACTCTCTTTGAGGTGCACTGGAGGAGAAACTGGCAAAGGAGATGTTGATGCCTTAATCTGTGTACTTCAACTTGGTTTTTAGTTTTTTGTTTCTGTTTTTATTGTGAATAACACTGAACATTGATAACTTTGTTTTGATAAATTCTGTACCTAATCAGGAATTAAAAAAGAAAATCTCTCAGCACCGTTTACTGTATTTTGTGGTAGATTAGATTGGTTTAAAAAAAAATCAACTTATATATATATATGTGTGTATACACACACACACACACACACGAAGGTAGAGTCAGCAGGATTTGTCTGAGCTGTTCCTGAAAGCATCAGGACGTTCAGTACCAGTGTTTTTGTTCGGCGAAACATCCGGAGCACAGCAAACATGATGACTGAAAGGGATTTGTCATACAAATCTGTACCTTGTTTTCTTTAGGAAAACGTTTCAAATTATACCTCTAAGTAACAGATATGAATAGTACTATGACATGAATATGATAATGGATTTTCCCTGAGTTCAGTTAATGCCCATAGCGACCTGTAAATGACAACAGTGCTAATAAATCAAATGAAACCTTATTAAAGGACTTAATTTTGATCCCACTGACAATAATCAAATCGTAGTATTGTCTTTAATTAACAGAAACACTCAAATACAAAGAAATCTACAAGTTGGGTGTTCTTGAATGAGAAGACGTACACAGAGCAGGCTTTCAAGCTGTTTTATTAACATGATCACCATCATTTTATTCAGATTTTGTTAACAAATGTGGTCCCTAAAGGACAAATCAGAAGGTATAAAGTATTACAGAATACAGTATATGTGAGAGGGTTTGTCTCATTATAGTTGACCACAGTCAGTGATAACAACCTTTGCCGTCGGGTCCCCGCTGTCGTCGCCATAGGTCTCCATTTTCGTGACCACGTTCATGCCCTCCACGACACTTCCAAACACCACGTGCTTCCCGTCCAGCCTGGAGACGAGACGTCCTCATTAGTATGTGAGACAAACGTCTGAAACAAGCTGAAACTGTTGATTGAACCTGAACGCAGCGATCTACGAGTAGAGCTCACCACTCAGTTTTAACTGTGCAGATGAAGAACTGGGACCCGTTGGTGTTTGGTCCAGCGTTGGCCATGGACAGTATACCAGATCCTGTGTGCTTCAACTGGAAGTTCTCATCAGCAAACGTCTCCCCATAGATGGATTTTCCTCCAGTTCCATCATGGTTGGTAAAGTCACCGCCCTAAATAAATCAAAAGGCTCAGTTAAGTCAGCATATGTGACAACTGCAGTAAATATCCAGTCATTACAGGTTAAATCTGAATATGCACAAACAACAAAAACAACAAATCCCATATCTTCACTGTACCTGGCACATAAATTCAGGGATGATCCGGTGAAACGTGGAGCCCTTGAAGCCAATACCTTTCTCTCCGGTACATAAAGCACGGAAGTTTTCTGTAAAATAAAGAAACGCAATTAAATACACTTAAACCAACAAAAATACAAAAATAAATCACAGGTTCACGTCACCAGTAATAAGCACCGTTTATCTCAAACTCAAACCCACAAGAGGTCACCAGCTACACAGCATCAGTGTCTTTTTAAATCTCTGCTGTTGTTTTGCATCTCCTTGCACTATTTTATATTCAAAGTTGTTTTTTTACAGCTGTGTTTGTCTCTTTTGGTTGTAAACACCCTGCCTTGTTTGCATTTCTTTAAACCAATCACAAATGTCCTGGGAGGCTCTAAGGGAACTTGTTTTGGTGGAACATTTGCTCGTCAGGAGGCGGGCTGGTATTAAAGTGACTACATCACTAGTAGCAACTGTTAGCATCTTTATATTTGTACCATTAGCGTCCCAGATGCTAACTGGCTGTTTTCAGCATGTAGGTTGCAAGTAGGAGGTTGGTCTTGTGTCCCAGAGACTCTGAAAACACAGTTAGCGGATACTGTGATACTGCTGCCAATGGCAGGACTTATACCTGCAGTGTACATCCGGTGTGTCAGACTGCACACACAGTGATGTGAATGGGCTGCAAATTAATAATTAATTAATGTTTGTGGCAGCTGCTACAAACCTGCCACAGTAAATGCCACTGATGTCAATGAGCTGGGAGACTAACTGACTGAGTTACACTAATATGTGTATTTGTGTGTGTATCAGCATTAATTATTAATTAATCCTGCAGGCCATTCACATCAATATATTTGTATAAACAAATATTTTGGCATCTCAATAGCAGACAAACATGTATTTGCAATGGTAGATCCATGGCAGCTGCCAGACACAGCGGGCATGATTTATTAAATAGGTTGTTAATTATTGCAATTCTCAATATTTTGTGTTTTGATATTAAGATTTGTTGTAATTTATGTTTTTTCAACACTACACTAACTACTACATCAAGGAAAAAGAAAATAATACTCTCCTATGTACATCATGTATCAGTAATATTACCCAAAACAATACACAGCACGTGTCTGTCTGTTTTTCTGGTTTTACTTTATCAGCATTATTGCTCCACTGCTTATAAAAATGGTAAATGACATATGTCTGTGTGTGTGGAAGCATTAATCATTAATTATTCATGCAGCCCCACTATACATGTAAAAAACAATGTCTGGCATGTCAGCAGCAGACACGGTCACAGGATGGACGCTCATGGCTGCAGCTGCCACAGTTTGAGTCCCATACTGCCATCAGCGGAGTAAATCTTCAGAGGAGGATTAATGGCGACTCATAGTTTCCTAAGCTAAACATAAATCAATTGTGTGTGTGTGTGTGTGTGTGTGTGTGGAAAAAGCCTGAGCTGCAGCTCTGCGTGCAGGAAACTTTCCGTGTTGTCAAAGTTTACATACCTGCAGTCTTTGGGACCACATCAGCCCGGAGCTGCAAAACACGGACACTGATCTTCAGAAAATCGTACAAATCAGTCTAAAAAACATTTGATTATGGCTATGGTGGATATAAACTGGAGGTGACAAGGGTTCAAAGCTTGTTATGTCTTACCTCGATTTTAATCCTGCCAGCCGGCGCGCCATCAATACTGATGTCCAGGTAAACTTGAGGGTTTGCCATCTTGATAAATGCGCCTGCGATGTGGATGGAACTGGAAAAAAAAACACTATTTCAATGAATTCCTGCCAGCGTGTCAGTTACCGTGTATCTAACGGTATCTATCAGTCTGTTTTATATAATTCTATTCACTAGTGATGTCGAGGATACTCACAGCCAATCACAGCCAGGGTTTTCTCAAAAGGCTAAAGAATGGACCAATAGGAGTGAAGATGAGTGGGCCTAAGCTGTCACGTGAGACGTCCGCGCGGGTGGAGCGCTGAGCAGAGCAGGGAGACTCATCAGTCTGAAAACAGACACGTACGATTGTGTTTGACTCCAACTCACACAAAGAATAGATGAGGTCCAGTGGCGGGAAAAAATGTCAGACAGTTAACTTATCTCTCATGGAAATGTCTGTCCAAATGTAGTCTGTCACCGGATATACACTCCTGCCATTGACAACGGGTGGTGTTTGTTTTCTGTGTTTTTAGAGTCCCCGGGAAACAGGAACAACCGCCGAGCTGCAGCTTACACGCTGAAAACGACATATTAGCGCCTGAGACGTTAATGGTACGAACGTTAACAAGCTAACAGCTTTTAGCTTTTCTTTTGTCTTGCTGTAGTCAGTTTAATAACAGAGCTCGCCTCCCGACGTGCAGGTGTTCCACCAAAACAAGTTCCCCGTCGGCACTATTTCGCAGCAGCACCGCCGCTGCATCCTGGGGCTGAGCGCCGCCCAAGACGTTTGTGATTGGTTTAAAGAAATGCAAACAAGGCAGGGTGGTTTTTTCCCCTCCAGAATGTGTCTGTTACTGGAACAAGATGTACGATAATTATCGTATGTTTACCGTAAATTTTAACGCCAGTACAATAAATGATCAATAATTACAAAAAGACCGAATGTACGATAATTTTGACATTTCCATAATGTCTACAGTCACATAGCATTTCTTCACTGAAAAAAATAATAATGAACCCAAAATCCATGACTTTGTGTATTTTAATTACATGTAAATTTTCCATGTAATTTTATTACATACGTTTAATGTAAAGGAATGCATTTAATACAATGTTTTTATTGTGTTGAGTCAGTGTGAATAAATTAAATACCTTAAACTAGATTTGATTAAGTTAATGCAAAGTTTTACATAAACTGTGTGCGTGAAGAGACACACATTGTCTCCTTATATGTGTAATAAATAAAGTTCACTTGATTTGTTTACATTCAGTTTATATTAAGCATATTAACATTATATTTACTTTTTTGCATAAATAAACTCAGATTTTATATATTTCAATCACATTTTACTTAAAAATATTGCATCATCTTTACTAGAGTCAAGAATTTTTTTGAGTGTCTTTACAATGATATATAAATATATATTTTTTGTATCAGGATGCACTTTGTGTACATAATTCTGTATCTCTACTTCTGTTCTGTTACCACTGAACTAGCCTGGTCAGCAGCTAACTGTCGAGATTAATTTAGCTGTGTGTTGAAGAAACACAACCCCAAAAGGACGCTTCTTTTTTGTTTTTTGATGTGACTAAGCACAAATTCACGTCTTTACTTTAGTTTCAAAGAATGCATAATTTAAAAAAAAAAAAAGTTAAGAAAATCAGATCTCAAATTTTTTACTGTCTTCAAAAGCCAACAGCAGCCCTTTATTTAAAATCTTAAAGGGATAGTTCACTTAAAAATGAGATTTCAATCATCATCTACTCATCCTCTTGCCAAATGAACAACGGCGCAAAAGATCTGCACTGTGTGGTGACCAGTTCTGCACAGGCCTTGCTCACTTATTGATTCTGTTTAAAGAGATAAACCGTCGCCGTCTTTTGTAAATGACAGAACCTTCCTGTAATACGGTGCACATGGCATGTTTTACCATTCGGTGTCGCATCCTGGTCCCTTCTCAGGTTGTTTCTGTATGTATGATGATTATTTTTGTTTACCTAAAATAATTTTAAAGTCGCAGTACAATAAAAAAAAATATATAATTTAAAAGTCCAGATCTAGGTGTGAATGAGCCCGGAGAATGTTTTTTTTTTCTTTTTTGATTGAGGAATATCTTGTATTTAATATTTTACCCTTTTTTGCTTTTATTGAATGCATTAAAACAGACTTTACCCAAAGTTCTGTTCAGTCTGGAGCTTTCGAACACGTCACAGCTCCAGATGGATCATACCATCCATTCTGTATTTCTGTTAACTATTGTTCTTTATCATTCCAGATCCAGCCACTCCCTCCTGTCTTGCAGCAACCCCTTTCCCGCCGTTTTCACCACCTGATCTTACCCCGCCCACTCACTCACCTGCTTCCCATTTCCTCCAGTCAGCACAGTAGATATATGCTGGTGTATTTCCACTAGTTCTCCTCTGTCTGCTCTGCAGCCACCCTCGCTTTCACCCGCCTGCCGGAACCCGCCCGCCGGAACCCGCCCGCCGGAACCCGCCTGCCGGAACCCTGATGATCTGTTTGACTGATTAGTTTTTTCTGCTCATTGTGTGTGCTTGTTAGTTTTTCTGAAATTATGTCAGTGTTAGTTTTTGACTATTATTATTGTTTTCATTTGTTTGTTTTTTTCCCCTTGTACCCCTCCTGACACATTAATTATGTTTTTATGTATGCAAATAAAAAATATTAAAAGGGTGTCAGTTTGAGTCGTTATAACAACAACTGGAGAAAATAATCAGCAGATTAATTCATAATTAAAATAATAATTTTTAGTTCAAAATGAGCTCCACCTCCACAACTACAGCAGTAAAATCCTGCTTTTACATTACATTTCTTATAATGGTATAACAGGCACAGGGACATTTTTCTGATGACACTTGATGACCTGATTATATGTGGTACTTTAACTTGTAATAGAGTATTTTTACAGTACTGTAGATCTAAATACGTCTTCTACCACTATACATAACTATGACAAACATGACAAATACTATTTTCTCTGAGTTGAGTTAATGCCCATAATGACCTATAAATGACATCAACAACAATAAAAAACATTTTGGTCACACTGACATTAATAAAATTGTAATAAAAATAAACAGGGTGGATGTTCCTCAGTGAGGAGACGGACACAGAACAGGTTTTCAAGTTGTTTTATTAACATGATCACCATTGTTTTATTCAGATTTTGTTAACAAATGTGGTCCTTAAAGGACAGAGTAGAAGGTACAAAGTATTATATGATTATCAACATACATCTGAGAGGTGAACCGGCTGAACCAAGGGAGTTTTGTCTCATGATAGTTGACCACAGTCGGCGATGACAACCTTGGCTGAGGTCTTGCCGTTCTCTGAGCCATAGCTCTCTATTTTCTTGACAATCTCCATGCCCTCCACGACACTGCCAAACACCACGTGCCTCCCGTCCAGCCTGGAGACGAGACAAGATCGTTAGTATGTGAGAAAAACACCTGAAACAAGCTGAAATGGAGCGATGCACAAGTAGAGCTCACCACTCAGTTTTATTTGTGCAGAGGAAGAACTGGGACCCGTTGGTGTTTGGTCCAGCGTTGGCCATGGACAGAATACCAGGTCCTGTGTGCTTCAACTCGAAGTTCTCATCAGCAAACTTCGTCCCATAGATGGATTTTCCTCCAGTTCCATTGTGGTTGGTAAAGTCACCGCCCTAAATAAATCAAAAGACTTGCTTGAATAAATAAATAAAAATTCTGTCTGCGCAGGTTAAATCTGAACATGTGCAAACAAAAGATGTACCTGGCACATGAAATTAGGGATGACTCGGTGAAACGAGGAGCCCTTGTAGCCAAACCCTTTGTCTCCGGTACATAAAGCACGGAAGTTTTCTGTAAAATAAAGAAACTCAATTAAATATACTTAAACCAACAAAAATACAAAAATAAATTACAGGTTCATGTCATGTGTGTGTCTCTTTGTTGCTTTGAGTCTCTTTATGGTTGTTGTGTGTCTCCTTAAAGTTACTTAGTGGTTCTTTATAGTTGCTGTGTGTCTCTTTGTGGTCATTTTGTCTCTTTTCAGTCACTTTGTGTCTCTTTGTAGTTGTTTGATGCTCTGTGTGGTCATTACGTGTCTTTTTCTCATTTCTTTGCATCTCTTTGTAGTTGCTTTGTGTCTCTTTGTTGTAGTTTTGTGTCTCCCTATGGTCATTTACATTTCTTTGCAGTTGCTTTGTGTCTCTTTTGTGGTGTTCTATGTCTTTGCACTCATGTGCACAGACATGTGAAAGGCCGCCCACCCTTCCTGCACAGCACCAGCATAGTTGTTTGGTCTTTGTGGTTGTCTGAATTTCTTTGAGATGCAGCTGAATATTCACATTTCACAATTCATTTGCAGGTTGAATGAAACGATACTCTAAGCTCGTGGAGGGTTTTATATGATTGTGTTGTGTGTCGTATCTGGCTCTTGGCTGGTAGTTTTAGACTCCAGCTTTAAAGAATATGACAGTTAGGTGCAGCAGATGCAGCATGATGCCACAACAGAAACTACTGTAAGCTGAAATGAAGCTTTCATTCCTTTTTTTCTGCACCCACTGAGTATAAATAAGGTCATATAACTAACAATGGCTATGAGGAACAAAACCACAGTCAGTTAGAAATGCACCCAGAAGATTTTTTTGTTCAAAGTTGCATGCACTGTGGGACAGAGCAGCCGATAGATTACTGTCAACCACTGGCAGCTGGTTAAAAGGTGAAAGTGACAAATATCAGGACATTTCAAGCTAACAAGTGTTCTGCTTCTTCTTCTTCTCCTCCTTATTAATCAGAGCAGCCGTGGCACTCCTTGTTGCAGTGTTTGCACTCACATTTGGCTCTGCAACTGGTAATTCCGGTTCTTACTTCCTGCCTCACCCACAGCCTCATCGTCGCAGTAAATTTTCAGCTGAGGATTAATGGCGACGCATAGCTTCCTCAAACCAAACATAAATCAATTGTGGGTGTGGGGGAAAAAGCCTGAGCTGCAGCTCTGTAGCTCTGCAAGCAGTGAACTTATAAAGTTTTCTCCTTGCTGTCAAAGTTTACATACCTGCAGTCTTTGGGACCACATCAGCCCGGAGCTGCAAAACACAGACATTATCATACAAATGGATATATATATATAAAAAAAATACTTGCAATGACTTTAATCCTTAAAAAACAGCCATAGTTGAAATAAACGGAAGTGACAAAGGTTAATAGTCAGATGTTTGTCTTACCATCATTACAATCCTGCCAGCTGGGGCGCCATTAATAGTGATGTCAAAGAAAACTTTGGGGTTTCCCATGTTGGTAAAGGTGCCTGTGATATGATTATAACGGGAAAATGAATAAATTCCTGACAGCGTTTCAGTCACACTGTATCTGACTCTATCTAAGTCTATTTTTATATGATTCTATGTACCAGTGATGTCGAGGATACCCACAGCCAATCACAACCAGACTTTTCTCAAAGTCTCAAGAATGGACCAACAAGAGTGAAGATGGGCGGGGTTAAGCTGTCACGTGAGACGTCTGCACAGGCGGAGCAATGAGCAGACAGACATGTTTCTGTCATGAAAGTCAGCAGTTTGAAAGCTGTCATGTACAGGCGTGTTAGACTCCAGCTCACACAAAAAAAATCCAAAGGAGTGTCAGTCGGGGGTGGGGGGCGGGGCAAAAGTCAGGTAGTTAACTTATCTCATGTGGAAATTTCTGTTCACATGTGAACGTTGCAGTGCATGCATGATGATTCCTACAAAGTGAAACCCTGCTTCTCTTTAAAGTACATTTATAAAAGTCTACAAGTTGTCCATTCTGATAGATATGGTGACAAAAGTACACACAATCTCCATTCAAGTAGAAGTACAAATACTTGTCTAAAAAAAAGACTCTGGTGTAAGTGGAAGTACAGATTCTACTTCTTTACTTAGGTAAAAGTAAAAAGTACAGGCTCTACATAGTGTACAGAGTATGTAGAGTGAGTAAAAAGCAGCCAAAGGACATTTCTACTGAAACTAGCTGTTTCTGTGCAAAGTTAACTGAACCTCACCTTTTATCTGTGGCTGAGTCTCCGTCTCCGCCTGTTTTGTCTTTTTAAGTCTATTATGTTGTTTTATGTCTTTTATGTCTTTTACAGCCTTTTTGTCAATATGTCTTTTATGACTTTCATCTTGTTTTATTTTTACATAATTTTCTTCTTGTTCTGTCTGTTGTATTGTTTTACTCTGATAGGTTTTGCATCTTTTTTCTCTTGTTACGTTTTTTTTTGTCTTATTAACTAATTAATTGTCTTATTAACACACTAAAAGTGTGTGGTGGTGTGTGTATCTGCATTGACCCTGCCCTCTGTCTCATTAGGAGGTACAAACAGCAAATGACAAATTCTGCATAATTTACCTTTAAAGTTCACATTAAACGGCTAGCAGAAGGCTTACAGAGTGCTGTGGAGACGTATTTTTGCTACCAGAAGATTTTTCCATTGGATTTTGGATTAGTGCAAAAAATAAGTCCTGTGGGGAACAAAAGTTTACAACATTTTACACATCTGGAGTAAAAAAGCCACTATAATGCTAAAATCTATTTATTTCTTCAAGATCAGGAAGTGCTAATATGCTAACTCATTTCCAGGTTTTATGACTCATTCCTGCAGCACTCACTCCTACATATCAGATTTTACAGTGGCCAGTAGTGCTGACTGTGCTTTATGCAGCGCCGCTAAAGCGGTCAATGCATGAAGGAGAGCGGTCATATTAGTTAACTCCTCCTGGACTGAGAGCTTCCAGCGAACAAGGCCGAATCAAAACAGCAACAGCAACCACTAACTGTAACTTAGTTGCTGTTAGCTTGTTAGCACAGTTAGCCATGCAACTAGTGGTGCATTTAGTGGTGAACTGTGTTGACTGGGAGCTGGAACAACTCGGGGAGTGTTCACGTTGACACAGTTAGCAGAGGAGCTGGCAGGAGGATGTTTAATGAAGCTAGTAAACCTTTATTCATTTTAGTTCCTATTTAGTCAGAATTGATATCTTGATTAATAACTTTATTCACTGATTCAGGTGAACCTGGATCATATCTTATGGAGAAAATATTTTCTGGTTTCCTCCTGATGTCCTCCAGCTGCTCAGCTTCAACTCTCTGTGATTTAATTACAGTTTCCTGATGGACAGATAGCTTTAGCGGCTTACTTGTTGCTAAAGTAGCTAACCATGACTGTTAGCTGCCATTCGCAGGCAACAGAACCGGGCTCAGCAGCCAGTGAACATGGCCAGTCACACAGTTCTGAGGTTGTTTATGGACTTTCCTAATGGACAAATAGCTTTACTTGTTACTAAACTAAGCTGGCTAATTGCTAACTGCTGCCCCAGGGGTTGCTTGGAGCCAAACCTAGCAAGAAAAGGACCTCAGTACTCTGGCCTGTTCCCTGGCCTCTGAGGCGGTTTTGGCACCTATGTGCCAACAAAATTACAAAAAAGTAATTTTGTAGGTGTTTTGGGATATTTCACAGTTTGTCTTTTCCTGGAAAACCATTAAAAATGATTAATTAAAACTTTTGATGAGTCATCCTGCGCTCGGGGGTATACACTAATAAATCTGCATCCAATGAAATGCTTTCTGGCTCATGACAACACCAGAGCATGGGAAGACAATACATCCATTCACCAGAGTACACTGCTGCTTATGACTATTAGGTTCCATTTCTGACAGTCTTACAGTAAATCCTTTTAAATTTTACACTTTTAGTCTACATTTTTTACTAGCAAGCATGTACACACCCAGAAGAAAAAAAATGCATCTCACAATCACAAGCTTTTCTTTGTCTTATGAGACATGAACAAGATCCTCATTTTGAGCTCAATGAAGTCTCATCTGTTTCTCCTAAACCCCTCATCCTAAAGGAGCTTAAAAATTCTAAATCCTAAATTAGGCTCAAATTAGTCTCGGGCTGAGACAAGACAAAAGCTCTTTCTCAGGAGCTGAATTTAAGAACTATGAGCAAAAGGTTTAAGTCTCACATTTGTCTCAGAGGTTTCTCCTTGACGAGCACGGAGCAACAAGACTAAAACAATTTGACCACTGAGACAAATTTAAGATCTCATTTTAGACAACCATGTTTTCTGTTAGATCTTATTATTAGCCCAAGAGCTGATTATTTAAGACAAATTTAAGATCGGTGCAGTCAGACAAAAAAAGGGAAGATTTTAAGATCTTAAATTGGGCCCAAATTAGTCTCCGGTTGAGACAAGTGAAGGGTATTTCTAAAGAGCCAAATTTAAGAAGTATGAGGAATTAGTCTTATTGGTCTCATTTATGTCTTGGAGACACAGGCTGGACAAAGACGTTTCCCTCCTGTGATCCACATTGATTATTGTCTGACAAAGATCACAGACCAAAGACCACAGTGAATATCAGAATAGAGAAGCGCCCTCTTGTGGCCACTGAGAGTAAATTCCAGTGTTGGAGATGATGCTAGAACATGACATTCCTCTGTTGCAGGTCCACTGCAAGACACAACCAGTGACTCACACTGTATGTAGCCAAAAGGCACCAACCACAATCAGGTGTGACACGCTTCCACATGCATTTCTCAACCTTTTCTTCTTGCCTTTGAGCTATAAATTCAATTACAACATCAAATTACTCCACATAATTAATACATTACAGCAGCGGTGGAATGGAGCCAATTACATTTATTCTGTACTTAAATACAATTTTGACATATATATTTCCCTTTTACGCAGCTTTGTACTTCTACTCCATTACATCTCAGAGGTAAATATTGTACTTACTCCTCTACATTTGTGTGACAACTTTAGTTACTTTTCAGATCACAGCTTTTTATCCTCTTCCTGTCCCATGAAAAATATGTATTTCCATTTTTTTTTTTTTTTATTATTATTAATTCATTAATTAATTTAATTTTTCTTTTTTTCCCTGGTAAACTAAAGGATAAAGTGTTCTTTTCAGGGTTGAGAAAATTCCTGTACTTCTTATGCTGAATAAACTTTAAAAACCCTCTTGGATCAGCTGGAAAGTGCATCGTCACAAAGCTGAAACAGGCAGTTTTTTTTTTTTTTTTTTGGAGCCGTAACTAAATAGTTTATAGATATTTTAACAAAATGTGCACAAAAATACACTGCCACTTTTTTGCATTAACATTTTTATATGTTTTTTAATTTATACCTGTTTTATTCTCACCATTACAAATAATAATTTAAACTGATGTTTGCGTTTATTTTAAATTTTAATTTAAGTAAATTAAGCTGTTAAGACAAAGATGTATGACTCAGAATGTGTAATGAATGAATGTGTCTTCTGGTGCCTAAAGTGGCAAAAAAATATATATATATATATTTGAAAAATTCAACACCAGTGACTTTCTCTCTATGGTGGAATCGACCAGAACTACTTCCTTTTTTATATTTATTTTATTTATGCGTTTATTTATTATTTATTTAATTATTTTTTTTCTCGTTTTATTATTATTATTATTATTATTATTATTATTATTTGAAAAATACACTGGTCTTGAGTATTCCATTTTGTTTATTTATTTATTTCAATTTAATTTAATTTAATTATTTTGTGTGTGTTTTAAGTGCCATTTAGTCCCATTATATTGGAAAAAGGCAGACATCTCTACAGCTGATATCTCCAAAACTCAAAACCTACTCCAAAATTATCCAGATGGATAAATATCACTACAGGCCATCAATAAAATATGTATGTTTGATTTGAGGTTGAACTGTCCCTTTAAACAGCAATTCTACTTGATTTTCATGATTTTACTTTTATCCCATCAACATAAATACACACACTGTATTTAATAATAAAACACTGACAGGGGAACATTGTTCTGCACAAAGACTACTTTTACTTTACAAACTTTAAGCCTATTTTTATTATAATAATTAGATGTTTTTATTTTGAATACAATAAATGCAGAAATTTTACTTGGACAAATTTAAGAGTGAGTACTTTAACTTAAGTAACAGATCTGAATACTCCTTTCTCTGCTGTACAAAGTTATGACCAACATGAAAAACGGTATTTTCCTGGAGTTAAGGCCTATACTGTCCTCTAGTGGTGAAATCTGTCAACTGCATGTTTGAGTGTTTGTTAATCCACTTGTCTTGATCCTGCTGGCATTGATCAAATTATAATGTGATTAATTAACAGAAACACTCAAATGCAAAGACTGAGAAGATGAACAAAAGATGAAAAGCTGCACACAGAAGGCTTTCAAGTTGTTTTATTTACACGATCACAATCATTTTATTCAGATTTTGTTAACAAATGTGGTTCTTAAAGAACGAGTTAAAAGGTACAAAATATTGCACAACAAATATCAACACAGTAGACAAACATCTTTAGAGGGAAAAGCGGGTTCAGGGTGTGTTTTTCTACTGATGCTGCAGATATAAACCATCTCAGAGATTCACTGGGATGTGGGTGATGAAGGACACGTCTGACAGGTGAAGGAGCTCTGTCGCACTATTTTAGTTCAATGAGAAACGATAACTGGAGCTACTCGGATCTATTTTAGCTCCCCACAGTCGGCGATGACAACCTTGGCTTTAGGGGTGCCGCTCTTTGTTCCTTGCTTCTCTATCGCCTTGACAACATCAATGCCCTCGACGACGCTGCCAAACACCACGTGTTTCCCGTTCAGCCTGCAGAGGACAGCAGCTCATTAGTATGTGAGAGGAACATGTGAAACAAGCTGAAACTGCTGATTGAACCTGAATGCAGCGGTACATTCGGTCAGAGCGGGGCTCACCAGTCAGTTGAGGACGTGCAGATGAAGAACTGGGATCCGTTGGTGTTCGGCCCGGCGTTCGCCATCGACAGCGTGCCCATGCCCTTGTGCTTCAACTGGAAGTTCTCATCGGGAAACTTCTCCCCGTAGATGGATGTTCCTCCGGTTCCATTGTGGTTGGTGAAGTCCCCACCCTGAAATAAGAAAAAAAGAAGTGAACTCAGCGAACGTGGTGACAGAAATCAAATCAAATCTGTAACCTCAGGTGATCTGAACCTCTGAAAACAAGGAAACAGGACACATTCCTTGCCTTCACTGTACCTGGCACATAAATTTAGGGATGACTCGGTGAAACGTGGATCCCTTGTAGCCAAAACCTTTCTCTCCGGTGCACAGAGCACGGAAGTTTTCTGTAAAATAAAGACACAGTCGCTCCATTAAACATACCTGAACCAACTAAAATACCAGTACACTATTTATTACTTTGCATTAATAACTTTGATGTACGTCTGACATGTGAAAAGCCTCCTCGTCCCTCTCCTACACACCACCAAGTCCTTCTGATTCTCTGTGGTCATGTGTGTGTCCTTATAGTAGTATTGCATCTATGTGAAGTTGTTTTGCATCTCTATTGTAGTTTTCAGTCTCTTTTTGGTGGTGTGTGTTTGCATCAGTTCTTCTGTGTCTTTGTAGTCATTTTCAGTCAGTTTGCATCTATTCATTCATTCATTCATTCATTCATTTTCTGTAACCGCTTAGTCCGTAAGGGTCGCGGGGCTGCTGGAGCCTATCCCAGCTCACATTGGGCGAAAGGCAGGGTACACCCTGGACAAGTCGCCAGTTCATCGCAGGGCTGACACATAGACAGACAACCACTCACACTCACATTCATACCTACGGGCAATTTAGAGTCACCAATTAACCTAACGTGCATGTCTTTGGACTGTGGGAGGAAGCCGGAGAACCCGGAGAGAACCCACACAGACACGGGGAGAACATGCAAACTCCACACAGAAAGGCCCTGCCCCAGCCGGGGAGCTGGGGGATCGAACTCAGGACCTTCTTGCTGTGAGGCGGCAGTGCTAACCACTGCACCACCGTGCCGCCCTAGTTTGCATCTATTCGTAGTCATTTTGCATATTTTGTGGTCATATTGTGTCTCTTTGTGGTTGTTTTCTCTTTGTGGTTGTTTTGCGTCTCTTTGTGGTTGTTTTCTCTTTGTGGATGTTTTACATCTCTTTGTGGTTGCTCTGTGTCTTTGTGGTCATGTTCTGTCTCTTTGCATCTCTTTGTGGTCATTTTGCATCTCTTTATGGTTATCATGTGTCTTTGTTGTTTTGTGTCTCTTTGTGGTTGTGTGTGTTTGTAGTTGTTCTGCATGTCTTTGTGGACTTTTGCCTCTGTTTTTGTTTATTTTGTGTCTTTGTGCTTGTTTTGTGTCAGTAGTCATTTGGTGTCTCTATGTCTTCACGTGCATCTTGTTGTTTTGTGTTTGTTTGTAGTTTTTTTGAGTCTTTGTGTTATTAAGTTATGTTCTGTTGCAGTCACTTTCTGTCTCTTTGTAGTCATTTTGTGTATCTTTGTGGTTGTTCTGTGTCTTTATTGTTGCTTTGTCTCTTTGTGTCACGGGTGAAGCTGACCTCTCAGGTGCTGCTGCTGGTTGAAAAACAGCTGAACTTTAATTTTTTTGTTCACGGTGGAGAAAATGAAAGACAGTCTGACTGTCGTCCACAGCTCCCTGCTGCATCAGTCCTCTGCACAGATAATTATACTTAATACAACAGCCGACTGTACAAAATGAGACACGTGGCCCTCAGGCTCATAGTTCGAGATTCCTGCTTTGAAGAATACGGCAATTAAAGTGCAGAAACAGTATAGACACTACAGTAAGCACAAAGGAAGCATATAGGCCTTTTCTCTGCACCCACTGAGAATAATAATGAGGTCATATAACTAACAATAGCTATGTGGGGCAGAATCTCAGTCAGCCAGCGCCAGATTCCTGGTTTTCTTGTCGAGAGTTGCATGAAGACTGCGGGAAAGAGCAACAGATACATTACTGTCAGCCGCTGCCAGCTGTAAACAGATGAAAATCACCATTAAACAACTAAATAAGTGTTTTTTTCTTCTTCTCCTGCTTGTTACTAATCCCAGCTGTTGCAGCCCTCCTTATCCCTGTTTACACTGTTTAGCTCTGCAACTGGACATTCAGGCTCTTTGATCGATGCCTTTGAAGCCTCGACCCATATTCAGAATAAACTCTCAGCTGAGGATTAATGGGGACGCATAGTTTCCTCAACCAAACATAAATCCATTTATGGTGTGTGTGTGTGTGTGTGTGTGTGTGTGTGTGTGTGTGTGTGTGTGTGTTTGTGTGGAGAGAGAACGAGCTGCAGCTCTGCATGCACTGAAGGTACGAGCCTCCCTCTTTACCTACCTGCAGTCTTTGGGACCACATCAGCCCGCAGCTGCACACACACACACACACACACACACACACACACACACACACACACACACACACACACACACACACTTCGATTAGTGACAAAGAAACAGCAAAAGTTTGTGTCAGTTTGACACCAAATGCACAGACGGAAAAGTCGAGACAGACCCTACAGTAATAACTAGAACTGTTACGACACCAGAATTTTAAACTTTGATGGAGTACAAGTATAAAAAAGTGATACTCGATCTTTCTTTCAGTACCACGGCATTTAAAATTAACAACCTGCACTCACAGCTGGTGCAGAAAAAATCACTGAACACCATCTGAATTTGCTGCAAACCAAATTTCAGGCAGGACAATAAAGACTGAGCTGATCTTACATCATCACATCGGTCAGTGGTTCCCAAACTGTTTCTGGCACGTCCCCCCTTTCAGAAGCCAAAAAAATGTTTGCGCCCCTGCAGCCCAAAATGTTGATCAATCACAAACAATCACTGGGGATGGAACTGATAACTGATCTCTTACAGACATCATATAATTTCTCTCTTTATTTTTCTCCTGATCTTCTGTTGAGAAACTTTTGTTAGCAAAACACGCTTCCTAGTGACCTAATGATTGATGCAGATTATCTCGCTAGTCAGCTAGTGTTTTTGCTAACATTAGCTAATTTAAGATGCATTTACAGGTCGTCTGGGAACATCATCAAAACTTTTTTTTTTTTTTTTTTTTTTTTAACATTGATGAACCTTAAAAAAAAAAAAAGCAAATCTAAGTACAGGAAACAGGAAAAGAGAAAATTGGTCTGGTCCCCCAAAAGGGGCGGGACCAGAAGGGTCAATTCTAATTTATTTTTTTAATTGTTCATAAGTTGTTTTATAGTTTATATTAATAATCTGAATCTGCAAAGTAACTAATTAAAATTATTAAAATTTTGAGGCTAAGATTTTAATTTTTACTGCAAGTTATATTGGTTCCAAATATCAGAAAAAAGCCACAAAAAACCCTCCAAAGTGCTCCTTTTAAAAAATATAATGTCATGTTGGATGTTAAAACAAAATATTTGAATTGATTTAAAAGAGAATGCAATGGAAGCACTCCTGCCACAACCTTTCATTTATAACTATAATAATTATTATTATTATTTACTAAGAATCAATATCAGCATTTTGACTGTAAAGTGTCAGAAAATAGTAAACATTTCCATTATAATTCCTTAAATGTAAAAAACTTATCCAAATGTCTTGTTATGTCCAAAAACCAAAGATATTAAAGTTTAATATCATTTTCTGACGAGATAAAGCGAGAAATTCTTGCATTTGAGAAGCTGAAACCAGACATTATTTGGGCCTTTTTTTCTGCTTAAATCACGACCTTTAACGTCGAAAAGAAGAGATTCTATGAATTGACTCATTATTATTATTATTATTATTATTATTATTATTATTATTATTATTGATTATTTGAAGAGTAACTGTGTCACAGAGGAGCTGCAGCCTGAACCTGCAGCTCCATCTGTTGTTAGCAGCAGCTGCTGGGCGTTTCCATCACTTCATCATCTGCGCATGATTTAATTACTCTTATCTCCATTTATGTAATTAACCGAACATATGAGGATATTAATAGGTTATATATACATGCACTGTATGAAATGGACACCAAGATGAAACCTAAAAGCTTCATGAGAGAAGTTGACGCACTGCAACATGTCAGTCAGATACAGGCTTTATCTGAATCAGACACATGCATCTAAAAGATTTTATCACAAACGTTTTAAAAAAGAAATAAAGTGAGAAATGTTCAGTGCATAATGATAATATGTGTTAGTTTTACCTCCATTACAATCCTGCCGGCGTTTGCTCCATCCACAGTGATGTCAAAGAAAACTCGAGGGTTTCCCATGTTGATAAAAGATTCTGAGGGTAAAAAGCACCTGAATCAAATCCTGACAGACGGTATAGGAACTGTTTCTATTTAGGTCTCTATTTATGTGCCTCTGTGCACCGCTGATGTAAAGGCCGCCGACAGCCAATCACAGTCAGGCTCTTCTGAAAGGCTCAAGAATTGACCAATAGGACGGGAGGTGGGCGGGGTTAAATGTGAAGATGCGCCAGCTGGTGGGAAGGAGAGAGAGGTGAGGTAGTCAGAAGATTTCATCTGGAAAAATCTGTCAAGATTTCCTTGAAATAAGAAGATTTTTTGATTATCAAAAGCTTGAAGATTAACTGAATAAATTTATAATACTGCTCGTCTACTCTTTCAACATCATGTGTAACATTACTTATCTGGTACATTTGATAAGATGTTTAATTTCATGTGTAATATCACTTTCAATATCATGTGCAATATTACTTATTCTGTTACATTTAATGTTTTGATATGTACAGTTGTATACATGATAATTTCATGTATACTTCTATATTCATTGCCCTTTTTATCTAATGTGTTGTAACAGCTTATTAATAATTTATTCTAAGTGCAGTTTAAGTTATCGTGTTCATAATCTAATGATATCCATTAATAAAGAATTCATAAAGGTAATTATTGTATTATTGTAAAGTGGTACCAGAGCCACGACGAGGTGCTGTTTTTTGTGAAGGATACCAAGTCAAAAAGTTTGGAAATGACTGATTTAATCTTTAAAGACATTATAATTTATATTTTAATAATGCTAATAATAATAATAATAATAGTAATAATAGATATAAAAAAAACACAGTTTACAGCCAGACAGTGACCAGCTTGTGGAGCTTTTAGCAGCTAAAGCTTTTAGGCAGCAGGAAATACAAGAATACAATGAAGTAAGTAAGTTCTCCACATTCAGAGGGAAATATTATACATTTTACTAAACTGAACTGTTCATTGTGAAACCTGTTGCTCCAGATTTCTCTACTGAAATGTGTTTTCACCCAGGTGAGAGTGGTCACAGGAAGGGCTGAGCAGTTCATCAAAATATCATCCAAATCACAGAACGCTGCAGTGTTTTAGAAAGAAAATATATATGAGAAAACTGCAGAGATGCTCTGGCTGACAAAGTTTGTTCTCCAGATGTAAGAAAACATGTTGCAGACCTTAACAAATGTCACATCATGAGTGAGTAGATAATGACTGACTTTTCATTTTTTTGGGTGAAGTATCCCTTTAATCTGTGCCCAGTGCTCTCGCAGCTCTCTCTCCAGTACGACGGCTGAAAAATGACACACCAGAGCCTCCAGAACAAACTGTTTTTGTCAAATAAAGTGATTTTTAATTCTGATTCTGAGATTCAGGAAAGGGACGAGGAAACTGTCGGTACAATGACGATTATGATTAAAAAATAAATAGAAAATAATGGCAATTACAATGTGTTACAAAATATGTGGAATAGTTTACATATTAAAAAACTTTTTTTTTTCCTTCTAGCAAATTTGCAGTTAAATAGTCCATAATTTTCCAAATATAACATTATTGTGTTGCTCAATTGGCAAAGAACATTATTTCTCGTTGCCTCGTCGGGGCAAATGTCGGACCACAGTCGGAAAAATCACTCATAGAAAAAAACGTCAGCGCTAAAAAGTGGTATTAAGAATAATTTCTGCATGTTTGACTGCATGACTCGATGTCAGCTGACTGTTTTCTGTCACACATGCGTTTGTATGACCTCAGATTTTTTACAATTGCTTTATAATTTTCTAACATACAGTATGTATACAGTGCCAACGATGATCCATAATCCAACTAATAACATTAAAATTACCATGATTAACAATTCATTTGATACACACACGTTCTCTAATGAAAACAGCTGATTATACAGTACATAAACCCGTGTCATGATGGGTTATACAAAAACATACTAAGAGCTTTCAAATGGCAGAAAATGCCATGTGACACACAGCTGTACTCATTTACAGTATGCTTGAAAATCCCTCTGAAAGGAGAGTGAAAACCAACAGAGGGAAAAGATGGGAGTTTATTTTATATATTTCACAGTGCTGAAGGACGTCGGAGAGACGGCGAACCTCAGCGCCTCACCTCCCAGCTTCATGTATTTAAAAAAAAGTCTATTGTACATCTTTATTTTTTTTTTCCTTGTTTAAAAAGTGAGGTCACTCTTTTTCTTTTACTTTCTTCATCTGACCACTTTTAACTGCCCGTATCTTACATCATCACGTA